>NW_022988043.1:25364958-26094125 GCF_902827165.1 Trematomus bernacchii
TTATTTCGGAAAAATTATGTATTGAAGTCAATGGAGAGAGAAAACTTATCTTTCGATCCCGTTTGAATTGTGCCATGAATTACACATATGATGTTTGTCAATCTTAAAAAATCATTTCCATGTCAAAAAAGTCACAGTTTGTCGTAAAACTGTTGAAATATAAGACTATGAAAAATACGCAACTAGAAAGACTACAAATCCCAGAGTCGCGTAAGTGATGTCATAACTGATGTCACAATTATTTTCCTCCACTAAATAAGAGATAGCTAGGATAAGATAACTTTAACAAGATGCCTGTGTGCTTAGTACCAGGTTGTTATCATACCAGCAATGGGTCTTGCTCATTCTTTCACTTCCCGTCTGATGAAAGGACCAGGAGTGGCTGGATCAAGTTAGCTACCTAGCTAGTAGCAAGCACGTTAGTTAGCATTACAGCCTTAGCCTTGTCATTTTTATTAGCCTTAACATGAAGTAACATTAAGTAACCCAAAATGTTAAACAGTAAGAGTAGTAGTCATATTTCGTGAACCCTTTGAAGAGTACTGTCACACCAACTGATATTGGTCAAACGTGGACTTAAAGGTGCAAACTTCGCTGTATGGAACAATAAATACCTGAAATAAAAGGCACTTCATAAAGGAGACAAAGACAAAGTCACAACAATATAATGCACTGCAGAGAAACAGAGAGCAACCTTTTGGAAAAGTGTTAAAATAAATAATTAAAGGCTAGATGTGTCACGGCTCAGAGTTAGGTGAACATACAGTGAACACACAGGGAGAGAAACACACAACCAGAGCACGGTTTACCTGAGTGTGAGCCGGGGTCAGAGGCATATACCAGGCAGGGTGTGTGTAATGGCGCATTTCCACTACACGGCCTCGCTCGGCCTCGCTCGGTATGGCTAGGCCTCATTAGGACTGGCTCACTTTATGGCGCATTTCCATTACAGTTTAGGAACTGGGGTAGTATCTATAGTAACGCAGTGTAGGCGGAGCCGTGACGTCATCTTCAATGAGAACCCCAGAAAAACAACACAGCCGTTAGCTGTTAGCACTCAGAGCTCACAGCTCCTCATATATGTTCAGAAACTAGACAAAAGTTAAACAAGTACAAACCACAGACTGTCTGTGTCATGGCGAATACAGTCGCTGGTTTATTTATGTCTGTATAGGCCGTTGTTGTGAGTGTGGACGGTCGGAGCATATATTGCGTTAGCTTAGCCAATCTCCATTTAGAAAACACGCATTTTAAAAGGTTTTTCACCTGCCGTCTGTCTGCAGACTTGTCAAAGCATTAATTCATGGTTTTTACTAACCGGTATCAGTATGTTGTTACTTCGGCATCATTTTGAAACGTGTATTACAATTAAATCACGGTCAAATATGTTCATCTTGTTGTAGTTGTAGCCCCCTTGCCAGCGATTCTCTCTCTAGTTTAGCAAACTCAGCCCGACTCAGCCCTGTTTGTTGGCCCCGATAGAACCACAATTTTGTCGGGCCAGAAAAGAGGTGAAAAAGTACCCCCGGGCCGGAACTAGGCATAGTGGAAACGCAACCAAAAGCGGGCCCGGCACGACACGGCACGCTTAAACCGCGCTCCGCGCCATGGTGGAAATGCGCCATTAGTGAGTCACTTGTGAAATATGATGTTCTGCTGACAGTACGCTTGGTCATGTTTGTGATTAACTTAATCATAATTGAATTTACCGAGGTGATAGCCAGCAACGTAGCAATGGTTAGAAGGGTCTGTTAGGGTGAGTGAAGCCAGAGAACAAACAGACACGCTGGGTTAGTTCACCTGGCTTCGTAGTACACGGCCAGGTTTGAGGATAGAATTAAGTCATGATGAAACTTACACACTGGTCCATCCAACACGTTGAGAACAAGGGGCCCCCTAGCAAAACATGAAAAAAAAAAGAAAAATGAAAAGAAAAGAAAAGAAAAAAAAAAGAAAAAATATAAAATAATAATCTCAGTACACCGTCGCCGTGATAAGTATGTTTAATTAATTTTGTTAATATGCCTAGATTGCCTACTCTCAAAGTCATGTATTATATTATTCAGTCAATCATATAATACATTCACCGTGCTTTACCTGAACCTCATCGTGACACTAGAGAGGACGGCAGGAGTGTAAGACACCAGACCAACCAGAGAGTTGCATGGAAATAAACATCTGTCTTATTGGCTGACAGGTATCTATCCTGTGACAATGTTTAAAATAAACTGTCAGTCGGACTCAGAGTTTTTGAAGATGGACATAAGAACGTGTTTTCTTAAAAAAACGACAATTCTCAAGTGGTGGCTCACACAACAACCCCAGAGCCACCACTTGAGCCAGGTAAACAAGGTATGTAAATGTCAGTAAACTTCCAAGTTCTGCGAACATGTAAGCAAAGCATACATTACAGCTACGTTGACGTTACTTTGAATCGCGGGGGTGAGCTAAACCGTTAGCAAGTAGCTATAGCTAGCCAGATATATTAAATAAACACTTTGTCATACAATCTAAATGTAATGTTTTTTAGCGTTACCTGGTGATTTCAGAGAAAGCTCTCTGGGAAATGTTGACTTACTGGTCGACATGAAGCTAGAAGCTACCTTACAGTACACAGTTGATCCTGAGTCCTGTCAGTTAAAGTGTTTCATAGTTAGCTAAGCATCAACCTAGCACTGAAATATATGGATGTTATGTGACAGTATTTCTGAGAAAAAGTCAGCTGAAATGGTGGCATAGTTGCCACTGCTTTACGTGTCGACAGCATGTTTGAACGTATTTGCAGCAGTAAATGTGGCTGTTTGGCCACTGACGTTGCCATAACAACACCTGAATTTAAATGGGCAACTCTTTTTTTGACAGATTTTTGCATGAAATTATAATTCTTCTGAATGATATTCCTATTGACAGCTAGTTTCTATGTGAACATTATGAAATGGACAGCCAGAGAGAATAAATGAATAACAGTTATGAAATACTATATGACAGTAAAACAAGAATACAGTTTGAAAGGGGAGTGATTTGTAAAATATCCATCAAGAAAAATCTGTTTACAGTTCTGTTTCATATGGGTGTTGAGAGATGTATCCATAGATCTCTTAATGTTGCTCTCAAAGTGCACCAGATTGATGCTTTTAATTTCAATATTTAAAAAAAATCGTCCCGGGGGCATGCCCCCGGACCCCCCTAGAGGAGGTGAGGACTCCCCTAGAGGATGTTAGGTCCACAGTGTTTACATGCTTATTTATACAATATGTGTGCTTATGCTAACATCATAAGACAAAAGTTGGTTCCGTGTGAGAACGCGCTAGAGTGAGGGGGGCCCCCAAGCCAAAGCTTGCTTAGGGCCCCCAAAAGTCTTGAGTCTGCGCTCAACGGTCAGTCTCACAGCGCCTAAGGACACAACAGCTACATGGTGGAATGCATCACATCACCTTGGTGACAGCAGCAGATTACACATATTTTTAGAATGCATGACCATTCAGCACAGAATTCTAAAATATATTTTATGACTGCAGGCAGGTCCAGGCAAACTTATCATTCCAACTCTCATTTTCTTGTATGGACCGACAGCAATGCATACTGTTTAGTTCCATTACATGTTTCTAGCATTGCTGTCAGAACCACGTATCTCTGAAAAGTTAACTTTAGATGAGCTGAGATAAACAGCCCTCTTTTCAAATGTTCAGCAAACACAAGGACATTGTGCGTGTATTGGGTAATCCTTTTACCCTTTAAGAGTATACTCAAATATGTAGTAGATCCACTGCCTACCTTCCTTGACAGGAATCGCTGGCTTCTTCTGCCTCAGACCCAGGAGTATGAAGAAGAGGACCAGTGGGATGAAGATCTCAAAGGCCAGCACCCACTAGAGGGGAAGAGGACAACATTGACAAGTTTATTCGTGCTTCATTTCCACACACACACACACACACACACACACACACACACACACACACACACACACACACACACACACACACACACACACACACACACACACACACACACACACACACACACACACACACACACACACACACACACACACACGTCGTGGGAGAAAATAGTTCGTACGTGTGATTGGCTGTGCGGAATGCAAACCACGCCCGTTTGACTCTGAATTTTTTTTGGAAGCGGCCATTGTATTTGCTCGCTTCGGGCAGCGTACCCGAAGAGATTACTTTTGTGAAAGCAGTTATTATAGCAACACTAAATAAATCATCGGAGCGGTGGAATTGATGAGGATGTCTCGGCGCTTCTGGCGATTTACTCGGAGGACGCGAAGCGCCGCATTCAGAAGCTTCTACTGAATGCAGTTTTCCGTGGCTCTGCAAAGTTAGCAGACCTGGCAAAGTCATGTCGGGACGACTACCATGGTAAAATAATAAATAAAATACATGCACTGCACTGTTTTAATCTGCACAATACTGGTCTTAGATGTACTTTTATTTGCTCAGTAGATCGAGCTAGCCATGCTAGAACTTGCTAACGTTAGGTCCAAGCTGGCTAACAACATCTAGCTAGCTAGCTATTCTCAGCCATGCCCGCTATGAACACGTTTTGACTTGTGAATAAGTGTGCAATGTTCTGTAATTTGCTTCACTAACTCATGACACTAATCGTGTGTTTCAGGCGAGGTGTTTCTCTCAGGATTAGAAACTAGTTTTCCCCTCCGGGATAAAACGATAATATAACGTTAGCAATTAGCATGCTAGCTGGACATAATGCTACCTCTGTATTCTTACCTCTAACAATACATTAGTTGCTATAATTTCAAGTAATTTGCAACATTCATTCTACATGTTAATGGTAAAAGCTTAAACAGTTGATTACCTGCATGCCACAAAGACTGATGTTCTAATATTTTTGCACATTTAAGTAGAAATGTAATTGAAATTCTATTTATTTTTCCTTTTTTTATTGATTGTTATAATTGTACTCAGCCATGTTATGTTAGATGTCAATCCACTTACACTGTAACTACTCTGGCCTTGAAAGAAGAAGAAGGTGATATAACTATTAATAAGTAAAAGTAAATCGAAATATGTATTGCATCACCGCTGCTTAGAGTTCATGCACAAGTCATTTGCTTGATAATGAATTGATGCATTGTAGCAATAATTGTAGTCAATATCAAAGAGAGATGTAATTTCGATATTTCATTCCAAGCTTGATTGGCCCAGCTACCTCAGTATATGTGATGTATAAATAAAAGGATTACATGAAAACGGTTTGATCTTCTATCTCAGAGTAAACTGGACTATTAATCAACATTTTGCCTCGTTGTTGCGATTAAACTGATCTTGTATCTTGCATATTTCACCTTAGGAAAGTGGGCACGGGATGACAGCTTCCTTGACACCATCATGGCGATGGACCGCCGTGCCATGGTCAGCAAGGAGAATGAGGACCTGCGTGCCAAGGAGATGCACGACGAACGGCTGCTGCATTCACACAAGGCCCAGGAATCGAGGTGGAGCAACACAATACCTTTCAGGCTGGGCTTCTGGCAGTGCTAAGCGAGCTGATTAAATCCAACAGGCTTTCAATACAAAAATTAAGAAAAACTTGTCGTTGATAAACTGTACAATGACTTGTTGGGAGGCGTGTGGTGCAGTGGTCTGGTGCGTTGGTGTTCGGATCAGGGGAGCACAGGTTCAAACCCCACTGCAGTCAGGACGTCGTTGTGTCCCTGGGCAAGACACTTCACCCCAAATTGCCTACACCTGGGACAGTTAATTTTGTATTATTGTGATTATATATATATGCCACTGTTATTAATACTGACACCTAACTTTGCACTAAGGTGTGTCTGCTGCTGAGCCTACCTATTGTTATTATATATATATATATATATTGCCACTGTTATTATATTGTTTTGATACTACTGACACTTATTGATCTGCTGCTGATAAATAAAAGAGAACCTACATGCACAGCACTAGCATCATGACTGTCTTTGTTTAAACCAGCAGCAGTGCAGCGGTACACAGACTAACCTGTGTGTGTGTAATGTAGTTCTTCAGGTGTGTATGCTTAACATGTATGTATACAAACGTTTTTAAAGAGCTTTCAACCTCATCCCATTGTCTTTAACACACATTTAACATAATAATATACTCATTAATATACAAATATACAGTATGAGTACTGTTTTGATACTGACATTTAATCTTTGCACTAAGGTGTGTCTGCACTATTGTAATTGTGTCTGTTGACTGGTAAATAAAAGAGAGAACCAAATGCACTGTCCAAAAGATCAGCTTTATTGTCAATTTACAATTTCCATGCTGTTCAGATGCCTCTCCCCAACGTTGCTTCCAGGCGAATACAGAGGAGTTGAAAAGAGCCCTTGGACATTCGGAAATCTTTGATCCACTGTACGTTGGCACCACCTCCCACCAGGCCGACGTTCTATTGTTCACCCAGAGTTCCGTAGTATTCGCATATCTGGAACACATACAAAGACACAAATTAGCCCTACATAACTCCATAAATCCTACATTAGATAGTATTAATGTGATTTAATGAACGTACCATTGCTGTTCTTTGGGCGTGATAACGGCCATCATCCTCAGCTGTCCTACGGCGAAACATGTCCATAGCGTGTGCTTTCGTCGTCCAATCCTTTTGTTAAGGCTTCTTAACCGCCTTCGCCTCCGACTCAGCATTTCTATTGCATTTGAATGGTCGATCTGTATTTGTATTTGTGGCTGAGTTATTGGCTTAAATAACTCAGTTACGAAGCTGTATAACACGACCACCAAAACGTCAACTCCATACCGTGTCTGAGGTCGGAAGGTAAACAGAAGCATACAGCGGAAGCGGAAGTTTTTTTTCTTCTTCTTCTCTCGGTTTTTTGGCGAATTGCAACTTTAAGGTGCATACCGCCACCTACTGTACTCGCCGTGAAGTTGTTTGCGGCCTGCCAGTAAACCCAAAGCAGAAGAAGAAGAAGTGACGTCAGCGGCTCATTTGCCTAATCCACCCCCAGGAACTCATTTTGGTGTGAACGCGATCTGCTTTAGTTCATCAGAACTAAAGGAGCTCTCATGAACTAAAGTTCTCATGAACTACTGTGGGAAAAGTACTTGGTGTGAACGCGCCTATTGTTCTTCAACAGTGGCATCTATAGTACACAATGTCTCAGACTTCCACTGTGTGAGGACATGACTTTCCTACACTCTGTTACACACACTTTGTCTCACACACACAGGGCCAGAGCCTGGGCCCTCAGCAGACAGTTGAATAGCGGGGTTGAGCAGCTGTCATCATGTGCTTATTACAGCTACTGACAAAGGACACAGACAAGGCTTTACTGTCATTTAAAGGAAACAGAAACTATTCTGTGAGGCGATGAGAACAGAAACATGGAAATCCATGTGCTAAAATCAGCTAAAAATAGCAGCCATGCATATCTGCTCCATCTGCCACTTAACATGTTTTGTTTTTTTTAATCAAGGGACTTAAAGTTCTACACTTTTGAAGGAGAGAATCCTTACACCCTGTTCCTTTCCTTAAGCCAACTGTATTGTGTTGGACAGGTGAGCCAATGCAAAAAATGTACATTATCATTAAGCTGTTGCTGAGTGAGGCCCGCCCCCTTTTCAATTCATCCCTAGTTTTACATTTAATCTGAGAATCTCTCTTTGTGTCTCTGGTGCATTGCCCAGGCGGGAGGAAGGAACTCTCAATAAGTCAGACAGTTTGAGCCTGTTTCTCCAGTGCAGCTGCTGCTGCATGTCCGCCTGAGCTAGGCTTTTGACAGGATAGCTCTACGAGCAATAATCAATACTGCTTTTTGTTGAATTGTTGATAGTCTTTGGGCAGAATCTAAGTTGAACAAATATAATAAAAGACGCCCTAAACTTGAAATCAAAGTCACATTTATTCAGCTGGAGTAGCTATTTAAAGTTCCTGGCTACATTTATCTGAAATTCTGATGATGCTTTGTTCTTTGAGCCTAACAGATAGAGAGTTCTGACAGATTGTATTTTAGTTTGCCTCTATTGTTCTGACTACACTGAGAATACGAACTGCTAATAGCAAATTGTTTTTACAACGATTTCAGTAATACTTAAACAGACGGAGTGGTGATATGATGTCTGTCAGTGGTGATTTTTGTTGTTGACAGTATTTGATTTGACTCACATATCTTTTCATTTTTGTTATCAACATTAAATTCATATTTAAGTACACAACAAGTAAAAGCTGACAAAGGCAGTAAAGGCTAAATGAGCAATCCAACAGTTGATATGACAAGAATATACATTTTATTTGTTGAGATTTGTGTGAAATGTATGAAATGAAAACTGAATCATGGTCAAAAATATGTTTTGTAAGGACAAAGAGACCTTTGACCACCATTTTCTTATGATTTCATCATTGAGTCCCAATGGACGTTTGTGCCAAATGTATAGAAGGCTCTTCAAGCCCTAACGAGAAGTCACAGTGACCTTTACCTAAAATCTATGTTCATACTTTGACGTTTGTGCCAAACTTAGAGAGAAATGTCCCTCGAGGCAACATTGAGAAAGGAAACAGAAAGAGAGAGAGATTGAAGGGACAACCAGAAAACCTAATGCCTTTGGCATTAAAAAAAGAATATAGCCGGTGGAGAAAAGCCAAATTCATCTTAATCTCTGCCATGCATTACCTGAGGTGGATAACCCATTACGGCCCGTCCACACGGCGGCGTGCGTTGAAGCTTCAACGCTTCTGCCCATTCACTTTGAATGGGGTGACGTCACGTTTCGCCGAACTGCATTGTGGGAGCGAAGCGTAGCTTCAGACGCATTGCTCGCGACGAAAGTTGAGCAATGTTCAACTTTTGAAGCTTCGACAGAAGCGTCAGCCAATCGAATCATATGCCAGTACAAGCTCTAGCCAATCAAACCGCATGCTTGTGTGTCCGGGGCGGGAGATTCATGTGATTGGTTGTTGGTCGAGTTTCAGCCCCCCCCGCCGGCAAGCTTCAACGCACGCCGCCGCGTGGACGGGCCGTTAGCCCTTAAAAAATGCTAGGCTAAAACTAGAATGGCATCCAGAGAATACAGACCCCTGCCGAGGCCCAAGGTGCATTCACATGCTCCCCTGGTTGTCTTATTTCCTGAGTTGGCAAGTCATTCTTGTTCTACAAACAAGAGGAGTTGCATAATCTTTTGCTCAGAGCGTTTAAACTAGGGCTGTCAAATTTAACGAGCAGAAAAGAAAGCGTCAATGGATTAATAATGATTAATCAGAAGTTTAAAATACTAGTATTTACTTTTAGCCAAACACCATTACATTCATCTGTGTATTCTTGGCAATAAATATATAATGTCACATCAAAACATGTCTCTCCTGATTGAAACTTGGTAATGTGATTGATGACTGTATGCTGTGTTAATGAGTACAGTATGTGCGTGCAACCAATCATGTGTGATGACATAAGCTTAAAATTATACCTCCTTTGAAAGCTTTGTTTTTAGTCTTACGCATCCGACCTGGAAAACATTGCAGCCAATCTTATTTGTTACAGTGTACCGTGCACCAGGTCCTTATTCAGAATTCCTATCAGAATTCTCTGAGTTTTTATCAACTTTGGTACTTAAAACATATTCATGTTGACGACGATAAAAATAGCCTTACTGTTGCATTTAAAGGTCCCCTATTATACTGTTTTCCATCAATATATTATAGGTCTCAGATATATACAAAACATGTCTCTGAAGTGTCAGGCTGAAATACCAAACAGATCATTGTAGCATCCCATAATCCCCTCTGTTTCAGCCCAGTGCTGATTCTCTATCTGTTACTTTAGATGAAAATAAGGAGCCCCTCCCCACGCCCCTCTGAGAGATATTTGGTTAAAAAGAACTCAATGGTGCTCTAGGAGGAGATTCAGGTGATAAGGTGGGGGGAGGGGGGGGTTACCTTGGTTGGTTATTGGCTACAAAAGCCAAAACATCTTTATGACATCATAAAGTGGCCAAAATCTGATCAGCTCATTTTCAGACAGGTTTTTATATAAATGGATCAGGACAAAAAGAGAGAGAATCTTTTTTCCTGAAACTTCCAGAATCTCTTTACACAGAGGGGACACATGTTTATGTATAAAAGACATGAACAAGTGGATTTTGCATAATAGGTGACCTTTAACTCTGTGTTAGATTCTATTGGTTTCCGTCAAAGTGTAAACAAACCAACCCACTCTTATAATCACACTCTCGACCTGACATATGGTATTGAAATTGAGCAACTATTAGTCGAACCACATAATCCTGCTTTATCCGACCATTTTTTTGTAACTTTTGAAGTATTGTTACTAGACTACAAACTATTAGTCAAAAGTTCCTGCAGCAGAAATCGATCTGTTAGTGCTATAGCCAAATTTAAAGTGGACCTGTGTTGGTTCCCACAGCACCAATTTGCTGGCTGGCAGCTCTTGATGCCTTTGGCAATGTCCTGCTAGTCTCATTCTCCTGGCTGCAATTTTCTCGCTCACCCTTGGTATTCCCTCGTACAGGATCTTGTTGGTTACATGTACACTCTTGCTGATGTTAAGTACTGCTCGCAACATTCTGGTGTAGCATCCGTCTAGAGACTTTTGCAGGGTTGGCTTCAGGGTCCAGCATTCACTGCCATAGAGGAGAACAGACTCTACCGTTGCATAGAAGAAGCTGATTTTGATTTGTCGGGGGAGGTTGGAGTTCCATACACTGGTCATGCCGTTCAGGGCCCGCCATGCAAGTGCCTTCCTCAACTTAAGATCTTGCTCGGTTGAGTTGACCCATGAGCCCAGGTACTTGAAGTCCTTGACTTCTTTAAGCACATCTGTTGTTGTCAGAGGTGGATGTTCCGGTAAGATGTTGTAGGTGATAACCTCAGTTTTCTTGGCATTTAGCCTAAGGCCAACCTTGGCACACTCCAACTCCACTCTGTTCAGGAGTTCCTGTGCTTGTTCCACGCTGTCAGAGAGCAGGCTGATGTCGTCCGTATAGTCCAGGTCTGTCAGGACTACTGTGGGGTATCGTCTCGACCTCCTTGGTGTTAAAGTGAAGCCAAGATCCTGCTCTCATCCACTGATGGCTTTCCTGAGCGCATAATCCAGGACTATGATGAAGAGGAAGGGGGCTAGGGTGTCCCCTTGCATTACCCCAGCCAGGATGTCAAACTCCTCGCTGTTGCCATCTGGGGTCACCACCTTGGCCCTTGTTCCTGCGTACATGGTCTCTATTGCCCAGAGTATGTTGGGAGGGACACCGTATGCCTCAAGGATCTTCACCATTGTGCTTCTGTGGATCGAGTCAAATGCCTTTTTGAAGTCGATAAAGCACAGTACAGCAGTCAGGTTATCCTTTTTCACCTCCTCGATCATTCTCCTTAGTGCCAAGATCTGGGCTACGGTGGTTCTCCCCTCTCGAAAGCCATTCTGGTTCTCCCTCAGGTGAGGGTCGATGACGTGCCGTATCCTGTTCAGTATCATCCGGTTGTAAACCTTTGCGGTGATACATGTCAGGCTGATGCCTCGGTAGTTGTCTGGCTTTGAGAGGTCTCCAGTTTTAGGCACCGGGATGATGTTGGAGAGAGACCATATATCAGGCTGCATGTTGTGCTGTAGAGCCAGGTTGCAGAAGTCTAGGATGAGGTCATCGAGATCACAGTTCTTTAAGACCTCCGGGGGTATGCCATCCGGCCCAGCACTTTTGCCCTCTCTCACTGTGGACTTCGCCCTGGCAAGCTCACTGGCTGTGAAGGGACCATCGTCGATGGGCAGGTTCTGGAGGAATGCTGGTATACTTTCCTCAGCTCCATCCGCCGTTGTGCCCAGCAGGCTATGAAAGTGGTTGAACCAGGTCGTCACCCTCTCCTCTGGGCTGTGTCCCTCAACCTGTCCCTCCTTAGTCCTCTTCCGCCCGGTCATCTCATTGATGACCCTCCAGGCCTCGCCATATTGCCTTTCACCCTGCGCTGCCTGCACTCTTCGCACACTCTCCATCAGTTCCTCCCCTTTGATGGTGTCGTAGGTACTGAAGAGAAGCTGTTTGGCTTCGTTCAGTACCCCACGTCTCTCCAAGGTTGGTTCACGCTCAAAGTTGAGGCGTGCTTCATCCACCCTACCCCGTGCCGCTACGACCTCCGGATGTCTGGACCGAAGGGAGGTTCTGGCTCTGTCCAGCACGGGCACACATAGCCTGGTCGCCTCCTCGTTTGCAACAACGAATCTCCTGTATTCGCTGCTGGGCTCTGCTCCCTTATCCAGCTGCCGAAAGCGCTTCCTAACCACCTCTGTATACCTGGTTTGAAGGCCAGGGTCGGTTGTGAATGCCTTCCAGTCATGCCGGATCTTGGGGCTTGGCTTGGGGACCCTGAGGCTCAGTCGCACCCTCATGGAGACCACGCGGTGATCAGAGCCCACAGAGCTGAACGTGCTGTACGGTTCAGCATTCAGGATGGAGTTCCTCCACTTTTTCCTCACAAGTATGTAGTCCAACTGACGTAGCATACCTGTGGCTCGATCTTGGAAGGTCCATCTCTTGCCTGTTCTTTTCCGGAACGTGGTGTTCGCTGCCAGTAGCTCGTGTTCCATGAGAAGGGCCGTGAGGTATGCGCCATTGCGGTTGGTAGAAAATAAAACAACATAGACTAGCTCCATGGCATAATGCCGAAACCTGCAAAATAAAGCAAAAATCGAGACAACTTGAAAGGATATGACGTTCCACTAAACTTGAAGAATCTCGTTTAATATGGCATAATACTCTCAATGAATATAAGAAAGCACTGCGTAAAGCGAGAGCAGCTTACTACTCTTCATTAATATATGAGAATAAGAATAATGCAAGATTTATTTTCAGCACTGTAGCCAGGCTGACAGAGAGCCACAGCTCTATTGAGCCTTCTATTCCCATAGCACTCAGTAGTAATAATTTGATGTGCTTTTTTAATGATAAAATTGTTACTCTTAGAAACAAAATTAATGACCTCTTGCCTTTGACCAGTATAGTGTTATCAATAGCTCCCGGAAATGTAAGTTCTAATATTACACTAGATAGTCATTTAGAATGCTTTTCAGCCATAAACCTTGAACAATTGAATTCAATGTTTCTTTCTTCTAAACCATCAACGTGTATCTTAGACCCGATTCCAACTAAGCTGTTAAAGGAAGTTTTTCCATTAATTAACACTTCTTAATTAAATATTATGAATATGTCTTTATTATCAGGCTAGGTTCCACAATCATTTAAAGTAGCAGTGATAAAACCTCTTCTTAAAAAGCACAACCTTGATCCAGAGGTTTTAGCCAATTATAGACCTATTTCTAATCTTCCGTTCCTCTAAAAAATTCTTGAGAAAGCAGTCGCAAAACAGTTCTGTGATTACTTAAAAAACAATGATTTATTTGAAGATTTTCAGTCTGGCTTTAGAACACATCATAGCACAGATACAGCTCTTGTTAAAGTCACAAATGACCTTCTAAAAGGACTTGTCTCTATTCTTGTCTTGCTCGATCTCAGTGCTGCATTTGATACTATCGACCATGATATCCTATTGCAAAGACTAGAGCACTTAGTTGGCATACAGGGAACTGCTTTAGGCTGGTTTAGGTCCTATCTATCCGAACGGTCTCAGTTTGTGTGTGTCAACGATGAATCTTCCATGCAAACCAAAGTTAGCCATGGAGTGCCACAGGGCTCAGTGCTCGTACCTATTTTGTTCACATTATATATGCTTCCGTTAGGTAATATTATAAGGAATCGTTCTGTACATTTTCATTGTTATGCGGATGATACTCAACTATATTTATCCATCAAGCCTGATGAAACAAATCATCTAAATAAAATGTAAATGACCTTACATTTTTTTATGTTAAACACGGACAAAACTGAAGTTATTGTACTCGGCCCAAAGAATCTACGAAACAAATTATCTAAAGATATACTAACTATGGATGGCATTAATTTGGCCTCCAGCGAAACCGTAAGGAATCTTGGTGTTGTATTTGATCAGGATTTATCCTTTAACGCCCACTTAAAACTAATCTCAAGGACCGCCTTCTTTCATCGACATAACATTGCAAAAATCAGGCATATCTTGCCTCAAAACGATGCAGAGAAACTAATCCATGCATTTATTACTTCAAGGCTGGATTATTGTAACTCTTTATTATCAGGGTGTACCAAGAAGTCAGTTAAGTCGCTTCAGCTGATTCAAAATGCTGCAGCACGCGTACTGACCAGAGCTCGGAAAAGGGACCACATTACTCCTGTTCTGGCTGCCTTACACTGGCTCCCTATAGAACACAGGATAGAATTTAAAATTCTTCTTCTCGCCTACAAAGCCCTTAATGGGCAGGCGCCATCTTACCTTAAAGGAATCATTATACCCAACTGTCCTACTAGGGCATTGTGTTCCAAGAATGCAGGGTTGTTGGTTGTTCCTAGAGTCTCTAAAAGTACAATGGGAGCCAGAGCCTTTTCTTATCAAGCTCCAATTTTGTGGAACCAGCTTCCAGTTTGTGTTCGGGTGGCAGACACCATATCCGTTTTTAAGAGTGCGCTTAAGACCTTCCTTTTTGATAAAGCTTATAGTTAGGGCCAGCGTTTCGGCCAGGGGGGCGTCTTGCCGTCATTTGACGTCCAAAAATATTAATAATTTGAGAGAAGATCGAGAGTTTTTATCGCTTGAAATAACGAAAAGGAAAAAGGACAAGGACATCCCTCTGTTGGAGGGGCAAAGGAGTCTGGTGGGATTATTTTCGGAGTATTGAAGATCGTTTCCCCGACATCGGCAGTGCCTGCCACAGGACAACACGGAACGTGCGCGATTTGTACGTGATGAGCGGTGCTAGTGGAGCACGCGCGTGAGCTGCGAGCACCAGAGCCTCGCAGCGGCGAAACTGAGGCTCCGTGGTAAACTGTGGTAACATGAAGAGCAGTTTGGGAGCCGTTTGAGAGCCGTTTGGGAGCCGAAACAGCCGGCGCTTTAAGAGAGCCGAGCCAAATGATCCGGCTCACTAACGTAAAAAGACAGTATCTATAAGGGACGGCTCAAGTCAAAATTCAAGCTCTCAGCCCTGGTCTGGCGGAAACACTGGTTAGGGCTGATTAGATTCAGCCCCTAGTTTTGCTGCTATAGGCTTAGACTGTCGGGCGACACCTTACTTCTTCCTTCTCTCTGTCTGTACCTGTGTACTCTCATGTTCCAAATAACCCAGCTTTCCTGAAATTTATTTTTGGTGTCTATCTACGCCGGGATCCTGAGTCCTGGATCCTGAGTCCTGTATCCTGAGTCGTGGCTTTGCCTGTTGCTGTGGTCCTGAGTCCTGGATCCTGCATCCTGAGTCCTGGATCCTGAGTCCTGGATTTCGAGTCGTGGCTGAACCTGTGTCCCTGTGGTCCTCCCTGACTCTCATCATACTACTTCTCTGATGGCTCCCACATGATTGGTGACATCCTCCTGGATTCATCTTCTTATTATAGACACATGCATTTCCAAACATTTGGACTACCTATGTTGTAAAATGTATTATCTTTTAAATTTACACACGGCATCTATTGCACGTCTGTCCGTCCTGGGAGAGGGATCCTCCTCTGTTGCTCTCCCTGAGGTTTCTTCCATTTTTCCCCGTTAACTGTGGGGTTTCTTTGGAAGTTTTTGTTTGTACGATGTGAGGGTCTAAGGACAGAGGGTGTCGTATTCATATTCTTTACAAACTGTGAAGTCCACTGAGACAAATGTAACATTTGTGATTTTGGGCTATATAAATAAACAATGATTGATTGATTGATTGATTGATTGATTGATCACTTCTTTACCCGTAAAATACTTAACTTTTCTGAAAGCAAAGGTTTTACCATGGTTACCAAAAGATTAGTTTGTGATTTGCTTATTCACAAATCAGTTACCACAATCACCAAATGGATTTAATACTGATTTAGCTTTAGAATTCATGTTAAAGGTGAGCGATATGGCTTCAAATAATAACACAGTATTTTTCTGTGCTTTGCTGGGACAGTGTTATTTGATGGCATTACAAAATGAAAGGTATACTCAACCTAAACCATGAATTGAAGTATTTTTACTCCTTTTGCAATGTAAGGAAACCAATCTTACTTAGGAAACAAATGTTTTTAAACACAGATGTGTGTATTGGCTCCAAAAAGAAAATGAGGTTCGGGCCTACATGTTTAAAAGGTTCAAAATAAATCATGTTTAATAAGACAGCTACAAGTTATCCTCATAGCGACAGAGGATGTTCTAAAATAAAATAAATTCAAAATACTTGAATAATCCCAGGGGGAAATTGTGTTTCAGGAAAGTTGTGCCTTATTAAAATTCAATAACAACAATACGTACATAAACATAAGCATTTGAAGTAAAATTGTGTGAGTCCTTGTAGTCACAGGAACAAGGCAGGACGTCCTCCAGCTGAGAGCCTCTGAAGACTCAGACTCATGATGATTAGCTCCATTTCATTAGCCAGTGATTTTACGTTGCCCATGATGAGAGGGCAGAGACATGACTTATATCTTCTTTTCTCCATAAATCTGGACCCAGCTCTCCTCAAACTTCTCTTAGATTTACCCTGCATCCTCTGTGTTCTTATCCACATTTTCAGCATTGAGGAGGTTAGTATGAGAGCTACAGTATAGGAAAACGCATGTAACAATACTCCTGCCCCACCACACTGATTTTACTAACAAAATGGATGTGCTGATAGGTTGGAGGTCACAATTGTCCACAAAACAGAAAGGGTTTACATATGAATGACGGTAAACATAAAAGTAAGTCAACTAGGAGAACTTATTGAACAATTTGCAATTATAAGTGGGATTTTCCCGTCTAGTTAGCATGATGAGCATGTCAGCTACAGCGGTTCACCACCTCGCTTGTGAGCAGTAGGGGGTCACGATTCTCACAATCCACTTTTCTGTTTGACTTTGATATAAAGGTCACGGTGTAACCACCAGTCATGTCCTGTCGTAAAGATCAGCTAACAATTGGTTAATGTCCTGACAATTGTCAATTACAGATAGAAAATATAGGCTACCTGCACAGTATAAAGCTAATATATCCATGATATATTTTGGGTTAAGTACAACACTTAAGCCATATAGTCAAATGGTATTATTTATTTTGAAATGTTAACTTATTTAACTAGGGAATTTACTGTTGAACAGAGTTTATCTGCACAAGCTGTAGTGTTTCTGTCAAGAATGCTATCACTGTCTACCTAATTTACATTAAAAAAAAAAGGATGGCATTTTATGGGTTATGGTTCAGGTTGTGGAGAAAACAAGTTCACATTCAGCCTACCTTTAGACTTATTTTATGCACATCATGACAAACCAAAGAGAACTCTTAAAATGTTGTGTGACCATCAGCATGCTGAGTATGCAGTTAGCATGGCCACAGTTTAGCTTTAGCAGTGACTGTAATCTTAATTGTACTGTACAACATCATTAAGCCCTAACTGTGACTATAATCGCAGTGTTGTTATTTTTTCTGGTTTGTTGTTTTTTTGCATGCTATGTTGTTCATGAAAAAATGATATAGAACTTTACCAAAACCTGTCTTTGTTTTTGTTGACAAAAAATAAATTGCAAATGATTATGAACTTTCTTTTTCTCCAATGCAGCAGTTACAAATCCTGTGCTACGCTTCTGGCTGCTTTAGTTTAATTAAACTTGTGTAAATGTGGGGTAGTTTAATCCATAACAATATATTATATTTGTATCCTTTCATCATATTTTGAGACATCAATCGGTATCTGCATAGTATCTGTCAGAAGTAGTGGAGTAAACATTATACATATGTTTTTATTACTATTTCCTCCCTTAAATGTAGTACAGTAAGGAAATGGAAATGTGAGTATTTCCGATCCGAATACAGTACCTGAGTAAATGCTATTTCAACTAGTGAGCCGGCTTTAATGGCCTTAAACTATATTCGAGCATGCGATACATTTTATAGGAATCTCCATGTGTGCTTAATGCAGCTTGGTCACAATGCTCTTGTAATTAATGCATGAGCTTGTCTCTGTCAGTAGGGACCCACATATATGGGATTAATGTGATGAGTGCTGACTACATGATTCTGCTCTAATCATCAATAGATGGACAGTGTTAGTGAGGCCAAACCAGGACAGTGTGATTATAAATGTAGGCAGAAATGTGCAGCTGTTACGATTATTATTACAGAGGCTCCCCAATACATCTCTCCTGCCTCCTTGGAGTTTTCTTTCTGAAGGTAGATGGGCTAAAAATAGTTTCCCCCAGCAAACACAAGCCCTACCCAACCCGACCCCTATATCAGGACAGCAGCATTGAAGACACACCCGCCTCCGCTTTCTAAATATGCACAATCATCATTCAAATAAACCAGCTGACAGGAAGTAGGATTTTGATGGTAAATAAAAGAGCCTGTGTGGATGTAAGGGATTACATATTCATACTCAGAGGGAATCATTTTTGAAATATTCCCATTAGATTATAGCACACAGGAAATGTCATCTGAATGACTTTCAGCATATAGGTTTCTTTCTGAATAACCAACTGAGGGTTGAAGGGCTGTAACAGTTGTTATGTAACCGTGCTGAAGTCCTACTATCCAGGGGACAATAGAAATAGCATTTCAGACACAAAGACACAGTGACTGGCATTCTTCTGAGACAGCCAAATACCAAAACATATATATTTTAAACGTTTCGTGTTTAAATACGGAACATTTAAAGTGACACTGTACAACACAAGCCCTAGCTACATCACAATATAATTGCCTGCAAAATAAATGATAGTGATAATAAATAAGGCAGAAAACAATACCACTCCAAATAAATTGAACTTAGAGGTTGTTTAAAATGGTGCTACACATAAACACTCAAAGTGTAGAGTATGACATACAGACAAACTTAATATGTATGTTCTATCATAAAAATATCATTTTTAGTGGATTGTTGGGGCAGCAGTGTTTTAGACCGTAGGGACTTGACCTTGCAACCGAAGATCACGGATCGGATTGGACCAAAAATTAACAATAACGGAGTGTGGACTGGTAGCTGGAGAGGTGCAGGTTCACCTCCTGGGCACTGCAGAGGTGCCCTTGAGTAAGGTACAGAACCACCACCCTGGTGCCGGACAGATCCTTTGCTCTGGCACCTCTCTAAATGCATGTGCATGTGTGCACCTATACCTGTGTGTATTTGTACTGTGTGTGTATTAAAAAATGTGCACAAACAGAGTGGCAAACTGAATTTACCCCTAGGGCTCCGGAGCCGCATGAGACTCTTTAAGCTCTGGCTCCCTTGAGCTTAGACAAAATTAAGAAGGAAATACAATTAAATTATTTGTAGGACTATTTTGTTGCAAAGGTTTCGTATCTTGTATTTTTAGGTGATACTGTGAAACATAAATAAATAAAAAAAACACGGTTTCAATTAGGTAAACAAAAATATGCGTCATATCCTACTATGGTCCGGCGCCAGCGCGTTTTCTTGCAGGTGAATAACCTGAGTTTCCAACCCCCGGCTCGATGAGCTAACTATGGATAAATCAATGAAAATAAAAGTCTCGGAGGAACACAGAGAACTGTTTGCCGGAGCCTAGCAGCGGGGTTACTGCGGAGCGCATAAAGCAGACCCTTCACGCGATAGCAGAGCAAACCGGTACAGGAGGCGTAGAGCGAGGGATCGTTGTCCACTAGTTAATCGATCGCAAATGGCGTCGTGCTCACGGACGGATAAGCAAATGTAAACCTAAATGGGTCGCAAAATATACTTTGGCGGACGTTATTATTAATATAAAGTCTATGTGTGGGAAACCCTGCATTATCAGTATGTTGTTACTTCGGCATCTTTACAATTACAATTAAATCACGGTAAAATATGTTCATTTTGTTGTAGTTGTTTGCTACCACAGTATTTACATGGAGATAAGCCCCGCCCCCTGGCCAGCGCATCTTGTTTGAATGACAGCTGACAGCCGTGGTGAAACTCGAGCGATGAGAGTGTCCAGTGTGAACGCAGCAAAATGCAGTTCAGAGACCAGACCACTGCTCTGACGCTTTTAAAGTAACTTCGAGATTTTAACAGTATTAGGACCTCAAAGGCCATGGTGGCTGTAGGACGTACAATTATTTTCGGGGCATCACGGCCAGACCGAGGGGCAACGACAGCCATGGCCATCATGGCCGCCGTGAAATTCCTATCCTGGCGCTCATGAGATAGTAAGGCGTGGAAAGGCTTCACTTCTCTGACGGAAAATGTATGAAAGAATCGTTCATTAAAATATCTGAGCATTTATTTTAGGGCTTTAAAAATAAGAGTGACATTTTTCACAAAATTAAAGACATGCCACTTTCTGCAAAGACCTTTAGGAAACTAGCATCACTACACAGCAAATTATCATTGCAGCTCATGCATTCTCAATCGCTTGTGATGAGTCAAGTGATGTAAATGATATTCAACAGACAGCGCTGTTGTTGCAGGAAGAAATCCTTGAGTTGATATCAAAGGCCAAACACGGGGGGGAGGACATTTGGGAGGCTGTTGTGAATAGTTTGAAAGCCAAAGAAATAAAGACCACGCAGCTAGTATGCGACGAGCACAGAAGGGATTTGTGACTCCACTTCAGGAGTCGCTGGATCGGAAGCTGCTGACGTTTCAGTGTATCTTGCACCAAGAATGCCCCCTCGAATGCATTGAGGTGATGAACCTTGTTATTCAGATAGTGAACAAAATAGTGGCAAAAGGGTTAAACCACCGGCAATTCTGTTCCTTGTTAGGAGATCTCCTGCTGCATAACAAACTCCGCTGCACTGTAAAAAAAAAACTCGTAAAAAAACGGTCAAAGTACTGGCAGCAGCGGCTGCCAAACAAAAACCCTTAAATTAAAGTAAAATACTTTAACTGAAATAAAGTGAATAAGCCATTAATTTAAGGGAATTGTCCTTAAAGATTTTACAGGAAAACACTGTAATTTTACAGATTTATCCTCTCTTTTTACAGTCAATAACCTTTAATAAAAGTACATTACTAATACTTTAACGTACAAATACTCTAATTTTACAGATTTATCCTCTCTTTTTACAGTCAATAACCTTTAATAAAAGTACATTACTAATACTTTAACGTACAAATACTCTAATTTTACAGATTTATCCTCTCTTTTTACAGTCAATAACCTTTAATAAAAGTACATTACTAATACTTTAACGTGCAAATACTCTAATTTTACAGATTTATCCTCTCTTTTTACAGTCAATAACCTTTAATAAAAGTACAGCACTAAAACTTCTACGGGCAAAAAACCCGTAAAAAAACGGTCAAAGTACTGGCAGCAGCGGCTGCCAAACAAAAACCATAAAATTAAAGTAAAAATACTTTAACTCAAATAAAGTGCAAAAGCAATTAATATACAGAAATTGTCCTTAACGATTTTACAGGAAACTTTCCTCTCTTTTCAAAATCCATTGTCTTAAAATGTTACATTCAAATACCTTAAATAAAGTTCGGATGAGAAAAACTGTTTTTTACTTTTTTTTTTATTAGATTTGTATGATCAAACACTAAAATAAATACAGAACATAAAGTTCTACAGGTAGAATACTGTTATTTTACAGCTTTTTTCTAACATTTTCCAATCAAAGACATTCAATGAAAAGACATCACAAAATGTTCTGTCGGAAACAATTACTCTGAAAACTTAAAATATGAAAACTAATGAATACAGCATTTCATATTTAAACATCATACTTATAAACAGTAGAAACAAAAAGTAAGTTGAATTTGTTTAAGAGTACTTTGAAACATTCTCAACTGAAAATAACAGAAATTACAAAATGGCAACATATGTTCACATTGTCAATTTGAAGGAGCAGTGTGCAGGATTTAGTACGTCTAACAATGGGGATGTAGGTTCCAACCAATGGATAACTTGTTCACTCACCCTCCTATCCCAAGTTTGTAGAATGTATATTGGCTGCAAAAACCTTGAGGCCCAATCATGTTTCCTCTGTCCATTCTGCGCTACTGTAGACGTGGCAGTGCAACCTAGAGGACAAAAAGATCAGAATCAGAAACAGGTTTTTCACACGTATGAGGAATTTGACTAGGTGTCGTACACACATATAAATAAAAAAAATTAAATAAAAAAAAGTACACAGATAGCGAACTATATTAAGAACACTGTAATAAAAATATAGTAAGATAGCAATAAAATAAAGCAGTAATATACATAGAAATAGAATGCAATACATTATAGAATATAAAATATGTGCAGTAAGCAATATTTAAACATTGCATTATTTACCATCCTGTGATCTCCATTATGTAATGCATAGAGTCTGCGTTGTGGATGAGGTAAAGTGTCAGTGGGGGGGGCCTTGTTGAGGTGGCGAGAGGTTTTGGTCCTGGTGGCGAGAGGTTTTGGTCCTGATGGAGAGAGGTTCTGGTCCTGATGGAGAGAGGTTCTGGTCCTGATGGAGAGAGGTTCTGGTCCTGATGGAGAGAGGTTTTGGTCCTGGTGGCGAGAGGTTTTGGTCCTGATGGAGAGAGGTTCTGGTCCTGATGGAGAGAGGTTCTGGTCCTGATGGAGAGAGGTTTTGGTCCTGGTGGCGAGAGGTTTTGGTCCTGATGGAGAGAGGTTCTGGTCCTGATGGAGAGAGGTTCTGGTCCTGATGGAGAGAGGTTCTGGTCCTGATGGAGAGAGGTTTTGGTCCTGGTGGCGAGAGGTTTTGGTCCTGATGGAGAGAGGTTCTGGTCCTGATGAAGAGAGGTTTTGGTCCTGATGGAGAGAGGTTCTGGTCCTGATGGAGAGAGGTTTTGGTCCTGATGGAGAGAGGTTCTGGTCCTGATGGAGAGGTTCTGGTACTGATGGAGAGGTTTTGGTCCTGATGGAGAGAGGTTCTGGTTCTGATGGAGAGAGGTTCTGGTTCTGATGGAGAGAGGTTTTGGTCCTGATGGAGAGAGGTTTTGGTCCTGATGGAGAGAGGTCCTGATGGAGAGAGGTTTTGGTCCTGATGGAGAGAGGTTCTGGTCCTGATGGAGAGAGGTTCTGGTCCTGAGGGAGAGAGGTTTTGGTCCTGATGGAGAGAGGTTCTGGTCCTGATGGAGAGAGGTTTTGGTCCTGATGGAGAAAGGTTCTGGTCCTGATGGAGAGAGGTTCTGGTCCTGATGGAGAGAGGTTCTGGTCCTGATGGAGAGAGGTTTTGGTCCTGATGGAGAGAGGTTTTGTTCCTGATGGAGAGAGGTTCTGGTCCTGATGGAGAGAGGTTTTGGTCCTGATGGAGAGAGGTTTTGGTCCTGATGGAGCGCAGCCTCCTGCCAGAGGGGAGGGGGGTGAACAGTTTGTGTCCAGGGTGGGAGGGGTCGGCCACTATCTTTCCTGCCCGCCTCAGGGTCCTGGAGGCATGCAGGTCGTGGAGGGATGGCAGATTGCAGCCTATCACCTTCTCTGCAGAGCGGATGACACGCTGCAGCCTGCCCTTATCCTTGGCTGTGGCTGCAGCGTACCAGATGGTGATGGAGGAGGTGAGGATGGACTCCATGATGGAGGTGTAGAAGTTCACCATCATCGTCTTTGGCAGGTTGAATTTCTTCAGCTGCCTCAGGAAGAACATCCTCTGCTGGGCTTTTTTGATGAGGGAGCTGCTGTTCTGCTCCCATTTGAGGTCCTGGGCGATGATGGTGCCCAGGAAGCGGAAAGACTCCACAGCAGTGACTGGGGAGTCACACAGAGTGATGGGGAGTCACACAGAGTGATGGTGAGCCACACAGAGTGATGGGGGCGGGCGGGGCTGCGTTCTTCCTAAAGTCCACAACCATCTCCACTGTCTTGAGAGCGTTGAGCTCCAGGTGGTTTTCCCCACACCAGGTCACCAGATGGTCCATCTCCCACCTGTAGGCAGACTCGTCCCCACCAGAGATGGGTCCGATGAGCGTGGTGTCGTCTGAACTTCAGGAGCTTGACAGACTGGTGACTGGAGGTGCAGCTGTTGGTGTACAGGGAGAAGAGCAGAGGGGAAAGAACACAGCCTTGAGGGGTACCGGTGCTGATGGTCAGAGACGTGTTTCCCCAGCCTCACGTGCTGCTTCCTGTCAGACAGGAAGTCTGTGATCCACCTGCAGCTGGGAGAGCTTGTCCTGCAGCAGAGCTGGGATGATGGTGTTGAAGGCAGAGCTGAAGTCCACAAACAGGATCCTGGCGTAAGTTCCTGCTGTGTCCAGGTGCTGGAGGAGGAAGTGAAGTGATAACTATTAGTAAACCATAATGATGGATGTTATTATCAGCAGCTGCCAATAGATCCCCTAAATCTTGTATGATCTCACACACACACACACACACACACACACACACACACACACACACACACACACACACACACACACACACACACACACACACACACACACACACACACACACACACACACACACACACACACACACACACACACACACACACACACACACACACACACACACACACACACACACACACACGAGCATCCCAAGGGCATTGAGTATTTCATAAGTTTAGAAGGGGGGAACATAGTCTAACAACAGTTAGCTTTTGTTAATTTTACCTTGAGCCAAACTTGTGATACTTGTTTCTGAAATCCCTTTCTCTTAAAGTGAATAAAAAACAAAAAAAAACAATGGAGCTTACCCTAAAACTAACCACTGGATTGCTTGTCTAACATGACCTAGTCCATGTTAGCGAAGTACAACTGGGATTTTGAGGGGGAAGATATGCTTGGTTGATTCTAATTTTTACTTTCTTACTTTTTGAATAAAAATCATGTTTGTATCACTACACTTCTAAGGGACAACATGTGTCAAACATTGCCCGTATTCTTTTGCTATGTTATTTCATGCATGGCTGAGTGTTTATTTACTATACATTTTCAAAAATAATTAATTTTAGCAGTGATTTGGACCAAGCATGTATGATGTAGTAATACAACAAGTATTTTAGTTCACACAGTGTGACATTAGCTAGTCATGTTAGCTTGTAATATATAGAGCAGAGCTAACTAGCAAGTTAGCCGAACGTTAGCGGTTAGCTGTTTATGCTATGCTAGCTGTTGGCTACTTAACATTAACAAACTGGATTCCGCTGTAAGAAAGCTGTGAAACTTTACATTAAACTTGGCGACAACACTGTGACACCCCGCTGCATGTTTATGTGTAATTCTCCCGTGTTGGAGACGAGAGGTGGAGCGGCAGCACTGCAATAAGCTGTAAGCTAACGTTAGCAGCCACCTTGTTAAACCAGGTTTGGGCGCAACATCTTGCAAGAAACAGCATCTCAGGGCTTCTTAACATTTAACAACCTATTAATGATGCAAACTCAGCTAACTAGAAGAAGAAACGTAACCTTAAATAAAAAATAAAACATTCACAAACTAAGGATTATCTAAATACATGTTTAACTCCATTACAGTTGCAGGACTCACCAGATCTCAAGTCTTCTGTTCTTTGTTGACGTCCCGATGCTCATATTTAACGTGTAGATGTAAAACGATCCCGATATTAATCCATTAATCCATAAACTCCTGCAGCTCCGAGCCGGAGCTGGAAAAGCGCCGGTGTGAAAGGAGCAGACAGCTGTAGCTCCGTCCGCAGGAGGAGACCCGCTCTAACTGACGTGAATGTTTCAAATGTGAACAACAGGCGCGGGCAGTTCTCATTGGCAGGTTTCTTCGATGACGTTTATATTAACCAATCAGGAGTGTTGTGGACTCATTCCAAACATGCCTGACTTGTCTGCCGTGTTATGGCTGAATTCCAATTCAAGTGCCGTAGCTCTGGCTGTCGGCCAGAATCCGAAAACCATGCACATTATACTGCATGAAAGACTAAGGCTTATTACTGTATATTGACCAATGGGGAAAAAAACACAGCAACAGAACACATAAATAAAACAAGGATAACTGTGACTTATTGTTGAGTAAATAACAGTGTGTGTTTTAAACCTGGGTCCTCCCTGCAGAGATTTCTCCACTTTCTAAGATTTTTATTTTTTTTAATGATATTGTCAACTGTAGATGTTTACAATATAGTAAGTTAGGAATTTAATGAAAACATATTTATTTACTTTTGTTTCAACATTGGATATTTTGTGTTTGTGGTGGATTCAATCGAATATTGAGAAAATGATTTATGTAAAAATGTTTTACTTTACATTTTTTTTGTTTGACGCTTTTTTTTACAGTTTTATGTTTACCTTAAAATTACAAAGAAATATCTTAAAGTCTTATAATAGTAATACACTTTTATATTACGAGTTACATATTTAATTACAGATAATACTTTTTATTTTACGTACATCTGCATGTATTTTCTGAAAGTGCAAAAATACTGTAAATATTATATAGTAAATTTACTGTAAAAAAAAATGAAATAATCGTTATTTGTTGTTATTGTCAAAATACTTAAAATAATGTTTTGGGTTGTTAATTTATAGTTAATATCTGTCATTTTACAGGATTTTGCAAGTTATTTAAAAAAACATGATAATTACTATAAAGATTTACAGTTATTTCCTGTAAAATTACGATCTTTTTTTACAGTGTGGCTGTCCAGGGGAGAGGTGCTGAAACGGGGGGTTACGTATTGTAACCCTAGTTATATAAGCACAGACGGAGCCCTCTACTGGACTCTATGGGTACTACTCTCTATCATGCTGTGCGTGCTTTCACCTACTGAGTTACGTAAACGTAGCCGGCCAATCGGGGCGAGCCTACCTGAATGCGCATGCAGGCCCACAGTATATAAGGCGGCTACGCCCTCCGCCCACTATCCTACACACTCTTCAGCGAGCGGCTTAGGAAAGACAGGGCCTCCAGGTAAAAACCGCGCCATAAGCGGCTGACTGAAGGCTAACCTGCCTCCAAATCCCTCATGGCAGGACGAAATGGCTGCTGCATACACTTTAATTGTGGAATGAGCCAGCCCCCTGTCCACCAGTATCTGTAAGCAGGTAAGAATAGAGCCCAGCGTGCATGACAGAGGCTCTAGACTCCTTCCTTCACACCATCGCCGGAATCCTGCCCACTTTGGCCACGTTGTCAGACAGCAAAAATCACCACTGCTGATGTATTTAATGTCGTAGAACAAAACGTGATCTGTCTCTTCAATTTGTGTCAAACACTTATCTCGAGCTATTTTCCAAAATCCTATGGAGAAATTGCATTGCTTTTTGTCGAAGGAACCGGACGTGGTAAAAATGCTGACATACTTCCGGGTTTTAGGACGCGTCACTGCGGTTCTCTATACACTATACTGATTTTGGAAAATTGCACAATTTAAATCTATTCTAGTAGACCTCAACAATGGAAATATGATCAGTAGAAATGGCCATGACATGGGACCTTTAAAAATCACCGAACTTTGTCGAAATGCAAAATTGAATCAGTGAAATACACCACAGGCTTTTCAAGATGATGTCATAAGGTAGTTCTTTCTCAAAACAAAAAAGTATTTTGCCATCTGACAATAACAATAAGTAATGTTCTTCCATAAATAGGATGACAGGATATTAATATGTGGTTTCCAGAAATAGCTGGTTATACATGTATTGAGGTTGGTATGGATAGGCTAACTCCATTTGATATTATTTAGTGGGAATGCTGATACAGCATTCCAACTATATGTTATGCTACGGACAAAATTCTTATTATTATTCCGGCCACTTATTTTGGCCCTCTTCTCCTCCCACATTCAACATCGCAGAAACTCCGTTCAAACATCAAAATGTTCAGCTCGGTCGGGAATCGCAGGCTTACTTTTATCATTCATAACTTTCATAATTCCAGAGATACATCCCATAATTCATCACATTTTTAACATTTTAACTTTAACATTGCGCAGCTCGTTAAGGCAGAGTGCGTGATGTCACAGCTAGAGGGTAGGAAATCTTGAAATTTGCCTTCATATATTTTTTTAAAACTGCCATAATTCCCAAACCCTACATTCCTGAGACATAATTCTTCATGACAAACGTAGGAAAACATCTCATAGCTTGAAAAATGACAAATAATTAAGCAAAAAATAATTAAACAAAATGCCTCTTGAGGGCATGAAGTGACAAAAACGTTCAACATGTCTCCATTAAAACCCATTGTAATTTCTGGCTTTAGTTAAACTGCCAAAAAGGCCACATTATTAACCCGAGAAAGTCACACAATAAATTACACTTCAGATACTCAACTTTCCTTCTTGACATGCTTCACCATTTTGAAATTTCCCAGATATCTTGTATCCGTTCTTCCACAAAACGTTTCAATGTAAGAGGTTCATCATCTTCATTCAGAACAATGCAAAACCTTTGATCTTACAGAGCTCGTTTACAGCAGTCAAGTGGTCTAATGTTCATCTCTTCTCTCTCTCTCTCTCGCTCTCTCACGGAATGAGATCGGACGCTAGCTCGAGAGGATAGACGGCTATAGCGATAGAGATCGATTAGGAGAGAGCGCGTATAGTCTCGCTCTCGAGAGAGAGTAGATCTCTAGTCTTCTGATCTCTCTCTCTGACTATGCGACTGTAGCTCTATCGCTCTCTCTCTCTCTCTCTTCTCTCGCTATCTCTTCCATCTCCTCTCTATCTCTCTAGATCTACTCTCTCTCTCTCTCTCTTTCCTCTCTCTCTGCTCTCTCTCTCTCTCTCTCTCTCTCTGTTTTCTCATAACTTACAGTGAAAATGCTTTTCCAAACAAGCCCAAAACTTCACCGTTTTGTAACGATTGTAAGCCATCCAACCGCATCTAACCGTCTTTATGGGGTGTCATCCAAATGCCGTTTCCATGGCGACAGGACCACTACGCCATGAAGCACGATCGTCGCTGTACATCCAATGGACACGGTTTCCGATCGTTCCTCCAAACCTTCGCTTGTATATCACCGGTACAGCCCTCAACAGCCTCTACGTCAATTATGGGGTTTCTTCAAATGCCCGTTGCCATGGTAACACAAGGCTCGCCATGAACAACACGGTTTTCTCATAACTTCAGTGAAATGCTTCCAGACAGCCCAAAAACTTCCCAGTGTTTTGGGTAACGATGCAGCCATCAACGCATTCTAACCGTTATTATGGGTTTCATCAAATGCCGTTGGCATGGCGACAGATCATTCACCATCAAGTTAAGTTCAAAGTTTTGCAGTTCAAATTATTTCTGCTGCTTTTCCAAGCCTTTTTACTTTCTTTTTCTTCTCTCCTTCACACATTCAAGCCCCCAGTGTTCATGTATCCATTTCTAATCTAATTCTTCACTTTCTTCTTACACATTACATTTCAGTATAGCAGTTTAGCGTCAGATTTTCAGCATAAAGCATTCCCACTAGCAATTTCTTCAGGAATTGCATTCTCTAGTTTTGTCCTGTAATCCCATGATTACGACATGAATCAGGCCATTTTGCATCTGGGTATGAATTATACGTTATATTATTATATGTTATTATAAAAACATGATTACATTATGACAACACTCCCTGCAGATATGTGTGTGTTTGCTCACATTGAATCTAATACACACACGCTGAGTTTGCACAGCGCTGCTCACCACACAACAACCTGTTAGACAGTACGGACACACACACAGAGAACACAGGCTGCTTCACACACCGCGAACCTGCGCTCACCCCCCCCGCCACAGCCCCTCACTGCGGGACACTCGGGGACCTCTGTGGAGCCCAGGGCTGGAGCCCAGAGCTGGAGCCTTAGCTCCCGTACCGCTGCGGGGAATCTGGCAGCGGTGCGGGCTTAATCTGCCGTCTGCTTCCCGAACGGACGAACCAGTTCACTCCCTCAGAACATTTCACCATCTGTGAACACATGCAGGTCTTACCGGCCCCCTCCTCTTCAGAGAGATGTTCTTCCACAGCAGGAGATGGAGCTGGTGCAGGAATCCCATGTTCCACCTCTGCTTCAGGCTGTCGTTAAATGGACCAAATCAGCATAACGGTGCCGAAGGGGGCCTATGACTGTTTTAAAGAACCGGGGGATTTCTATCCCGTTCACACGCATCCCGTCCGAACCTGGAATGGTGCTCTCATGTGTGGACCTTGGCTTTTTAAAAATACTAAGCGGTTAGAAGAAATGTTTCATTAGCTAGTGGCGGCCTCTAAAGGTGCTTCGCGTTCCGCCTGTCATCCTCCGGAGCAGGAAACAAGTGGACACAGCCTGACGTGAAGTTACTGCAGTCAGGAAAAGGCCACTTCCGCCCTGGCCTTAAAAAATAAAAGCAGTTTGGTATCAGTGTAATAGCCTTAAAGGAAGCTGTTGTGACAGTGATCATAGCATGCCTTTAAAAGTAACGTGCAGTGGTGGATGTAACGAAGAACATTACTCAAGTAGGCCTACTGTAGTGAAGTATGATTTTGACATACTTGTATTTTACCTTCCAATTTGTGCTTGGTTATAATACTTGTGCTCCACTACATTTTTTAGGCAAAAAAGTACCTTTTTTACACCTACCTACCTACTTTTTACATACAAACACAGATGATGACGCTTTTATGACACAACTAATCTACTTAGTATTTAAAAAATATATATAAAAGTGGTTTAACATTGACAAACTCCAACATTAAAATGACATGACATGTATTGGTTGGTGATAAAAAACTGAATTATATCGTTATGAAATACTAAGAAAAAAGCCTAATTATATGTTTGACAATACATTTGCCGGTTACTGTATATATCTGTACTTCTACTCAAGTAACTTTTTCCATTCAGGACTTTTACTTGTAATGCAGTATTATAAGATCATTATATTTTAACTTCTACTCGAGTAAAGGATGTTAGTACTTCTTCCACCTCTGGTGACCAGTCTAAGCCCCCCGATGCACCTACTAGACCATCAGAAATGTTTGAACAGACTATAGTGTTTGTATTTATTATTTTTAGTGTTTTGACTTTTTCTATATTAATTACAGTGTTTGCTCTGTTGGATACTGAAATCACTCCTTCACACCTCTTTACATAGACAACAGACCAGATTAAATATAGATCACTGCTTTTAATTGCGTTGGCACAGAATGCACTCATTTGCAACACCTTTCAAAAATAATGAAGAGTTCTCTCAATCAAATCCAACCACCATTTTTGCAGTCATTTTTGCTCATTATACACACCGTTGTAATGTTATTTACTTTGCATTCAAAACGATAAAAAACATTTTTATATTGGACTACAATTTGCTGCACTTTGTATACATCTATAACACATTTTCTCCAAAGCATACACTTTTGATTGGGATCTTACACCTATTTTCATTGCTTGATGACCAAGAAAGACTTGCAGGTGGTAAGAGCCATTGGGGAATTATTTCCGTCATGGCCGCACAGCAACAGATGTCCTTCTTGATGAATGCTGTGGATGTCTGGTCATACTGTATCTGTAGTAGAGATGTATGAGAGCACAAAGATTATTTCCCAGGTTTATACCGAGACAATGTTGTGTATTTCTACATCTTTTGCTGTCCTGTAGAAAGAAAGGTGAAAACGTTATTGTTCTGGTTTGGATTATGACTGGAATAAGTTTTGTTTCATTATGTACACTTGGAGGGACTCTATGCAATTATAATGGTCAAAGCTTTAAGTTACTAAAGTAAAACGTCTGTCATTTGATGGATTCTTATTTATAATATAAGATCGCCCAAGGTCCTAACCTAAAAAGTTGAGTGGCCCCACTGGGCTTAACTTGGAAAGTGCCACCAAAAGAGACACAATACATCCATAAAAAAGATGTAGCGCCAAAAAAAGAACCAAAATTATCACACGAGAAAGAACACCAAATGGCTGAACAGAAATGGCTAAAAAAACACCGTTTGTGGTAGTGTGATGTTTTTTAAAGTAATGTATTTTCACTATAGTGCTGAGGGCCTTTAACATGTACACACATGGATCTGTTATAATCTGTTCATGGAGTCATAAAAGGTGAGCAAGGTTGTTAATGATGTCAATATAATTACATTTCCTCTAGCCTAAACAACATAAAAGGATTCTACAGAGCAACTAGAAGTCCAAAATTATGATCATAATGGTGTATATATTAAGCTGTTATTTTTACAAGTATTGAACATTTGCAAATAAGTAAAAAACAAAAAGTATTCTGTGGGTGAGAAACTAGAATGGTAAATGGGCTTTGTTTTATTTAGCGCTTCATCCAATATTCGTGAACCCCTAGGCCGACGGTTGGTTGTTATTGTCAATATTATAGTCACACTCGATTTCGCCGATTTTCTTGTTGCCCCAGCTGGTTGACACCTCTTTTAGCAGAAACAAAGGCTACATTAATGTATTAAATCGATGTTAATCCATGTGTGTGGTTGTGGAATTAACAGACGTGACGTTGTGCGATTGCATTGCCAGGCAACAGCTTGGGTTCATGTTAATTTACAAACTCTTCAACTAGAACCCTAGTTATATTTAAAAACATTTTAGAAGGCCTCATGAAATACTTTAACCTGTTAAGCCCTGAGCCTGTTTTTCAGGTCTCAGGCTCGAAAATGACATTCCCAGAACAAATGACCATATCTTCCCTTCTAAAAGGGTTAAATTAATAATCTTTTTTCTCAAAGTAATGATAAACCTGTGAGTTGGATGTAGAAAAGTCAGAACAATATAGATGTTTTTTATTTTAAAGAAAATACAGATTTTACATAGTAAAAAACTGTAAATTATAGTGTCCGTCCAAAAATTATCTTTTACTTATAGTGAAAGCTACCCTTGGATGATGGTAAGGTAGACTAAAAGCTTTAGGAATCCAAAGTACAACATATAATAAGTACCCTGTATCAAGATTGATGCAAAACAAGGGACATTTGACCTTTTTAGAGAGGTTTAGCCAACAAAACTCCACCTCTGAGGTGATTTGGGTGGAAATGGGTTTTTTTCCATATCTCTGGCCCCCCTTTGTCGATTTTGATAGTTGACACCTCTTTCTGACCGTTAGAGCCAATAGAATCGAAGGGGGATTCCCCCACACACACACGTTGTAAAACAAAAAGGTGGGGGCTTTGCGCATGTAGTTTTGCATGAGAGTGAAGCTATCTCTCGCTCTGACATCTAGAAACGGAAAAGCAGTCTTATTGCTCATGGATTATCAGAAATCATTTCAAAGGGACACAGACACATTGGATTAACCTGTTTCACGCCTTCCCCCCGGTACCGGGCGGATAAACGCGTCATTTGCAGGAAACAACGTCTAAGGAATCTTAATATTGAATAAAACTATGAATGTGTTATATCCATGTAACGGGAAGAAACTCAGCTAACTGATCTTTTTAATTTTTTTTTTCAAAAAAAACCCACAATGCTAGCACTCAGCCTCTGAATTAGCCTCGATCGAAAAAACGGGACCGACAAAGACACATAAACTCACTCAGAACTCCCTTATTACTTATCCTAGATGCACAACCAAACACTATTTTTTGGTGTCCTGGAGACACTGAATCTAACGGTGCCCACCTCAACACTCAGTGATAAACATTCGCGACGCTATCAACGAAAGCGTACATCATCACATGTGGAGCCAAGAAGCTAAACATATAAATATGGCTTACCTTGGTCAAAAGTGGTCTTCAATGGCATTAAAACGATAAAAAAACGATGCTGCAGTTAATCCATAGGTTCATCCTATGTGTCTGTGCCTTCTTTGAAATTATTTCTGATAATCCATAAGCAATACAACTGCGTTTTAGTTTCCAAACTCCAGAAGGAGACATTCCTCCAGTTTAGTTTCGCTTTCCACACGCGAAGCGGCAACATTTTTTCTTTACAATGTGTGTCTATGTAGGTATCCTCCTTCGATTCTATTGGCTCTAACGGTCACAAGGGTATGTCAACCAACCAGATCGAGCAAGGGGGGCCAGAGATAGGTCAAATCCACCCAAATGACCCCAGATGGCCCAGTTTTTGGCTAAATCTCTCTAAAAAGGTCAAATTTCACTTGTTTTGCATCAATCTTGATACAGGGTACTTATTATATGTTGTACTTTGGATTCCTAAAGCTTTTAGTCTACTAACCCATCATCCAAGGGTAGTTTTCACTATCTGTAAAAAATAATTTTTGGACGGACACTATAATTTACAGTTTTTTACTATGTAAAATCTGAATTTTCTTTAAAATAAAAAACATTTATATTGATTCTGACACTTCTACATCCAACTCACAGGTTTATCATTACTTTGAGAAAAGATTATTAATTTAACCCTTTTAGAAGGGAAGATATGGTCATTTGTTCTGGGAATGTCATTTTCGAGCCTGAGACCTGAAAAACAGGCTCAGAGTGGAACAGGTTAACCTATGGATTAACTTCAGCAGCGTTTTTATCGTTTTAATGCCATTGAAGACCACTTTGGAGCAGACTACAGAGACAAGGTAACCATGTTAGCATTTTTAGCTACCTAGCGCCACATGTTTTGATGTCTGTTTTTGTTGTTAACGTCGCAATTTCGTATAATTGAGTGACAATGAGGGTACCCTTCGATTCTGTGTCACGTCACGATGTCATGGATGTGGAGAAAAGATAAATAATAAGGTTTTGTGAGTGATTTTCGGTGCAGTAATCTGTTAGCATTTTTCGCTCGTTGCTAATTCACAGGCTCAGCGTTAGCATTGTGGGGTATTTTTTGAAAAAAATAAAAAATGATCAGTTAGATGAGTTTCTTCCCGTTACATGGATGTAAAACATTCATAGTTTATTAAATGAACATGCACTCAGACACTGTTTCCTGCAAGATGTTGCGGCAGTGCCCCGGTACCGGGGTCTCTCGGGCTTAACAGGTTAATGTAAATTAAAATTAAAATGTGAAGGAATGTGTGTATAACAAAATACATCCGTCATAAACAATACCCGAAACAGACGTTGGCAAGATCCTCAGCTCGGTGATTGGATGTTTTAGCCGCAATGCACGTTGGGATATGGTGTTTATGCAACACATTCTCACTCCCAACTCGGCCTATGTTGACGTTATGTCAGGGTCCCTGTCGTCACTTTCCAACGCAAAGGGGGGCCCTTTAGCGTCGAGTTTCAACTATCAGGGAGTCCTATTGACTTGCATAGAGCTCCCTGAACGTTGGTAATAGACGAGTTGGGATCGCGGAGAAATGCTCTCCTCAGATCCATTCTCACAGCGTTTATCAAACTTTTTCTAACTCAATATCAAGCCACACTTATTGTGTTTACTTCTTTATTTTAATTGAATAATGTCTGACTTTTGTTGCCGTCAGTTGTTAGGGGGAGTAGGGGCTCAGAAAACTGAAATCTGTATTGTTTCATCGTTTTTTCCTTCTAATTTTGTATTATTTTCTAAACTACACACTGTTATTTACTCAACAATAAGACACAATTATCCTTGTGTTTATTTATTTGTTTGATTGTATAATGTCTGACTTTTGGAGTCCGTCAGGAGCGAGGGTCGGAGCAGCTCATAGTAGTTGCTTTAGAGAATTTTACACCCGGAAGTAAGTATTCTCTCCGCTTTGCTTGACAAACCCCGTGATTAGTCCTCAAGCTCTGTGATTGGATGTTTGAATGGCAGTGCGCCGAGGGTTACGCCGAGCGTCAAACAGCACTTTGAAATGGGATGGAACCACGGAAGACTATCCAAAACTGGATTTGAATGGGTCCACCCCGTCCCCCCCTCCCCCAGAACTACACATGCTGGCTATTGTGTGTTTCGCAACATGTTCTATGGCACGTCTCTACTGGGAATTGTAGTTTTAACCTGTTACGCACCATCCGCCCGGTATCAGGTGGATAAACGCGTCATTTGCAGGAAACAACGTCTAAGGAATCTTAATATTTAATAAACTATGAATGTTTTATATCCATGTAACAGGAAGAAACTCAGCTAACTGATCTTTTTAATTTTTTTTCCCAAAAAAAACCCACAATGCTAACACTCAGCCTCTGAATTAGCCAAGAGCGAAAAATGTAACCTAAAACGGCACTTAAACTCACAATAACTCCCTTATTACTTATCCTAGATGCACAGCCAACCACTCGTTTTTGGTGTCCTGGAGACACTGAATCTAGGGGTGCCCACCTCAACACTCAGTGATAAACATTTGCGACACTATAAACGAAAGCGTACATCATAACATGTGGAGCTAGGTAGCTAGAAACGCTAACATGGCTTACCTTGGTCAAAACTGGTCTTCAATGGCATTAAAACGATAAAAAAACGATGCTGCAGTTAATCCATAGGTTCATCCAATGTATCTGTGCCCTCTTTGAAATTATTTCTGATAATCCATAAGCAATAAAACTGCTTTTTCGTTTCCAAATGCCAGAACTAGAGATCGCTTCACTCTGCTGCACATTTACATGCGCGCAGCCCCCACCTTTTCTCTTCACAACGTGTGTGTTTGGGGGCCTCCCCCTTCGATTCTATTGGCTCTAACGGTCAGAAAGAGGTGTCAACCATCCAAATCGACCAAGGGGGGCCAGAGATATGGAAAAAAAACCATTTTCACCCAGATCACCTCAGAGGTGGGGTGGTTTTGGCTAAACCTCTCTAAAAAGGTCAAAAGTCAATTGTTTTGCATCAATCTTGATACAGGGTACTTATTATATGTTGTACTTTGGATTCCTAAAGCTTTTAGTCTACTAACCCATCATCCAAGGGTAGTTTTCACTATCTGTAAAAAATAATTTTTTGGACGGACACTATAATTTACAGTTTTTTACTATGTAAAATCTGAATTTTCTTTAAAATAAAAAACATTTATATTGATTCTGACACTTCTACATCCAACTCACAGATGTAACCTTGCTTTGATAAAATTAATTATTCATATAACCCTCTTAGAAGTTAAGTTGTAGTCATTTGTTTTGGGCATGTCATTTTCGAGCCTGAAACATGAAAAACAGGCTTGGTGACAGGTTAAAAGACGTTTTCATATTTCCCATAATTAGAAGTTGCCAGTATTAAACTGTGTACATCCCTGGAGGTTTAGGGGATAGGAAACACTCAAATTTAAAACATATAGTTAATAAATGGTGAAAATTGCTTGTGTCCATAATGGGCAGCATTAATATATACCCACATGACAGCTAAGGTCAGAAGAGCTTTATTTAACAGCTGGTCTTATGTCTGTGACCCCTCCTGTTGTTAATTGATAAGCCTGAAACATGCACTTGTCAAGGTTCAGAGGCAAATTTTGCAAATATGGCAGTAGCCATCGATCATCTTAAGATAAGATATACTTTATTGATCACAAGTTGGAAATGTTTTCGTTACAGCAGCATGTGTAACAGTTGTAAATATGCAGTGGTGTTTATTTGTAAATCATTTAGTATAATCACACAAATTCTGTGTTTTATATTTAATAATTCTGTGTTCTTTGAATGTTCAATACCTGACAAGGTCGGAGATGAAAAACTTGGGTCGCAGGTTCCTCAACAGTGATATTACAAGACATCTATCAATATGTATGTATACCTCCACCATTAAACTGTCGTATTCTGCACATTTCTTATACTATCTACATACATCTTATAAGAGTATCATACATATGTATAATATCAGTTAAAATATTGCATTGCGGCTAAAACATCCAATCACCGAGCTGAGGATCTTGCCTACGTCTGTTTCCGGTATTGTTTATGACGGATGTATTTTGTTATACACACATTCCTTCACATTTTAATTTTAATTTACATTAAAGTATTTCGTGAGGCCTTCTAAAATGTTTTTAAATATAACTAGGGTTGTAGTTGAAGAGTTTGTAAATGAACATGAACTCAAACTGTTGCCTGGCAACGCAATCGCACAACGTCACGTCCGTTAATTCCACAACCACACACATGGATTAACATCGATTTAATACATTAATGTAGCCTTTGTTTCTGCTAAAAGAGGTGTCGACCAGCTGGGGCAACAAAAAAATCGGCGAAATCGAGTGTGACTATTAAAAAATAAATAATTATTATATTAATATTGACAATAACAACCGACCGTCGGGGTAGCATTTGCTTGGCATTTCCGGGTATTTCTCCACTGGTTGGGCCATGTTAACAATATTGTGTAATTGTCACGTTTGAAGGGACGAAATCGTGACATCTTCACGTCTCCCAGCATGGTAAATCGTCACATGTTCACGTCTTGCCGTGATACCGGGTTGCCCCTAGGGATGTAACGATACACTCAACTCACGATTCGATACGATTCACGATTTTAAATTCACGATAAGATTTTCTCACGATTTTTATTTTAACAGAATGAGCTGCGGATAAATTATGACAAAAAAATATATTTCTGTAAAAATCCCTTCAAATATATAAAAATAAAGTGCAGCTTGAAATGTATGCTGATCGATCAAGAGACTAGATCTATGGATACATCTCTCAACACTCTCAAGTGACAATTTAAAGGGGACCTATCATGCAAAATGCACTTTTGTACGTCTTTTATACATGAATATGTGTCCCGGTGTTCCAGGGAACTCACCAAGTGTCAGAAAACACAACCCTCTCTATTTTCCTCCATACCCAAATCTCTAAAAAAAGGGGCTGCAACGGATCTGATAAAAACTGATCCAGATTTGAACACTGTCCTGACGTCAGGACGGTGGCGCTACGGCTATTGGGCCAACTCCACCAATCAGGAGGAGACAGCCACGGCCATTGCCGTTCGAAAGCGCTGGAGACTCTAGTACATATGCCAGGCCTGTAGGTGGTGCTGTTCTCACAGAATCAGCCCTTGCAAAATCATGCTATATTTGAATAATATAGTGTAGGACCATACCTATATAAGGCATATTTATACTTTTTTTTAGCCATGCCTCATTTCGCTCAATTTGCACTGTTTTAGCTCTGTTTTTGCAAGGGCAGATTCAGTGAGAACAGCACCATCTACAGGCCTGGCATATGTACTACAGCGTCTCCAGTGCTTTCGAACGGCAATGGCCGTGGCTGTCTCCTCCTGATTGGTGGAGTTGGCCCAATAGCCGTAGCGCCACTTCTGTGACGTCATAGAAGTGTTCAAATCTGGATCAGTCTGTATCAGATCCGTTGCAGCCCCTTTTTTAGAGATTTGGGTATGGAGGAAAATAGAGTGGGTTGTGTTTTCTGACACTTGGTGAGTTCCCTGGAACACCGGGGACACATATTCATGTATAAAAGACTCACAAAAGTGCATTTTGCATGATAGGTCCCCTTTAAATAACTCAGACGAAGCTCATGTCTGAGGTCGGAAGGTAAACAGACGCCTCATATACAGCAGGTGAGCGTGGCAGTATACGCGGGAGGTTTTTCTTCTTCTTCTTCTCTCGGTTTTTTGGCGGATTGCAACTTTAAGGTGCATACCGCCACCTACTGTACTCGCCGTGAAGTTGTTTGCGGCCTGCCAGTAAACCCAAAGCAGAAGAAGAAGAAGTGACATCAGCAGCTTCATTTGCCTAATCCACCCCCAGGAACTCATTTTGGTGTGAACGCGATCTGCTTTAGTTCATCAGAACTAAAAGAGCTCTCATGAACTAAAGTTCTCATGAACTATTGTGGGAAAAGTACTTGGTGTGAACGCGCCTAATGAGAGTATCCTGACCTTCTCCAGGTGCACCATAGAGAGGATCCTGACCTTCTCCAGGTGCACCATAGAGAGGATCCTGACCTTCTACAGGTGCTCCATAGAGAGCATCCTGACCTTCTACAGGTGCACCATAGAGAGCATCCTGTCCTTCTACAGGTGCACCATAGAGAGCATCCTGACCTTCTACAGGTGCACCATAGAGAGTATCCTGACCTTCTACAGGTGCACCATAGAGAGGATCCTGACCTTCTACAGGTGCACCATAGAGAGCATCCTGACCTTCTACAGGTGCAACAACGGAGCTGCCATCCATGGAGGATCTTTACTCCCAGTGGCTCAGGAAGAAAGCCCTCAGGATTATCAAAGACCCCCATCACCCCAGCAACAAACTGTTCTGTCTGCTGTCGCCTGGCAGGCGGTACCGCAGCATCAGAACTAAAACCACCAGACTCAGAGACAGGTTGATTCCACAAGCCTAAAGCAGGCGTGGCCAACCCGCGGCTCTCAAGCCGCATTCGGCTCTTTGCCCAGTCTCATGCGGCCCCTCAGTTCATATCGAATTGTATTTGTGTGTGTGTATGTGTGTGTTTCCGTGTGTGTATGTGGGTGTTTCTGTGTGTGTGTGTGTGTGTGTGTGTGTGTGTGTGTGTGTGTGTGTGTGTGTGTGTGTGTGTGTGTGTGTGTGTGGCGTCAGTATGAGAGCATGACAGCACGTCTTATTTTGATTGTAAACAAACTGAAACTGTTCCAGACACACCTTCAAAAGGGAGGAGTAGCGCATTTCCCCTCTCTGCTAAAAGCAAGCGGACAATCCACCTGCGCCACCCTGAAAAACAGCCTGATATGCAGCATTGATTGAAAACCTGCAAAAAAAACCAGTTCCATGATCTACAGCTGAAAAGGCCACAGATTACGTTCCTCGTGGACCCTTTTGGTGCTGAGACGGACTGTTTGAAAGCTGCGCTTGTCACAGATGAGGCAGCAGCCGAATTAGAAATGATTGAACTTTTTGAAGAAGACCGACTGAAACCTTATCTGAGGGAAGGGACCATTCAGTTCTGGAAAACTGTGCCAATGGAAAAATATTCCAACGTCAAACGGGCTGCGCTCAATCTACTATCGATGTTTGGGTCAACATACGTCAACATACATATGTGAGTCTGTGTTTTCTACCCTGAAACACGTGAAATCCAAGCATCGATCTGTTCCGACTGACACACACGTGAAATAATTGCTTCGAGTGGCCACAACGGAATACAAGCCAGATCTGAAAAGGATTGTTCAAGGCAAGGAATGCCAGAAGTCCCACTAAGTTCAAAGAAGCAACTTGCATAGTAAGATAAAAACATATTGTTTGTGTGTGTGTGAGAAAGTGCACACAATGTTAATTGTTGATAATAACTGGCCTCTGGTCTTAAAGGTCCCATGTTATGCTTTTCCGGTTATTACCCGGAGTGTTATGAAGGTTTTTCTGCATGTAAACGGTCTGCAAAGTCACAAACCCTCAAAGTACACCCTGTAGCGAGTAAAACTCTAACACGGAAAATAGTTAGCTAGTGGAGCCTCGCAGATGGGGGTGCTGCAGCCCCCCATTCGCGATGTCTCGCTGTCTCGCAGACCCCACGCAGCAAGCAGGAAATGAACCCAACTCCCACTGTCCGCTCCTCGCAGCAGCGAGCCGCGCAACGTCCCGCCAACATGGCACCCAGACCCCACGCAGCATTCTCATCTGTTTGTCATTACTGGTGTCATTTTCTGGTTGCTAACAAACGCTACTGTAACACATAATCACTGATGTTCCGCTGTAACGGTGGTGGACTCATCAGAACAGAGTGGGCGAGCTGACCAATCAGAGCACAGTGGGCTCACAGGGAGGGGGGGGGGGCAGGAGCTCCAACAAGGCGTGTAGGACAGAGAGTGAATACACATACTATACAGAGATGCTGTATGAGAAACCAATGTGAGTTTGGAACATTGCACGATATAAATCTATTCTAGTAGACCTCAACAATGGAATTATGATCAGTAGAAATGGCCATGACATGGGACCTTTACAGTTTTTCTCGATTGCTAACACACTAAAATTATACATAAAGCACAATTATGTTAACTGACACTCAAAGAGCAAAACATCGGCTCAAATCTCCAAAACTCTAAACACGTTTTCAGCTTTTCACACAATTTCCAAATCAACATGGCACTTTTTGCAAACCACTGCACACGTTTCTCCACGTAAGACACAGGAATCTGACATAAAGTCACGTGTTAGCTGGTTTAAAACACTGATATTCAAAATGCCTCACACATGGACCAATGATCAAGAAACACGTTCCACCTGACCAAACACCTGATAGCATCATTGTTGGCTCATCAATGAGGATGTTAGCGCTATAAAAATACCACAGGTGAGTACTTTCTTACAGCAACAATGGAAGCCAACATGGAAGCAAGAGCAAGAGGAAGAGGAAGAGGAAGAGCTGGGCTGAGAGTGAGAGGAGGAGGAAGAGGTGGGTGAGAGTGAGAGGAGGAAGAATGAGAGGAAGAGCTGGAGGGAGAGGACGTGGACAAAGAAGAATACTGTTACGGTTTTGTATTTATGTTTTCATTTTCCACCTTTTGTTTTGAAATGTTTTCCTCCTTGTGTCTTCTCTGTTCCTTCTTCCTGTGTTTGCCTTCCTGTCATTAGTTCCCCTGGTGTGTCTGATTGTCTGATTGTGTTCACCTGTTGCCCTTGTGTTTCTGCCTCTCTTACCCCAGCTGTGTCTTGTCTTGTGATTACCCCTCCCTGTATTTAGTCTTGTCTCTTCCTGTGTTCCCCTGTCGGTTCATTGTTGGTTTTTCCTGTCTTCCTCCATGTCAGTCACGGTTGTCTCTCCTGTCTCCCTCCATGTTGGTCACGGTCAGTTTTTTGTACAACCCATTTGTTTCATGCCTTGTTTTGGATCAGCTTTTAAAATAAAGCTCGCTTTTTGTTACGAGACCTGTTACCTTTTTTGATAGTCTGCATTTGGGTCCTACCCTTCCACGCCATCCTAACAGAATGAACCGACCAGCTTTGGACTCAGCAGACTCGGATCGTTTTGCTCTACAGGCAGAATGTATTGGGTACTCTCTGGAGTACATTTTTTATACCTGGAATGGCGCCTCTTCTAGACGTGGTAGAGAGGCTGCGTTGAAGGAGGCACGTCAGGAGGTTGCTCGCCAGCCCTGGCTTAGGAGCATGTTGCCTGAGTGGCTACAACTTTTCACAAGTAGTCCTGAGGACTTGTCCGAAGCCTCTAACCCTTTCCTGGGGTATGACCAGGCCTGGGGAGGCCCACAGATCCTCCAAAGAATCTCTAGGAGACGCAAGACCAAGATTCCAGCCCGTGCTCCAGTGGTTCCAGCTCCATTCTCTGGCCCTTTTTTGGGATCCCGCCTGGCGTTTGGAGGTCCACGGAGCCTCCAGGGGGCCTCGGAGAAACGCAAGGTCGGGAGGCCGGCTCGTGGTCCAGTACCGGCCCACACAGCCATGGATCCGTGCACCAGTACCGGCCCACACAGCCATGCTTCCGTGCTCCATTACCTGGCTCACACAGCCAGGGTCCAGGCTTCTGTTCCGTGCCCAGCAGCCATAGTCACTGCTCCAGAACCGGACCTTACAGTCATGTTTCCGTGTTCCAGTGCCGGTCCACACAGTCATGGTACCGTGCTCCAGTACCATCCCACACAGCCATGGTTCCGTGTTCCGGTTCCGTGCCCAGCAGCCATGGTGCCTGCTCTAGTACCGGCCCACACAGCCATGGTTCCGGCCCCAGTTCCGGCCCCAGCGGCCATGGTTCCGGCCCCAGCAGCCATGGTTCCGGCCCCTGTTCCGGTCCCAGCAGCCATGGTCCCGACTTCAGTTTCGGCTCCAGTACTGGCTCCCCGGCCGACGCCAGCCCCCCGTGTCCTGTCGATGGTCCGGCCGACTCCAGCACCTCGTGTCCTGTCGGTGGTCCGGCCGACTCCAGCACCTCGTGTCCCGTCGGTGGTCCGGCCGACTCCAGCACCCCGTCTCCTGTCGGTGGTCCGGCCGACTCCAGCACCTCGTGTCCTGTCGGTGGTCCGGCCGACTCCAGCACCTCGTGTCCTGTCGGTGGTCCGGCCGACTCCAGCACCTCGTGTCCTGTCGGTGGTCCGGCCGACTCCAGCACCTCGTGTCCTGTCGGTGGTCCGGCCGACTCCAGCACCTCGTGTCCTGTCGGTGGTCCGGCCGACTCCGGCCCCCCGTGTTTTGTCAGTGGTTCGGCCCACTCCAGCCCCTCGTGTTCTGTCGGTGGTCCGGCCGACTCCAGCACCCCGTGTCCTGTTGGCTCTATGGCCGACGCCTACCCCATGTCCTGTGATGTTGGAGGTCCCGCCGACTACTCTTCTGCCGGGGGTCCTGCCAACCCTATGTCCTGTGCTGTTGGAGGTCCCGCCGACTACTCTCCTGCCGGGGGTCTTGCCAACTCCATGTCCTGTCCCATTGGGGGTCCCGCCGACTACTCTTCTGCCGGGGGTCTTGCCAATCCTATGTCCTGTCCCGTTGGGGGTCCCGCCAACTACTCTTCTGCCGGGGGTCCTGCCAACCCTATGTCCTGTGCCGTTGGAGGTCCCGCCGACTACTCTTCTGCCGGGGGTCCTGCCAACCCTATGTCCTGTGCCGTTGGAGGTCCCGCCGACTACTCTTCTGCCGGGGGTCTTGCCAATCCTATGTCCTGTCCCGTTGGGGGTCCCGCCGACTACTCTTCTGCCGGGGGTCCTGCCAACCCTATGTCCTGTGCTGTTGGAGGTCCCACCGACTACTCTCCTGCCGGGAGTCTTGCCAACTCCATGTCCTGTCCCATTGGGGGTCCCGCCGACTACTCTTCTGCCGGGGGTCCTGCCAACCCTATGTCCTGTGCCGTTGGAGGTCCCGCCGACTACTCTTCTGCCGGGGGTCTTGCCAACTCCATGTCCTGTCCCATTGGGGGTCCCGCCGACTACTCTTCTGCCGGGGGTCTTGCCAACCCTGTGTCATGTGCCGTTGGGGGTTCAGCTGTGGGTCCTGCCAACCCCATGTCCTGTCCCGTTGGGGGTCCCGCCGACTACTGCTCCGCCAGGTTTCCTGCCAACACCAGATCCTGTCCTGTTGGGGGTCCCGCCGACACCTGCTCCACCAGATTTCCTGCCTACACCATGTCCTGTCCTGTTGGGGGTCCCGCCGACACCTGTCCCGCCGGGGGTCCTGCCAGCTCCATGTTCTGTTCTGTTGGGGGTCCCGCCGACACCTGTCCCGCCGGGGGTCCTGCCAACTCTGTGTCCTGTCCTGTTGGAGGTCCCGCCGACACCTGTTCCACCGGGGGTCCTGCCAACTCTGTGTCCTGTTCCGTTGGAGGTCCAGTCGACACCAGCCCTTGCTCCATCCGGGGTCCCATTGACACCAGTCCATGTCATGTCCAGGATCCCGTCTACGCCTGTTCCGTCGGCTCCGGTTCCTGTCTGGCCAACAACGGGTCCTGCCCGTCCTCCGGAGTTGTCCCGTCAGCACCTTCCTGCCCGGCCTCCGGAGCTGTCCCGTCGACGCCTTCTTGTTCGCCCTCGAGCCCGGCCCCCTGAGTGCCGGGGCCTTCGCCCTCGAGCTCGGCCCCCTGATTTCCCCAGCCGTGGCCTTCGCCCTCGAGCCCGGCCTCCTGACGCTTTCAGCCGCTGCCTTTGCTCTCATGCCCGGCCCCCTGAGTTCGCCCGCTGTGGTCTTCGCCCTTTTTTTAACTCTGCCTTGCCCCCGGGCCGTCCGCCCGAGACCCCCTCCTTGATCTCTGCCTTGCCCCCGGGCCGTCCGCCCAAGACCCCTTCCGGGTCCTCCGCTGTGCCCCTGGGTTGTCAGCCCAAACCCGTCCTCCAGACCCCCTCCACCCACCCTGCTGGAATTTTTTGGACTTTTGGGGGTTTTCTTGGGACGTCTGGAATCCGTCCCTTGAGGGGGGGGTTCTGTTACGGTTTTGTATTTATGTTTTCATTTTCCACCTTTTGTTTTGAAATGTTTTCCTCCTTGTGTCTTCTCTGTTCCTTCTTCCTGTGTTTGCCTTCCTGTCATTAGTTCCCCTGGTGTGTCTGATTGTCTGATTGTGTTCACCTGTTGCCCTTGTGTTTCTGCCTCTCTTACCCCAGCTGTGTCTTGTCTTGTGATTACCCCTCCCTGTAGTTAGTCTTGTCTCTTCCTGTGTTCCCCTGTCGGTTCATTGTTGGTTTTTCCTGTCTTCCTCCATGTCAGTCACGGTTGTCTCTCCTGTCTCCCTCCATGTGGGTCACGGTCAGTTTTTTGTACAACCCATTTGTTTCATGCCTTGTTTTGGATCAGCTTTTAAAATAAAGCTCGCTTTTTGTTACGAGACCTGTTACCTTTTTTGATAGTCTGCATTTGGGTCCTACCCTTCCACACCATCCTAACAAATACTCTCTAATGAAATGAAATGTTATCAACCATGGTGTGACGATGAGAGAGGCTGGACAGAGGGTTCAGCCTAATCTAAGCCCATGTACTGTTGCCTCTGTAATCCGGACACTTAGACTAAACAGGTTACCAGTTTGTAGCTCTGGATAATTCATGATATATCAGTGCTTATATCTGTTGTGTGAAACGTATTTACTTCATTACTGTAATTGAATTGTTGGCATGTTGCATACCTGTACAAACATCCTGCACAATGTACTGTGGTAGACTGACTGTTATGCAACACAGACACTGAGCAACCACTATATCTTGGTTGTTTATCTGAAGGACTGAGAAACAAAGAGGTGCAGGTGGAAGGCTAAGGGTTTTCAATGAGGCACAGGAAGCAGCAGTTACAAACTGGGTTTTGGCAAACAATGCAGAGAGATCCGAAGCATAGTAACTATGTGCTGAGATGCATGTTGCACAATGTTCTTTTTGAATGAAATGTGATTTTTTTCATTTACTGTATTTCTGTAAACTCAAGCAACTTTCTCTGCAGAAACCTGTATGTACAGAGCAAAGCCCATAACAGATTAAAGTGCTTTAGAGCAGTGGTTCTCAACTGGTCAGGCCTCGGGACCCACTTTTTACTTGGTCAATACATCGCGACCCAACATTTTGAAGCACTCAAATCTATTCAACAAAAAATTGTGCTGTAATATATACGCTTTTGAGCATACAATATTAATAAAAGTGAAGTACAGTGCATATATCCCTTCACAGAACTAAAGTATGCTTTTAAAAAAGGTTTAATGAGATGATGGAATCAAAGCTGAACTATATAAATAGGCACACATGCTGAAACCCAACCCAGCAGGGGGGTCTGGGGGATTCTCCCCCAGGAGATTTTTAGAAATACTAACAAACTACGCATTCTGGTACACTCTGAGAAGAAAATCGGGCCTTCAAAATAAAAGTTTGAGTTTTTCCCCCCAAAAAAAAAAAAAAAAAAAAAATTCAATTTTTTTTTTTTCAACTTTTTTTTCTTCACTCACACATCCGCGACCCACTCGAAACGGGTCCGCGACCCACTTTTGGGTCGCGACCCACCAGTTGAGAACCACTGCTTTAGAGTATGCTCAGCAGTGTGTAGCTGGGTGGTCAAACCATCTAGTATTATGAATGAAGTGTTATATTTGGTGCAAAAGTTTGCATTTGTAAGTGTTTATGTAGTTTTGAGTGCAGTTCTTCTCTTAGCAGGAGAAATGAGGTGTTTAGCACTTTGGGTGTGTGGTTTTGTGAATTGTGTTTAGTGTTCTGAGAAACTGAGCAATTACAAAAAAAAATGTGTTAGCAATCGAGAAAAACTGTAATACATATTTCTGTGAGGGTGTGTCTTTGAGTGTTTGTGTGGCTGTGTGAGGGTGTGTGTGTGTATATGGGAGGGTGTTTCTTTGAGTGTGTGTGTGTGAGTGTGAGTGTGTGTGTGTGTGTGTGTGTGTGTGTGTGTGTAGATTTTCATTTTGTATGTGTGAGAGATAGAGGAAGAGAGTGAGGGAGCTGACAGCAAGGCTGAGAGCAAAAGAGAGAGAGAGAGGTGGGGGGACATGTTTGGCTCTCAACCTCTGACTGGTTGGCCACCCCTGTCCTAAAGAATTCATCTGTTTGCATTTTAAACGTATTTATCTTAATCGTTATCACTGTGATTAACAGTATTTTGTTTTATTGTACAGCATTTAATTGTACATTCAGTTCTTGTTCATCTTATTCTATTTACATGTATGTACAATATTTAGACTCCGGCATTTTCTTGGTCACTTACATTCTCTGCACTATTTAGCTTATTGTATCTTTTTGTTGGACATGTATAGTCATCTGCATCACATGCATTGATCTTGCAACATAATCTCGCACTATTGTATTTTACTATGTTTCTTCTTGCACTATTTCAATTAGTTTTATTGTCATATATCTTATATATATTATGTTGCATTGTTGGAGGAGCCTGGGAATTAATTTCCATTGACATTTCTACACTGCAGCTACTGTGCATTTGACAATAAAGCCTTTGAAACTTGAATCTTTGAAAACATAAACGTCAAGTAGGATTTTGAGGGCGAAGCAGATTTTTGAAACGGTTATGATGTGGTTAGTGCCCACATGATCTCTGTCACCATGGGCCCCTCTGCAGAGTTACAAGAACAGGAAGAGGAACACCAGCTTGTGGTTTCAAAATGAAAATCACACGTGAATGTGAGTGTGACTCACTGCTGGCAGAGCTCATTCTGCAAACAGCAGATGCATGAGCAGTTTAACACTTGTGTGAAACGGGGTGGTTGTGTGGCACCCTTCTTTACCACCCTGTTTCCCTAACCAGATCCGATTAAACACACCCAAATGTCAAAACAACAACAAAATGCAGATTCAGAGATTTAAATAAACATTTAAAACATCTTTATTATTTTTTTGCAATATCACTTTTATTTTCTGAAGTGAAAATGTATATAATAATTCATTTTGTAAGAAAATAAAGTCATTAAAACTTAAAACTCATCCATTTGAAATGATTTCATGATTTCATGATTAGTGTTGGTTGGTTGCTGCTCACACCCCCGTCCCCCCTGCCTTTCGGAGCTGTGTGTGTGTGTGTGTGTGTGTGTGTGTGTGTGTGTGTGTGTGTGTGTGTGTGTGTGTGTGTGTGTGTGTGTGTGTGTGTGTGTGTGTGTGTGTGTGTGTGTGTGTGTGTGTGTGTGTGTGTGTGTGTGTGTGTGTGTGTGTGTGTGTGTGTGTGTGTGTGTGTCAAGCAAGACATGTGTCAGAAATTTGAGGGAGGCGGGATTTCCTTCATATTAAGAATGAGTAGGACTGAGCTGCACGGCAGCAGGTAAGTGCCAAGAACTCAGCCACCCTCGATGTTATTGTCCTTCTAATCCACCTGCTGATATCTACATTTAATTAAATACTGAATACTGGCTTTGTCCTCAGGGTTGAGGAAACTGTTAAAAAACAAGATCTTGCAGGAAATATATTTGAAATAGTATTTTTTTCTTTTAATCAGAAATCCTTTTTCTGTCAGTGTTATTTTACAAGATACTTTATCCTCAACCCACACTATGTCTAGTGTTCATAGTTCGAATATCTATTCGAACATTCTTATCAGAAAGTGACTCATTTATAAACAATACACAGATACATGTTTGTGCTTTGTTTGATTCAGAAATGACTTTTATTTGTTTTTATTATTAACTATCCGTTAACTAACTTTTATTTTTTAAGCCCGCAATACTTATGATGAAATCCTAAAAAGCGGACAGAAGCAGAACTTACTGAAGAAACTGAGAGGAAGACAGACACAATTGAAGATTTCTTCAAACGTTACGCAAGAGTTGTTCGATATTATTAGAGAACAACTTGATGATAAGTGCAGGGATGGGAGGGTAACTTAAACAATTGTAACCCTTTACAATTGTTAGTCACCTGTAACATGTTAATGCTAATTACTTTCTGTCAGTTTTTGGATTACGTCAACATCAAACGCAATGCAAATAAATCAAAAAGAGAGACATATCTATAAGATGTTTTTGCTTGAGTGTATTATGTACGCGAACAGAACAATGTGACCTTAGAAAAGAATAAACCAAGATATTTAGGATAAAAAATGTGTCCTCTTAAATCCAGGCTAGACCTACAGAATAGGAGCGCTTACAAAAAGTGTTTTAGTTTAATATATGAATTTAAAGCAAACAGTATGTTTGTTTTAATAAATCAGTTGTCCACCCAGTCCAAAGAAAAAAGTAATAGTAATTAAAAATGTAACAGAAATCTGATTACGTCTTTTCTTAATGTAACTGTAAGGGGAATACAGTTACTTCTTTTTTGTATCTTGATTACGTAATCCCGTTACATGTGATCCATTACTCCCCAAGCCTGTATAGGGGTTTGTTATGTTTCTGATGCAAACTCACTTGTAATTAACCTCTGAGCCCTCTGACACAAACATATTTAATGTCTCCCACAGGAGGAAATATTTTGTGTTATACATCCTGCCCTCTGCAGATCATGCACTGATGTGAACATATAAAAACCTTATATACCTCAGATCTACCCTTCCTTCCTTTCTAAGAGTTGCATACCAGTAAACAGTGCCCTTTTGACCTGAAACACGCCCGGCTGGCTGCCATGAAGAGATCTGGATGCCGAGCCCTCCTGGTCCTCAGCTCCCTCTCAGCCCTGCTTTGTTACATCTTCTTTGACCCGACCCTCTACCTGCAGGACCCTCAGCCAGCTGTCCCTCAGAGAAACATCAGCATCCTGCTGTGGCGCTGGCCTTTTGGCCGCTCCTACAGGCTTGATGGAGACAAATGCCTCGAGATGTACAACATCCGTCGCTGTTTCCTCACTGATAACACCTCCACCTTCTCCACTGCTGATGTGGTTGTCTTCCATCACCAGGAGCTAAAAGAAGGATTGTCGGCGCTGCCCCTGCACCTGGACCGCCCAGCCTCCCAGCACTGGGTGTGGCTGTCCATGGAGCCCCCTGTCAACAATGCAAACCTCACTCCTCTCTCCGGCATCTTCAACTGGACGATGAGCTACAGACGTGATGCTGACATATACGTCCCCTACGGAAAGACCGTGCTTGGGGGGGATGCACAGAGCTTCCAGGCTGCTCCTAATCGCTCCTGCCTCGTCAGCTGGGTGGTGAGCAGATTCCGGCCTCAGCAGGCTCGGGCTGCTGTTTACCGAAGTCTAAAGAAGTACATCCCCATACAGGTGTACGGCAAGTGGAACAAGAAACCCCTCTCGGACAAGAAGCTGTTGCCCACAATTGCAAAGTGTGAATTTTACATGTCTTTTGAGAACTCTGAGGCAAAGGACTACATCAGTGAGAAGCTCTGGAGGAACGCTCTCCAAGCAGGGGTGGTGCCTGTCGTTCTCGGCCCCAGCAGGGCCACCTATGAGGCCATGGCCCCCCCTGGTTCCTTTATCCATGTGGCTGATTTCAAGAATACAGCAGATCTGGCGGCCTATCTGAAGCAAGTGGCTGCAGACAGGCAGGCCTATGAGGAGTTCTTCCAGTGGCACCACACTCACAGGATAAAGACCTTCACTGACTGGAGAGAGAGGCTGTGTCAGATCTGTGTGCACTTCCCCAGGCTGGCAGCCAGCAGAGTGTATCAGGACCTGGAGAGCTGGGTTCACAGCTGACATTGCACCTCTTCATGCCTTCAGGTCGCTTTTTTATTGGGACTGCTTCTGATATTTGTTTATCTCATGCAATTGGGTAATACCATACAGTTGTGGTGTGCGATGAAATGTGTCAGCCATGCAGTTACGGTTAACAGAGAACAGAACACAAGCTATACAAAAAAGCGGAAGTGGGAACTTGTGGGGAACCATAAATACTTTAGTTATTTTGTTAAAACCACAGAAGCTCAAGCTACTGATAAATGTAAATGAGGGTTACACACATTTCTCCGTCTGTTTGTTGTTTTTCTGCTCAGGGCCACAGGACAATAGGGTAACAAATATCTGATGAATATCTACATGGAATTCTCACAGTGGAATACTTACATTAAAGTGGACCTGTCATGCTATATTTGAATAATATAGTGTAGGACCATACCTATATAAGGCATATTTATACTTTGTTTTTTTCAAAATACCAAACAGATCATGCATTTTAGCCATGCCTCATTTTGCTCAATTTGCACCGTTTTAGCTCTGTTTTTGCAAGGGCTGATTCTGTGAGAACAGCACCATCTACAGGCCTGGCATATGTACTACAGCGTCTCCAGCGCTTTCGAACGGCAATGGCCGTGGCTGTTTCCTCCTGATAGGTGGAGAGTTGGCCCAATAGCCGTAGCGCCACTTTCCTGACGTCAGTAAAGTGTTCAAATCTGGATCAGTTTTTATCAGATCCGTTGCAGCCCCTTTTTTAGAGATTTGGGTATGGAGGAAAATAGAGAGGGTTGTGTTTTCTGACACTTGGTGAGTTCCCTGGAACACCGGGGACACATATTCATGTATAAAAGACGTACAAAAGTGCATTTTGCATGATAGGTCCCCTTTAAGAGTTTTCTGAAATTGTTGGTATAAATATGTAAAATAGGCACAAAATGTACATTTAATTACATTTGTGTGGAAGAATTAGAGGATTGTGGACCTCATCTCCGTGTATCCCTTCATACATTTATATTAAATATTGTTTACAGCAATTACTTTTATATTTGCAATGTTTTAAGGCTTTGATATCAGGCTATGATTTGACCAACCTCAGTAAAAACTTGTTTTCAAGACAGATGAATATGGTAACAACATTTGAACTAATATGAAACTTGGCTAGTTACTTACCCGTTTATGTAATATGTATTTGTGTAATATAAGAGCAATAAAAGAGCAGTACAATAACAAAAACAGCTAAATGTGTATTTTGAAAGTTTTGCTTTCCATTGGCCTATAAGAAGACATGTTATGGAAGAAAACAGATTGAGAGGTGCGTGAAAAAAACATGTTTTTCCCTGTGGTATTTCACCTTGTGAGGAAGCACAAACTCCTTCACTAACATTTGGACATTTTGCAAGCCCTTTGTCTGTAAAGAAAGGTAGGCATTTTTCTTAAGAAATTCTTTATCTCATTTAATCCATTTACAAAGGCAAATAACTATGCATTTCAATAAATGTTGCTTCTTAAAATTATGTTAAAAAGACACACAATCATGATATTAATCACCATTTCCTGTGTTCAGTCCTGGGAGCCATCTTGTGTCAGTGCTCACACCTCAGAAGTACTCCTGGGTTGCGGTGGAATTGTCCAAAAAAAACGTCTCCTGTCGTCTCTTCCTATCCACTATTCCTCGACCTCTGTATGTCACAGGGTTAAGGAATAGTGGTTAGGAGAATTCAAAAGGACTTAGGAGAAGACGACCGGGCTTCAAGAGAATCCGACTGCACTGACACTATCCGATGTATTAATAACGCGCCAGCAGAGGTCATAAATGTGCGTCTGCTGTGGGGAAACTACAATTTTATATACAGAGGACTACAGTGACAATATACTCTTCATTAGGTTGGAACTGAAATACAAAAGTAAAGCGAACTTTTTGTTGTCACCCTCCGGTCCACCCATGTCCATCCCAATACGTATATTTGTATGAAAGTCTTTAGATGATCCCAGCTCGTTCCCCTGCTATGAGTCCCACCAGGTGGCTTACATTGTTCCTCTGCTGTCTGCTCATGACTTCAGTGAGTTTCAGTGCTCAATGGGAAATGCACGCACACTCACACAGCGGTGGCCATGCCATCGGGAGCAGCTCGGGGTTAAGTCTTGCCCAAGGATACATCAACATGTTGACTGCAGGGGCTGGGAATTGAACTACCAACCTTCTGATTTGTAGACGAGCAGTTTACCATCTCATGAATGTAGGTTTGGTTGGGACTCCTCACCCGTCTCTGTTGTCAGTTGTTTTTTCGTCCACAAGGAAGTGGGGGGGACTTGGGCCCATAAATATCACGAATGCCTGTATGAGAGGTATCCTCTCTGATGCAGCCGGTGGTGGGGGGGACACAGGATGTCTTTCTTCCCAAGAGGTAAACTCAATGAAGCTCAACCTACAGGATGCGGGACAGATCTGGCGTTGAAAAGGACACCAATGGACGGCTCAGTGACTAACCATTATTCTACCATTTTTTGGGCCACAATAAAATAATGAATGCTAATGTTTATAAATTACATTTAATGAGGCATAAACTGCAACAGCAAAACACAACAGATACCACAAATCTTAAGTAGTAAATAAATCCTTCATTTATAAGGGAGCTGATTTGTGCTTTTGTGATTTTTAAGTATTTACATCTCTGTATAATAACTTCACTTATTACTAACTTCATATTTTAAAAACTGCATTTATTAATTATGCTGACATGTCAATTATGTATTTATATAAATAGAGAGTGGTGCCCTGTAAAGCGGTTAGGGTTGAGTCCTATTGTTTAAAGGAAAATGGTAAGTGTTAATAGTTTAAGAAGAAGAGTGCCAAGTACAATGTTGGTTCATGGAATGGAATTACTCACATTGCTGGAAAATGATATAAAAAGTATTTTCTTTAAGGAAGACTTGTTCCTGTTTCTCCATGTGACATGCTGTCCATTGTTTTGACTAGTTTCTTTCGAAGGAAAAGTCGCTGCTGGCATGCACTGAAAGAAACGACTTGTAGGATTTACTTGATTAAATCTTAGCAAGTATTTGCACTTACTTTTTTTAAGTATATTTTACTGCTGTAATATCAAGTAGAACTTACTTTCCAGTATCAAGTAAAATGTACTTATCACCAGACGTAACATTTGTGAAAATATTAAGTAAATCTTACTTAATAATGTTTAAGTTACACGTTATATTTATTTGAACTAATTAAGTAAAGTCTAATTATTTTCTTCATGGACAGGAACATCACTGTTATCAAATTATTAAGTAAATATTATATATCTGTAATAGTTACTGTTATGAAGTAAATAAGTAGATTTTATCATATTTTTTCTGTTTAAAATGTTGAATTACTCATTTGTTTGAAGTTATATTACTCACTTTAATTACGTAATTGTTACTCATTTACTTTTGAAAAATGTTACCTAATAAATGTAATAATCTATGCATTTAATATACATTGAGCACAAATCACACAACTAAAATACAATAGAATTAAACTTTATTTTGTCAACAATTCAATCACTATTAGCCGACAACATTAACATTATAATAACTGCATGCAACATTAACATTATATTAACATTAACTTATCAAAAAATACAAAATCTACTCCATCATAGATTTGGAGTGGTGCTTTTTAAACATTCAATACAAACGTTTCTTTACCTAAGGAGGGGGGAAAAACATATAACAGAATATGAATAGACGGCAACAACTGTAATCCGTGTGAGAGAGAGAAAGAGGGAGAAATGTTTATACGGAGAAAGAAAAAAATGGTAGAGGGGGGAGACAGAGATTGATACAGCTCCCTGAAACTGAGCAATTGCAACATGGACAGTGGAAGGTACATATGAAGAACAGATTTTCCATGTCTTTAAGACAGCAGGTTCACCTTCAAAGCTTGTACTTTTGGGGTCAGCTTAATCCCATCCAGTCCGAGAAAAAGTTACATACAAGACATGAAAATGAAAGAATTTCAATTATTTGAAATAAAACGTGGAACCTTCTTTAGATGCATGCGAGTGTAATTATCTGGTAAATTACAGTTAAGGTTAGCTAGCTAACAGCACGTAACATATCTAAAACATAATCTCTCAACTTTGTGAACTAATGCACAGAAACGTTAATGTGACGTATGGATTCTTGGACCCCAAAGCAGAGACAGACACAAGTTAAGCTCAAGGTGTTTAATAAATAATAGGCCAAGGCAGGTACTGAAAACAGGGAGCTGGCTGGCTGCAGAAAGGTCCAAAAACAAAGCAGAGGGAAACGTCCCAGGCTATACTCGAAAAGTAGCTCAAAAACTGCAAAGAAACAAAACAAAACTCAAGGCTGCAGAAAGGCACTCTGGATCGTTGAACAGCATTTAATTCTCTGGCAGAGAAGTGAGGTGAGGGCCAGGCTCTTAAAGAGCAGGTGATTATCTGAATGGGAACAGGTGTGCCTCATCTGCAGCCAGGAGAATACCAGCCACGCCCCCTGTCACACACCAGCCCTGCAGAGAAGGAGAGACAGGGTAGTGAGGGGTAAAAGGAGCAAAACAGGAAATCACACAACAAAACCCATGCATAAACATAACAGTTAACATGGTTCAAGCAAACAAGAATCAGGCTATTATGCACAAAGACACATATATTATCATAAGTCTTAAACAGAGAGACAATAACTTACCAACACTTCTTTTTCCAGCCATGCAGCTCCTCCAACAGCCTTCAAATGTGCAACTGCAAACCCAACTGCACCGTCGTCCAAAAACACGGGTATCTTGTCTTGTCAAGACGCATGCGCGGATTCAAACAGCTACTATGGTTTTAGATTAACATTTACTTAGTATTTTAAGGTTTATGAGCAGTGACTATAAATCATTTAAATAGGATGAGTAAATATATAATAAAACGTACTCCTCCCATACTGTAAATGTATTACATGAATAAAAGGTGTATACATTTAAAATGTTACTTAAGAAATTCTAGTTCTTTGTGAATCTTGATATTACCATGTAAAAAGTACGACAGTTAATTAAGTATATTTTATTACACCAAAAAGTCAGTTTTTTGAGTGTGGGAGGGTCAATGAGCACTTAAAACATGCCAGTGTTTTCTAGACCCTTTAAAATGTGAATAAGGAAAAAAGAGTCAAACCATTTTTCACATCAGATTATATAAATATTTATTTCATTCATTTCAGCTCTGGTATATCTACATGCAGGCTAAACATGGTGGTAAAGAAGTTCTCCGTAGTGTGTAGAACTAATGTAGTCAAAAACAGTCTGTATCAGAGCGAGCATGACCAAAACAAGGCAACCGTTTGGCTCTTTGCACTCAGAGCTATATAACATGTAGAAAAGGCAAACAGCATGACAATTGTATAATTTCTCGTCATCCCACATGGCCCTTTGTTTTGTTCCACAAGTTCAGTATGTTTGGATAAAACTGTCTTACAACATAGTTAAATATCTCCCCTGTTAATACTCCCTGGCATCTGCTGTAGATATTTTCTTTTGACATATTGTGGATATGTGTCCAGGTCTAATACAGTTAAACCATCTCTCTTAATGTGGTAGAGCTGAGAGGGGCCTAAAGAGTGCAGCTTTCCTGAGTTAGATCAGGGTTCCTGCACAGTTTCCTGACAAACATCTGTCACTGAGGCCAAATATCAATCTGGAAGTTGAATGTAATCTGGGGCAATATGAGCATACATACAGTACACAGAAAGATAGTTCACATCCAGTCCTAAAATAATGTATCATGGGAATGTCTAATAATTCAATATAAATATATAGGTTTCCTAACTACAAAATGTTCTCAGACAGAAGGGTGTCGCCTTGACCATTGTCAGGCAATTATCATATGGATGTTAGGGTTTTAATTGCCATGCTATACTTCCCCTTCTGTCTGCCCCCCGACCTTTCTTAAGGCTGTAATGTAAATGACCTAGCTGAATGAATGCTCTTCCTGTGTATAAAGTCATTGTTTTTCTGTGTAACAGGGTCAGATTCTTGTACTACATCAGTGGTAAAGGTTATCTGTCCTTTCCAGCTGGAAATAGATTGATTCTGTTAAATGCTATAACTCTTTATTAAATAACACAACTTTGGTTTAAGCTTGTACTGTATGTGTTCTTTTCTTACCAGAAGGTGATTAAGTCTGGAATTTCCACCAGAGTGTTTAGGCCAGGTGAGGATAGCCGCTTCAGTAAAGGTAAAAGCAGAGAATCCAAGAGGTCATATGAGTAACAGTGCCCATACAGTACCATCATTTTAACATTCAGCATTTCTACCATTAATTATCAGGAATGGAAAACTTGGATTCATTTGGGGCCAAACGTCAACGTGACCTTCTGTCAATCACCAACTGGTTAGTGGATTACAGCTTTGACTTTTACCAACTGGTTTAAAACATTTTTTTTTTAAACACGATGTGAAAGGATTGAATTTCTAAAGCGAGAACATGGTGTTGGTGACTTTTCAATCAGAAAGTTGCCCCCCAAAGCACACCCTGCTTTTTGTCTATTTACTCTGACTGGGGTAAAGATGTATGAAATAAACATCCAGCTGTATTGAAGAAGCATGAAACTGGCGAGTGAAATGTGTACTGAGGTAATAAATCAAGTGAGAAATAGGGTCATTTTCTCATTGAGTTCTATACAATCCGACCTCTTTTTGCAGCCGCTGCTGGCCATTATAAATAATGCAAGTTTAAGGCACTTTTGCATTGTACCAACAAAGACCTAGTCCCTTTGTCATGTTTTATCTGGTGAAGGTAGGATTAAATGTGCGGGAGCTATGCTATACAGTGTGCTGATACCTACGCTCTTATCTACACAACTATTACACTACAAACTGTAACGCACCACAGATAATAGGTGAATAATTTTTTCAAAACCTTGACATTACTTACTTTCTGAGACATTTGCTGTCCTTTGCACATGTGTAGGAACTCTTCAAACCCTTCAGTTAACAACAAGGAAACAAACAACTGAAGATGTGACACAAACTAGCGGAACACAAGTACTAACACAAGATCTCTGTCCTGTACATGTTAGCAGCTATTTACAGATCACAAAACCATGGAGACAAGCCATGTTTGAGAGATACTGTACACTCTGTTTCAGAGTCTTAGGTAAAGAGGTTCCAAATTCCTTTGAAATCATTTTATATTATATACTTAAGAAATGTAAAATACTATTTAATATTTACTTGCACTATATTTTTTCTGTTTATCTGTGTTTTGTGTTGCTCTGTTGGAGAAGCCTGTGACACAAGATTTTAATCGGCATGACTACACTGTAGCTATGTTCGTATGACTAAATAAAGAACCTTGAACCTTATTTTCTACACTTTTCTCTATTTGCGTCTTTAGATTTATCCTTAAAGTCAACATTAGGTAATGCCTCATCAAGAAATCCCCCTGGGAAGCCTTGTAGAGACATCTATCAATTATAACTGATTTACCTGTATTATCTTGCAAAATGTGTGGAATGCATGTATAAAATGCATATTGATTTTCAGATTTCATAACACAGCGTTATCAATTCATGCATAGAGGAACTAGATACAACGGTTACATAACTAACATACTGATAAAGATCACGGTGTGTTAATAAAATATTAAAATCACATTTAAAAATGCGTGAATAAAATCAAAGCCTGCAGTGTGAACACATTAAATTAAGGATTATTTAGTTATCAATAAACATGGATATTCATGGAGACCTATTAACCTATGGACTCAGAATTTCTTAGTGGTAGCTCAGTGGTGCAGACACCTGTCTGTTACTGGACTCTGCTTTGTTATTCACTCAGGATATTTGATTCAATGTTTGTGTATGTTACCCCTCTGAAGTTATTCAGAATGTTGGAGGCATTGGTCCCTGCTTCAGTCCTGTTTCAAACAGAAACCAGCCCTGTGTCCATGAACGCCTCACTCTTGATCCTCCTCCTCCTCTAAGGACCTTCCACTCTCCGTCCTGTCCTGAGCACAGCAGTGTACTAGGATTATGTGTAACTGTGCCTACTATTTATACACACAATGCTGCATTCAGAGTGAAGTGTCTCGAGTCCAGGTTTACTTGTGGATCCTTTGAAGGTAAAGGGTGGAGTCGTCAAACAGTGGGTTCTTCACCTCCATTTCTCCAGTCTAAAGACGGAAACAGAAGAATAGATGCTGATTTAGTAGAAATGTTACTCTGCTATAATCAGTGTCATGTTTGCACAGGAATTAGGTTTTGTGAAAAAAACGTTTCAATCTTCACGATTTTCAAAATGGATAAAAGAGTAGAGCACATTGGAATTTGGATAATGGCAACACAACTGATTTTGTTGTTTTAATTGCAATACATGAGTGGATGGTTGAAAGCAAAAAATCCAACATATTATCACATAAAAAAAAAATCTCAGCCCATTTATCCTTCACAACAGACTTTTTGACTTATCATAACAGAGAAATAATATCTGAATTCCATTAAACAAGCATTTCAAAATCTCTTTGGCCAGCAGGGGGCAGCGCAACAATCTGTAAACAATACCTTGGAGCAGGGGTGTCAAACTCAAATACACAGTGGGCCAAAATTAAAAAATGGGTACTAGTCGAGGGCCGGACTGGTTCAATGTTTATTGCAAAACGTATTGAAATGAACTTATTGCACATATTAAACCTGGAACTAACAAAGCTTAAATGATTGCCTATAAAAACAACATTAAATAATCAGTTGCATTCATTTCTTGTGGCTCTATCTGCAGCTTTTCCGGAGTCATTTCTTATGATTACATTTTCCCACAGGCCAACAGCTTCAAAAAAACACTTTCCCTCAAAGAAAAAAACAAACATGCCCTGTTGTCTCAAGAAAGAAAGTGCAGAAGGAAACATCCATGTAAACTCCGTGTGCTGCTCTGTGATGCTAGTTCAAGCAGATACTTGGCATCTCATCTTGGGTGCAAGTTCATCAATGTTTGGGGTCAGGCTCTGAGCTGAGGAGACCCTCAGGATGGAGTGAAGGTGTGCGTGCAATATACCGGCGGGCCAGATCTAATAGTAATTAAAAATTATCCTGCGGGCCGAAATTAAATCCACCAAGGGCCTGATTTGGCCCCCGGGCCTTGAGTTTGACACATGTGCCTTAGAGTAACCATTAGAGCCAGTATTTTTGTTTTGATAAGAAAGGCCACCTAATGTAGTCAACACACTATAAAAGACTACAATTCCCGCGGCGCCTCCTCTAAAGTGACAGTGATGGGCAACCTGCTTGAAAGACGCCGTCGAGGAACAAGTTATTAAGTTATATAAGCATTGTCAAGAAAGAAAGAATACCTAAGTTGTTTGTTATTTTATTTGAGTTTTGCTTATTTGTTTTGAATATTGTAAAGGCTTCTTTTCTTTGTTGCACATGTAAAAGTTTGTTATTTTATTTTGAGCAAACACATCGCTTAAAGGTAGGGTAGGTAAGAATGGAGAAACCAGCTCGAGTGCGCTAGAATTTGAAAGTACACAACCAAAAAAAATCTGCCCCTACCTTCAGACTTCCTCATAGAGCCCCTCCTCCAACACACACGAACGCGCACATGACCAATGAGGGCACGAGATAAGTTTGTGGACGAGATGGAAGGCTGACAGGCAGGTAGGCCATCCAATTATCTGCCGCGGGCCGAGGCAGATAATTGGACTTGCTTTTTACAGTACCACGGCTTCCACAGATGAAATATTTGTATATATTTATTGTCAAAGCATTTAATTTATTCATTACTATCGGGATGTTAAGAGCATTCCATGGAATATAACAACAAGTGTTTCTGAAGTGAATTACCTACCCCACCTTTAATACCAGAGGTGGGACCAAGTCATTGTTTTGCAAGTCACAAGTAAGTCTTTGCGCTCAAGTCCCAAGTCAATTCTCAAGTCAGGATGGGCAAGTTCAAGTCAAATCCAAGTCCTAAACTTTGAAAAACCGAGTCTTAAACAAGTCATTATGTGCTTTTCATCAAATGTAATGACATCAATCAACAGAATAATACTTAATGATCAAACTGCCCTTTATTAGTCACATTAATCATTTAATAATCCATTTTCTCTCTGCTGGTAAAGTAACCTGTTTTTCTTCTATTTTAAGAGGGATCAGTAAGGTTAGGCTACTGTGACGGTTTGATTCAGAAGGAGTTTAATGTATAAGATCCCTGATGTTAAGTTGACCAGAATGTTTATTTCCACTGTGTACAACATGTTATAAGGCAGTGATTCTCAAACTTTTTTCAATAATGTACCCCCTTTGAAAAAGAAATTCAGCCAAGTACCCCCTGATCAGCGCAAAAATTATTTGTTAGGGGAAAAAAGCCTATATAAAGAGGTACAGTACAGCCTTGCACCATCAGTGTCTGATTTATTAAAACAACAACATTGTAACTGAGAAACACTTAAAGGTGGGGTAGGTAATTTTGGAGAAACCAGCTCGAGATCGCTAGAATTTGAAAATACACAACCGGAAAAAATCTGCCACTTCCTTATAGAGCCCCTCCTCCAACACACACAAACGCGCACATGACCAATGAGGGCACGAGATAAGTTTGTGCACAGATGGAAGGCTGACAGGCAGGTAGGCCATCCAGTTATTTTAGCCGGGCCGGCTAAAATGATTGGTCGTGCTTTTTACAGTACTACGGCTTCCACAGATGACATTTTTTAATGGATTTTTTGTCAAAGCACTTAAGATATTCATTGCTATCGGGATGTTAACCTGTTAAGCCCGAGAGACCCCGGTACCGGGGTACTGCCGCAACATCTAGCAGGAAACAGTGTCTGAGGGCATGTTCATTTAATAAAACTATGAATGTTTTATATCCATGTAACGGGAAGAAACTCATCTAACTGATCTTTTTTTTTTTTTTTTCAAAAGAAAACCCACAATGCTAACACTGAGCCTCTGAATTAGCAACGAGCGAAAAATGCTAACACCTTACTGCACCGAACATCACTCACAAAACCTTATTATTTATCTTTTCACCACACCCAACACATCGTGAGGTGACACAGAATCTAACGACACCGACATTACCACTGAATTATACGTATTTGCGACGTTATAAGCAAAAACGGACATCAAAACAGGTGACGCTAGGTAGCTAAAAATGCTAACATTTTTACCTTGGCTCTGTAGTCTCTCCAAAGTGGTCTTCAATGGCATGAAAACGATAAAAAAACGCTGCTGAAGTTAATCCATAGGTTAATCTAATGTGTCTGTGTCCCTTTGAAATGATTTCTGATAATCCATAAGCATTAAAACTGCTTTTCCGTTTCCAGATGTCAAAGCTAGAGATCGGTCCACTCTGATGCAAAATTACATGCGCGAAGCCCCCACCTCTTCTCTTCACAACGTGTGTGTGTGTGGGACTCCCCCTTCGATTCTATTGGCTCTAACGGTCAGAAAGAGGTGTCAACCATCACAATCGAGCAAGGGGGGCCAGAGATATGGAAAATCCACCCAAATGACCCCAGAAGTGGTTTCTTTTTGCTAAATCTCTCTAAAAAGGTCAAATGTCACTTGTTTTGCATCAATCTTGATACAGGGTACTTATTATATGTTGTACTTTGGATTCCTAAAGCTTTTAGTCTACTAACCCATCATCCAAGGGTGGTTTTCACTATAAGTAAAAAAGAATTTTTGGACGGACACTATAATTTACAGTTTTTTACTATGTAAAATCTGAATTTTCTTTAAAATAAAAAGTATCTATATTGATTCTGACTTTTCTACATCCAACTCACAGTTTTATCATTACTTTGAGAAAAAAGATTATTAATTTAACCCTTTTAGAAGGGAAGATATGGTCATTTGTTCTGGGAATGTCATTTTCGAGCCTGAGACCTGAAAAACAGGCTCAGGGCTTAACAGGTTAAGAGCATTCCATTGAATATAACAAAAAGTGTATCTCGAGCCGGTTTCTCAAACTTACCTACCCCACCTTTAAATGCTACATTTCAAATGTTTACAATCCATCACTAAATTCATGGCCAACCAATTTTAATATCATGCAATAACACTAAGATGACATTATTTGCATTGAAGTGATCTTTTTAATAAGTTGTACTTACAATTTAGTGAGAAACATGGGCTTGTGCTTCACTGAGGATCTTTGTCATTCTGACAGGGAGGCAACTGCAGTTATTACACTTCGTGTTTTGAAATATGTGTAACTCTAGTCTATTAATATAAAACCCACACTGCTCAAACTCTGTTACTTTTCCTAAAATTGGTATATTTATCTATTTTACATAAAATAAATCTCACGTACCCCCTGCAGTACTCCAACGTACCCCTAGGGGTCTGCGTACCCCCATTTGAGAACCACTGTTATAAGGGACCCACAATCTATTTTTATGCAAGGGATAATGTGCAGCGAGGCGGTCATTATGGGGAAGAGAACACCTGAATCTAGATCCCTCTGTAGGTGGTACTTAAAGTATATTTTGATGCTGATACTTGTGTACTTTTACTTGAGTAACATTTTGAATGCAGGACTTTTTATTGTAACCGAGTATTCCTACACTCTGGTACTTTTACTCAAGTACAAGATCTGAACTTCTCCCACCTCTGGCAATAAATCCTGAGTGGTTACCAAAAAAAAAAACCCTGCTCTGAAGGTTATTTTCATTTACAAATCCTGCACTCAGCTTTGCTTTCTCCAATATCATTGAAATGCAGCCAGATGCTGCTTCTTTTTTCAGTTTTCGCACATTACTTGACTTTTTCCGACGCGCTTGCATTTAAATACGGCCCCCCTTCTCCCCGTCGCTCTGTAGCTGGCCTGTACCACTACACCTGCTGTCTTTGGAGTGTCTGCCCCCCACCCTTCTTTCACATAATGGTATGATCCTAGTGGGTCCTCGCATAGGATTGGCCGCATGGTGGGCCAGCAAAATAAAGTCCCGCCCCTCCCTGCATGGTTGGATTCCCCCGCAAGAGTAGGAGCGGCTGAAGATTCGGCTCTCCCCGACGTAAGTCTGCTCTTCTACCGGTAGCTCGCGATCGACGTGTTGTAGACCTCTGAATTAAAGTATCAAGTCACCTCAAGTCAGAAGGCTCAAGTCCAAGTTGTATGATGTCCTTTTTGTTGTATGATGTCCTTTTTGTTTTCTGTTGTTTTTATGTGTAACCAATGTACTGCAGGTCTCCCTTGAAAAAGAGATCGTTGATCTCAATGGGATTTTTCACCTGGTTAAATAAAGGCTACAAGTCAAGTCCCGAGTCATTGGTGTTCAAGTCCAAGTCGAGTCGCAAGTGTTTTGTGATTTTGTCAAGTCGAGTCCAAATAATAAATAAATCATCAAATTGGTGACTCGATTCTGACCAAGTCATGTGATTCGAGTCCACACCTCTGCTTAATACCATCCAAACCATCGGAGGCCAAGCAAATCTTCAAACTGTAAGTGATACAAAGGAAGAAAACGAGTTAAAACATGTCTGTTTAAGGCGTCTAGTGGCTTGATAGATAAAAAAGGAAGGAAGCCACGACAATAACCAATCCCGTAATGTCAGGCTGCATTCATGCATTTGCATGAAGGTCCGGAGCTTGGTTCTGATGGGCTCTAGTAGGTTAGCTTCAGCAGACCTGAGGCGACGGGTGGGCATGTGTGGTTGGATGAGGTCACTGAGGTACAGTAGGTGGGGGGCAAGGTTGTTGATGCTTTTGTAGATGAGAAGTAATATTTGAAGTCAATCCGGTGTTTGATGGGGAGCCAGTGGAGGTCATGGAGGATAGGGGAGATGTGGTCGGAGCGTCGGGTGGAGGTGAGCATACGGGCAGCGGAGTTTTGGACATATTGCAGTTTATTGAGGATGTATGCATAGAGGATGCTGTTGCAGGAATCCAGACGGGATGTAATGGAGGCATGGATGAGAGTTTCAGCAGCGGTGGATGAGAGGGGGGGTCTGGTGCGGGCAATGTTCTTTAAGTGGAAGAAGGCGGTTTTTGTGACCTGGTTTACGCGAGGGAGGAAAGTGAGGGCGGGGTCGAGGATGATACCAATGAGGGACATCTTTTGCAATACATATGCCCATTTTATAATATGACTAGAAATAAATGATAGTTATTAATATAAGTATATAAGTATTGTTTCCTGAAATATGGTAGTTTTTTTGGATAATTATGATGACCAAATAATACACACAGTATGACTCTTAACATAAAATAACATGTAGAGTTTACTCACAGGGGCCAGTCCAGGACACTCGTACACTGTGAAGTCTCCGTCCTCGTTCTCCTCATCTGTCGATGCTCCTGAGTCGGGAATTTTCGGCTCATCCCTGTGTCTGCAAAGGTCAAACACAACCACACACACGCTTAATATTTAGGGGGTAACAGATTGGAGGAGGCAGAGGGGGAGGGGGGGCATGTACAGTGCATCTGGAAAGTATTCATACCCCTTCACTTTTTCCACATTTTGTTATGTTACAGCCATATTTCAAAATTGATTAAATTCATTTGTTTTCTCAACATTCTAGACACAATACCCCATAATGACAAAGTGAAAAAAGTTTTAAAATAATTTTTAGTAAGTATTCACACCCTTAACTCAATACGTTGTTGAAGCACCTTTGGCAGCAATTACAGCCTCAAGTCTTCTTGAGCATGATGCTACACGCTTGGCACACCTATCTTTGGGCAGTTTCTCCCATTCTTCTTTGCAGATCATCTCAAGCTCCATCAGCTTGGATGGGGAGCGTCGGTGCACAGCCATTTTCAGATCTCTCCAGAGATGTTCAATCTGGTTCAAGTCTGGGCTCTGGCTGGGCCACTCAAGGACATTCACAGACCTGTCCTGAAACCACTCCTTTGTTATCGTGGCTGTGTGCTTGGGGTCGTTGTCCTGTTGAAAGGTGAACCTTCGCCACAGTCTGAGGTCCAGAGCACTCTGGAGCAGGTTTTCATCAAGGATCTCCCTGTACATTGCTGCATTCATCTTTCCCTTGATCCTGACTGGTCTCCCAGTTCCTGCCGCTGAAAAACATCCCCACAGCATGATGCTGCCACCACCATGCTTCACTGTAGGGATGTTGTTGGCCAGGTCTGGTTTCCTCCAGACATGATGCTTGGCATTCAGGCCAAAGAGATACATTTTGGTTTCATCAGACCAGACAATTTGCTTTCTCATAGTCTGAGAGTCCTCTAGGTGCTCCATGGGGGCTTTCATGTGCCTTTTGCTGAGGAGTGGCTTCCTTCTGGCCACTCTACCATAAAGGCCTGATTGGTGGAGTGCTGCAGAGATGGTTGTCCTTCTAGAAGGTTCTCCCATCTCCACAGAGTAACACTGGAGCTCTGTCAGAGTGATCATCGGGTTCTTGGTCACCTCTCTGACTATGGCCCTTCTCCCCCGATGTTCAGTTTGGCCGGGCGGCCAGCTCTAGGAGGGGCCCTGGTGGTTTCAAACATCTTCCATTTGCAAATAATGGAGACCACTGTGCTCGTTGGGACCTTCAATGCTGCAGACATTTTTCTGTACCCTCTCCCAGATCTGTGCCTTGATACAATCCTGTCTCTGAGGTCTACAGACAATTCCTTGGACCTCATGACTTGGTTTGTGCTCTGATGTGCACTGTCAACTGTGGGACCTCATATAGACAGGTGTGTTCCTTTCCAAGTCATGTCCAATCAATTTAGTTTACCACAGGTGGACTCCAGTCAAGTTATAGAAACATCTCAAGGATGATCAGTGGAAACGGGATGCGCCTGAGCTCAATTTTCAGTGTCAAAGCAAAGGGTGTGAATACTTATGTACATGTGATATTTCATTTTATTATTTTTAACACGTTTGCAAACAATTCTTTAACACTAGAACCGCCAGAGATTTTTTATACCTAAAACCGCCACCTGGGTCAAATTGACCCGCTATTAGAATGCATTGATTTTCAAGGTAAAATGTTCTTTTATTGAACAGAGAGTTTTGATCGCACAGGGATGAAACGTATACCAATATAATCTGTGGACTCTCAGGGCTCGACATTATAAATGGCCCGCTGGCCCGGAAGCATTATTTAGACACCGCGGCCAGCATAACGTACTTTCAACTCGCCCCACAGCTGTTTGCTGCGGAGCGCAGTGCGAGCAGTTTCCCGTGAGCGGGAGCACACTCCCTCACTACAGACTCTCTCTCTCTCTCTCTCTCTCTCTCTCTCTCTATCTCTCTCTCTCATCTCTCTCTCTCTCTCTCTCTCTCTCTCTCTCTCTCTCTCTCTCTCTCTCTCTCTCTCTCTCTCTCTCTCTCTCTCTCTCATCTCTCTCTCTCTCTCTCTCTCTCTCTCTCTCTCAATCTAAAAGGAGGAACCGCAGTAGACAAAAGGCGTTGCTATAGCAACACGTCATGTTTATATGAAAAGGGGTGGGGTCAATATGACCCGCTTGGCGGAAATAGGTATAAATGGCAATTTTTTGGGTGATTTCTTCAATCTGACTTCATATTGACAATTTTTAACAACAGAGGGTGGTACATAACACACTTTCAGGAAAAGTCACGGACTGGGAGACTTTAATATTTTATTGAAAAAAAGTTACATCAAATATAAAACAGCTCGGGGTCAAATTGACCCCGTTGGCGGTTCTAGTGTTAAAAACGTTTTTACTTTGTCATTAAGGGGTATTATGTATGGAATATTGAGAAACAAAATGAATTTAATCCATTTTGAAATAAGGCTGTAGCATAACAAAATGTGAAAAAAGTTAAGGGGTATGAATACTTTCCGGATGCACTGTAACTCACTTCTCCATTGAGAGCATCTGCTGCTTCTGATGCTGGTAGTGGTACATCTGGGCACTGTGGGCCAGCTTCCTGTCCCCAGGCTGCAACACAAGGGTCAGAGATGGTCATCCACTTCCTGTCAACTGACCTTCACTTTACATGATGTGACCGTGTTCTCAAACTGCAGGAAGGGCAGCCATGTTTCCTCTGAGGGTTCTAAACTTATCAAACTGTCAGATAACCTTGTTAAAGGGTAACTTTTCATTAGCTGCTACATAATCTGGACCTAAATCAGAATCACTATCAGAATCCCTTGATTATTCCCGACAACGAATTAACATGAGTGAGGGTTGGAGTGTGGAAATGAGTAAGTGCATTCTAAAAGAAGGTCATTGTCACAGTCAGAGACAATTACAAGCTCTTTATAATGAATAGATGCTGATGTGATAAGTGTACAGTGCCCGGGGAGCAGTGGGGGGGGGACGACTCCTGGCACCACGGCAGTTCCCCAGGAGGTGACCTGGGACCTCTCCAAGTACCAGCCAACACTCCATATTTTAGGTCTGTTCTGGGACTGTTCCAGCGACCCTACGGCTCACAGACCAAGCCCCTACTGACTGAGCCACTGCCGGTCGTTTAACTCCCAAAATAAGTTCAGTAGTTCTACTTTAAACTAAGTTGACAGTAGTAATATTGATACAAGTAGACAATTGTCTATATATAGATAGTAGGCAAGGACTGGTCAATATGTCAATATTATATCAATATCAGGATATAAGATGAAATATTTAAAATTAGATTTCTGGACTTTTGTAATATAGTAATATAGCACGTGTTGTCTTTTTCTGGTTCTCAAAGGCTGCATGACTGTAAAATGATATGTTTGAGTCTGTTGTAGCTGTTCTGTCAATGACCTTCCTCCACTTCATATCGATCAAACTATTTAGGTAAAAATACGATATTTTATCTCATCCAAATCGCCATGTAAAAGTGCTAATTAGCATTTAGAATAACAACATTGATTTCAAATGTGCCAAACATGTTTTTATTTGGAAATCTAATAAATGCTTTTTCATGTTAGCCCCCACCTTTCCAACAACTCAGTGGAGGTTTCTTCCCGTGTAACACTACCAACTTATACTACTCACCAAATTGTCGAAGGCCTGTGCTCTCATCAGTCTGTATGCAGGGTAGTCCGCCTTGTGAGTCAGACTCACTCCTTTCTGCATTCTGAAAACAAGTTTTCAAAAGTCACTCCCTGGCAGATGTATACACATTTTGATATCTAATGTTAAAAAACATTTGTAATTGATTTGCATGCGTTTCTTTGGATCTGGGATATTTTAACTGGCAGATGGACAGTTTAGATTTGTTCATAAAAACCTCAATAAACTTAAATAATTATTTCCAAGACATGTTAGGAACAGGACATATGATTCACTAATTATAAGAGTAACAACCACCAACTGAGTTTTGGTTACAGAATGATTATAATATCATTACAAAACCTTTCTGCCCTTTGATCAATTTGATAACTAGGTTAGTTCCATGTGTATGGGCTTAGATTTGTCTCATAAATATTTGTGTGAACATCAAAATAATTTGTGTGTAAATATGTGATTTGTAAATGTAAAACACCATCCACAAATGCATTTAAAAGATTTGCAAACTCACAAATAAATGTTCAAATGTAAAACAGATCTGCAAATACGCTAAATATTTTCACAAATAAAAAAAAGATCTGTGAATATCTCTTTAACATTTACAACTTTCGATCAGGCATTTGTGAATCCATTTTGTATTTGTCAACCAAAAATGTGCTTGTGGATCTCAAATGTCTGCTTGTGGATCTCAAATCTCTGCTCGTGGATCTCAAATTTCTGCTTGTGGATCTCAAATCTCTGCTCGTGGATCTCAAATCTCTGCTCGTGGATCTCAAATCTCTGCTCGTGGATCTCAAATCTCTGCTTGTGGATCTCAAATCTCTGCTCGTGGATCTCAAATTTCTGCTTGTGGATCTCAAATCTCTGCTTGTGGATTTCAAATCTCTGCTCGTGGATCTCAAATCTCTGCTCGTGGATCTCAAATCTCTGTTCGTGGATCTCAAATCTCTGCTCGTGGATCTCAAATCTCTGCTCGTGGATCTCAAATTTCTGCTTGTGGATCTCAAATCTCTGCTTGTGGATCGTCTTTTTACACACACAGAGTTTTGAGACAAACTTTCCGCCGGTCTCGACCGAATTCTGCTCGTGTCACTCGGTTATTTTTCGGAAACCACGTGATGGCCTGCTGATGACGACATTTCCGCATTTCAAGGTTTCAAAGTAAGAGCATGATGGCTTCCCTCTGGAGTTGACGCTCGCAGCGCCATGTCGAAGTGCGCATATTATTCTACGTATTTAATCAGATCTTTTCGATTATAAGGAGAACAAATATTATGCAGATAACCACCGAATCGCTGGAACTGTAGCTTTCCAGTTGTACCTATTGTGAGAATTTACCCGACGACTCACAGCAGCCAATACGGCCGCTCAAAGCAGCTTGACTTTGCGTTACACTGTGTGGGATTTGGTTGTATCGTATGTCGAGTAAATCTCGGCCGGGGCAGCTGCAGCTATGTTGGTCTGAAATGACAAATGGACACTCAAGAAATCACTAAGGACCTACCGACCAAGAACAAAACATAAACCACGTATCTCCCATCAGTTAACGTATGTGAGAAACAAGAGAGAGACTGAGAAAATGGCTAAATAAAACATAACAAAAGATATGAAGAAAGAGTTATCTCTGGGGCTGCTTTGCTGCCAGCTGTAGCCCCCCAGGACCCGAAAGGGGCGTAGCCTAAGTAGCCTACTTCAACATCAATGCATACGAATGTGCTCGAAATAGGCTGTATTGAACAAATAAACTAACACAAACTAACTGTATCACTATAACATGATGGTGATAAAGAATGCACCTAACGTACCGCTGTTCATTAAAGTAATACAAAAACGGCACATTAAAGAAACCATCATGCTCTTATTTTGAAACCTTGAAATCCGGAAATGTCGTCATCAGCAGGCATCAAGTGGTTTCCGAAAATAACCGAGTGACACGAGCAGATTTCGGTCGAGACCAGCGGAAAGTTTGTCTCAAAACTCTGTGTGTGTAAAAAGACGATCCACGAGCAGAGATTTGAGATCCATGAGCAGAGATTTGAGATCCACAAGCAGAGATTTGAGATCCACAAGCGCATTTTGGTTGACAAACACAAAATGGATTCACAAATGCCTGATCGGCAAGTTTGAGAAACCGGCTCGAGATACACTTTTTGTTATATTCCATGGAATGCTCTTAACATCCCGATAGCAATGAATATCTTAAGTGCTTTGACAAAAAATCCATAAAAAAATGTCATCTGTGGAAGCCGTAGTACTGTAAAAAGTACGACCAATCATTTTAGCCGGCCCGGCTGAAATAACTGGATGGCCTACCTGCCTGTCAGCCTTCCATCTGTGCACAAACTTATCTCGTGCCCTCATTAGGCGCGTTCACACCAAGTACTTTTCCCACAATAGTTCATGAGAACTTTAGTTCATGAGAGCTCTTTTAGTTCTGATGAACTAAAGCAGATCGCGTTCACACCAAAATGAGTTCCTGGGGGTGGATTAGGCAAATTAACCGCTGACGTCACTTCTTCTTCTTCTGCTTTGGGTTTACTGGCAGGCCGCAAACAACTTCACAGCGAGTATGTGTGTGTTTGTGTCGTGTAAAATGGGGGAAATCAAAAGTTAGCAAATCCCCATGTCATGTTCATAAAAACATTTAGTATTAGGTCAAATAATTATTACACTGCTCTGAAACTCACTACACTAACTCCTAAGATGTTCCCTTACTATAATTAATTAAAAATATTTAACTCACAACACTGGTAATAACAAACTTAACCATTTCTCTTTCTATAAATAAATAGTGCTTGTGTTGGACGCCAGTTTGAAATACAATGAAATTATCTTTTTGAAAGCCACAATAAATAAATCTTCGCCAGTTTATAACCGATGAAACATGATGGTATCAGAATAATCACTTACATGTGATGTATAGGACGCTACACAGGTCACTGTAAAGATAAAGTGTCAGAGGAGAAATAAGCAAGCTTAGTTACATGAAATGTAATGAAAAATGTAAGATACAGGCTCTGTTTAATCGCCATGTAGGTTCTCTTTTATTGCACACTCAAGACAATATCAATAACAGCACACTCAAGACAATATCAATAACAGCATCACGCTGTCCCAGGTGTGTTGTATGCATGTAAATAGAAGTTAACATTTTCAATATCAAATAAAGTGTCAGTAGTATCAAAACATATATATATATAATAACCAGAGTTGGGTGTAACGCGTTACAAAGTTACAAAGTAACGCGTTACTGTAATAATATTACTTTTGTCGGTAACGGAGTAGTGTAACGCGTTACTTTTATAATTCAGTAATCACACTACAGTTACTAACATTGCCCCGACACGCGTTACTTCGTTACTTTTATAAAATCAGTCATAATCACACTGACAGACAAGAGGGGTTTCCGCCGCAGGTTTATATGTACGTAATCTGCGCGATTTGCGCGTCCACATCTCCACGTGCAGTGCTGCATAAACATGGCAGAGTCAGCGATAACTTTCGAGGGGTGGAGGTATGCCCATTATTTTGAGTTCGTCCGAAGAATAGACAGGAATGTGACGGTGAGGTGCAAACTGTGTCCAGGCCAGAAGCTGTTATCCACTGCTGCAAACACCACGTCAAACCTCAACAAACACCTGCAAAGAACACATGCTAAGGTGAAGCTAATAGCTAAGGACCGGACCCCCGAACCCAGAGTGAGGATGTTGTGAGTGCGCTGCCGCCGACTCCGAAGCAGCACAAATTAGAATTTGGAGGACCGGTAACCAAAGCAGAGATGGACAGGCTTGTAGCATCCTTCATAGTAGAGGTAATGTTGCCCATTTGCACAGTGGAATCACCATCGCATCGTTCAGAGATATACTGCGCAAAATACAGATAGCAGGAGACAGAGGACAGCCATGGTCAGAGCTATCTGGATCAGTCTTATGCGACAATGGAAACTGAACTAAAGAGAACATTTGAAACTTTAGCAGTCTGCGTGATTTGCCTGTAGGGAGGGGCGGGCCGGCCCTGCGAGTAAAGTAACGAGTAAAGTAACGAGTTACTTTATGTAGAGAGTAACGAAGTAGTGTAATATATTACTTTTTTTTAAAGTAATATGTAATATGTAATATATTACTTTTTTTTAGTAACGACCCCATCTCTGATAATAACAATATAATAACAATAGGTAGGCTCAGCAGACACACCTTAGTGCAAAGTGAAGTGTCAGTATTAATAACAGTGGCATATATATAATCACAATAATACAAAATTAACTGTCCCAGGTGTAGCCAATTTGGGGTGAAGTGTCTTGCCCAGGGACACAACGACATGCTGACTGCAGTGGGGTTTGAACCTGTGCTCCCCTGATCCGCACACCAACGCACCAGACCACTGCACCACACGCCTCCCAACAAGTCATTGGACAGTTTATCAACGACGACAAGTATTTTTAAATGTTTTTATTGAAGGCCTGTTGGATTTAATCAGCTCGCTTAGCACTGCCAGAAGCCCAGCCTGAAAGGTATTTTGTTGCTCCACCTGGCGCGCCGACACCTCCACCTGGCGCGCCGCCGAGTCAGCATGGTGCAGCATCACCATGAGCAGCTGGTCGTCCGATTCCTGGGCCTTGTGTGAATGCAGCAGCCGTTCGTCGTGCATCTCCTTGGCATGCAGGTCCTCATTCTCCTTGCTGACCATGGCACGGCGGTCCATCGCCATGATGGTGTCAAGGAAGCTGTCATCCCGTGCCCGCTTTCCTAAGGAGAAATAAGCAAGATACAAGATCAGTTTAATCGCCTAGTAGGTTGTCAACAGAGACAACATTGGACATGGTGCAGGCAGGGACAGTGTACAAAATGCAGGTGTAAAGTAGAAGATAAGATAGGATCAAATAATATCAAATAAATATCAAAGTGCCCTTATTTATTGTTTTGTGCTTAATGTATGCTTGAACTTTGTTTTATAGGGATTAGTGGACATCAGTTAGATGCGTAGCCTTCTTTCAAGGCCAGAGTAGTTACAGTGTAAGTGGATTGACATCTAACATAACATGGCTGAGTACAATTATAACAATCAATAAAAAAGGAAAAATAAATTGAATTTCAATTACATTTTTGCTTAAATGTGCAAAATATTAGAACATCAGTCTTTGTGGCATGCAGGTAATCAACTGTTTAAGCTTTTACCATTAACATGTAGAATGAATGTTGCAAATGATGAAATTATAGCAACTACAATGTATTGTTAGAGGTAGCATTATGTCCAGCTAGCATGCTAATTGCTAACGTTATATTATCGTTTTATCCCGGAGGGAAAAGCTAACTAGTTTCCAATCCAGAGAGAAACACCTCGCCTGAAACACACGATTAGTGCCATGAGTTAGTGAAGCAATTACAGAACATTGCACACATATTCACAAGTCAAAACGTGTTCATAGCGGGCACGGCTGAGAATAGCTAGCTAGCTAGATGTTGTTAGCCAGCTTGGACCTGTTAGCTAGTTCTAGCATGGCTAGCTCGATCTACTGAGCAAATAAAAGTACATCTGAGACCAGTATTGTGCAGATTAAAACAGTGCAGTGCATGTATTTTATTTTACCTTCGTCCCGACATGACTTTGCCAGGTCTGCTAACTTTGCTGAACCACAGAAACTGCATTCAGTAGAAGCTTCTGAATGCGACGCTTCGCGTCCTCCGAGTAAATCGCCAGAAGCGCCGACACATCCTCATCACTCCACCGCTCCAATGATTTATTTAGTGTTGCCATAATAACTGCTTTCACAAAAGTAATCCACTCGTTGGTGCGCTGTGCTGAGCTTAATGCGAGCAAATACAATGGCGGCCTTCAAAAAAGATTCTAGAGATTCACGGGGCGTTGTTTGCATTCCGCACAGCCAATCAGACGTATGAACTATTTTCTCCCACAACAGTCCCTGCTCTCTAGCAGGGACTGAAAAGCGAGTCAGATGAACTAATTTGAACTACTTTAGTTCCTGGGGCTTTTTGGTGTGAACGCAAATATATCGTAGTTCTGATGAACTATTGTGGGAAAAGTACTCTTGGTGTGTGTTGGAGGAGGGGCTCTATAAGGAAGTGGCAGATTTTTTCCGGTTGTATATTTTTAAATTCTAGCGATCTCGAGCCGGTTTCTCAAACTTACCTACCCTACCTTTAAAGAGATATTCACAGATTTTGTTTTTATTTGTGGAAATATTTTGCGTATTTGCAGATCCGTTTTACATTTGCAAATTTATTTGTGAGTTTGCAAATCTTTTAAAGGGCCCATGTCATGGCCATTTCCACTGATCATAATTACATTGTTGAGGTATACTAAAATAGATTTATACTGTGCAATTTTCCAAACTCACATTGGTTTCGCATACAGCATCTCTGTCAAGCATGTGTATTCAGCAGTATTCACTTTCTCCACTAAACGACTCGTTGGAGCTCTTGCCCCCCCCTCCCTGTGAGCCTAGTGTGCTCCGATTGGTCAGCTCGGCCACTCGTTCTGATTAGTCAACCACCAGAGAGGCTGCGCCCATGTCAGTGCTTTTCCCGGCTGCTCTCAGCGTAACATCAGTCTTATCATGGCGTCGGTACAGCGGTATATTTTATATACATATATATTTTTAACTGTTGTTATAGAAGAGTGTGACGGCCCCAGGGCCTTTGTCTTACGATGGGGTGGAGCTGAAGAAGCTAATCAGCACGATCACGGACACCTCCGGACACTACGGCCCCAGTCTCTCTCCAAAGCGGCTGCAGGAAGACTAACTCTGCGATCCTCTCAACCACCTATCTTTGCATTTACCACAATAAATGTGCCGTGGTTTTGTAAACTCGTGTATGTCTCCTTGTCTTTCCGTTGTGGCCTACGAGCCGCTCATAACAAAGAGTAAGTTATTTTTACCCGTTATAAACTACTACTGTTTGATGAGAAATCAAATCATGGTTTGCTATATATGAATTCAGGGAAGAAAGGATAGGCCTACTAAGTATTTCCATTAAACTTTATTTTTAGAAATGTACAAAATGAACATAAATATACATATATACACGGTATATCATCCATTCCTCCTCCTCTTGCCTGCGCACAGCCGGTGCGGTGCGGTGCCTTTTAGCACGACGCCTCAGTAGTAGTAGAATCCCTTCCCCGTCATGGATTGTCCGCCAGGATCTGGCTGGACGAAATCAAATGCAAATCACAAAATATTAGAGAAACTTAGTTGTTTTAGATTCGTTAGTAGTAGTTGTGTAATGAACAGCTTGCCTGCTAATATGCTAACCTAGCTTTGTTTACCTTGGTAGCTAACACGATATGAACGTTAGCTTGGAGGAAAGGCAACTATAATGCAGTGTAATAAAACTACTATGAACAAAAGCTAGTGGTTCATATTAGGCTAGCAATAACGTGTTTATAATTGCAATCGTATACGGGTATTCTGCTACCATACAATGTAACTTGCATGAATACATTGTTTTGCGCTAGCATACAGCTAGCCTCGTTAGCTACATGCAGTATATGTACGGTCACAATGTACGGTAAACCGGAGTATACTGTATGAGTATTCCGTGTGTGTGACTGCAGACATTCTCCTGCCATGACAAACATGTAAGGCCATCTGCTGACATTGTAGTTGATATATTTAAACGCTAGCAACGTAGCATCACAAAAATGTTTTTCTGACCAAAACTAGCTCAAGCTCCGTGTGTTAGATCGCTACGCCAGCTATAATGTAATTACGTTTCGCGACTGACCGGCAAATCACCCGCAGTATACTGTCAATAGGTATTTTGTGTGTGAATGCAGACATTCTCCTGCTATGAGATACATGTATGCAAGGCCATCTGCTGATATTAGAGTTGATATATGGAAACTCTAGCAACTTAGTTAGCACAGTTAGCACTGTGTCAATGGCTTAGCAGTCCAACACAGTTTACACATTTAAACAGTCTTGTTTGATAAATACACAAATAACAATGCAAACTTACAGGTTGTATACCCAGATCTTCCCCTGCTCCAAACGGTCCAAACAAGCTGTGCATATCCGGCCTCAAACTGGGCAATGTTTTTGGAAGCTTTCGTCTGTGAAATGCCGGTTCATCGAACCTCTGGAGGAGGAACACGCCGCTGCTGGTGTGGCCATAGCTCTTCGGGATTGGTCCATTTCGTTCCGGGTACCGCATGACATCAGGCGGTACCCGGAAGAATCAAATGGGCAGTGACGTATCTCCAACGAGGCGTTTTGGGGAGGTATTTTCTGTGTTAGAGTTTTACTCGCTACAGGGTGTACTTTGAGGGTTTTGACTCTGCACACCGTTTACATGCATAAAAACCTTCATAACACACAAGGGGACGGGTAATAACCGGAAAAGCATGACATGGGAGCTTTAAATGCATTTGTGGATGGTGTTTTACATTTACAAATCACATATTTACACACAAATTATTTTTATGTTCACACAAATATTTATGAGACAAATCTAAGCCCATACATGTATAACATATACTTCTCATTGTTTGCAGCTAGGTCTCTACTGGGCCTCCATACAAGCTGGTTACATTCCATGGAAACTTAGAATATAAACTTAACAAAAAGAAGTAAGGAAATCTGTGATTGGTAGATTATTTCTTTGTTGTAACAATGCTTCTTGGCAATAAATCTTATACCGTTGGAAAGCCTGTTTATTTACCTTTCCAATGGTACCACATTTGTGAGGAACAAGTATTTGTGGGATGAGCAGCAGAGCGGAGTATGTGGGGTGCGCCAATGAAAAATGTGACAAATCTCCTCTGCCAATGCCAAACAGCAGCTGCCAGGAGCCTGCCATGACTGCCCTTCACCGTCAAGCCCACTTGCACTGGAACCTCAACATGTGGAGTAACATTATGTTCAGAGCACTGGAACCTCAACATGGGGAAGAACATTATGTTCAGAGCACTGGAACCTCAACATGTGGAGGAACATTATGTTCAGAGCACTGGAACCTCAACATGTGGAGGAACATTATGTTCAGAGCACTGGAACCTCAACATGTGGAGCAACATTATGTTCAGAGCACTGGAACCTCAACATGTGGAGGAACATTATGTTCAGAGCACTGGAACCTCAACATGTGGAGGAACATTATGTTCAGAGCACTGGAACATCAACATGTGGAGGAACATTATGTTCAGAGCACTGGAACCTCAACATGTGGAGGAACATTATGTTCAGAGCACTGGAACCTCAACATGTGGAGGAACATTATGTTCAGAGCACTGGAACCTCAACATGTGGAGGAACATTATGTTCACAGCACTGGAACCTCAACATGTGGAGCAACATTATGTTCAGAGCACTGGAACCTCAACATGTGGAGGAACATTATGTTCAGAGATGAGTCTGTCAGTGACCAACACAACCACGTTGGCTGACTTGGGACAAATGCTGGTTGAAGAATGGGATGCCATCCCACAGCAGAGTGTGAGCAGGCTGGTGACAGCATGAGGAGGAGAGGCTGTTGTGGCTGTGTTTGGTTCTTCCACACGCTACTGAGGCTGCTTGTTAAAAGAATACATTCTTAATAAATAAATTGTTGCCAATATGTCTTGATTCATCAGACTTCAATCATCCAATCCACCAAACAACACCAAACAGCTGATCAGATCTTGGCCACTTTAACTAAATATCTCTCAGAGGGGCGTGGGGAGTGGCTCCTTATGTTCATCTAAAGTAACAGACAGAGAATCAGCACTTTTGAAACAGGGCTGAAACAGAGGGGATTATGGGATGCTGCAATGATCTGTTTGGTGTTTCGAGCCAAACACTTCAGAGACATGTTTTGTATATATCTGAGACCTATAATATATTAAAGAAAAACAGTATAATAGGGGACCTTTAAAGTAGAGACACTACATACTGATACACACCTGAACATCAGCAGGAGAGGACTCTTTAAAGTAGAGACACTACATACTGATATACACCTGAACATCAGCAGGAGAGGACTCTTTAAAGTAGAGACACTACATACTGATATACACCTGAACATCAGCAGGAAAGGACCCTTTAAAGTAGAGACACTACATACTGATATACACCTGAACATCAGCAGGAGAGGACTCTTTAAAGTAGAGACACTACATACTGATATACACCTGAACATCAGCAGGAGAGGACTCTTTAAAGTAGAGACACTACATACTGATATACACCTGAACATCAGCAGGAGATGACTCTTTAAAGTAGAGACACTACATACTGATATACACCTGAACATCAGCAGGAGATGACTCTTTAAAGTAGAGACACTACATACTGATATACACCTGAACATCAGCAGGAGAGGACTCTTTAAAGTAGAGACACTACATACTGATATACACCTGAACATCAGCAGGAGAGGACTCTTTAAAGTAGAGACACTACATACTGATATACACCTGAACATCAGCAGGAGAGGACTCTTTAAAGTAGAGACACTACATACTGATATACACCTGAACATCAGCAGGAGAGGACTCTTTAAAGTAGAGACACTACATACTGATATACACCTGAACATCAGCAGGAGATGACTCTTTAAAGTAGAGACACTACATACTGATATACACCTGAACATCAGCAGGAGAGGACTCTTTAAAGTAGAGACACTACATACTGATATACACCTGAACATCAGCAGGAGAGGACTCTTTAAAGTAGAGACACTACATACTGATATACACCTGAACATCAGCAGGAGAGGACTCTTTAATGCTAAAGGAGTAGACTCTGACCAAGAGCAGTCTTTTATAGCTGATATCTGTAACACAGTATTCAGTATTTTACATATTATATTATATTAGATGACTGACAGGATATCATAGGACATATTATATATGATATTATATTAGATGACTGACAGTGACACAATATTAATTTTTTTTATTCATAAATTGTTTTAAGCAAAAATGCCAGCAATGATCTTTGTCCAGGGGCCAGTTTGTGAGTATTGACATGTTGCCTTAGTCTTATTAGCTCTGCTATGTCTCTAATGCTGCATTCACACCGGACGCTCTAATCGCTCTTAACGCTCCAGTTTCACCGCGGCTGTCAGCTGTGTTTACTCGCATCATTCAAACAAGACTCGCTGGCCAGGGGGCTACAACAAAATGAACATATTTTACTGTGATTTAATTGTAATACACGTTTCAAAATGATGCTGAAGTAACAACATACTGATAACGGTTAGTAAAAACCATGAATTAATGCTTTGACAAGTCTGCAGACAGACGGCAGGGGAAAAACCTTTTAAAATGCGTGTTTTCTAAATGGAGATCGGATCCATCAGGCTAAGCTTACGTTGTATATGCTCCGTCCACACTCACAACAACGGCCTATACAGACATAAATAAAGCAGCGACTGTATTCACCATGACACAGACAGTCTGTGGTGTGTACTTGTTTAACTTTTGTCTAGTTTCTGAACAGATATGAGGAGCTGTGAGCTCTGAGTGCTAACAGCTAACGGCTGATGTTTTGGTTTTCTGGTTCAACGTCACTGACGGCAGGCTGAGATCCTCACTGCTGATTGGCTATCGCGAGATCACGTCAGGCGAATTTGACGCTCGAGTTGAAAAAATTGAACTCGAGCGGTTATCGCGGCCCCGTTCAATCGCCTCAATCGTGCCGCGGCATTCGCATCAACCGCTTCATGCACGCCGCCGGAGTGAATTTGCGTCTGTCCGCGTCTGTCCGCGTCTGTCCGCGTCTCTGCATTGACTTTACATGTAATCGTGCCGCCCCCAAACATCGCATCGCGTCCGGTGTGAACGCACCATTACTCTCGGGAGATATCCACCCGTGTCCGGGTCCCGGCGTCATTTCCATCAGCCTGACGGCTAACAGCCCAGCCGCTGAGCTCCACACGCCACCAGCCAGCTTCCGAAGAGGCTGGCAAGCTGAACAGCTAGCACCACCAGCGGGTCTCTGCGGTCTCGCGCTGACGGCTGCCGACCTAGCAGCAGGACCTCTATCCACACCATCGGAGGACTGCGCGTCCGCGCCAAAGGCTGGCAGCCGAGCAGCAGAGATCCACACACCACCAGCTAGCTGAGGTATACTAAAATAGATTTATACTGTGCAATTTTCCAAAATCACATTGGTTTCTCATACAGCATCTCTGTATAGTATGTGTATTCACTCTCTGTCCTAAACGGCTTGTTGGAGCTCCTGCCCCCCCCTCCCTATGAGCCCAGTGGCCGTCTGCGAGACAGCGAGACACAGCGAAACCCAGCCCGAACACACACACACACCGGGAGTTTGCGTCCCGCCGTCTCAGGGAGGAGAAATTGGCGGAGCTGCAGCTGAGAAAAGATTGAGTAATAAATATTGAGAAATAAACGATAAATAAATAAATAATAATCAGAATAGAAAATATTGTTAGCTGCAATGTATTGTATAACCACCTGGATGCCTCAATCATAATATGACTATATTTGAATATAATCAAATTAGATGTACAAAATCTAATCCTAAAAGTGAGTGACATGATATTTGAAGAGTCTGAAGCCGTAGATTTGAAAGGCAGGAATATATATATATATATATATATATATCTTACCTGAGCCAACAGGCGCCTGCTGTGATGAGAGCCATCGAAGCCACCACCATGAAGACACTGCAGAGGACTGAGAGGACATACAGACACAGTGTGAGGAGAAATCTGTAGGCGTCGGAAGGAGACATGATTCTGACCCAAAGCCCTGGAACTGTGTTAGAAGCAGACTATAGAGCATGGGAGAGCTTCTGAAAAAGACGGAGTCATTGTGTCTGATATGGCCCCGCAGGGACAGAGAAACAGCATTGAGAGGAGATATGGAGCGAGGCACAACTAAAGGACAGAAACACACCTCTTCTGTTCTGTAGCTCCATAGTGAATTTGAGGTCAGTCCCGAGATATCACAGCATGGAGTGCTAACATTTTGCCAGACAAAGGAGGTATTTTACTAAGTCTGAGGACTTTAAGGCGCCTGTTCCCATGAAGATAGATGACGTATTCTTTCCATTTAAACTGACTTCAGATTGGTCAACGACCTAAGCTTCATGTTCCTCGGTGCAGGTGGCTTTTCTGCTATTTGACTTGCTTCTATTGCTGTTTGCTGATTTGCTGGTTTTGAGATTAAAATGCCAACCTACGCTGCTGCTGACTGGCCATCACAGAAATGTATGAAAGAGTGATTATTATAATTATTATTAGAGTAAGAACTAAAAGTACATGTATGGTAAATAAACGTGAGCAAACAAATATACCAACTATCAGCATGTGAAGAGGCTCCTGTGTTTTAGGCATTATGTGGCTTACAATTTATCCAACACAGATGTTCATTACATAAATATATACCTTTAATCACACCATGTCTTAATAGAGAATAACATCTGTGATATGGCCTGTCGTTTTCTTTTCTTAATCAACCAACTTAATATACCGGGTAAAGTGCATTCCCTTCTGCGCTCACTGATGTTTGGGCTGAGTTAGTTAGGAGCTCTCTGAGAGTATTCCCACAGTATCTGTGAATACAGGCCCTGGGCTTTGTTCCTATGCATTTGCATTGAGATTGCATCGACTCAATGCAAATTCATAGTAGAGGGTGGTGTACCTGAATGAAAAAAAAGTGTTTTTACAACCTCAAAGATACAGTGCAGTGAAGGCAACTTGTAGTCACAGTTAAGATGGATGTACACTACTGGGTTATGTGTGTTTTACTCTACCTTGTAACAACAACAGATGCCTTTTTGTTTTCTTTGTTACATCTTGTGGCTATTAGTAGTCCATGTGTTGTTGTCTCAGTGTGCAGACACTGAGTCAGTGTGAAAGGACACCAAGATTAAAGCTGAAGCCACCTGCAGACAATCAAGACCTGAATATTGCTCATTTTATAATCTAATATGTCTTTATTTTCTCAATAATTAATTGATAAAGGAATTTAGATGTGAGAAACAGAAATTAACTAGACACCATTGTGATGAAGTAACATCACTGTTTAGCGGCAGCCATATTTTAAATGTTACGCTGGCATAATAGAAAAATATAGAGCAGCCTGTCTTTAAGAATCCTCCTCCGCTCTGATCAGAAATAAAGATTTCTGAAGGCTCATGTTTTTCTTCATCCTACAAGGAATAAGAGCTCTGTGTCTAATGGAGCAGAACGGCCTCTTGGTTCCTGCACAGTTTAGCACTGCGTTTAGTTCTGAGGAGCGACGTGTCTGTATGCCTAACACCAGAGAGGATTCTGAAAGTTTATGAAATTTGATTGAAAATGACGTCTGACTATAAATAGCTGGCTGCAAAATGTCGGTGCAGGGGGAGAAACACTATAATTAGAATTATTAGTATGAATCATTCTTTAAAGCATTTGAAATAACATTTCAGATGTTTTGACACCTGGATGAATGAGGTCCTTATCAATTGTCAGTGAGCCACCTACAGTCGATGCAGCAAGGTAAAGCAGTGAAAATATTTTAAATATGGCATATTCAGCTCATAATGTTTTTGCGTTTAGGCCTTTTTCTTTTTTTTAAGGGACTACAATGTGTGTTGCACTTGCCCCCCTTCAACAGCAGTACATTGCTTGCTTCAGTACTCGTATTCCTGTCCCCTTCCAATAGTTGGTCATATCAATTATTATATTTTTGCTCTTTACGACCTCAGCTGCTGTTATTTTTACTGTCTTACAATGTCTTATCATCAGAGTGTGTTTAGATTCAATGCTGCCTTGCTGCAAAAATAATTTCAAACTTAAATGAAGCGGCCTCCAGGGCTGCAGCACTTATCCATAACGGGAACTTCCTAAACATCTTTGCGATAAGGCAGCAACCATTGACTAATCAATTAGAAGATCAACAGAAAAATAAAACGGCAACAAAATGTATGGGCCATTTACTGTTTATTTAAAGTTAGTTAAAGTACATTTAAGTTTCCAGCCTTGGAAAACTGGAGATTTTCCTGCTTTTCTATCTTTGGTATCATAATCGCTTGAGCACCAGGAAAAGCGCTATAAAAAATAACATGTATTATTATTATTATTATTATTATTATTATTATTATTATTATTATTATATTAAAGTAAATCTTTAGATTTTGGAAGAAGAAATCTATTTCATTGGACTCTGAGAAACGGGGATATACTTGTTATATCTCACACAGGCTCCGCCCTCTACTGGACTCTATGGGTACTACCTCTTAACCATACTGTGCGAGCATTCATCAACTGAGATATCTATAACCGTAGCCGGCCCCCGGGGCGGGCCTACCTGAATGCGTGCACAAGCCCACCGTATATAAGGCGGCCACGCCTCCCGTTCCCGTCATCCTTTTCTCTTCAGCGAGCGAGCAACAACTGAAGCAGAGAAAGTAAAACGTTTGAAAGAAGAAGAAAGAGTTATCATACCTCCATGGAGTCGCCACAGCTAGAGACCCGGGCCTGTCCTTCGTGCCGTGGCTTAAATAGCGGGCGCCGATCCCCACCACCTCTGCTTCGAGTGTTTGGGGGACCAGGATATGGCCGAGGCGGTGCCATTCACGTTCGCCATTCCAGCGGGGCAGATGGCTCCATTTGCCGATGTCGGGCACTTCCGGGTCCGGCGTCCATGGAAGTCCACCGCCCAGGGCTATACTTCCCCCTAGGTGATGACCATGGTGGCAGAGCGCAGCTGCTCCCAGCAAGCAGCAGGTTGGGCAGAGAGCTGAAATGAGCTCTGCCCAACCTGCCGCGTGACAGGGCGGCTGCAAATAAACACAGGTGTGTTGGGCATCTCGCTCATTGCTAGAGATGCCCCCACCTCACCAGATCAGAGCGATTATTTGGCCGCAAGGCCGAATTAGTAGCTTGGTCTACTGTGTGGCCGCCGCCGCTGCCTGCCGTGTGATGTCCCTGGGGGATCACGCCGCATGGCACTTTTCAAAAAGGATCGTGTTGATCTCCGGGGAGCCCCCGCGTTTACGGAAGGGCTCTTTGGATCGATCTCCTTGGTCACATGGGTGAGGAGTAGTCGCAGCATGGCTGCTTCTTGCTCATCCCCAGAGGAAAGAACACTGTCCCACACTCCCCGCCCCGCTGTAAACTCCAGTATAGGAGCCAGCAGGTGGGCGCACGCACGTGAGTGGAATAAACTGAAGTGCTGTCAAGAAAGAGTGATGTGTGTGAGAAATGCATTCAGTGAAAACGATTGCATTTATCCCAGAGTAGGGGTGCATACCGGTTCCCGGTATTACCGAAATACCGGTTACTGGCGGCTACGGTATACCGTACCGAAATCAGATCCGGTTTTCGATATTTTTGTATTTTTTTGTATTTTTGTATTTTCTTTTATATAAAGTTAGGCGTAATATCCATAAACTCACGCCCAAACCGCCAGCCAATCAGATTGCGCGTTTTGCAACGGCTTCGGTGATTGGCTTGATTGCCAAGCAACGCCCTTCACCTTCCTCCCGAACGTCTGAGCCTTTCGGTTAGATTTCGTTTTTTCATTAGCTCGATGTCGGCACAAAAATCTAAAGTGTGGCTGCATATGACTGCCAGTCTGAATGGTGGGGTCTGTAACCACTGCAATAAGTTTATTTCTGGGAAAGGCGGCAACACATCCAACCTCTCAAAACATTTGCTACTGTCACAAATCAGAGTACAGGAATGTACAGTCTTCAAGCCCGTGTTGTCAAACGTGTTTTTCATTGTTTGTTCAGTACTAAAAGGTTGAAGTCCCACAATTAATTGTAATATTCATTTGATATGTTAACTATATCATAAAGCGCTTCATGTTTTCCCTTATGCAACATGAAAGTATCACAATATGTATCGGTCGAGTATCGGTATCGTTCAGTGGTATCGGTATCGTCAAAAAGTCAACGATATGCATCCCTATCCCAGAGTAAGAGTCATCTCTCTCCACAATTCCACTTTTCACCATAATGTCCATTTCAAAGAGACGGCATTAGGACAGAGCCGCGGCCCCACGGGAGCGTGCCGCGGTGCATTCAAGGACCTCAGTAGAAAATCGGCCCTTTTCTGTGTCAGCCCCCATGCCAAACTTCCTTTTATGGAGGGTTTGGCAGCGGAGTAGGCCACAGGTACTGTAGAGAATACGACAGCTTCTTAGCTGTGGCTCCACAGCTGCTGGCATGCCCCCTGAACACAGTTTTGTGGGGAATGGAAGCCCAGCTGTGTACTGACAGAGTAGAGGGGCAGGACACTGAGACTGGGTTACTCACTCCAGCTTTGCAGCGTCCCTCCTCCATTCAGGGGCAATAGAGAGGCAAATCTATCATCCTGGGAGGAGATAGGTTTCCTCTCCGCAGAGATTCAGGCCCTGTTGCAAAAACAGGAGTTGTCTGTATGCCAGGCGATTGGTTCACAACCATCGACCTGAAAGACGCTTACTTTCATGTCAAAATTGCTCCAAAGCATAGAAAGTATTTGCGTTTTGCCTTCCAGGGTGTAGCCTACGAGTACAACAGACTGCCGTTCGGCTACTCCCTATCCCCACGCACGTTCAGCAAATGTGTGGCCACAGCGTTTCAGCCGCTGCGCGACCGTGGCATGAGGGTGTTCTTTTATCTAGTGTTGCACGGTGTACCGATACTTGAAAGGTACCGCGATACCCTGCCGTTAAAAACGTTACGATTCCTCCGTTTCATTAGTATGGGTACTTTAAGAATGACGGGGAAAAGTACTCCGGGGAGAAAGCGCTGTTTTAATAAGAGCCGTGTGTGTTCAGCGCTCTGCTTCCACTCCCTGCACTGCAGCCGTGCCTGCCGTCCCTCCCCTCTCAAGCACGCTCTAAGTGCCTCCCCTCTCTCGTGCACGCGCTAGCTGCCAGAGCATGTGAGAAAATGAGAAGCTGCAAGTGGGAGTGCAACTGCCGCTGCGCCTCGGCTTGTTGACAAAAAAGACGGCAGAAGCGAAATTTGGAAGTATTTGAGCTATATCTCTGACAGTGAGGGCAAGCCTACGGACACCATGAGGCCTGTCTGTAAGACATGTTTTAGATCCCTGCAAACCAAGGGAGCCAACACATCAAACTTGGCTAAGCACCTCGCCGACCTGCATCCAGAGCTGTTTAAAGAATTTAAAGACAGACAGGTTAGCGAATGTGATAGATAACATAATTACATCATGCTCAAGCCCATGCCCTCAAATCTAAGTCAAACAAGTGTCATTTATTTTGTGACAAACGAACGTTTTCGTAGTTTGACGAGGCAATGGCAATGATAACTGTCTAATATGGCTATCTTTTTAGCTAACTTACCAATGTGGCTAACATCTGCAATGTACATTTTGTCAATAAGTATTTATATTACTGTACTATTACATGTTAATAAAATATAAAGTTAACTATCAAAGAAATCACATAAACTCAAGTATAAAGAAGAGACCATGTTGTAAGAGATCATGAAAATAATAAACATAAATGACATTAACTGTGAGTCTGGTACAGCTCAAACCCAGGATTAGCCTGCCCTGAACACTACTGATGATGGTATCTCACAAACTAATTAACCATCATTTTTCTAACCCATTTATTTCAACTACAGAAGTCTGCTGAAATAAAGCACAATAATTACATTTAAGACTGTTTCCCTTTTTTTAAGAAAAGTATCGAAAAATTATCGGAATCGCAATTCTTGACTTGGTATCGGTATCGAAACCAAAATGTTGGTATCGTGACAACACTACTCTAGACGACCTCATAGTCATGGCCAGGTCCAGGGAATGGGCAATGTTTCACACCTAACCAAGTTGGGTTTTGCGGTCAATTGGAAGAAGAGCTCCCCCATACCTCACCAGCAGGTGCAGTATCTGGGGATGTTGCTCGATGCAGGCAGGCTACGCGCCACCCTGTCAGAGAGCAGACAGGCATCCTTGCTTTGGGCAGTTTGCAGACTGCGACGTTTGCACACGAGCCATGGCCAAGAAAGCTGCTCTACGCCTTTCCACCACTGCATCTCATTCTCCCTCTCCTGGGGAGAGTGAGGCGAGAACGTCTGTCAGTCATCCTAGTGGCTCCGGATCACGTCGGGGCTCCGTGGTACTCAGAGATGACACAGATGAAGGTGGGCCACGCTGGGCGATTCCCCAGTTCTGGGGGGCGATGTCTCAAGAGGCAGGTGCAATCGGGGCTCTGGGCCAACCTCTCCAGGCTTGGCTCCTGAGAGGGACAGGCTGAGACAGGGTGGATTGTGTGACAGAGTTATTCAGTCTATCCAGGCAGCGAGAGCGGGATCCACCACAGCCTGTTACAGGCCAAAGTGGTTGGGATTCCAGCGATGGTGTGAAGAGGGGAGTCTAGAGCCCCTATCTTGTATGATGGGCACTATTCTGTCCTACTTACAGTTACTGGTGGACAGGGGGCTGGCTCATTCCACAATTAAAGTGTATCCAGCAGCCATCTCGTCCTGCCATGAGGGATTTGGAGGCAGGTCAGCCTTCAGTCAGCCGCTAATGTCGCGGTTTTTACAGGGGGTCAGGAGGCAGCGCCCAGTAGTGCACGCCCCCGCCCCACAGTGGGACCTGCCGTTGGTGCTCGAGGCTCTGGTCACAGAACCATTTCAGCCTCTGGAGCTCTCCTCCCTGAAAGCACTGTCATGGAAGACAGCGTTGTTACTTGCCTTAACTTCAGCCAAGAGAGTGTCCGAGCTGACTGCTCTGTCGGTGCACCCAAGTTGCTTATTGATCCGAGGTGACCGGAGCGGGTCGACACTCAGACCGAACCCCTCCTTTGTTCCCAAGAGTCTAGGGAGCTCGTTCAGGTCAAGGGCTATTCAGTTAGGGGGCTTTAATCTTCCACCCCATAGTGGGGCCAGGGAGGCTAAATTGCACCTCCTCTGCCCGGTGCGTGCGCTAGCATGTTTTGTGGAGCGCACGGCTGCCTATAGACGCACTGAACAGCTGTTTGTGTGCTTTGGGGGCGGCGTAGCCGGTAAAGCTCTGTCCAAGAAAAGCCTGGCAGGATGGCTCTGCGAGTGCATCTCACATGCCTATGGACAGGCGGGGAGAGCCTTCCCCACGGGGGTCTGTGCACACTCTACACGAGCCATGGCTGTGTCAACAGCCTTATTCAACGGAGTGAGTGTGGAGGACATATGTACGGCGGCATCTTGGTCCACGCCAGGCCCCTTCATAAGGTTTTATCTCTTGGACATGTCTGGCTCCTTCTCATCATCTGTGCTTGCTGAGGCAGCACAGGACTGGTGAGGGGCGGGGCTGTGGGTCAGCAGGTATCTGACCCCCCCCCTGGACATAATGCACTTATGTTTTCCCATGCTCCTTGGGGACCCGGGAGACATGGTGCGCGGTAAGCCCCATACAGGGCTGGGGGGCAATGGGCAGGCAGGGAGAGCCCTCCTCACTGTTTTCCAGGCACACTATTCACGAGGTAAGCGTGTCTGAGTGTGCCCTACCAGCCAGGTAAACTGCAGCCCCCACTTCTCCCCGGTCACAAACGGAGGAGAGGAGGTTGCGGTGCAGTGGCTGTTAACCAAAAGCCGGTCAGGGGCAGTGTGGTGACTCGATGTTGTTGGACGACAGGGCGTTTAGGCATCAGGGCTCCACCCACTGTACCCATAGAGTCCAGTAGAGGGCGGAGCCTGTGTGAGATATAACGGTGGGTTACGTATTGTAACCCTTGTTATATAAGCACAGGCGGAGCCCTCTACTCGGGGCCCTGTCTGTCCTATGCCGCTCGCTGAAGAGAAGTGTAGGATGACGTAAACGGGAGGCGTGGCCGCCTTACATACGGTGGGCTTGTGCACGCATTCAGGTAGGCCCGCCCCGGGGGCCGGCTACGGTTATAGATATCTCAGTTGATGAATGCTCGAATAGTATGGTGGAGAGGTAGTACCCATAGAGTCCAGTAGAGGGCTCCGCCTGTGCTTATATAACAAGGGTTACAATACGTAACCCCCCGTTTTAACCTGAGAATATATAGTCATTAAACCAAATCTCACAGCACTCAGGTCACAATTACAGTTTCTACCTCAAGCTCAAGAGGTAGAACTCCAAAATAAAACGTTGTCATGGCTAAAGTACAGAAAATACTTACTGATGAAGACCTGGTCATGGGGGGGGTACGGGAGGATGATGGGATCGCTGAGCAGAGCAGTGGTGTGGTTTGTGCTGGAGGTGGTTTTGGAGGTAGAGGAGGTTGGAGCCTCACTGGTGGGCAGGACACTCTGGCTCCTGGGCTGCTCTGTGGTGGATGCTGTGAGGGGGGGGGGCGCCGGGTGACGGTTCAGAGGCAATTTGGGAGGTTGGAGCTGAGATAAGGAATGAAGGGTTTAGATAAGGAATGAAGGGTTTGGAGTCATTATGTCAGCATGGATGTACTGTAGAGCTGAATATGAACAGGGGGCTTCAGTACCTGGCAGCCTGGACAGAGTTCTCTGTTCACTGATGATCGCAGACAGGAAGTTGATCTCCTCATCCAGCTCAGGATAGGTGCTCACTTTACCTGGAGGAACAGAAAACTACAATTAGACGCCATGAACAATTATATATTTGGATTTTCAATACAACAATACAAAAATAAGAGAAATAACAAACATGCTTCATCTGTATAATACAAGGTAATCATTTGCAAACATTATGCAGAAAAGAGAAGACACAATGAAACCGGCACTGCATCTACTCATTCTCTTGACCATTAGATACATTCAGATCCTTGACATAATCAATGAACGGCCTCCATACGTTCTCGAACGCTGTCTTTATGGCTCTTAATATATACAGTAGGATATCTCCTCCAATGGGAGGCCTAACAGCATCGGTCGCAACCAATGAGTGATGCTTGAGCTGTGAGCCTTGTTCCAAAACAATGCTATTCAGGTTTTGGCTTAGAGCAGGCTGAGGTCTACAAATGTTAGCTCATGTTCATTACTGGACCAATCAGAAAATACTGGGTCCAGTCAAATCTCTCGTACCTCTTCCCAGAACACTTCTGCACTGCAAAATACAGTGAAACCATGTTCCCCGTGATTATGTGCATTTTGTGCATACATCTGGTATATTTTTGTTGAATCGGTTTAAATCAACCAGGGTCACATATGTTCGCATCAACCATTTATACTGTATTGGTTTCAGTCGTGTATTAATATTAGTATGAGCAGCAATGCAAGCATTTTTCCAATCTTCATCTGAGACTTCAGTCTGCAGGCTGTCCTTCCATGCATTTAACCTACAATGTGAATCTCAAATGAGAAGGATGAGAGCATATTGTAGACATAGACAACACACTTTAGGTTTTCTACTGCAGATAGAACCCCCTTTAAACCTAGACCAGGCTGGGTCCAAGTGAAGTACCAGGCAGGGTTGGGAGGGATTCTTCGAAAAGGTAACCAAATCTGAGTATCACAATATTAAAGCAATGTAACCTGATTACTTTACGTTACTTTTGAATAACCTTGATATCAAATGCAATGAAAATAAATACAATCTTTCATCTCTAAATATGTTTTGATTAGAGGACAGTAGAAAACTGGTTTACACAGGCTGTCTTCTCCTACCTCTCTTTTTTTGTTTTGATAAAAATATACAGACTAATATTTAGTATGTAGGTTGTTTGTGAACCCAGTGACGATTAAACTGAACATCACATGTCAAATGATTTAACCTCAGAGCAACAGCTTCTTCTTTCTGAAAACATCATGAGCTCATCAAGAAGCACAGCTGATCGAACAGATTCCCATGCATGTGAATAGCTTTTTAACCACCTTGACCAGCCGGACTGAGACTGTATAACATCATCGAGGACCAGTGGTAACTATTGTTTTTGCTCTCTTCATAAGCATCCTGCAAGTCAAGACACAGGTTTACATGTCTGTGAACGCAGACAATTAATATAGCACATCAATTCAACACTTTACTGTCAAAACTGTCAAAGAGTATCTCAAAATAAATGGTGTGCGGCTATGCAAGGCCTGCCTGAATCTGTCTACTTTTATTGGTCTATTAAATCAGAGCACACCTTGGCACCAGTCACTTTTAGGGGCATGCACGTGGCCTATGTGCCGGATTGGAAAGATAATAATAATAATAATAATAAAGTTATAACATTATAAGATAAAAGGAATATGTCCTAAATAAAGCCATCATTCTAAAGTCAAGTCGTAGTTCAGTTTGTTGCTATCTGCATCCTTACTGCTAGAGGCCTCTCAATCCAACACACTGGACCTGGAGTACACACTCTGATCACTGGAGTTTTATATGGTTAAAATGTCAAATTGGCAATACACATGCTGTTTGTTGCTAATGAACATCCTCTGAGTCACACAGATAAACTGAAGCCCTTACATTCACCTGTCCTAATCCTTCAGAACACTGCTGAAGGTCAAGTCATGGCTTAAAAAGGAAAGATGACATCGCCCTTGTGTGGCATTAGAAGCAACTGCTAACGTGACGTGACTGTTTTTGAATGAGTGGATCAGTGTTTATGTCCCCTCTATTTCCTGTTTCAGATTATCATCTGTATCATAACACTTATGTTTGGGAAGAAGACCCATAGGCACAAAGGCTTAGTTTGCCATATGTGTGTCCTGGAAGAATAGAGCAAGGATATAGTACAGCATGGTCTGCAGGTGAAGCTGGGGGAAGTGTGTGAGGGGCTGGAGGCTGAAGGGTTTGTTGTGAGTAGAGGGCTGGATGATGGGCAAAATGTGTCAAATCCTTTCCATCAATGCATTTTTTTATTATAGTTCCATTTGGTGTGAGTGGGTAAATAGATGTGTTGTGTTCTGTGTTTGTATGTTATGTGTGCACGTGGAGGGCTCTGTGTTCTACTGTGTGGGTGGAAGCAGCTCAGAATCATGAAGGAAAAGCATGGGCCCAGCTACAGGGGGGAGAGGGAGAGGAGGAACCAGATTGTCTCTTAGATTTCTGCCTCCACCTTCAAACAACAGATTGAAGAGCAACATCTCTTTCCAGAAACAGCTTCCTTGTTACCCATGGTTACCCAGGGAACACTTGGTCTATGTGCTTCATCTTTCAGCTCTGCAGGCAGCCAGGCACTTCCTTTGACATCCTGCCTTGAGTTTTGCTTTAATATGTATGGGTAGCTGGGAGACCTACAGGTGTGTGTCTTCCCAAATGATGTCAAATCAATCAAATCAAGGTGTAAAGCATCTTTTTGAGGATCAATAAATAAATAAAATGATAGAAGTTATTCTGTCATAATGGTTTGGATTTGAGCATATGGCTGCAACATATAACACATGACACAAAGTGAAGGGGTATGAACACTTTGTGAATATCCTAGTTCCTTATCTGTGATTTAGAAAACATTTCAAACCTGACCCTTCGAGAGGAGTGAAAAGAATACAATGAAGGACGAACAGCTAGAGAGGGGTGGCAGAGTAGGAACAAAGAGCATGGCTGTGCACGTTTACTGTGCACGTTTACAGTCCCCTGTACAGTGTGGTCAGGGGTCTGGCAGCCTTTCTGTTCTAGTGCTAGTGAATGAAGCTGTCCCTAGCGGTGTTCCAAAATAAAATACTGCCTTTTAACATTTGTATTACCAACAATGGATCATAGTCATGTGTCTGATGTCTGTTGCCCTGATGAACCACAGTTGCCCTGATGAACCACAGTTGCCCTGATGAACCACAGTTGCCCTGATGAACCACAGTTGCCCTGATGAACCACAGCGCCTCTCAGCTCTCTTATTCTCTTTTAGCTCATCCTTTGGATTTTACTTTCATCGGCGTCGAAAATGCTGTCCCACAATGCCTTGCTGCAACATTTACGATGACACAACATTCAGTCATTCACGGAAACAACTGATCGTGACCGAGAAATGCGTATCATGAAAGTTAAGGTGCTTATTCAGCATTTTACAACTTATGTGGACACTTGCTAAAGTGCTTTGTTTTGAACATTGATCACTATAATAATCAAAAGGAGAAATATGAACGTTACCTTTTTACTGAAATGATCAAATAAAGTCTCACAGTGTGATGCATCCTCACTGTCACCATCATCATCACTGTTCCCATCAACATCCTTTAAAACCTGCCTTGAGGAGATAAAGGCTTGGATGCAACAAAACTTCTTGCAGCTTAATAGCTCCAAAACAGAAGCTATTTTAGTTGGCACACCAAACCAGGTCTAGTCATCCCCCATAACCCACATTACCTTTTCTGGCCAAAACATACCCCTCTCCACAGCAGTTACCAACCTGGGTGTAAGATTTGACAGACATCTGACCTTTGACACCCACATCAAACACCTGTGCAGAACCTCCTTCTACCACCTCAGGAACATTGCAAAACTCCGTCCTACACTCTCCCTTTTAGATGCAGAACAACTGGTCCATGCCTTCGTCTCCTCAAGGCTCAACTACTGCAACGCTCTCCTCATCGGGACTCCTAGCGGGAGCCTTCAGAAGCTCCAATACATACAGAACAGTGGGGTGATACTATCCTATTAAACATTTCTGTGAAATTGAAGATGAACATATTGCATATGTATATGAGTTGTGTAAGGTCACAGTGAACTTGATCTTTGACCTCATCTATTGAGTTCATCCTTGCGTCAAAGTGAACCCTTATGCTACATTTAAAGAAATTCCATCAAGGCGTTATGGAGATATCACATGAATGGGCAGACATTAGCTCACCGTGATATTTCATCCTCAAAATCCAATCACTTCATGCTAAAGTATAAGTGGACCACCCCCTTAAGGTGTTGCTAAGATATCCTGTTCATGAGAATGGGACGATTTGCTCTTAGCTCAACGAGGTGAGACAGAGCCTTGTTGTGTTTTGTTTCTATGGTTACCTTCTTTGCTAGCTTGCACTGCTTCATATAAGTGTTATCTTATAGCTTTGTGAAGCACCTTGAGATGACGTTGTCTTTAAAGTGTGCTATATAAATCAAATGTATTATTATTATTATTATGATCTGACTGGTTATCTGACTGGTTGCGCATCATAATCTCTCTCCATAGAAACACACTGGCATACCGCTCATGGCAAGGCGGCTCCAAGCAGCAAAAGTTCTGAAATGTCTAATGTTGTCTAAACACAAACAGCCATACAAAAACAACAGTCACCGAAAAAAGGCAAAATGATGATTTAAATTGGGAACTATTGGATGATTCCCACCAGGCAATTACCCATCAGCACCCTCTCCAGCTTCACACCAGCAACTGTCTCTACCATCTCTGATCTCATCATCAAAGCCAAACCCACTACCTGTCAGTTGGATCCCCTCCCCACTGTCTTGGTCAAAGCCTGTCTTCCCTCCGTCACCCCCATGATCGCAAGAATCATTCATTCCTCCCTCACCACCGGAACTGTACCATCCTACTTCAAAATGGCTGCAATCACACCCACTCTAAAAAAAAAAACGGTGCTGATGGAGCTGATCTGAACAATTACAGGCCCATCTCCAACCTATCCTTCATCTCCAAAACTCTTGAAAGAGTGGTCTCCAGTCAACTTCAGTCCCACCGCGACACAAACAACCTCCATGAACCATTCCAATCCAGTTTCCGCCCAAAACACAGTACTGAAACAGCCCTCGTCAAAATCACAAACGATCTCCTCCGTGCGGCTGACTCTGGACTGCTCACCATCCTCATCCTCCTCGACCTCACATCTGCCTTTGACACCATCTCCCACCCACTGCTCATCAAACGTCTGGCAGACATTGGGATCACTGGTACTGCACTCTCCTGGTTTACATCCTACCTTACAGACAGAAAACAGTATACAACTCAATAACCACAAGTCCTGCTGCTCCACTGTTTCACATGGTGTCCCCCAGGGGTCAGTTTTGGGTCCACTCCTCTTCATCATTTACCTCCTCCCCCTTGGCACCATCCTCCGTCACCATGATGTCCAATTTAACTGTTATGCTGATGACACACAGGTCTACATATCCACCAAACCCAACACTGCCCTCCCCCCACCTCTCTCAGCACCTGCCTCCAGGACATCAGGAGCTGGATGAGCCATAACTTCCTCAAGCTCAACGGGAGCAAAACGGAGGCCCTGCTCGTTGGCTCCAAATCCACCCTCTCCAAAGCTCCACCCCCCTCTGCCCCAGACCTAATCATAGATGGTTTCCCTGTTCAATATTCTACACAGGTCAAGAGCCTTGGTGTCATTCTGGACAGCTCCCTCTCATTTGCACCCCACATAAAAAACATCACCCGGACTGCATTCTTTCATATCCGAAACATCTCCAGACTCCGCCCATCCCTGTCTCAACCCAGCACTGAAGTCCTGGTTCACGCATTCGTCACATCCCGTATTGACTATTGTAATACCATGCTCTCAGGTCTTCCCATCAAACTCCTCAATAAACTTAAAATCATTCAGAACTCTGCTGCCCGGATCATCACCCGCACCAAATCCTCTGACCACATCACCCCCATCCTCTGACCACATCACCCCCACCCTCTGACCACATCACCCCCACCCTCTGACCACATCACCCCCATCCTCTGACCACATCACCCCCATCCTCTGACCACATCACCCCGACCCTCTGACCACATCACCCCCATCCTCATCCATCTGCATTGGCTACCTGTAAAATACCGGATAGACTTCAAAACCCTCCTGCTCACATTCAAAGCCCTCCACAACCTGGCCCCCACCTATCTGGCTGACCTCCTACACCCCCTCTCGCTCCCTCCGCTCCTCCTCTGCTGGCCTGCTAACCGTCCCCACCCCACGCCTAGTCACGATGGGGGCTCAGGCTTTTAGCTGCACTGCTCCCAAACTATGGAATTCTCTCCCCCCACTCATCAGACAGTCTGACACAATCGCCACATTCAAGTCCCTCCTCAAAAGCATGCTAAAAACCCACCTGTTCAGATCAGCCTACTCACTGTAGTGCTCCCTGTCATCGTTTCCCCTGAATACCTTTTCCCAATCATGTGTGTCCACTTTCATTGTCTTCTCCATGATGGTTTGTTTGTGTTTTTATCATGTTCTGTTGCTTGTACCTCTTAGAATATTTAACAAATTGTATGGTGTCCTTGGGTGTCATGAAAGGCGCCTTAAATAAAATGTATTATTATTATTATTATTTTACTATGTGATCAAATAATAAAAAAAGATTATGAATCTGACAATATATCTGATTCATCTGAGTTTCTATGCTCTTTGTTAAGTACAAATACATAAGATACAACAACACGTTTTGAGGTTTGACATCAAGCCATAGCTATTGAATTATGTTTGGATTATTTTTCATGTTGTCTTATTTGAATCAGTTCAGGTCATAGACAAAGGGTGTATTATTACATGTATCATCTACCAAATAGGGATATGCCGACGGGTTGTACTGTTTCCAGCTTCATCTCATCACTCATTTTGTCTCCAAAGACTCACTCTTGTGCTCTGGAGAAAGCAGCTATATATATATGATTGATCCCATTAATGTTTTCTACTCACATACATACTTGTTCTCTTTATCTCCATGGTGCTGTTGCTTAATATGATACACTTGTACTAATATAACGGGATCTCCACTGATCTTACACATTGACAGCCAAAAGATCCAATCCAATTCAACTTCCTGTACTGTTCATGTTCACAGTGGCTGTGGCTCAGTGGTTTAGTGCGCTTGTTTTAAAATGCAATGATGTAAACCAGGCAGGAGGCTCTAATCTTCTAAGTAAGAGATAGAGACAGGGTACATTGACTTTTTCCTGATGCAGTGCTTACATTTGATGTTAAATATGTTTGCACTTTGTTGTTCTGGAATTGAAACTATGCTGAGTAAGTAAGGGTTTTTGTTAGGGATGTCCCGATCACCTTTTTTTGCTCCCGATCCGATTCCGATCATTTGATTTTGACAATCTGCCGATACCGATTTTTCCCGATCCGATCTTTATGCAATGCATTAAGAGAAAAAAAAGGTAACATAACGGCTGGTCATCCAACGCGATGAATTCAGCTATCTTGGCTGTTATTTTGTTGGCCTTTTCACTGTTCTGGGACAGTTTCTCTTTCCTTTTAAAAGTCTCTGAAAGTGTCGGTTGTTTCAGTGCCGTTACCTGAGTGGCCCGCTGTGTACTCGTCGTGTTGTTGTTGGTGTTTGTATTAGATTGGTCGTGTTGAACGTAGCTCTGTTCTTTCCACCACGCAGAACCTCCGCCTTGCAAACATTGAATCTGGCTGTTACACTGCCTTCGCTTTCAATTTTATAATACTTCCAAACTCCTGACATTTTCTCTGTCCCGACTCCTGAGTCACCAGCTGAACGTAGCCTCTTGTTAGCTTACTGCTACTATTAGACACTGCGCCCTGCCCACTCTGTTGCCAGATTTGAGAGAAATAAGCAACCAGGTCTATGAAAACAAGCCCAAAAGAAGCAACACATATATGATGTTGTGTAATTTTAAACCAAAACTAAGGCCTCAGGATGACTTTAAGACGTGAACATGGTCATTTTTGTTTTGTAACATTCAATTAAAAAAAAAAATTATAAAAAAAAAAAAAAAAAATCCCGATCCCCGATTTTTTTCTCCCGATTCCGATCTTTTGAAAATCACGTGATCGGCTCCGATCCCCGATCACGTGATCGGATCGGGACATCTCTAGTTTTTGTGCTACCACATACCTTTAGTGGTGTGAGCAGCGTGCCTCCTCTGGACCACACAGCGGCCGTGGGCATTCTCCAGTAGGGGGCGCAGGCAGGGCCCGCAGTGGGAGCCGCCCGGGGGGCAGAAGCCCCGTCCTGCCCGGGCACAGTCTAAACTCCGAGGGCACAGGTGAGATCCTGTGGAGAAATCCACAATGACTTTTCAAGAAACTGAACCTTAGCACTGGGAGAATGACATCACAGAAACAGCACAAGGCAAGGCAGGTGTATTTATATAGCACCTTTCAACACAAGGCAATTCAAAGTGCTTTACAAAAATGAAAGACATTAAGAGCATTAAGAAACATATTATAAAATGATATCTAGAAACACTCATTTAAAAGCAATGATATAAAATGACATTTAAAAATACTCATTTAAAGGCAAAGATAAAAAGCAAAGATAATAAAATGTAAGTGCAGTTTAAGATATGAATATATCAATTAAAAGCAGCGGCAAAAAGTAAAGTCTTTAGCCTGGATTTAAAAGTAGTCAGAGTTGCAGCGGACCTGCAGGTTTCTGGGAGTTTGTTCCAGATATTTGGAGCATAACAACAGAATGCTGCTTTACCATGCACAGCAAGAAGCAACACCTGAGCCTCCTGACACCCCCCTTCAGAGCCGGCCCGACCCATTAAGCGACATAAGCGGCCGCTTAGGGCCCCGCAGCCACTAAGGGGCCCCCTAGCAAAAAAAAAAAAAACTCAGTACACCGTCGCCGTGATAAGTATGATTAATTAATTTTGTTAATATGCCTAGATTGCCTACTCTCAAAGTCATGTATTATATTATTGAGTCAATAATATAATACATTAACTGTGCTTTACCTGAACCTCATCATGACACTAGAGAGGACGGCAGGATTGTAATTTCCCGTGTTCAGTGAATGCAACAGAGGCAAGACACCAGACCAACCAGAGAGTTGAATGGAAATAAACATCTGTCTTATTGGATGACAGGTACCTATCCTGTGAGCTGTGACAATGTTTAAAATAAACTGTCAGTCGGACTCAGAGTTTTTGAAGATGGACATAAGTAAACATTTTCTTAAAAAAGACGAGAATTCTCAAGTGGTGGCTCACACAACAACCCCAGAGCCACAGGTAAACAAGGTATGTAAATGTCAGTAAACTTCCAAGTTATGGGAACATGTAAGCAAAGCATAAATTACAGCTACGTTGACGTTACTTTGAATCGCGGGGGTAAGCTAAACTGTTAGCAAGTAGCTATAGCTAGCCAGATATATTAAAGGGGACCTATCCTGCAAAATGCACTTTTGTACGTCTTTTATACATGAATATGTGTCCCCGGTGTTCCAGGGAACTCACCAAGTGTCAGAAAACACAACCCTCTCTATTTTCCTCCATACCCAAATCTCTAAAAAAGGGGCTGCAACGGATCTGATAAAAACTGATCCAGATTTGAACACTGTCCTGACGTCAGGACAGTGGCGCTACGGCTATTGGGCCAACTCCACCAATCAGGAGGAGACAGCCACGGCCATTGCCGTTCGAAAGCGCTGGAGACGCTGTAGTACATATGCCAGGCCTGTAGGTGGTGCTGTTCTCACAGAATCAGCCCTTGCAAAAACAGAGCTCAAAAATGTCAAATTGAGCAAAATGAGGCATGGCTAAAATGCATGATCTGTTTGGTATTTTGAAAAAAACAAAGTATAAATATGCCTTATATAGGTATGGTCCTACACTATATTATTCAAATATAGCATGATAGGTCCACTTTAATGTAAGTATTCCACTGTGAAAATTCCATGTAGATATTCATCAGATATTTGTTACCCTATTGTCCTGTGGCCCTGAGCAGAAAAACAACAAACAGACGGAGAAATGTGTGTAACCCTCATTTACATTTATCAGTAGCTTGAGCTTCTGTGGTTTTAACAAAATAACTAAAGTATTTATGGTTCCCCACAAGTTCCCACTTCCGCTTTTTCGTATAGCTTGTGTTCTGTTCTCTGTTAACCGTAACTGCATGGCTGACACATTTCATCGCACACCACAACTGTATGGTATTACCCAATTGCATGAGATAAACAAATATCATAAGCAGTCCCAATAAAAAAGCGACCTGAAGGCATGAAGAGGTGCAATGAGGTGAACCCAGCTCTCCAGGTCCTGATACACTCTGCTGGTAAGTATAAATATGCCTTATATAGGTATGGTCCTACACTATATTATTCAAATATAGCATGATAGGTCCACTTTAAATAAACACTTTGTCATACAATCTAAATGTAATGTTTTTTAGCGTTACCTGGTGATTTCAGAGAAAGCTCTCTGGGAAATGTTGACTTACTGTTCGACATGAAGCTAGAAGCTACCTTACAGTACACAGTTGATCCTGAGTCCTGTCAGTTAAAGTGTTTCATAGTTAGCTTAGCTAAGCATCAACCTCGCACTGAAATATATGGATGTTATGTGACAGTATTTCTGAGAAAAAGTCAGCTGAAATGGTGGCATAGTTGCCACTGCTTGACAGCATGTTTGAAAGTATTTGCAGCAGTAAATGTCAACCTGGTCTCACCAGAATGCGTGACTCCACCACGACTCCTTAACACCGCAGTGCGTGGTGGAGTCACGAACTTTGCTACATTTACGTGTCTGCACCACGCAAACAACCCCAATGTAAAGTGAATGAGGCTCCTTTGTCGTGGTGAACACACGCATTTCTACAACGTCCAGCAGTGAGCTTTTATTCTATAAAACGTTTTTAAAATCTACTTTATAGCTTGTAGTAACTCACAGGAGGCTTCTTTTATTTTATTTGTATTCATAATAATTTTAATTTTTCGTCAGAATGTATTATGGTGCATTAGTTACGAATTTTTGTTCTCAAAAAACAGTGCGTTGTGTGTAATACAACTGTGATTTTTATTAAATGAGTTAGTTTTTAAGGAAGGCCAGAGCTTCAGCTGTGTCAAATAGATTGTTCCCTTTAGTTAACGTTATTTAAAAGATAATTATATTCCTATTTGATCATGTCCCCTTTATTGTATTACGGACGCAGAGAGCAATGTGAGCGTCCATTCCCATTGGATAACGGAGGATTTTACACCCGGAAGTAAGTATTCTCCTTACTGTCGATTGATTTGACAGTGATATCTGCACTACTCATCAACTCAAAAACACCAGATTATCCTTGTTAATTACACAACATTGATTGGTTTAAATTGTGTACAATGCTTTTGTAATTTTCCCCTTCGATTCGGAGAAACAAATATTTGTTCAGAGTTTAGGATGGCCGAAGACACTACACTACCCAGAATCCTCAGCTATTGTTCCGCTTTGCCTCAAGCTCTGTGATTGGTTGACCTCCAACTGCATTCCATATGAAAAAAAACGTTTCGTAAAAGATAAAATCATACTTTATTCAGCAGTGCTTGCTTTACTCTTTGAAAGTCATCACATGAATGCATTGTAATGAATGGTTTGGCTGCATTAAACATTACACATCTGTCGTAGTTCTTTATTTATCTACAGAGATCGGGCCTCAGAATAGACCGGAAACTATTCTTTTACCGTTCTGTTTTAATTTCACAATAAAGTTAGTAGTAATAATTTGTTTTGATATTATTGTTTTTTATTAACTACTAGACCGCTGGGTCATGTTAAGACCATGTTTTCTGTGTTGCTGTGGGTTTTTTACATCGCTTTTGTGTTACAAATATCAAAACAATAACAGAATATATCCGTCGTAAACCAAACCAGAAACAGCAGTATATTTTATTTTGTTAACACTGTAAACTTGACAGCTTTTTAACCCGCACCTCCTACTGGTTAAAGCACGTTATTACACGTTTAGAGTAATTGCAATGCAGGTAGATTGTGTTGCTTTTTAATGACTGTTTTAAAATGCCTTTTTCTTAATGTCTTTCATTTTTGTAAAGCACTTTTGAATGTGTTATATTTGATGAAAACATTTAAATATTAAGAGTACATACTCTTAATATAGTGGGAAAGTGGAAGGTCAATGATATATATAATATAGAATAGAAAATATCAAGAAGATACTGTAAGTGATCTCTACAATAAAACAGTTTAGTGCCTGATAGGAGGATGTGCAAAACAGACAAACTAATAAGGCTTTATTTAAACATTAAAGAATACTTTAGGTTAAGGTCTTCTTTTAAATAAGAAAAAAGCTTTGGGGGTATCTACAGATATTAAGCCTGACAAAGTACTTAACGTCTAATATATTGCATGGTTTGTTTTGGAAATTGACAATCAACTTTCCTGCAATGTTAACTATGTTGAAGCACTTATTTTAACTGATATTATACATATTAATTATACTCTTATAAGATGTATGTAGATAGTATAAGAAAGGTGCAGAATATGTTTAATGGTGGAGGTACACAGATATCGATAGATGTCTTGTAATGCACTGTTAAGGAACCTGTGACTTGCATAACTACACCGTAGTTGTGTATATGATATGTCAATAAACCTTAGAAAATCTTGAAATCTTGAAAGGGATATGCAAAATAGCTATTATATACAGTTTTTAATTAACTATTAGTAGAGAATAACGAGTAATGAATATGCTTTATAGGGATCTGCAGATAAATATTTAGTCTTCTCAAGCACCCACTACCAAATATCTCGCCTGATTGTTGGCTGAATTCACTGAATTTTACTCAGGTGTAACTAAAGTCTGATTTAAGGGTTGTTTATATTTCACATCATTAATCCAAATCTGTAAAGTAACTAAAATAAATGTAGTGGAGTAAAAATACCAGGTTAACCTTAAAGAAAGCCCTCAGGATTATAAAAGACCCCCATCACCCCAGCCACAAACTGTTCTGTCTGCTGCCGTCTGGCAGGCGGTACCGCAGCATCCGGACTAAAACCACCAGACTCAGGGACAGCTTCATCCCACAGGCCATAAGACTATTAAACACCTGAACTTTCAAACAACATCCATAACATTCATCTGGCTGCTACTTAGAAGTTATTTATCTAATATATCATATTCCAATCACATGTATATAGACTCTTATTGCACTATTTCACTTTTTACTATTTTACTATTTTTCTTTTTGTATTTACTTGCACTATTTTGTCTGTGTATCTGTTTTATTGTGTTGCACTGTTGGAGGAGCCTGTGACCTAAGGGGGGGGGGGGGTAGGACAGTTCTAAGCACATGGTGTAGTCCCATAGCTGAGGATTCTGGGTAGTGTAGTGTCTTCTGCCATCCACACACTACGAAAAAATATTTGTTTCTCCGAATCGAAAGGGGAAAATACAAAAGCATTGTACACAATTTACACCAATCAATGTTGTGTAATTAACAAGGATAATCTGGTGTTTTTGAGTTGATGAGTAGTGCAGATATCACTGTAAATAAAATCAATCGACAGTAAGGAGAATACTTACTTCCGGGTGTAAAATCCTCCGTTATCCAATGGGAATGGACGCTCACATTGCTCTCTGCGTCCGTAATACAATAAAGGGGACATGATCAAATAGGAATATAATTATCTTTTAAATAACGTTAACTAAAGGGAACAATGTATTTGACACAGCTGAACTCTGGCCTTCCTTAAAAACTAACTAATTTAATAAAAATCACAGTTGTATTACACACAACGCACTGTTTTTTGAGAACAAAAATTGGTGAATAATGCATACATTCTGACGAAAAATAAAAATTATTATGAATACAAATAAAATAAAAGAAGCCTCCCGTGAGTTACTACAAGCTATAAAGTAGATTTTAAAAACGTTTTATAGAATAAAAGCTCAATGTTGGACGTTGTAGAACTGCGTGTGTGCACCACGACAAAGGAGCCTCATTCACTTTACATTGGGGTTGTTTGCGTGGTGCAGACACGTAAATGTAGCAAAGTTCATGACTCCACCACGCACTGCGGTGTTAAGGAGTCGTGGTGGAGTCACGCATTCTGGTGAGACCAGGTTGACATTTACTGCTGCAAATACTTTCAAACATGCTGTCAAGCAGTGGCAACTATGCCACCATTTCAGCTGACTTTTTCTCAGAAATACTGTCACATAACATCCATATATTTCAGTGCTAGGTTGATGCTTAGCTAAGCTAACTATGAAACACTTTAACTGACAGGACTCAGGATCAACTGTGTACTGTAAGGTAGCTTCTAGCTTCATGTCGAACAGTAAGTCAACATTTCCCAGAGAGCTTTCTTTGAAATCACCAGGTAACGTAGCAAATGTAGCAAAGTTCGTGACTCCACCACGCACTACGGTGTTAAGGAGTCGTGGTGGAGTCACGCATTCTGGTGAGACCAGGTTGGTAAATGTGGCTGTTGGGCCACTGACGTTGCCATAACAACACCTGAATTTAAATGTGCAACCTCTTTTTGTGACAGAAATGATAATTCTTCTGAATGATATTCCTATTGACAGCTAGTTTCTATGTGAACATTATGAGATGGACAGCCAGAGAGAATAAATGAAAAACAGTTATGAAATACTATAATGTGTGCTAGGACTGTTTTAGTGCTAGGACTGTTTTAGGTACTAAAGCTTTTATGTGCGCTGCTCCTCTAGCTTGGAACACTATGCAAAAAACATTGAAACTGAGCATTTTGATTCCCTTGCATAATTTTAAAGCACGGCTGGATGAAATGTTATTAGATACCTGTCACTGTGAATAGGTTGCTAATTTATACCCCTGTAATTATGTTGTGATATCCTTTTTGTTTTCTGTTGTTTTTATGTGTAACCAATGTACCGCAGGTCTCCCTTGAAAAAGAGATCGTTGATCTCAATGGGATTTTTTAACCTGGTTAAATAAAGGCTACAAACAAACAAACAAACATATGACAAAACAAGAATACAGTTTAAGTGATTTGTAAAATATCCATAAAGACAAATATGCTTACAGTTCTGTTTCATATGGGTGTTGAGAGATGTATCCATAGATCTCTTAATGTTGCTCTCAAAGTGCACCAGATTGATGCTTTTAACTTCAATATTTAAAAAGAAAATCTTCCCGGGGGAGCATGCCCCCGGACCCCCCTAGAGGAGGTGAGGACCCCCTTAGAGGAGGTGAGGACCCCCCTAGAGGAGGTTAGGTCCACGGTGTTTACATGATTATTATACAACATGTGTGCTTATGCTAACATCATAAGACAAAAGTTGGTTCCGTGTTGTGTGAAGTGAGAACGCGCTAGAGTGAGGGGGGCCTCCAAGCCAAAGCTCGCTTAGGGCCCCCAAAAGTCTAGGGCCGGCCCTGCCCCCCTTCACACTGTACTTCAGACAGCAGTGAGCTACACATGGCTTAGCAGCTGGGCTGCAGCCAACATGTCAAATTGTCCTTGGCTAAGATACTTAGCACCAAATGACTACTGATGTATTGAGAGAACTCTTACCTGCTGCCTGTCTCTGCTTAAACACATGAACTTCCCGACAGGAAGGTTTCTCTTATCTTATGTATTTGTTTTAGTGTTCAAGTTTTTAAATGATCACTATAGTATGAACTTGCATTATATACAAATATTACTAAATATATATATTTCTACACAAACTTGATGAAGGTACGTTTTAACCGTTTGTTTTTTAGTTCAAATTGAAACTAAAAAAAGAGCAGAAACGGGTCTTTTTTTTTGTTTTTCAATTTTGCCCCAAAACGAAAAAACGGAAATTCAGCTCGTTTTTTCGTTTTTCTGTTCTTACTGTTAAAACAAGTATACCACTCAATGTTTCGTTTCCATAAGTGGGTGCGTCTCCAGCGCCTCCTTGCTTCTGATTGGCTAGTGTGCCCTATGCTTGCGCTGTACTCTTCAAAATAAAGGTTCTACGTCTTTGCCTTTAGACTGCGTTACAAATATACGTATGTATATACATGTTCATACATGCAGAAAGTACAGAAGACAGTCTGTCCGTATGTCTGTCTTTCTATGTATATGTCTGTCTGTCTGTCTCGATGTCTTTCTATCTCTCTGTCTGTCTGTCTGTCTGTCTGTCTGTCTTTCTGTAACTATATTTTAGAGTTTAAAGCGTAGCCACTTTTACTCCACTACATGTATTTAAAACCTTTAGTTACTTTACAGATTTGGATTAATTATGTGAAATATAATCAAGTGTTAAATCAGACTTTAGTTCCACCTGGAGTAAATTCACAAGCTACCCTGCAGTATACAAAGTCATTCAAACTAGCTGCACCTTTACCAGCTTTGAGAACACTTTCATGATCAATCATTATAAAACATATCACATATATTATTCTGAAATGGACCAATCTGCACAATGACTACTTTTACTGTCGCTACTTTCACTAGATTTTGATGATAATACTTTTCTACTTTTACTTGAGTAACATTTTTAATGCAGGACTTTTACTGAAACAGAGTATTCCTACACTCTGGTACTTCTACTTTTACTCAAGTACAAGACCTGAGTACTTCTACTTTTACTCAAGTACAAGATCTGAGTACTTCGACAATGGTTGATTTCCAAATGTTCTGTTGGTGCGTGGATGATAAAATAATAGCGTTTGATTGTATTGCCTTACGTATGCAGCTATTTGCCTGTGTTTAGAAACATAATTAAACATACCATGGACACACATTCAAACAATTCTCCATTTATTAAACATTGCAGATGAACAATTAACAAGTCATACAGCTAAAGAAAACTACAACAATTATTTTCTGTATGATGATATCATGGAACCTGGAATTTGAACACACACCACTTAACAATAAACAATAAACTTAACAATAAACTTAACAATAAACTTAACAATAAACTTAACAATAAACGACTGAACTGCTGTCCACTTTAGGGTAGGGCCCTTAAAGCATCCAGTGCTGCAGACAGTCCAGCAACCTGGGTATACACTGGCTCCTGATCCCTGCACTTGCCTTTCCACATATCTTCTTACAATGTCTATGAGATCCTTTATCCCGTTTTGGAATGGTGCTGGCTCGTTATGAATGGCACGCTCAAAGAGTTCAGCAATGTCCGCATAGTTCGTTGCAAATTCTTGTTCAGCTGCTGTCTGGTGCTCCACAGTGGCAAATGGGTTTCTCCCAAACAGCGACACTCGTGTCAGAGAGGACCCCACTTCCTGATGATAGCAGTCTGCAGCATCTGTAGCTTCAGGCAAAAAATCTGCAGGCAGTCTCTTTGGGCATCCACCATGAGCAAGTTGATCTGGGATACCCTTACCTTAAAAAAAAAGCACAAATAAGTGGCCATTGTTAGTGTAATGTTACATATCATGCATATCAATGAACCTCACACAGCGTGTAATCATGGCCTGCCCTTTCAAGGTTCAAGGTTCAAGGTTCTTTATTGTCAATCTGACATAGCTACAGAGTAATTATGCAGTTGAAAATCTTATGTCACAGGCTTCTCCAACAATGCAACATAATAACATAACATAATAACAATAAGAGCATGAGCAATACAAAAATAATAATAGTTATAAAAATGAAATAAAGTTATGATGTGGAATAGTGCAGTACAACAAATGTTACTTGTGCTATTAGTACACTTCTTACAAACTTTAAAAAGTATGTTTTTAATTGTACTGTTTACTTACCAGATATATATGTTTCATGCAATAAGAGCAATCTATAAACTAGATTAGATATGTCTTTACTCAGACAATTATTGAAATATTGGAATATATATATGCCACATTTAAACATTTCCATCAACCTAGTGTAAAAAAGGGGATACAGAGAGAAACAAATGTAGGATATAAGTACAACTTATAAAAATGCATAAAGAAGGTCATTTGTTATGGGGCTTAAGTAACATTCTGAAAACTGCTATACAAACCTTGGATTCTGTGTGCATTCCAGGACTGCACCATCCGGTCAAGTCCAATTTTGGCTACCCGACAGGTAAGAGTGGACACACAATATCGTGTGATGTTGTCTTCAAGGTTTAGTTCCGTCATAGTCAGCCAATGTCTACTGCAAACATGAGTCAGTTGACTAGATCAAGTAGCACCCCTCGGTCATTTCAAAGGTAATGAGATGCCCATTTCATACGTTGGCATGCTTTAGAATGTTACGTTTTAGTCCATGTTGCTAACTAAATGCGTGTCACTGTTCTTTTTGCATTACAGGTCAATACATGTGTCAGACATAATGGATGGAAAGATTGTTTCCACAAGGGTGGTCATGATCAGATTTGTTGAATCAGAGGCAAGCGTTCCACTGATCACAGGAAAAGTGAATGTGGCCATGGGAGACAGTGAGGAGTACATCCTTACAGACACCGTTGGGAATGAAATCGTTGAGTCTGAAGGGACAACTGGTAAATATAATTATTCTATATTTCATTTTGATTTGTGCAAAAGATAAGGGTCTGAAAGTGCTATCAGTACAACAATGTGCCCCTTTTAACATTTTATTTTCACGTGTCTTTACTCTTTATTTCTCTCATAAAGGGTCTTTGTACTGGAAGCCGAATGCAAGAAAGATCCATGCTGTTGAGAGTTCTGCTTTCAGGCAATGGCGTCGAAGAAGCTCAAGAAGCAGGTGTGGTTGGATAACAAAACTGATTTTGTCTGGAGAAGGTTTGAACTGGTCTATCAATAGGGGAAATAATGTAATGTGTAAAGAAGGGCTAGCACTCAAACTGAAGGGTCACGATGTGCAGCATTTCACTTTATTTTACTCGCTAACAACAGACTGGCAAAACCCTCTCATTATTTGAAAAAGGCTGCTTTCTGGCCATTTAGCATTTTTGCAGCTCAAGGGCTATATAAGATTGCCATCTGGGGCAGGCATGCATAAGCATGGGCTTCACTGTAGCACACCTCAGTACTCTGTGGGTCAGCACATGGTATGAAGAGTCACAGTCAACATCAGTTCTACAATCAGCATTTATAAACAATATCCTTTAAAGGTGGGGTAGGTAAGTTTGAGAAACCGGCTCGAGATCGCTAGAATTTGAAAATACACAACCGGAGAAAATCTGCCACTTCCTTATAGAGCCCCTCCTCCAACACACACGAACGCGCACATGACCAATGAGGGCACGAGATAAGTTTGTGCACAGATGGAAGGCTGACAGGCAGGTAGGCCATCCAGTTATTTTAGCCGGGCCGGCTAAAATAATTGGTCGTACTTTTTACAGTATTACGGCTTCCACAGATGATATTTTTTTATGGATTTTTTGTCAAAGCACTTAAGATATTCATTGCTATCAGGATGTTAAGAGCATTCCATGGAATATAACAAAAAGTGTATCTCGAGCCGGTTTCTCAAACTTACCTACCCCACCTTTAAATGTAATTTCAAGAAATGAAATGTTTCCACATGCTCTTGTTTATTTAGCATCATCTAATTTGCCACGGAATACTTTCTTTTATCTCTAATAAAATGAAGAAAAAATCTTAAATGACTGCTAATACTTAAACTATTTTCAAACTGTGACAAAAACAGAAATGAGGTATCTGAAGTCCACACACTGAGCAACAAGGTGGGGGAACTGCTGGATGCATCCCAAGGCCTGGAAGAAGTCACCAGGAAGATTTCTGACATAGTGGCAGCCAGCCATGACTTGGTAGTACCAAGGCCAGAAGTCAAACAGGCATTTAGCTGTTTGATCTGCAGAGGTATCGTTTTCATCCTCTCTTTGAATAATGCTCAGTGTAACGGAACGTCTACACAGCAGCGTTAAAAAAACTTCTGGCTTTTTTGCTTCGTATGTCGCGGGCGGGAGATTCATGTGATTGGTTGCTCGCAAAAAATCCTCAAGCTTCAGATACGCCCACCTCCAAGATTTTTTTAACGCTGCTGTGTAGACGTACCGTAACAAACAGTATTTAAAAAATAAAACGTATAGGTGCCGGATTTTCATATTATTCTAAGTTCATCTTTTCAAATCTATTTCTGAACAGTATCTTTCTCAGTTTGAGTGCATGCTTCAGAAATACAGTCCATGACATCAATCAGTAACTAACAGCATATCTTTAAAAACCTGTCTTTTTTCTTTTTAAAGAAACAATGACTGGACCCATGTTTTCCTCCTGCTGCCGAAGCATCGTGGGATGCAGGCTCTGTGTGGAGGAGTGGAGGATAACATCTCCCCAATGCCTTAAGTGCAGGGATCAGGAGCCAGTGTATACCCAGGTTGCTGGACTGTCTGCAGCACTGGATGCTTTAAGGGCCCTACCCTAAAGTGGACAGCAGTTCAGTCGTTTATTGTTAAGTTTATTGTTTATTGTTAAGTGGTGTGTGTTCAAATTCCAGGTTCCATGATATCATCATACAGAAAATAATTGTTGTAGTTTTCTTTAGCTGTATGACTTGTTAATTGTTCATCTGCAATGTTTAATAAATGGATAATTGTTTGAATGTGTGTCCATGGTATGTTTAATTATGTTTCTAAACACAGGCAAATAGCTGCATACGTAAGGCAATACAATCAAACGCTATTATTTTATCATCCACGCACCAACAGAACATTTGGAAATCAACCATTGTCGAAGTACTCAGATCTTGTACTTGAGTAAAAGTAGAAGTACTCAGGTCTTGTACTTGAGTAAAAGTAGAAGTACCAGAGTGTAGGAATACTCTGTTACAGTGAAAGTCCTGCAATCAAAATGTTACTCAAGTGAAAGTAGAAAAGTATTATCATCAAAATCTAGTGAAAGTAGCGACAGTAAAAGTAGTCATTGTGCAGATTGTTCCATTTCAGAATAATATATATGATATGTTTTATAATGATTGATCATGAAAGTGTTCTCAAAGCTGGTAAAGGTGCAGCTAGTTTGAATGACTTTGTATACTGCAGGGTAGCTTGTGAATTTACTCCAGGTGGAACTAAAGTCTGATTTAACACTTGATTATATTTCACATCATTCATCCAGATCTGTAAAGTAACTAAAGGTTTTAAATACATGTAGTGGAGTAAAAGTGGCTACGCTTTAAACTCTAAAATATAGTTACAGAAAGACAGACAGACAGACAGACAGACAGACAGAGAGATAGAAAGCCATAGAGACAGACAGACAGACATAAGACAGACATACGGACAGACTGTCTTCTGTACTTTCTGCATGTATGAACATACATACGTATATTTGTAACGCAGTCTAAAGGCAAAGACGTAGAACCTTTATTTTGAAGGGTACAGCGCAAGCATAGGGCACACTAGCCAATCAGAAGCAAGGAGGCGCTGGACACGCACCAACTTATGGAAACGAAACATTGAGTGGTATACTTGTTTTAACAGTAAGAACAGAAAAACGAAAAAACGAGCTGAATTTCCGTTTTTTCGTTTTGGGGCAAAATTGAAAAACAAAAAAACGACCCGTTTCTGCTCTTTTTTTAGTTTCAATTTGAACTAAAAAACAAACGGTTAAAACGTACCTTCGTCCAAACTTGATACTTTTTTTAATGATGAAAATCTTTTTTAATTTTAACATTACCTTCAATCAGCAATCTTCAGAGTGAGAATAACCCGAAATATAATAATTATTTCACCTCTTTAACGCATATCACTACAATATTTGGATGTATACAATTATTTAATACTATAGTGTTCATCTCAGTTTCAAAAGGTGAGTGAAATTAGATCAGTTGGGTTTATCCTCTATTACACACCTTCAATATTTCACTGAGAATAATTGTATGATTATCTATTGCACTTATTGTTTTGGAATGACATCCAGTCATGGTTGTTAATTTAATGGACTTTTCATCCATTGATTTGAAGTGGAACGGGACATTACATTTCAGGAACTGGCCTTAATGATGAGGATCTGCATTAAATAATGTCATCCCTGTTTCAGTGAGAAAAGTACAGAAGTGTGACATGATGGTCTGGATTCTGTTCTGATCACTGTCATGTGTTGTAAAACAGTTTGCATCACAGTGTCCTGATGTCAAGCACTATCACGATGGGAATGTGAGCCTCAGAATAAACTGTGTGACATCACATGATCACCCGGTCAGTAAGAGCTCTTCAGCTCTGGCAGCAGGAATGTGTTTCTGAGGACAACCAGAGCACAGCACCCACGTCTCTATGGTTACTGAGGCTCTGACACCTCAGCATGCCCACCGTCACACCCTAAGACTTCTGCTTTCATCCCCCAAATCATTTCAACTGTCTTATGACGTACTCTCTTTCATATTAGCCATGGTCCTTCAGCAAACAGTGTCAAACCACACAAGCCGCTTGAATATATCACTTTTGGCTTTTTGAAGTTCCATTTGACATCTCTTACTATATTCTGACATTTTCTGAATTTATCAAGAAACAAGCCTTATTTATATCAATCACACATCATTTTCATCATCAAATATAAATATGGCAAAAAAGGGTACTTTTTACCAAAATGTTCAACAATTATAATATTCATACCAAAAGAGTTAAACAGATGTTTGTGCAGATACACTGCAGACCCCCTGAGAACATATAGACAACAGGCTAGAGACCCTAGAGTGTGAGTGAGTACAGAGGGTCATCATGAACTGCTGAAGGTGTCCACAGCAACAATATCAGATGTCATGTGAGCAAGGGTCTCCGAGCACAGAGAGGGCGGTTCGGCAGTGCTGAGGCCCACTGCAGCTCTTACCTGTCAGGCAGGAACTGAGCGCCAGCAGGGCTGCGAGCACCGCAGCCCGGGGGAGCAGGGTCCTCATCCCGGGCAGAGCTCCGGGGCCTGAGTCGGGACACGGAGCTACCGAGGAGGCGGAGGAGGCGGAGGAGGAGGCGGAGGAGGACGGTCTGCGTGGATCATTCCCCATCCATCCCCTAGCGAGGCAGGAGAAGACTCGAAAAAATACCAACAACTGTTAAAGCAAAACTATTCAGGAGCCAGGGCCAGCAGCACGGGTCCTCCGGGGCCTCGAGAGTGTTCACCGCGGGGTCTGTGCTCCCCGCCGTGGACTGCCGACATAGATGCACCGATGACTGGAGTACTGATGGAGGCTGGTGTCTTCTGCTGAGCTGTAGCAGGGACACGTACTGTAGGTATGACGTCAGCACGCTGCGCTCCCTCGAGCTGCCTTCAGGTGCTGTTTATGATCATAGACTGTATAGTCAGTGTCAGTGGCGTCGCCTGGCCTGGGCATCCGGGGCTTTAGCCCCGAATGTTTTTTCTGTAGCCCCGGACAATTCTCCCTCAATAATATAATACATTAACCGTGCTTTACGTGAACCTCATCATGACACAAGAGAGGACGGCAGCACTGTAATTTCCCGTGTTCGGTGAATGCAACAGAGGCATGACACCAGACCAATCAGAGAGTTGCATGGAAATAAACGTGTGCTTGTGTCATTCAAGCTCGGCTCTGTGTGTGTGTGTGTGGCAATAGCGCATTTAGTAGTGATGGGAATTCCGGCTCTTCTTGGTGAGCCGGATCATTTGGCTCGGCTCACCAAGAAGAGCCGGCTCTTTCGGCTCCCAAACGGCTCTTCAGTTTACCACATATTATACCTTTTATAATTCAATCAAATGTAGCCCTGTTTTGACTAATGATTTATATGTGGACACATATCACTTAAATTATTCAATACATCCTTTGTACTGAAGTATTCAAAAGTAAAAATTACATGTTTAATATCAATTATTTGCTGTGGCCAATTGTTTTCATTGCATTTACAGACCCTTGTATCTCTCTGATACCACCCAATGAATGCACAGACTTGCTTGTAGAACCACGCTACACAAAGCAAATAGCAACACCTATAAAAAACCAGAGGTGACAGGGCTTTAAGTGTTGCAGCTCCCAGACTGTGGAACAGCCTCCCAGTACATATCCGGACTGCTGAGTCTATTGAACTTTTTAAATCTCAGCTAAAAACTCACCTCTTTGCACTGGCTTTTAATACTAGTTGAACATTACATTTTTACATTAGTATGTGTTTTTTTTTAATATTTTTCTAGTTATTGTGCTTTTTATCATGTTTTTAATTATTGTTTTATTATTGTACTCCCATTGTGTTATTTAATATGTATTGCCTGTACAGCACTTTGGTCAACTGAAGGTTGTTTTAAATGGGCTATATAAATAAATAAAGATTGAGATTGAGATAAAAACTTAAGCATAGACATTTTAAAAAAGGGGCTACTGTATCGACATTTTAAAATTATATTTAAAGAAAAGGCCCTGACAAAACAGCAGGGCTCTATTTCAGTATTAACTATAGAAAAAAAGACAGCAACAGCTGACATCAAATCTTTGCTGAGCCCAAGGATAATTATAAATAAATAACATAGTGAAAATAAATATATTGCAATGCTCAGTATAGCAGCATCCAACCGTCTCTAATCATAAAAAAACATAATACAAATAAATGTATTGCAATGCTCAAAACAGCAGCATCCAACAGTCTCTAATCCTTGGATATTACATGTCACTGCATGCATGCACGGAGCAGCTGTAGCGCGGAGATCATCATATCTTTCTGTCTTGTATTACTTAACAAAATAACAAAAAAAAACGGCTCGTTCGCGGGCGCGAGCCGGCTCCCGTCGTTCACTTAAAAGAGCCGGCTCGTTCGCGACCGACACATCACTAGCGTTTAGTGTGATAGGGAGAGAGAGAGAGAGGGGGAGAGAGGGGGAGGGAGGGACCGGTGCCAGCATGGACCATGTTGTTAGCATCTGGTTAGCTAGCTGCACTAACAGACATAAGGAGCTGTTTGTTCCACAAGAAGCTGGAGGATAGTCCTCTCCTCTCAGACTGAGAGACTCAGGTGAGCTAAAGGACTCTCTGAGTGTTTAGATACATAACTTTAGTCTACGTTATCTCAGTGGGTCTCAAACGGTTTGGTCACAAATTATTCAAAAGATTATTTCCGCGGCACACCTTCATATGATCATTATAGTTATAAAAAAATAAGAGAATAAAGGAAAAACAGTTATGAAATACTATATGGCAGTAAAACAAGAATAGAGTTTAAAAGGGGAGTGATTAGTAAAATATCCATAAAGAAAAAGTACATCTGTTTACAGTTCTGCTTCATATGGGTGTTGAGAGAGGTATCCAAAGATCTCTTCATTTTGCTCTCAAAAATGATTGATGCATTTAACTTCAATATTTAAAAAAAAATCTTCCCGGGGGAGTATCCCCCCGGACCCCCCTAGAGGAGGTGAGCCCCCCACTCATAAAAAATACCACTTTACCCCTGCCTATATGCCGTGAGCTGATTATCGAGCCTTCATTGTAACAGTCGCGGGTGTACTGTGTGTGTGTGTGTGTGGGGAGTGTTGCAGTGAAAAATGCCACTGTAGTGCCGCCGCCACTGTGGGCTAAGCCCCGAATGTTTTCAGGTCCAGGCGACGCCCCTGGTCAGTGTATATAAAGTGTAGGATCCAATACGTTAAAAGATCATCTTCAGCCAACCAGGCAAAACAGTAAAACTAATTATTAAGCGATTGCTATAATGGCTATATTCCCATAAAATAATCCTACAATTTTTTATTATTTTCATAGTTACGTTTGTCTGTAGGCTATAGGCTATTGGTGTTTAAATAACATATTTATTTTAAATTGAAGACCATTTTTATTTATTTACAATCCGTGTATCTACCGTCCAACTGTTTTCCTTTATTAAACAAGTAAACAGAAGAGCGTCTGAGAGGCGTTTTTGCTTTTTGCTTTTTACTCTTCATTCTCATCAGCCTCATCCTTCCATCAGTCCCAGTCAACGCATCAGCCTCCAGCACACTTCCAGTGTCTGAATCCATATGATATTGTCCTGATGCTGTAAGGGTGATGCCCCATGATCACAAAATGACCCCTCTAGAGTCTGAGTGCCAAGGACCTCATATTATGTCTGTCATTAATGTTACATCACCATTATAACAATTTGCTTTCCTTTTTTCTCTTCTCTTAACTGAATAGTCCTGTCTTTAAGTATAATACAATGTAAAGTCCTTTTCCTGCACCATTTTAAGGCTTCATAACAGGCATTTTTACTGTATGTGTTTGGAGAAATAACACAATAAATGGCCCAGAATTGTACTTTATAAACTATGAATCTTGGTGCTTGAAGAAATACAGACTGGTTAAGCCGGCCAGGTTATATGCCTTTTTTGGAGCCCTTTTTTGCAATATGTATTGCGGTGGTGGTGTTTGATATAGTTTACGTTGAATTTCAACTATTTTAGGCAAAAAAACGTATATATTGACTAAAACTTTATTTACAATTTACTATAATTTAGAAAGGTTTTTGTGAGAAATCATTTAAAAGTAAACTTTATCATTTTATATTTAAATTTGAAATGTTGGCACACAACATTATTAATTTATACATTTTTATCATTTTATTGTGTTTCCTTGAGGCTGGGGAAGATATCCAGCAGTTCAACATGCAAATGTTCTATTACAAGTAAGTATAACTATAACATGGAGAAGGAAATAAAATACGTTTCATAGGAGGATGTGGAATTGTTTTCTCTCACCTTGTAATTACACAATCAAACACTCTATAATTTAGCTCTGGCCTTCACTCACAAAAAAACATTTAGTTTAATTGGACACATTTTTTGAATCTCTATTGACTGACATGCAATGACTGGGACTGATGGAATAATCTGAGAGGACTGAACTAGGAGTAGAGAAATAGTCCTATTTAAAAGACAGCATTGTCATAAGAGGCCAACAAGAGTCACAAGGGTTTGTCACTTTGCTGAAGGCCAGTCTCTAAAGACTTTCCAAGGTGTAAAATGCTGCTGCTGGAGTACTGACTGGAAGTATTGCTGATATCATGTCATATCCTCTTAAAGGTCCCATGTCATGCTTTTCCGGTTATTACCCGTCCCCTTGTGTGTTATGACTGAAAATGTACAACGAAAAAAGCGATCATGAAAATGTTTCCAATAAATGAATAAAATGATTTTTGACCACTTTGTTGTTCAGATATATCACATATTTGTAACTGAATGATACATTCATTGAAACAAAACAGTATAAACTGAGGAGTGAGTCCCGTGAGTTTCATGTGTTTTTTTCACTCCGCTGGGAAACTGCTCTCATGTCAAGAAGCATCAGATCAGTGCATGCGCTGCATCGTCCAATCAGTGAGCGATACACAGTAAGGGGGCGGGGCGAGTGTCTGAGGATGGTCTGGTGGTTCCTCGGTTATAGCTCCTCCATTATCGCTCCTCGCTCCTCGGTCCTCCGGCAAAAATAAGGCCATTGGGACGCTACTCAAGATGGCGCAGACAAATCAACTTCCGGTGAGACCGAGACCGAGGAGCGAGGAAATGAAAAATAAGAGAAGTGAAACGCAGCCTGGCTCTCCCAGCATACACGCGGTTTGATTGGCTAGCGCTTGTACTGGCAGATTTGCATACGCGGGATTTGATTGGCTGACGCCTCCGCCTCAGCTTCAAAAGTAGAACATTGCTCTACTTTTGCAGCGAGCACCGCGAGAAAAGCTACGCTTTGCTCCCACAATGCAGTTCGGCGAATCGTGACGTCACCCCATTCAAAGTGAATGGGCAGAAGCGTTGAAGCGTCAACGCACGCCGCCGTGTGTAGGGGCCGTAAGGTGGGCGGCCCCCCTTCATCACAGCCGGAGGAGGAGACACGGAGGAGATAAAGCTAACTGAGGACGGTTGCTCGGTCTCTTTTCAACGCTGCAACATCGAGACGTCAGCTTTTGTCTCCTCTTACCTTTTGCTTGTTTCATTACCACGCTATTTAATTAAAGTACCCATTTGAACCTTTTCAGAGACTCCAATAGTCTCTTTATTTTAAGCTCCTCACCTGGACGCGAGAGAATCAACAAATATCTACACACCCCCAAAAGAAAAATCTCTGGCGTCGACACTGGCCGCGGCACATGACGGTTTTGTGTGCCCTCCCATGAAAATCATATGCCCTCTCTGTGGATTTGTTCTGGCGCCGGGTCTGGCCTACCTGCCTGCCAGCCTTCCATCTCGTGCACACATTTATCTCGTGCCCTCATTGGTCATGTGCGCGTTCGTGTGTGTTGGAGGAGGGGCTCTGTAAGGAAGACTGAAGGAAGGGGCAGATTCTTTTCGGCTGCGTAGTTTCAAATTCTAGCGCACTCGAGCTGGTTTCTCCATTCTTACCTACCCTACCTTTAAGAGAATACATTTCATAACATGTAAGAGAACATATTCGAGGGGTGATCAATAACATATCCGTAGTTAATTATTTTTCCAAGTTATGTTTTTTGTGTGCACTCAGGAGTATCAAACGGGCGTTTGTTTAATCATTTTAAGATCGGCTTTTATCCATTTTTGCAAATGAACTCTTCATATATGATACATGAGGTAATATTTTGATTTATGGTATGATGTTCACTTATTTCTCTCCATTCTTCTTTCTGCTAACGGTGTCGCAGTTTCTCATCTCTCCTGTTTTCGTGCGTACGCATGGGTCAGAGGGTGTTTCTCAATCGCGAGTAAAGCTGCTCCAGAGCCACTATTTCAAGCATACTACGTCATCGAGTGCCGCCGAAGTACTGTTCCAATCTCCAGCATACTTGGAAATCTACCGAGCCCGGCGTACTTTGTAGCGAGACATTTCGAGGCTGCACATGTGTAGACGCCGCGGTCTTAAAATCCCCACAATGCTTTGTGCACAGACCAATTTCCCCAAATCTGTGGCGGAAGATGTAAGGCGGGGCCTCTCATATGACGCACACCTGCACACTTGCTAGCGTGTTCCACTCTTCGTTTTCCGAATGCCAGGAAGTATTCTTGACTCGCTTCTGAAGCAAGATGCTCGGCAGACATGTGCTACCAAGCAAGCGTACTGAGAAACACCCAGAGTGTCCGTGGAGGACGGACCAAAATATACACAAGTTTGTTTTTTATAAATCGCAAAGATTGCTTAGAAATTTTCTTACGCCATCTTTTGAGCGTACGCCACGTTTATAAATGAGGCCCCAGGACTCGACTGGTGGGGCAATGAAGGCCTTGAGTATACAAGCATAAAGTATATATAGTATAATGTTCGTCTGAGTGAAAACTTATATTCATGTACTTTCCTGCCTAATGAGATTACTTTTTTTGTATGTCACCGATTATAATGCAATTTTTGAAAAAAAAAAAAATATATATATAAAAAAAAAACAAGACAATGACTACTGATTATAATAAATTGATAATGATTTATTATTATCATCATTGAAAGTAATTTGAATCACACAAGAGTAAAAAAATCATTGGTGAAAAAAAGGGATACATAACAATAAATAAAGATCGATCTGATAAGGCACTTACAAAACTATATCAAATGTAAAAGGAAAACTTGGTAGGTCCCGGGTCCATAATATTTATACATAATATACAAAAGCTAGATTTGTCTTTTGTGTTTTTGCCACCAACACAAGTGGTCCTGTCTTTAGATGCCAGCAAGTACTTTGACACAATTAAGGAATTAATGTTCCACATTCGAGAAAATGATTTTTTTTTTTTATGAACTCAAGAACTATACCAATTAACATATTTCACCGAAGGCACCTAAACTGGGGTGTCCCTGCAGCCTGTCACTCAACACAACACAACATACCATAACCCACCATAACGGACCCCCGGTCGTCCACTGTGCTCATTCATACCAGGTAAAGAGAAAGTCAAGTGAGGAATTTATGTTGACCGAAAGCTCAGAATCTGCTGAGGATTTTCTGTCAGCTGGATAGTTGTGAAAATTATTCTGAAAAAGCGTGTTTAATAATATGACGATAAAAACTGAGCCCTGCTTGGTGAAAAGGATGTGCTGATCTGTGATTACTGTGCCTGGAGTTAAAACCAAAAGAAGTATCATTTAATATTTGTCAAATAAAAACTAAAAACCGAACATAGCAGTATCCAGTTCAAATGGAGCTCATTCATCACTGGTCTCTGTTTCTGCGGCAACACTCATCGCCCTCCCCTCAGGGTGCTCCTCCTCCTGTCCCTCTGCCTCCTCACTGTTGTCGTGTGGAGGCAGGGGGAGGTCTGCTGGCTCCGGGGGGCCCTCTGGGTCTGTGTCCATGGCTCCAGGTAGGCTTTCCTCAGGCGGTGGGGGCGGGGGTAACGCCTCCTCTGACGCCTCCTCTGACGCCTCCTCTGACGCATCCTTTGACGCATCCTTTGATGCCTCCTCTGGCACCTCCCCTGACGCCTCCTCTGATGCCTCCTTTGGCGCCTCCTCTGGCGCCTCCTCCTGGTTGCATGGCAGTTGTGGCTCCCCCATGGGTCGGCTGTTCTCCTCTCCAGCTGATTGGAGCTTCAGTGGGACTTCTTCTCTGCCCTGCTCCTCTGGTTTAGCTTTCTCTTCATCCACAGATGTCACATTCTCTGAAGCGCTGGGACTTGCAGATCTATCCTGGTCGTGCTCATCGGAGTTCTCCTCAAAAACTCTATCCTTCTCCTCCAGGATGTCGTCGACACTGGGCACCTCCATGCAGGACTCGTTGGGCAGCACTGGGGAGCCCTCCACCTGGATCATGGAGACCACCTGCTTCATCCTCCTCCTCCTCCTCTGAGACTCCCCCCCCTCCTCCTCCTCAATGGCCTGGCCTGCTGGCTCCGCCTCTTCCTGGGCTCCTCCGTACTCCTCGGTCCAGTCGATGGAGGGGTTTTCTCCGAGCAGGTGCAGGCTGGGGTCGCTGTTGCCGAGGACGATGCTGTCCCTGTAGAGATTGTGTCTCCTCTGGACCGCCACCTCCTTCACAGCTGCAGACACAAGAGGTCAAAATGTGTGTCATTGTGATCATTGGTGGTCTCAAAAACATATATACAAATACTTCTTTCCTGAAAACACAACATTGAATAATTCTGCAATCCCCCGCCTCAGGTCTTTTGGGGCGAGGAGACAATTCCTCTTATATTTTTTGAGTGTTCGACAGTATTGCAATAGTACATGTGTAATACAGTGTTTGTCCACCACCAGTTAGTCAAAACTGCTGGACCAACTGAAAGTCTGCCCAAAGATTGTAGGTCTGGTCAACCCTTCGAGAGGACTCATCAGACAGGAAGGAAGACGAGAACACTGACCCATCATGATGTTCTTCATGACCGAATGCAGCACCACCTCTTCAAAGATGTTCTCCACCAGAATGAAACGAGAGAAGTCCTCGAAGATCAGCTCTCGGAAACGCGGCAGCTCCTGTTGTTCACAACAAGAATCAAAACCTTTCAACATCTTACTCTACATATATGAACATCCTCCTTTACCCCATGACTTTTAAAGATGTATAGAAGGATAGATAAACTTTAAATTATCCCAAATTGGGAATTGATTGTGTAAGAGCAGCAGCAGGTTATCAAGCATAGAGTATCTGTATGATACCCAATTTAAAGAAATAAACTAGACTTCATTATACCAAACTACTACAACTATGGAAAGCGTATATTAATGTTTTATATTTACACTCTTACCCTATTTTTTTTAATGTTTTTTTTTTTTTCTCCCCCCAGTCTTAAAATGTTATTCAGGATTGTATATACACACACACCAAATGATGGCATTCATGTCTCATTAATCCTGCAGGTTGGGACTCACCGAGCCGCAGGCCGGGCTGAGCTGCTTCAGCATGTAGGGGATGAAGATCTGCAGCAGAGCCTCGCGGAAGAAACGCTTCCTCACTGTGCTGCTGTCATAGTCAAATTTCTGAACCCAAAATAATTGAACAAAACACTTTGGCATTACTAACGCCAAAGGAGTTTTTTAAGAAGAAATATTTCATGAGTCAACTGCTTTGTTCCCAAACTAAATGTGATCAGGAAAAGAGGCTGCAGACGATCAAATTCTGACAAATGGACCATGGCCTGGGTTACACACCGACTCTGGATAAATACCTCATACCTCATTTAGGTTATTAGTAAACTGTGAGTGTGTGTGTACCTTAATGACTCTGTCCTGGCAGCGCTGGATGGCCTTACAGAGCTCCTCTGTACCCTGAGACTCCAGACTCTGGTGGAGAATCTGCTCAAATGTATATACTGCATGGTCCATTTGCTGGGGACACACACACAGAGAGAGAAACAGACCAATACATTACATTAAAGAACTTGTGTGAAAAATAAATCAGTACATTTGCGAAATTTGAATAAATGTGCTGCTCTAAGATGACAGTTTGGGGAAACTAGATTTCTTCTGAAGAATGAGTGAGTGAAGGTCTGAGCGTTTGTGTTGGGTCATGGAGATGCTGGATTATAGAGGGCTTTTTCGATCATTAAAAAGGACTTCAACGTCGTTACCAAACCTGTGAAGTTTTGGGCTGTTTGGAGCATTTTCACTGAAGTTATGAGAAAACCGTGTTTCATGGCGAGCCTTGTGTTACCATGGCAACGGCATTTAAAGAAACCCCATAATTGACGTAGAGCTGTTGAGGGCTGTACCGGTGATATACAAGCGAAGTTTGGAGGACGATCGGACCGTGTCCATTGGACTTACAGCGACATCGTGCTTCACGGCGAGTGGTCTGTCGAGAGAGAGAGATTGAGGAAGAGGAAGAGGAAGATATTGAGGAAGAGGAAGATATTGAGGAAGAGGAAGATGGAGAGAGGAAGATATTGAGGAAGATGGAGAGAGGAAGATATTGAGGAAAAGGAAGATGGAGAGAGGAAGATATTGAGGAAGAGGAAGATGGAGAGAGGAAGATATTGAGGAAGAGGAAGATGGAGAGAGGAAGATATTGAGGAAGAGGAAGATAGAGAGAGGAAGATATTGAGGAAGAGGAAGATAGAGAGAGAGAGAGAATGAAATGAACAGTTAGAACTGACTCTTGATCGCCCTCTCTCTCTTCTCTTGAACGGCATATGATGACACCCCATAATTGACGTAGAGCTGTTGAGGGCACGACCATTAACCATTATCTGAAGTCTGCTGCTCTGAGCATGTCAGTTGGAGTGATGACATCGTGTTCCATTACACAGGTGTTTATAGTTGAGCTAACGAGCTCTGTAGAGATCAGGTTTGCATTGTACTGAATGAGAGATAAACCTCTTACATGTGAACGTTTTGTGGAAGAACGATAACGGATATCTGTGAAATTTCAAAACGTGAAGCATGTCAAGGAAGTTGAGTATCTGAAGTGTAATTTTTGTGTACTTTCGGGTTAATAATGTGGCCTTTTTGGCAGTTTAACTAAAGATGTGCGGCTGCTGCTGTGAGGAAATATCAGCCTGAAATTACAATGGGTTTTAATGGAGACATGTTGAACGTTTTTGTCACTTCATGCCCTCAAGAGGCATTTTGTTTAATTATTTTTTGCTTAATTATTTGTCATTTTTCAAGCTACGAGATGTTTTCCTACGTTTGTCATGAAAAACTATGTCTCAGGAATGTAGGGTTTGGGAATTATGGCAGTTTAAAAAAAATATATGAAGGCAAATTTCAAGATTTGCTCCACTCTAGCTGTGACATCACACACTCTAGTTAATGTTAAAATCTGAAGAAAACCTCTTTAACAAGGTCTGAACAATGTTTAATATCTCTAAAAGTAAGAATCAGATTTAAAAGTTGTGTTACACGAATAATGTCAGAAAGATGTGTAACATTTTAAAGTTGGAATGAGGTTTCTGAGTGAAAGTATGAATGAACAGTTAGCAGTTGAAGTCGCATGAAGATTGTTCAAGTCTGAAGATTTTCTCCATTGACTTCAATGGTTAAAAATGTGATGAATTATGGGATGTATCTCTGGAATTATGAAAGTTATGAATGATAAAAGTAATAGCCTGCGATTCCCGACCGAGCTGAACGTTTTGATGTTTGAACGGAGTTTCTGCGATGTTGAATGTGGGAGGAGAAGAGGGCCAAAATAAGTCGGCGGAATAATAATAAGAATTTTGTCCGTAGCATAACATATAGTTGGAATGCCGTATCAGCATTCCCACTAAATTAAGTAAATGTAACACCCTTTTCACCCCGGTTACATGTTTCATTTGCCCTGTACGATGGGCGCTGTGAGTGATGAAAGTGGGGGATGTTGGCTTATCAGGTGCCCGCAGCTCACAGCCAAAGTGCGAGTGAGCGTGGGAGCGAGCAAGCAAGAGAGGGTGAACCGGTACCGGCGTTGTTGCTATTAGCATCTGGTGCTAGCTGCTCTAACGGATATAAGAAGATGTTTCTACAACAAGGGTGGAGGCTGAGAGGCTAAGGAGGTAAATGACTCCGAGTGTTTAGATAGTTCACTTTAGTCTATGTTATCTCAGTGGGTCTCAAACGTTTTGATCACAATTTATGTAAACAAATATTTCCAAGGCACTCCTTTATAATTATTGGGATAAACAGGTTTGAAATCATTTCAACATACTATAGGACAGTAAACCAAAAATATCGTTTAAAACTGGAGAGATAAAAAAATATGCATGAATAAATAAATGTTAACTAGCCTAGGTAAAATAAGATATGAATGAACAAAAATAAAATAGGCCTAAGTTAGGCCTACATTTATTTGTTATTGGCTATGGTAGGTTATTGGTTATGTTCACATACTTATTTGATTATTAAAATGTAAACCGATCTTTTTCATATGGGTGTTTTAGAGTTGTACCCCCTAGATCAGGTCTCTAGTAATTGTGTGCTCAAAATGCACCAGATTGAAGCATTTTACTTTAAAATGTTCAAAAAGATCCAGCTAAAATCTCGCCTAGGGCATCAAATTGGCTAGAACCGGCCCTGATTTCTATGTTTTAACAATGCAATAAATCTTATACCGTTGGAAAGCCTGTTTTTTTTTACCTTTCCAATGGTACCACATTTGTGAGGAACAAGTATTTGTGGGATGAGCAGCAGAGCTGAGTATGTGGGGTGCGCCCATGAAAAATGTGACAAATCTCCTCTGCCAATGCCAAACAGCAGCTGCCAGGAGCCTGCCATGACTGCCCTTCACCGTCAAGCCCACTTGCACTGGAACCTCAACATGTGGAGTAACATTATGTTCAGAGCACTGGAACCTCAACATGTGGAGGAACATTATGTTCAGCGATGAGTCCAGATTCTGCCTACGGCACTTGGATCGTAGGGTCACAGTGTGGAGAAGACGTGGAGAACGCTTTGCTGATTGCTGCACCGTTAGAGTGGGAGTGGAGAGGCCTGCAGTCCTAAATGTGCGTCTGCTGTGGGGAAACTACAGTTTTTTATACAGCGGACTACTGTACGACATCTAGATACTTTGCACCGTGCTCTGATGGTGTTGTTATATCTCTCACAGGCGCCGCCCTCTACTGGACTCTATGGGTACTTCCCATTGATCCTATCATGCAAGCATTCATCCACTGAGACTTTCTAGACGTAGCCGGCCCCGGGGCGGGCCTACTTGAATGCGCGCGCATCTCACCGCATAAAAGGAGGCCTCGCCTCCTTACTGTCATCCCTTTATCTTCAGCAAGGCAGTGAGACCCAACTGAGTGAAGAGAGACGGATAAAAATATAAAACAAGCGAAGAAAATGGACTCACCATTGGAGCGCCCCTGTCCTTCGTGTCCGGGCGCCATAGAAGGCGCCGACCCCCACTGTCGGTGCATTGAGTGCCTGGGGTCCGACCACGCGGCGGCCAACATGGGACCGTTTGTGGTCTGCAGCGCCTGGCCCGGTCGCCATCAACGGCTGGCGCAGTTCGAGGATTGCTACGTCTCGCCGGTGGAGGACCCAGAGCTCGACGTGGTGGAGATGGAGGACCTCGAGGAACGAGTGCCCTTCATGTTCGCCATTACAGCGGACCGGGCGAGTCCGCTCGTCGGGGAGAGGGACGACGATGGCGACACCTCGTCGTCTGATGTTTCCGGCGACCGTCAGGAAGGCCAGCAGCATAGGTCTGCGCAACAGGACTTCCCGGCGGTGATGACTATGGCGGCGGAGCGTGCAGGCTTGCCGCTCCCCCCACCACTGCCACAGAGGCCGGTGAGCCGCCTACGTCAGGGCTTCTACGGCCTGGCCGGTCCGGCGCAGCCGGCCTTCGTTTCACCCCCCCCTGCCAGACATCTGGTGGTGTGTGGAGGCCACGTGGCCACAGCCACTGAGAACGAAGGCTCCGGTGGCGACATGGGCTGGAATCCTGCAGGACCACTCGGACACGGAGTGTCCCGGTGTGCCCCCACTGGATGAAAGCCTAGGCGCCATGGCCCGGTGGTGGTAAGGCGGAGAGAGAGGCGCCGGTACAGAGCCCCCAGAACTCCTGGCGTGCCCTCTGCCTCCGCGGTCCATCCCGAGGTACCGGCCTTCACAAGGACAGCCACAGCGAAGGGGAACTGGGTGGGGGGCTCCTTCCTCCAGGAGTTGACTGGCGGCGGGAGGAAGCATCCCGGGGGAGAGAGGTGAGTTCTCCGGCCAGGACGTGAGGGCAAATCCCGCCTCCTCCCTGTTTGACCCAACGGTAACAAAGTCGTATTTTTCAAGTGAAAATAGAAAAAGATAACTTCCAGTATTCCAGTCTGAGTGTCTTTTCTTTCCACCCACCCGCGTAATGTTGACCGTACAGATTCCCCACTCGCTGCCCAGGTTGTAACTCCAGTAAAGGAGGCAGCTAGTGCGCATGCGCGGGTGAGAGTGATAAACCGCGCTATGCGGGTACAGGGACATTATGGCCGGCGTAGCAGGGTTAGAAAACATTTAAAGCCGAGTGTAAAAGCTCCGCTTGATGCATTTCACTGTTTGGGTGAGAGCATCATGGCGGAGCGCGGGCTCCCACGAGAGCGTGGCGCGTTCAAGGACCTCAGTAGAGAGTCGGCCCTTTCTGTGTCGACCCCCCATGGGCAGAGCTTCCCTTCGCGGGGAGTTTTGCGGCGGGACGGGTCACCAGAGAGTAGCACAGCTTTATCACTGGGGATCACAGCTTTGACTATCATGCAGACTCTGGGTCTCATGGCGGCGGCTCACGTTGTGGTCCCACTCGGGTTACTGCATATGCGCCGCCTGCAGAGGTGGTTCTCCAGCCTGCGTTTAGATCTCAAGACACACAAACGGCGTCTGGTGAACATCCCCCCCCCTCAGTGGAGGGCAACCTCCGGTTCTGGGGGTCCCCGGATCACCTCCGGAGGGGGTCCCCACTGGGACGGGTGACCTCCTACATCACAGTGTTCACAGATGCGTCCGGAACGGGATGGGGAGGGACCTGCCTGGGGAGAGCATTTCAAACCCTTAATTCAGGGGAGACATGTAATGGTCAGGAGTGACAACAGCGCCACAGTGGCATATATCAACAGGCAGGGCGGAGTCCGCTCCGCCGCTTTGTTGACCACAGCGGAGAAACTGTGGTTATGGGCTTCAGAGGTGGTGTTATCTCTGAGAGCTCTCCACATTCCGGGTCTGGAGAACAGGGGGGCCGACCTCATGTCGAGGGGCGGACCCCTGCCAGGCGAGTGGGCGCTTCACCCAGAGGTGGTGAAGCGGATCTGGGCCCGGTTCGGGACAGCAGAGGTGGATCTGTTCGCCAGCCGGCGCAACAGCCACTGTGCCCTGTGGTTCTCCATGGCTCTGAGCGACGACCCGCCCTTGGGGATGGACGCGTTTGCACACGAGCCATGGCCAAAGAAGCTGCTTTACGCCTTTCCACTGTTGTGTCTCATTCTCCCGCTCCTGGGGAGAGTGAGACGAGAACATCTGTCAAACATCCTAGTAGCGCAGGATTGCGTCGGGGCGCCGTGGTACTCAGAGATGTAGTTCTGGGGGGCGATGTTTCAGGAGGCAGGTGCAATCGGGGCGTTACCCACTCTGGGACAACTTCTCCAGGCTTGGCTCCTGAGAGGGACAGGCTAAGACAGGGTGGATTGTCTGATAGTGTTATTCAGTCTATCCAGGCAGCTAGAGCGGGATCCACCACAGCCGGTTACAGGCCGAAGTGGCTGGGATTCCTGCAATGGTGTGAGGAGCGGAAAATAGAGCCCCTATCTTGTGAATTGGGATCTATTCTGTTGTACTTACAGTTATTGGTGGACAGGGGGCTTGCTCATTCCACAGTGAAGGTGTATGCAGCAGCCATCTCGTCCTGCCATGAGGGATTTGGCGGCAGGTCAGCCTTTTCTCAGCCACTAATGTTGCAGTTTACGGGGGGTCAGGAGGCTGCGCCCAGTAGTGCCGCTGGTGCTCGAGGCTCTGGTCACAGAACCTTTTGAGCCTCTGGAGCTCTCCTCCCTGAAAGCACTGTCGTGGAAGACAGCATTGCTACTTGCCTTAACGTCAGCCAAAAGAGTGTCCGAGTTAACCGCTCTATTGGTTGTTTAAAGGGCCCATGTCATGCTTTTCCGGTTATTACCCGTTCCCTTGTGTGTTATGAAGGTTTTTATGCATGTAAACGGTCTGCAGAGTCAAAACCCCTCAAAGTACACCCTGTAGCGAGTAAAACTCTAACACAGAAAAGACCTCCCCAAAACGCCTCGTTGGAGATTTCTCATGTTCTTCCTGGGCATCGTGACGTCTGGATACCCAGTAGCCACGCCCAGAGCAATCACGCGATACGGTCATGCGGTACCCGGAACCAAATGGACCAATCCGTGGAGCCGTTACGTTACGTCCGCGGAGCCGTTACGTTAAGCCCCCGCTGATTGGTCCAAATTGACCAATCCACGGACTTCCTCACACACACACACTCAGTGCAGGCAGCTCTGCTGATTTCTCCTCCCTGGCTGCAGGCTGATAACAGACAGTTGGGATCGCGGCGAAATTCTCTCTGCAGACCCATTCTCACAGCGTTTATCAACCTTTTTCTTACTCAATATCAAGCCACACTTATTGTTTTTACTTATGCTGTGAGTGTGTGTGCTCAGGATGAGTTTGGCTGTGTTTCACTGTGTATCGCTAAACAAGGAAACCACACCTCCACGGAGCTCAGCGCGATTCACAACGTCCCGACCAATCAGAGCACACTGTGCTCACAGGGAGGGTGGGGGCTGGAGCTATTGGAGCTCCAACGAGCCGTTAAAGGCAGAGAGTGAGATTCAGTGAATACAAGTAGTTTACAGAGATGCTGTATGAGAAACCAATGTGAGTTTGGAAAAATGCACAATATAAATCTATTCTAGTAGACCTCAACAATGGAATTATGATCAGTGGAAATGGCCATGACATGGGCCCTTTAATGATCCGGGGTGACCAGAGCGGGGCGACACTCAGACCGAACCCCTCCTTTGTGCCCAAGACCCTAAGGAGTGCGTTCAGGTCGAGGGCTATTCAGTTGGGGAGCTTTAATCTTCCACCCCATAGTGGGGCGAGGGAGGCTAAATTGCACCTCCTCTGCCCGTTGCGTGCACTGGCATATTATGTGGAGCGCACGGCTGCCCTTAGACGCACTGAACAGCTGTTTGTGTGCTTCGGGGGCGGGGTGATCGGGAAAGCCCTGTCCAAGAAACCCCTGGCAGGATGGCTCTGCGAGTGCGTTGCACATGCCTACGGACAGGCGGGGAGAGCCTTCCCCACGAGGGTCTGTGCACACTCTACACGAGCCATGGCTGTGTCAACAGCCTTATTTAACGGCGTGAGTGTGGAGGACATATGCACGGCGGCGTCTTGGTCAACGCCAGGCCCCTTCATAAAGTTTTATCTCTTGGACATGTCTGGCTCCTTTTCATCATCTGTGCTTGCTGGGGCAACGCAGGACTGGTGAGGAGGGAGGGGGACTGTGGGTCAGTGGGCATCTGACCCCCTCCCCGGGCGTAATACGCTTACGTGACGCGCACTTGGGCCCATAGGGGCTGGAGGACTCTTTTCCCCCTGCTTTAGGGCACACCTCCGCGGGGTAAGCGCGCCAGGGTGTGCTCTGTCAGCCGCAGCCTCAATTTTCTCCACGGTTACGACCGAGGGAGAGGTGAGTGAGGCGCAGCGGCTGCTAACCAGAAAGCCAGTCAGAAACAGTGAGATCGAACAGTGTTGTTGTGGGACGACAGCGCGTGTATACATCAGGGCTCCGCCCACTGTACCCATAGAGTCCAGTAGAGGGCGGAGCCTGTGAGAGATATAACGAGGGGTTACGTATGGTAACCCTTGTTATATAAACACAGGCGGAGCCCTCTACTCAGGGGCCCTGTCTGTCCTATGCTGCTTGCTGAAGAGAAGTGTAGGATGACAGTAAAGAGGCGAGGCCTCCTTTTATGCGGTGAGATGCGCGCGCATTCAGGTAGGCCCGCCCCGGGGCCGGCTACATCTAGAAAGTCTCAATGGATGAATGCTGGCATGATAGGATCAAGGGGAAGTACCCATAGAGTCGAGTAGAGGGCTCCGCCTGTGTTTATATAACAAGGGTTACCATACGTAACCCCTCGTTCTATGCTTTATGAAAGTGGACAATAGAGAAACCCCCAGACAGCTCAGTAAACACTGTGAAATGTTGACTTTATTTGATCATTTGAGTAAAAAACTAACGTTCATATTTCCTATAAACTTCCTAAGCTAAACTGACAATTTGAACCCAACCATAACCTCGGTCCTCTGTTTCTTTGAGGTAAACTGACTGGAATAAAATGTCACACAAGGAATTCTTCTGTTCAGCTTTTAGGATAAAATCACTCATCTGCATGTTCAACAAAATAAACTAATAAACTAGACTCAAAGCAGCTTCAAAATATCTACATCACACAGTGGGTAGAATATCTGTTACCATCAGAATAAGAGCAAGGGAATTTCAATAACTCTTCTGCACACTGAGGCAGTGTGTGATACTTCAAGAATAACTACGACTTTCTTTGGCAAGACATATCAACATGGACCTCTTTATTGCAACATACAGTAATCTGCTGCCGCTTTAAGATCTTTCTGTAGACCCTCAACCTGACTCAGTATGGTTTGGGGGGCTAACTTAAAGGTCGACTGCAGTTTTAAACAACACTTGAACTAAGAATGACCCTGAGGGAGTGTAGATCCCCTGCTCCTCTTCCTTGAGACTGAGGCCCCTTTCAGAGCCTGTTCTGTATAAAGGGTCAGAGACAGAATGGGGGGTTAGACGCTTTTATCCAAAGCGACTTACATACAGTCAATACTGTGGCACTAAACAATAAGACAATATCCTTCCCTAACACTATCACTAACACATGCACACACACAGCACTGCTCCGTTTGCTTCAGAGTACAATTGGTAGATTTGGTGTTTTGTTGCAGCTGTGTTTCAATACATATACAAACTACCTTTTCAGAGTTCTTCAAGAGATATGCAAGACCAAGGTCATTCCGCTTTGTTCCGAGGTGGAAAACCTCATGTATTGAGGAATCAAGTGATCTTTTTGATATTTCATCCTATTCACTCAGCACCCTGATTTTATTTGTATCTTCACGAGGAACAAAAGAAAAGGGTTGGATCCCCTTAATTACACTGCTCAAAAATATTTAAGGAACACTTTGAAAACACATCAGATCGAAGTTTAATTGACTTAATGCTATACTCTGAAAAAGTGTTCCTTTATTTTTTTTGAGCAGTGTATAAAAAAGGGCTTTCTAGTTGAAATGGTAAATGGTTCACTCCAAACTCCAAATTGTGGACTGACAACACAATGAAGTTTTCTAAGCACATATAATTATAATGATAACAAGGCATATTTTGCAATGAAACTCTTGCGAAAGCTGACAAAAACGTTTCAATTATAGAAATAACAACTGTCGTCGCCTCAAACTGTAACTTAACCAAACACTGTCACAACATCTATATGCAATATATGTACATTTCCCTGCTGTGGGGCGAATTAAGGATTCATGACTTTTGAATGTAAGAAATGTTAGTGAATAAATAAGGGCCGTTGTCTGGTCGAACTTGCTTTGTCCATATATAAAAAGTGCAGTTTTATAAACAACTAATGTTCTTGTGACATCCCTGACTAACCCCATTGATGGAAGCAAAGCAACATGGGTAAGTGCAGTGTCAGGGTGTCACCTCTCTCATAAGGATCTGGGCCCTCTGGACAAACACTGAGGGGCTGGACACGTCAAACCTCTGCTGCAGACCCTCCAGACTCAGCGGCTCCACCTTCTCATAGCAGCTCTGCATCTTCACCGGGTGGAAGGCCAGCATGGAGATCTTCTCCATGTGCTTAAGGAGAGGAAGGGGGGGCAGAGTATTATTTTACATTTGAATTAATTAATACATCTGTTTCACAAACCATAATGGACATAAATCGTTTGTATTTCAGAGTTTGATGCTTTAATAAACCTGTTTCTCTCTCTCCTCACCTGTGCTACGGCCTCCTTGGTGCCGTTGTTCAGAGAGTTCTTGCTCATGTCCACCAGCTCTCTGAAGAACACGTCGCGGACCTCAGAGAAACCTCGGCTGGTGGGCTCCATCAGGGCGTCCAGGATGGAGCTGATGTAGGGCTGGATGCTCACCTTCAGCAGCTTCTCAGCCTTTGGGAGGACCACCTCTGTGGGGAGGAACGTGAGAGGAAGAGAGATCTGATCCGTGTTTCTCTATTTATTTTTGAAGGACTCTGAACCCCACACAGTCAGTCGGACATTTGAAAGTCCAAAGATTATTTCCGTTTGTCATTCACTGGCTGGGATAAATGGGATCGTTGTGTTGACTTTTGAGCAAAAACATGCCACTCAAACCAACGGCAGATAAAATGGTTAAAGCAGGCTAGTGGAGCACGCTCAGGTACTGCGGAGCGCATAAAGCTTAGCAGACTCTTCACGCTAACGAAGGATCACTTCTAGGCTACTGGCAGAGTTGGGTATAACGCGTTACAAAGTATGTGCATCCACATCTCCACGTGCAGTGCTGCATAAACATGGCAGAGTCAGCGATAACTTTCGAGGGGTGGAGGTATGCCCATTATTTTGAGTTCGTCCGAAGAATAGACAGGAATGTGACGGTGAGGTGCAAACTGTGTCCAGGCCAGAAGCTGTTATCCACTGCTGCAAACACCACGTCAAACCTCAACAAACACCTGCAAAGAACACATGCTAAGGTGAAGCTAATAGCTAAGGACCGGACCCCCGAACCCAGAGTGAGGATGTTGTGAGTGCGCCGCCGCCGACTCCGAAGCAGCAAAAATGACCGGTAACCAAAGCAGAGATGGACAGGCTTGTAGCATCCTTCATAGTAGAGGTAATGTTGCCCATTTGCACAGTGGAATCACCATCGCATCGTTCAGAGATATACTGCGCAAAATACAGATAGCAGGAGACAGAGGACAGCCATAGTCAGAGCTATCTGGATCAGTCTTATGCGACAATGGAAACTGAACTAAAGAGAACATTTGAAACTTTAGCAGTCTGCGTGATCTGCCTGTAGGGAGGGGCGGGCCGGCCCTGCGAGTAAAGTAACGAGTAAAGTAACGAGTTACTTTATGTAGAGAGTAACGAAGTAGTGTAATATATTACTTTTTTTTTAAAAGTAATATGTAATATGTAATATATTACTTTTTTTTTAGTAACGACCCCATCTCTGCTGTCCAGCAGCTCCTGCCTCCCTGTTGGACTCTGTCGAAGCGGGACGGCTCTTCACAATGAAGGATCACTTCTTCTTCAAGGCAGGGAAGGCTACTGTCTACTGTCTCTCTGTTGGACTCCGGTACTGCACATTACTCACGAGACGTTGTAAAAAAATAAAATAAGTTGCTGGTCACTGCTCTAGGGGGGTAAGACTACATTAATTTCATTTATCAGTCAGAGCATCACAAACAGGCCTTGGAATGCATAAAAACAGGGATTAAAGAAGAGAAGTCTGAAAAGGATTTCATGAAGAGAGAAGGCTGACCTCTGATCTTGTTGCTGACGTGCTCCTTGGAGGAGATGATCTGGTCCATGTCGCACCGTATGGACGCCTCCAGAGAGGAGCAGGCTGCCTCACACTTCTGCACCACCGCCTGATACTGGGCCTGGCACTGCCCCTGCACCAGGCTGTACACTGCATCACTGATCTACACACATACAGGAACCACATGTTGGGAACAGAACATCCTGGTCCTTCAGTCGCTCAGTCTGTGTGAATCACTGTTACGTGCCGTGTTGTGTTTGTGGGTGTCTCTCTCCCCCTCTCCCCCTGATTGTCTCCCTCCAGTGTATCTTTGTGTATTGTTTTACTTTAGTCACTTTCTTTTATAAGAAAGTTGTTCTCAGTTTACCTTAAGTTTACTTTGCAAATTGGCTGGTGAGCCCTCTTTACTTTTTGCTTATTAAACATCACCTTGTGGCTTCAGCAATCAGTTTTCCTCTCTCCCGGTTATTTTATATTTTGTTACTTCCCTTTGGGACCACTAGTCCAGGAGGGAACGTAACAATCACACATGCTCTTCTGCACTACTTGTCTTTTCTGATATGAGCTGGACATTATCATACAGGCATAGACTGGCTGTTTCCATCACTGGTGGGTAAGACCCATGATGTTTCCTATGATCCATTTGCTCAACATGTCAGCGATTTATGCAACCGTGTACAACTAGACACATGTTTTCTCCACACAATGTGTAGGTAGTAGTCTCTCACCAGCATCCAGTTTCTCTGCCTCTCGTGTAGCTTGCCTTTGAGGCGGGGGGAGATGAGCTCCCTCAACTCCGGGAGGAGGCCCTCCATCACCAGGTTAGCCAGGATCTACAAGACACACAAACACAATCACAGTCACCTCACTAACCACATACACATGTTGGACTGGATAAAGTGTCAAATGTAAGGATATAGAAAATGGTTATCAGGACTCAATAGGGGCCCACAACTCTTCAGGTGAACCGGGCCTTCCGTAACCCCACAGTGTTCCGACAGAAGCCTCTGTGTGGACCTGTTGGGGGTTGGTTGACTCACACCTTGTTTAACAGAGCTGTTAGTCAGGTCTCACAGAGAACATATGAAGTCATTCAGCTATACTCAGACTCAGCTAGACGCCATGGGTCATTGAAGTTATCTCTGGTTGTTTCTGGGCCTTAGTCCTATCTCACTCATCACAGAGATAATGCTTCTCTGCACTCTGCACATTGAGATTTAGCTTTAAAAACTCAGATTTGTTGTGTTTACAGGACAACAAATACTTTTGTTTCTGTGCTTAGGACCATGTCCAGCCCCATTAAAATGTACTTCAAATCATCGTCATCAAAAAACATAACCTAATGTTTCAAAATAACTAAATGCATGGAATAAGATTTAAGTATTACAAAAGGATGGACAAATGCTACCACAACTAAATGCATTAAAGTAAGACATGTTCTTATGTCTATAACCCTATAAATCATGTCACATGATAACGTGATGTGATTGTGGATTTGAGGCAGAGGAATAGAAGCAGAGGCCTGGATGACCTTTCAGGGGTCACAAAGCACCAGATGCTCTTGAACACAGGAAACCAGGTTAGCGGGACACATTTAAAAAAAAAAAAAAGGATTGTAGATATTGAATAGTTCACTTTTATATATTGTATATTTTACCCTTATTATGTACATATTTGTTTTAGTACTTTTTTCTTAAAGTATATTTTTAACATTTGTATTGTTATGGTTATATATTTATATATTTCTTGAAAATCCCCCTTTAAGATGAAATCCTACATGGCAATAAACCATATACTGATTCTGAAATCAGGCAGGATTAATGTAACGTGTTTTTTTACCACCCACTACAAAAGAGGAACCAGGCCGGGTATATTTTGGAACTGTATTGGGTCATTCCAACTTAAAAGTTCAGGGCAGATCCAGAGACAGAGGACAGTGTAGATGATGTACTGCCATGCTTACCTGTGATGGTACACCACACATCATCTCCCAAGTGCCATAGTGCCCTTGAGCTTGGCGATAGAGTCGTACTGCATCAGTGAAGGCTGGAGTTTGTACTTTATTGTCCTCTGTCAAACCTGCCATGGGAATACGAGTAGCGGTTAGCATTTGAGCACACAATCCATTTGGACATGTGGAGGAAAGTTTCTTGCTTGAATTAAGAAACGTCTGAATATGAAAATCAATGACTTGTTGGCACAAGCCGATAACATGCTGATGTGTCAATAAGGAAAAGCATAAGTTACAATTTTAAATTAATGATTTTAAATTCTATAAAGCTGCTTCACTGAATCATGGTTAACTTGAGATAAAACTGAGCCGTTGTTAAAGAGGCCCCGTTATTGAAATGTTCAGCTTCATATTAACGTCGCTCCTGGGACATGTCTCCATGCTTTAATGTTCAAAAAGCTCTTTCTTTTTGTCATACTGCCTGTGCTGCAGCACCTCTTTTCACCCTCTGTCTGAAACCAGAGCCCAGTCTGCTCTGATTGGTTAGCTGGCCGGCTCTGCTATGATTGGTCAACCGCTTAGAGATGTCCCGCCCCTTAGCCTATGTACAATGTGTTGGAGCAGTAGCCAGTAGGAGCGCGAGTGTTACATAGTGATGTCACTATGTTCTTGAAGTTAACAAAGGACTGCAATCAAAGTGTGTCAGGCAGGAGGGGGGGGGGGGGATACAGGGATTTAAGTCTTTGCAGACCACAAAAACCTATAGAACACACTACAGGAAAGCAGAATGGGGCCTCAAGATTATTGATAACACATTTTTCAGCTATAAGAATTCCGTATTTAGGTTGTGAAAAAGCCTATTGCTTCTATGATACAAAGGGGGTTCAAGTTTAACTTTGCCAAATTCTAAAAGGTTTTGTGGCAACCAAAGAATAATACAAATCAGGAAAAAGCGTGCTTTGGGAAAGAATACATGCTAAAGCTGAAATTGTGTTCAGCCAGATTGGACAGTGTGTGAGAACTCCAGACTATGACAAAGCCAGGAAGTATGTGCGGGGGCGGGACTGGGGGGGGGCCAGATTTCCTAGTAGATGCAGAGACAGAAATTGTGAGGACCCTCTCGAAAAGCGGGTTAGTATTTAGATGGAGCCTTAAATGGTATGAGCCGCTTTCAAACAAACCAGAAGTAGCTAGTTTCTTCTTTTATCTTACAACCCAGAGGACAAAATTCAGAATTTTGGGACTAGTGGACTAGTGGACCTGGTGTGAGGTTGGTTGACTCACACCTTGTTTAACGGAGCTGTTAAAGTCAGGTCTCACGGAGAACATATGAAGTCATTCAGCTGTGTCTCCTTTCCAAGTGCCAGAACTGGTTAAAGGGGGGCTGTGATGGCGCTCAGTTTCAGTGAGCAGGGGGGGTGCAGTAACACAACCTGAAGAAACACATGTTCATGTTCCACAGCAGGCTAACCATGCTGCCCCTTATGGTCTGGTTTCTAAGGATGATAGATACACTTGTTACTTCTGTTGAGCTAACAACTAATTCATATTTTTAACAATGTGTTTCTTAACTAGTCTCACATGACTGTTAATATCGACTGATGTGAAAACCAAGATTTACATCCAAATCAAACATATAGTCTCAATGTTCAGTTTAAGAATGAATAAAGGGGAAGTCAGCTCAATTTACATTACAAAATTCATCATTTCCTTTAGTCATTGCTTTGCTATATATTTTAAAGGGGTCCTCTTCAGATTGATTTCACTATCTCACTCCAAACTAAACAAAAAAATATATGGCATCTGCCGGAGGCCATGGGAGCAGAGAAGAAAAAAAGACAATCGAAACAAATGTTTCAGTTAAAAAGTCCTGGTGAAGGAAAAAAAATGTTGGTACATGCATTTCTTAAAAGTGCACATGCTGTTTGAGCCTCCTTTGAGCTGGCAGCCCTGCAGCTGCAGACGAGATCACAGAACTCCGTTCACATTTATCCTCCTTCTAACCCTGCTGATGTGTCAGGGTGCATCCAAGATGAAGACTCATTTGGAGCATTTGTAAAGATACTAAAAGGGTAATACGTTTTTGTTTCCCAAACGTATTCATAACCATGTGTGTCTGCAGGAATGCGTGTTGATGTTTAGCTGGCAGGACTCACCATCATTAGTGTGTCTGACGCAGTCCTGGAGCACGGCTTGCCACTTCCTCTGCTCCGCCTCCGTCACCACACAGAAGGACTGGCTCCGGGCGTACGGGTGCCAGAGGATCAGAGGGAACTGGGTGGCACACTTCAGGAAGGGGGAGCTTCCCACCTTGGCTTCCATACCTGCAGAAATGTACACAACATAATCTCACCGAGGGGGGGCATAATGAAGCTGGCTCGGCCCCTGCTAAGATATTTTATTTGTCAATCTGCAATGTACTCTCTTTCACCTCGATTTATTTGAGTTGTACCAAGCACAAATTAACCCTCATCCATGAAAGAACAACAATTATGAGGGAAATCAAGCTAAATATAGATTTTGCGGCCCTCACCCCCTTGTTCCCCAGGTTTGCCCTTATAGTAGATTAAACATTACAAAGTACTCTTCAGAGCAACCTAAACGTTTAGCCTCGAGGGGACATTTCTCTCTCATTGAGTAAAGTGACGAAGCCAGGTTAGCCTTAAAGGAGAGGTGTCATGGCCATTTCCACTGATCATAATTCCATTGTTGAGGTCTACTAAAATAGATTTATACTGTGCATTTTTCCAAACTCACATTGGTTTCTCATACAGCATCTCTGTAAACTACGTGTATTCACTGAATTTCACTCTCTGCCTTTAACGGCTCGTTGTAGCTCCAATAGCTCCAGCCCCCACCCTCCCTGTGAGCACAGTGTGCTCTGATTGGTCAGGACGTTGTGAATCGCGCTGAGCTCCGTGGAGGTGTTGTTTCCTTGTTTAGGATACATAGCGAAACACAGCCAAACTCATCCTGAGCACACACAAACTCACAGCCGAAGTAAAAACAATAAGTGTGGCTTGATATTGAGTAAGAAAAAGGTTGATAAACGCTGTGAGAATGGGTCTGCAGAGAGAATTTTGCCGCAATCCCAACTGTCTGTTATCAGCCTGCAGCCAGGGAGGAGAAATCAGCAGAGCTGCCACGTGTGAGGAAGTCCGTGGATTGGTCAATTTGGACCAATCAGCGGGGGCTTAATGTAACGGCTCCGCGGACGTAACGTAACGGCTCCACAGATTGGTCCATTTCGTTCCGGGTACGGCATGACATCATGCCGTACCCGGAACGAAATGGAAGAATCAAATGGACAGTGACGTATCTCTAACGAGGCGTTTTGGGGAGGTATTTTCTGTGTTAGAGTTTTACTCGCTACAGGGTGTACTTTGAGGGTTTTGACTCTGCACACCGTTTACATGCATAAAAACCTTCATAACACACAAGGGGACGGGTAATAACTGGAAAAGCATGACACCTCTCCTTTAAGCATTCATTATCTTCAATGAATAACAATAACAGTTTTTTACCTGCATGTTTCCTTAAGGTAGGATGAGGGACGAAATGACCCGGGAGTGACCGCCACCAGAAGAGATGTTTGTATTTTCAAAATGCTAATAAAAGGAGCTTCAATAGTTGCATAAAGACACATCCCTGAGAGCTTTATGATTCTATAAGCACTGCAGCCGTCTTTTCCTAGCTGCTTATTCATTTTCCTTTCACATATTGTTTTGACCTCATTATGTTTACAAACAATATTAATGAAAGTGCTTAGCCCTCCGGTATCATTCGATTGGACTACTCCAATTAGTCATTCGGGACAAAAATGTCCACTGGCAAAAACTTTGATAAAAACAACAAATGTTTTTTCACCACTTTTTTGGGTTCAATCTTTAAAGCAACTTCAGCCCTAATAAAAAATGTAATAATTTTCAGGATTTTAACCCTTGAAATGCCCTTTAGAATAATTAAATCACTGTTGTTTTTCATGATAAAAACAGCGAAAATGAGTTATTAGTGCGAATGCTGTTTACAGCATTCCACTATAGTTCTTCAAATCTTGAATCTTCTTCTTATTTCAACCAATACTTTGGCTCTCAATAACTTCAGCATACTTTCAGCTACAGAAACCATTCAATATCAAAATATTCAGCCTTTTCAGCACATGATGGGAAACTTTCAACTTTTTCAAAATATTTTATACTTTTTGAAATATTCAGCTTTTTAAACTCATTAGGCGCTTTCACACCGGAGTACTTTTCCCCGTAACACACACACACACACACACACACGACCAGTAATCCAAACGAAAATATCTTCCCTCCGTAGTATTTTGATAATTTGCTAATAACCAATCAGATCGATGGATTCCAGAGAAGAGGAAACTTTAAAGGCCTTTTTCTCAAAATGATGACTCGGTGACAGTCATTATATAATGTGACATATTTCGCTTAATATTTGGAGTACAAAAACAATCCCGATATCATTAGAAAGCTATGAATCTCCTCTTTCTAACAGTGTATACAACTCAAAATGTGTCTTCGGGTCAATGCAAAGACTGTGATAACAAAAAAAATGTACACAGTAAATAATAGACCCATTTAAAAAATTTAAAATTCCAAAATATATCGAGAAAATAGCCTTGTTACAAAAAAATCATGCCATTTGCAGTAACACAACCAAAGTTATTGCCAAATGAAACGGCAACAATTAGTGATACCGGAGGATTAGGAAATATACAGGCCATCACTTTTTTGACTGTTGGCAGCCCTAGTATCATCAAACCCAAGTTATGAAGAATTAACACCTGGCAAATGCATAAACAAACACAAGGTGATAATGTGTCAGTAACAGTTGAATACATATGAAAACTGTTTGTTTATTCTAACCTGAAATAGAAAAACATCTCAATAAAATGATTATCATAACATGTCTCCTCTGTCCCCCGACCCCTCACCCTCCTCTCACCAGGCAGGCTGCTGCTGCTGAACAGATCCAGGTACTGCTCCACGGAGGTCAGCACTTTGTAGCCGGCACAGTTGATGGTTCCTTTGGGGTGGAGGTGTCTGTCGTGGGCCTGGGCAGAATAGTTAACATGTTAGAAAGTGAGTCAAAGCAGAATAATGTAAACCAGATTTGAGAGACTCACTGCTTTGCTGTCGTAAAAGTTGAGGTTGTAGGAGTCTGGAACAAAGACGAAGCGGTTCCTCCATTTCTTGTTCTCCTCCAGATAGTGAAAGAGCGAGCCAGAGAAAATTGATTTGTTTTCCAAAGGAATCTGTGAATGACAACAAACCTTATAGAAGCAAAAATATTTTCATGACAGTTGACTGCACAGCAGGAGGCCATAGGAGCTTTTGTTATTGCCAGAGAAGCAGGAAAAAGACAGTGTTTATATTTTATAGAAATACACATCTAAAATGTGCCATTAGAAGTGGTTTCTTAATCCCCAAACACCAGACTAACAATGTTTTCCTCAAGCAAGGTGACTGCATTTCTCACTACACTCGTAAACAAGGATATAATCAGTCTCCAGACAGTAAAAAGCAGACAAAGATATTTACTAGCATTCTGTCTGACAATGGAAACAAATAATAACATAGGGATCAAGAAAGGAGTTTCTCCAGTGGCTGCAGAACACAGCACACCGTGTGACAGTTGCTGGATTTACCTTTATTGCCACATATATGTTAAAGGAGACCTATCATGCAAAATGCACTTTTTGATGTCTTTTATACATAAATATGTGTCCCCGGTGTGTCAGGGAACTCACGCAGCGTCAGAAAATAAAACCCTCTCTTTTCCTCCATACCCAAATCTCTAAAAATGGGGGTACAACGGAGCTGATCCAGATTTGCGGCCGATGTGACGTAATATCGGCGGCGGACGCACAGCACTATCAGAAACAATGCCCGACTGTTTTGGACATAATATGGTCGGTGTTTACATTAGCATCGCTAACACTCAGAGCTAACCTGTACTGGAGAGAGCATGTGTGTGAAGAAGCAGGAAATGAAAAGGAACTCACTTTGTGGTATAACCGGCAAGAGAGAAAGCCTTTGAGCTCCATACTGTTTCAGAAATAATCCTTGATCTAATAATCCTTGCGTTTCATCAGCGCAGCATTTTAGACAGTATCCTGCCAGGTCCCGCATGAGCCGGCATAAGCTCTGCCACCTCTTATTTATTTATTTTTTCAGTTAAAAAAAAAAAAAAAAAAAAAGCTTTATTTATTTTATTTAGCCTTTATTTATACAGGTGAAAATCTCATTGAGACACAGGGTCTCATTCTCAAGAGAAACCTGTTTATACCCAGAATCAGCACTTTTGTAACAGGAAGAGAAATAGAGGGATATGAGGCATGGCTAGAATGGGTGATCTGTTTGTTTTTTTGACCAAAACACTTCATAGATAAGTTTTTTATATATATATTGCCTAAAAATAGCCTGGTAGGTGACCTTTAAGTTAAACTAAATGTTGAAACATGACTAAAACGCAAAAAGCCCTACATGCAATTTCCCTTAAAGAAAATGCCAAAATGAAGCGTTACCCTCTCTGCAGGCATCACTGGCCTCACCACACCTACAGTGATGGCTTCCACAAGTTCACCTGGAACTCCAAAACAGCAAGTATATGAAGTCTGTTTGTCTCTCAAAGAGCTGTGCTGGTTAAAGTTAGAAATTAACGGACGGTCTGGCAGCGTGCGGGACCTGGCACTGATGTAACTCAACTAGCTAATGTGACCAACACTGGCAGAATGAGTTGCGTTTTAATGAATTGCTGATGAACTTGTAAAGCTGTTGATGTGCTTTGAATGAAAAGTTAGGGAATATAAACATATGTAATACTATAGCGAGTGTGTGCAATGTGTGGAGGGCATGTTCGTGCAGAGAGGTGGAAGAGGTCTTACCTTGCGGTGTAGCAGCTGAGGTTGTGGGCCAGCTCCTCCTTCTATGTCAAAGCGAACTTTGTTGAAGAGAGCCACGGCATACTGCTGCTCATACAGACGGCCAAACTCCCCCATCACCTCCCTGGTCTGAGCTGAAACACACACGCACAGATTGTTATCACAGTACTGACAGTGTTCTAGAAAGGTTCTACATTTAGATTACAAATTATTATTTTATAATTACCACAATAATTGTGGACGTGTTTGCACTCGGTAATGCCCATTGGCTTGACATTGTGTGTCAAAGAATGAGCATTACAGTTTCAGGGTTTGCTTACATGGCTAAATGTTAAGACTTGGTCAACACTCATCTTAACCCTTTGGAGTCGACCGTCACGCCGGCGTGATCAGATCACATGACCTGTTCAAGCCGGTGCCGCATAAAAACAACAGTCCGGACAACATTGCCGTGTGTTTCCGTCGAAAGTACTGGCTTGAAACTATATGCCAGTCTTTGTTTCATGCAAAAAGACCCAGTAAACACGGAGATACGATGACAAAGTTAATACAAATATATTTCAAAAGTATGAAAAATGGAAGCACATATTTTAATATCTTCGCCGTATTTTATCATTTTACGAAACGGAAAATACTGGAAACTGTAGATCCTGCTCAACAGGATGTATTTACCAGGGAGGGGGTGAGGTAATCAGGTAAACAGAGTGATACGTAACGAGACGAAAAGGCACGGCGGGAACCAAAGAGAGACGGCAGGGAATGGAGAGAAACGAAGATATACGAAGACAGGCGGCGGGCGGCGGGAGACGAAGAGAGACGGCGGGAGACGAAGAGAGACGGCGATTGAAGTAAAGTGACAGACAAACATTGAGAATTTAGATATAGTTAGATAGATTTAGAGTTTTGAAGATTCAACTATGATGAAGAGAAATCTGAACGCGAGTCAAGCTATAAGCTTGTTTTTTGACATGGAGGAGGAGGAGCCTGTGATGTTGCCCTCTGTGTCGTAGTTGACAGAAACTGCTTTGAAGCGTGGCACAGATAAAGACAGAAAAAACAGATTTTTGTACATAATGTGTATATATATATATATATATATATATATATATATATATATATATATATATATATATATATATATATTATATTTATAATAATATAATAATATATTTGCCTTATCAGAATGAAATCCAATGTACATTATTTAAGCTTTTAAATGTTTTGTTGTGCCTACTGTGTCACTGTTGACAGAACTTGAGAAATGAGGAAAAAACGCCTATGGATACACCTGTTATTTGTTCATAAAATGTGTATATAGGTTCATGCTACCTCAATCAAACTTTCACATTATCATAGTGACATCCCATGTATATATTTCCAGCTTTCAAATTGTTTCGTTGTCCATGTTTGTGTTACCTATATAAAAAATAATATAATTTTCAAAATCCGTTTTTTTAATTTTTTTGTGATTTTGGGTCCAAAATGTTCATATAGTATCTCAAAATGAAAAAAATAACTATCAGGTTATATAGGTGAGGTTGTCCTTAAAAAAAAGATACCAAACATTGACATGCCAAACATTTCTTAATGGGGTTTAGTAAGACAAATCAAAAGTATGCGAAAACGGCCAAATTAGCCCAGGACTCCAAAGGGTTAAAAGTAGAGATGTCCCGATCCGATCACGTGATCGGGGATCGGAGCCGATCACGTGATTTTCAAAAGATCGGAATCGGGAGAAAAAAATCGGGGATCGGGAATCTTTTTTTTTTTTTTTTTTTTTTTTTTTTTTAATAAAATATTTTTCTTATTTTATCTAATGTTACAAAACAAAAATGACCATGTTCACGTCTTAAAGTCATCCTGAGGCCTTAGTTTTGGTTTAAAATTACACAACATCATGTATGTGTTGCTTCTTTTGGGCTTGTTTTCATAGACCTGGTTGCTTATTTCTCTCAAATCTGGCAACAGAGTGGGCAGGGCGCAGTGTCTAATAGTAGCAGTAAGCTAACGAGAGGCTACGTTCAGCTGGTGACTCGGGAGTCGGGACAGAGAAAATGTCAGGAGTTTGGAAGTATTATAAAATTGAAAGCGAAGGCAGTGTAACAGCCAGATGCAATGTTTGCAAGGCGGAGGTTCCGCGTGGTGGAAAGAACAGAGCTACGTTCAACACGACCAATCTAATACGCCACCTGAGAAACAAACACCAACACCAACAACAACACAACGAGTACACAGCGGCCATTCAGGTAACGGCACTGAAACAACCAACACTTTCAGAGACTTTTAAAAAGGAAAGAGAAACTGCGCCAGAACAATGAAAAGGCCAAAAAAATAACAGCCAAGATAGCTGAATTCATCGCGTTGGATGACCAGCCGTTATCTGTGGTGGAGAACGTGGGGTTTAAGGGACAACTTGAATGCTTTTCTCCTTTTTTTTTTCTCTTAATGCATTGCATAAAGATCGGATCGGGAAAAATCGGTATCGGCAGATTGTCAAAATCAAATGATCGGAATCGGATCGGGAGCAAAAAAAAATGATCGGGACATCCCTAGTTAAAAGGTTTTTGTTATCAATGGTATAAGATCAACAAAGCTAATACAAAAAGTTTGAAAAGAACAAACACGGGTTCCGGTGACGTCATCGCCCTGAATGGCAGCCTAAGATAGCAGCTCCTCCAAAGTAATAGTTAATTAACCCCGTAAGGTCGTCAAATAAAACAAACTCTGAGAATAAGCGACTTGGCAGTGGGGCAATAATGGGAAGAAGGGATGGAACCAATAAAAAAGCCGATGGACAACCTGGAAATGAAGAAAAAACGAATAACGGCTCACCTACGCAGGTACAAGATGGCGAAGCTAGCACTAGCTCATTGGGTATAGCCAAAGTTTTGGAGGAGATACGGGACTTTCGAAAGGACACGAAACGACAACTAAGCGATATTAAGGCTGAGCTTACCAACGTTAATACAAAAATAGCCGAGGCAGAGACACGAATTGAAAAGATGGAAGACCGTGTTCAAAACGTGGAGCAGGTGCTAGCTAAGATGATGAAAGTGCTGACTCGGCAAGAAAGCAAACTACTCGACCAAGAAGGGAGATCTAGACGGGAGAATTTAAGGATATATAATGTGTCCGAAGGTGAGGAGGGAACGTCTATGGTGGACTTTGTGGAAAAATTACTACGGGACACCCTTGACCTCCCCCCGCTACAGAGCTCCACATCGAGAGGGCGCACCGGTCGCTCGTCCCAAAGCCCCCCGGGGGACCAGGAGACAAACCACGGTCAATAATAATCAGATGAAAGTGATTTTAATTTCTTCCAGAAAATTGTTGATGTCATTATAATGGAAACTACAGGTATTCTAATATGCGGGGGGGACTTAAATGTGCACTTACAACCTGAATTAGACTGTTCTAGGAAGAAAACTAATGGTACTAAATCTCTACATAAGAAAGTTAACAAACTGTTTGAAGATGTTGGTCTGATTGATATATGGCGGGACCTATTTCCTAACAGAAGAGACTATACTCATTATTCCGCCCCTCACTCTTCATACACGAGAATAGATTATTTCATAACATTTGGTAAAGATAAAGATAAAATAAACACGTGTGGAATTGGATCAATAGATTTAAGTGACCATGCACCCATATATCTGACAGTTTATCTGGACCTAAGACCAAAGAATAATCTATGGAAACTAAATTCAAGTTTACTCAATGATCCCTATGTTAAAGAACAAATTAAGAAGGAGATCGGCCTTTACCTCTCTACACTCTGCCCCTCCATGTGAGGTCGGCCCAGACCCTAGGGGTTTTTAAATCTACACTAAAAACACACTTCTTCTCTCTGGCCTTCTAGTTAGAGCGGAGTACGACTCCTGACTTTTCCTTGCGTTTCATTTTTATTTTTGATATATATCTGTTGTAATTTATTGTCTTTTATTGTGATTGTAGTAATGTGTTTTTATTACATGTACAGCACTTTGGCTCGACCAAAAATCGCTTTTAAATGTGCTTTATAAATAAAACCTGATTTGATTTGATTTACCTGGAGTTCAATGATAATGGAGAGGTTTCCCCTCCCATTTTGTGGGATGCTTTAAAGGCTGTTCTTAGAGGGAAAATTATAGCACTGTCCTCATACAAGAAAAAAAAAAGGAATAAAGAACAAGAGGATTTACAAAATAAATTGAAGGAACTAGAAAGAAAACACAAAATTAGACAGACTCAGGATGCATTGGAGGAGATTAAGAAAATAAGGAACGAAATGAACAATTTGGCTACACAAGAAATTGAGAAAAAAACTAATGTTTCTTAAACAGAGGTACTATGAAAGCGGGACTAAATCTATGAAAGTACTGGCATGGAAACTGAAAAAAAAGATAGCAGAGAATACAATCCACAAAATCAGGGATCCAAGAACCAAAATAATAAAAACCAAATTAAGTGATATCCAGGAAGCTTTTGAAGCATTCTACAAAAAAATGGTACTCTGGAGTTCCAGGGGGCAGCCTTACTCAAAATGACACTTTCTTAAGCTCCATAGATCTGCCGACCCCCAATGAAGAACAAAATAAAATGATGACTGTCGACATAACTGAAGGTGAATTAAAAATTGCAATAAGTAAACTCAAACTAAGCAAGTCACCAGGATCAGATGGCTATACGGCAGAATGGTATAAGGAATTTAAGGGCGAGTTAACACCGATTATACTCTCAACACTCAATTGGGTCTTAAAAAAGGCTCAAACACCACCCAGCTGGAACGAAGCAATAATATCTGTATTACCAAAAGGAAAGGATCAAATGGAGTGTGGATCATTCAGACCAATATCTGTTCTTAATGTGGATTACAGGCTTTTTACTTCCATCATGGCCAGACGATTAGAACAATTCCTGCCTAAATTGATCCACAATGACCAGACAGGTTTTATTCGACAACGTCAAACACAAGACAACATACGAAGGACACTACATGTCATAGACCACATTCAAAGAAGTAAAATTGAGGCAATGATGATAAGCGTGGATGCTGAAAAGGCTTTTGACTCAGTAAATTGGGATTTTCTCTATCGAGTTCTACATAGATTTGGTATACATGACACAATTATTAAAACTGTACAGGCATTATACAACAAGCCCACTGCTAGAATTAAAGTTAATGGATATTTGTCAAATAGCATTACCCTCGAAAGAGGCTCGAGACAAGGTTGTGCATGGTCACCGCTACTCTTCGCACTATACTTGGAACCATTGGCTCAATACATAAGACAAAATGGAGAGAATAGGGGAATTACTAATCACGGGCGGGAACACAAGCTGGCTTGCTACGCGGACGACATTTAGTTTTTTTTGGCTCAACCAACAAACTCTCTCCCTAAATTGATGCAATCACTTGAACAATATGGTCGACTGTCAGGATACAAGGTCAATATTGCTAAAACACAATTGCTTACTTACAACTACAGCCCACCAGGTGAAATTAGAAATAGATACCCTTTGGCATGGCACACAGAGCATTTCAATATTTAGGCATTATAATACCAAAGGATCTTTCAGAACTATCAGAATACAATTATTCACCTTTAAACAAAAAGATTAAGGAGGACATGGCTAGATGGAACCTAATCCCTTTCTTTAGTCTCAGCTCAAGAATTGAATCCATCAAAATGAACATACTGCCAAGACTACTTTATTTGTTCCAGATCTTACCAATAGAGATTAACCAAAAACAATTTAACGAGTGGGACAGAATAATATCAAGGTATATATGGCAGGCTAAAAGACCTAGAATTTGTTTTAAAACTTTACAATTATCAAAAGAAAAGGGGGGGTGGGCTCTACCTTCCCTTAAAGAGTATTACCGGGCAGCACAGTTGAGGCCCATGCTGGTGCAATCCATCGTATGATGCCCAATGGAAAACCATGGAAGAGAAAATATGATCCATTCCCATACAAGCAATCATAGCTGACAGCGACCTACAGGGCTACATACATAACTTTGAAAATCCATGGGTAAAACTGACTCTTAAAGTATGGAAAGCAGTCATAACTGAGTATAAATTAGAGGAACATATTACAATTCTGAAATGGTGTGCAGATGACACCGACTTTACTCCTAATAAATTAGACACTAGATTCAAGGATTGGACAGCCAAAGGAATAACTATTCTTTGCAACATAATTAAAGACGGGAACGCTGTTTAGTTTTGAAATGCTTAAAGAGAAATTCCTATTAGAAAAACAAGACTTCTATCCAATTATGTGGAATTGTTTTAAAGGTCATCCGTTATGCAAAATCCTCTTTTCCATGTCTTTTATACAAAAATGTGTCCCCTCTGTTTTCAGAGATTGGGAAAGTTTCAGGAACAAACGTTTTTGTCCTGATCAATCTATATAAAAACCTGTCTGAGAATGAGCTGAGATGTCGGCCACTTTTTGATGTCACTATGTTTTTTGGGTTGGGCAACCATTAGCCAATCACCAACCAAGGTAACACCCGCCCACCTTATCACCTATAATCTCCTCCTAGAGCAGTGGTTCTCAAACTTTTTTCAATAATGTACCCCCTTTGAAAAAAAATGTCAGCCAAGTACCCCCTGATCAGCGCAAAAACTATTTGTTAGGGACAAAATGCCTATATAAAGAGGTACAGTACAGTGCTGCACCATCAGTGTCTGATTTATTAAAACATTTACCTTGTAACTGAGAAACACTTAAAGGTAGGGTAGGTACGTTTGAGAAACCGGCTCGAGATACACTTTTTGTTATATTCCATGGAATGCTCTTAACATCCCGATAGCAATAACTGTCGCAACAACTGACACCAACGGGCAGGAACATAGAACCATAACACCTCTATCAACTGACGCCAACAGGCAGGAACATAGAACCATAACACCTCTATCAACTGACGCCAACAGGCAGGAGCATAGAACCATAACACCTCTATCAGCTGACGCAAACAGGCAGGAACATAGGACCATAACACCTCTATCAGCTGACGCCAACAGGCAGGAACATAGAACCATAACACCTCTATCAACTGACGCCAACAGGCAGGAGCATAGAACCATAACACCTCTATCAGCTGACGCCAACAGGCAGGAACATAGAACCATAACACCTCTATCAACTGACGCCAACAGGCAGGAACATAGAACCATAACACCTCTATCAACTGACGCCAACAGGCAGGAACATAGAACCATAACACCTCTATCAGCTGACGCAAACAGGCAGGAGCATAGAACCATAACACCTCTATCAACTGACGCAAACAGGCAGGAGCATAGAACCATAACACCTCTATCAGCTGACGCAAACAGGCAGGAGCATAGAACCATAACACCTCTATCAACTGACGCAAACAGGCAGGAGCATAGAACCATAACACCTCTATCAGCTGACGCAAACAGGCAGGAACATAGGACCATAACACCTCTATCAGCTGACGCAAACAGGCAGGAACATAGGACCATAACACCTCTATCAGCTGACGCAAACAGGCAGGAACATAGGACCATAACACCTCTATCAGCTGACGCCAACAGGCAGGAACATAGGACCATAACACCTCTATCAGCTGACGCCAACAGGCAGGAGCAGGGAGACAAAACACTGAGCACAGCAGCCCAAGGTTGCAGGCTACTCTGAAAAATATAAAATATAAATCATATACTGGTTTGTTTAACACCTTTATGTCTACCACATCATTCCATATTATGTTTTTTCATAGTTTTGATGTCTTCGGTATTAATCTACAATGTAAAAAATAATCTAAATAATCAATTGTGTTCAAACTTTTGACTGGTACTGTATGGGATCAAAGGTGCAGCAACTGTCATGGGGAGGCAGTGTGTGTGTGTGTGTGTGTGTGTGTGTGGTACATTCCTGCTTTTTTTACTTCTTGCACCACAATTCTTTCTCAATGTTCTTCCAATGAAACGGTCACCCTGTCAGGGTGTGTGACTTCCGCAGAACTGATAAAAACACTCACACCCATAAACACACATGATGCATGGACTCATTTGGCTTTGGTGATTGTTTTAGCATGAATTCAGTATCATTTTCCTTTGAATATGAATCCTCCCAGGTAATGATTGCACAATGACCCACAGCATCTCTGTTCTCTATAGAGCACCATTGTGTTTTGTTTTTTTAAACCAATCATCTCTCAGAGAGGCGTGGCCAGCAGCAGCTCATTAGCATTTAAAGCTACAGAATCAGCACTTTTGGAACAGGGCTGAAACAGAGGGGTCTATGGGATGCTGCAATACTCGGTTTGGTGTTTCAGCCAAACACTTCAGAGACATTTTCTGTATATATCTGAGACCTATGATATATTGTTTAAAAAAAAAAAGAGTATAATAGGGGACCTTTAAGGTTAAAGTCCAATAGAAAGTTGAGGAAGGTTAAAGAATGGTATCATACACTGCGCTCTTTTTCTTTATCAGTAAGAGCTCTGGGCAGCCTTCACATATCTAGCAGCTAACATATTACACTTCTAAAAGGAGAGATTTGCATTGCCTTTTTGCCCAAAGTTATTCCTGGAAATGCAAGTTAACTGATCCCAATGAAATGATTATCTATGATCCAGATCTAGCAAGTCTGTTTATATGAACAATTAACCACTACACTCTGGAAAAGAGTATAACGTTGGAGAAGTGGTTCTTTAATTTAATCTGGCTTCTTACGAGTAAAAGCAAAATGAGAATTATCCCGACGCAGCCCGCCATTGTTGCTGTTCTGTGCGACTCCCCAGATGAGGTGAACTCTCTTTAAACACTCCACCATCATTCCTCCTGTCCCCAAAAAGACAAAACCCACCATCCTCAATGACTACCGCCCAGCAGCACTCACCTCCATCATTATGAAGTCCTTTGAGCGGTTAGTAAAACCTTCATCACCTCCTCCCTCCCTAACTCTCTGGACCCCCTGCAGTTTGCCTACAGAGCAAACAGGTCCACAGACGACGCCATAGCCCTCACCATCCACACTGCCCTCTCACACCTGGACCAGAGGAACACATATGTGAGAATGCTGTTCATTGATTACAGTTCAGCTTTCAATACCATTGTGCCCTCCAAGCTGGTCATCAAGCTCAGAGACCTCAGGCTCAACAGCGCCCTCTGTGATTGGATCCTGAACTTCCTTACGGGCAGACCCGAGGCAGTGCGGGTGGGAAACATCACATCCTCCACCCTGATCCTCAACACCGGAGCCCCTCAAGGCTGCGTGCTCAGCCCTCTCCTCTACTCCCTGTTCAAACTGTCTGACAGCTTTGGACATAGTGTTTTCACGTCAAGCCCCTACGATGTATAGCAATAGACAAGCATGCTGCATGATTATTGGCTCAGGAACACTGATGAGATTTTCGCCTCACGTATTGAAAGTTGGTATTGAATGACAAGGTGTTTTTACTCAATAGTTCAGTAGCCAGCCCTACTCACACCGTCTGCCAGCGGGTTCTGTCCATTGAAATATAAATCAGCACTTATTTGTGAAATTAGTAATCATCTGGTGTTTGCTGAAACACCATGAGTGATAAGCTTCTTTTGTAAATTCACTCAGCACGATCACATGACCTAGACTGCAACGCACAACTGAGGGGAAATCAAAGACCTTATATATTTAAAACAATAGAAGACGACAGGAGAAACATTTAAAGATGATATTCACCTTATTTGAGCGTGCTAGCTGCATTAGAACAGTTCAGCAAACGTTTTAATATATTTCAACTAACCATTGACTTCCCTACTAAGCATATCCCTGATCATGCAGATTTCAAGGCCTGCCAGTAAACCCAAAGCAGAAGAAGAAATGACGTCAGCGGCTCCCTCAGGGACTTAATCCGGTGTGAACGCGATCTACTAGATAGTTCCGGAACTAAAGATTTCCGGGGAACTAAGATCCGGGAACTAATCCTGGGAAAAGTACTTGGTGTGAAAGCGCTTATTCTCACAGAAAAACTGTTTTTTTTCACACGTTCACTATGCTTTAAGATTTTGACCTCTGAAATAGAGGGGCAATCGCTTTGTTTTCTGACATAGGACAACCAGCCACACTGGGAATAACATTACACTACATAAACTTTGAAGTAGACACCCATAGCTAACAAACATTCACATCTTAACCATAAACTGTATACCAGTCCATTATTTCAACCCACATTTAATAATCATTCAAAACACTTTCTCCGGTATTGTGCTAAAGAGAGCGTGTTAACCTTGAGCATGTGTGTTCACAAAATCCCAATATCCATGTGTTGGCAGGATGTGAAACTGCTGACTGATCAAATCAGTACCGGCCACCCCTACTCCACTCACAACAACATTTTGAGAACTCTTTCTCTAAATGTAAATGCAAAGAGAAGGACAGAGAGAGAAAGAGCCTTAAACAGGCTTGGAATTTCGTCATTTTAGGGGAAAGGCCATTTGGCCTTTAGTGTCACAATATTTTTTAGGGCACAAAGGCCACATGAGGGGAAACATTTGGATTTGGAGCTTACAAATAAATAACTTCCCTTTCTGATAAGAAAAACCACTGAATGACAATATGAGAAAAACTAGATCACTTTTTTTTTTAAAATATCAAACATTATAATCAATAGGCTCTGCCCAACTTACCAACACACACCACATAACACAAACACACACACACACCACCACACACCCACACCACCACACACACACACACACACACACACACACACACACACCACACACACACACACACACAACACACCCACACACCACACACACACCCACACACACACACACACACACACACACACACACACACACAACAACACACACACACACACACAACACATCACACATACACACACACACACACACACACACACACACACACACACACACACACACACACACACACACACACACACACACACACACACACACACACACACACACACACACACACACACACACACACACACACACACACACACACACACACACACACACACACACACACACACACACACACACACACACACACACACACACACACACACACACACACACACCCACACACACACCACACACACACACACACACACACAATCAGATCGATGGATTCCAGAGAGGAGGAAACTTTAAAGACCTTTTTCTCAAAATGATGACTCGGTGACAGTCAAGGTTCAAGTTCAAGGTTCAAGGTTCTTTATTGTCAATCTGACATAGCTACAGAGTAATTATGCAGTTGAAAATCTTATGTCACAGGCTTCTCCAACAATGCAACATAATAACATAACATAATAACAATAAGAGCAAGAGCAATACAAAAATAATAATAGTTATAAAAATGAAATAAAGTTATGATGTGGAATAGTGCAGTATGAGTCTATATACAAGTTATTGGAATGATATATATATATATTAGGTATTAGATACATACTACTGAGTAGCAGTTGAATGTTTGATGTTGTTTCAACAGTTCAATTGTTTAACAGTCTCACTGCCCGCGGGAAGAAACTGTCTCCGAATCTTCTTGTCCTTGCCCGGATGCTGCGGTAACGTCTGCCAGACGGCAACAGAAAGAACAGTTTGTGGCTGGGGTGATGGGGGTCTTTGATAATCCGTAGTGATTTCTTCCTGAGCCGCTGGGAGTAAAGGTCCTCCATGGATGGCAGCTCCGTCCTGGTGATGTGCTGTGCAGTTTTCACCACCCTCTGTAAAGCCTTACGATCGAGGTCGGTGCAGCTGCCGTACCAGGCCGTCATGCTGCCAGTGAGGATACTCTCTATCGTGCACCTGTAGAAGTTGCAGAGTATCCTGGAATCCATTTTGAACCTCCTCAGCCTGCGGAGGAAGAAGAGCCGCTGTCGAGCTTTCTTGGTGATGGTGGTGGTGTGAAGAGACCATGTCAGGTCCTCAGTGATGTGGACCCCAAGGAACCTGAAGCTTTTGACTCTCTCCACCGTAGTCCCATTGATGGCGATGGGGGCGTGTCCCTCTCCCTGCTGCTTCCTGTAGTCCACAATCAGCTCCTTTGTTTTGCTGATGTTGAGATGGAGGTTGTTATCCTGGCACCAAGATGTCAGGTTTTCGACCTCCTCTCTGTACGCCGTCTCGTCATCGTCTGTGATCTGGCCGATGACGGTCGTGTCATCAGCAAACTTCACGATGGTGTTGGAGCTGTGTGTGGCCACGCAGTCGTGGGTGAACAGGGAGTAGAGGAGAGGGCTGAGCACGCAGCCTTGAGGGGCACCGGTGTTAAGAATCAGGGTGGAGGATGTGATGTTTCCCACCCGCACTGCCTGGGGTCTGCCCGTCAGGAAGTTCAGGATCCAGTCGCAGAGGGCGCTGTTGAGCCCGAGGTCTCTGAGCTTGATGGCCAGCTTGGAGGGCACAATGGTGTTGAATGCTGAACTGTAGTCAATGAACAGCATTCTCACATATGTGTTCATTATATAATGTGACATATTTCGCTTAATATTTGGAGTACAAAAACTAGGAATCTCCTCTTTCTAACAGTGCATACAACTCAAAATGTGTCTTCGGGTCAATGCGACTGATTTCGATGGAGCAGGTCACATATATTCAATTTCAGAGCAGAAGAAACAGCCTATAAGGGTCAAACTCTGCACATACATCATTCAGCAGTGCACAGTGAAGCTCAAACAATCAACTGTATGAACAAGCAATACTTTGAAATGCTAAAGTGTGTGTGTGTGTACGAGAGTCTCTTTAATAACATTTTTCAACTCGAGCGTCAAATTTGCGTGACGCGTTCTCGCAGTAGCCAATCAGCAGTGAGGATCTCAGCCACTGACGTTGAATCAGAAAACCAAAACATCAGCCGTTACCGTTAGCTGTTAGCACACAGCTCCTCATATCTGTTCAGAAACTGGAACAAAGTTAAACATGAACAAAACACAGACTGTCTGTCATGGCAAATGCAGTCGCTGCTTTATTTCTGTCTTTAGGACGTTGTTGTGAGTTTGGACGGAGCAGCTACAGGTTAGTTTAGCCTGATCGATCCGATCTCCATTCAGAAAACACGCATTTTAAAAGTTTTTTCGCCTGCCGTCTTGTCAAAGCATTAATTCATGGTTTTTACTAACCGGTATCAGTATGCTGTTACTTCGGCATCATTTTGAAACGTGTATTACAATTAAATCACGGTAAATATGTTCATTTTGTTGTAGTTGGTATCTACCACAGTATTTACATGAATATAAGCCCCCGCCCCCTCCAGCACGTCCTGTTTGAATGACAGGAGTAAACACAGCTGACAGCCGCGGTGAAGCTCCAGCGATTAGAGCAATGCGAATATTCGCATCGCGTCCGTTGTGAACGCAGCATAATGCAGTTCAGAGACCAGACCACTGCTCTGACGCTTTTAAAGCAACTTCGAGATTTTAATAGTGTGAGGGGCACAAAGGCCATGGTGGCCGTAGGACGTACAATTATTTGTGGGGCATAACGGCCAGACCGTCGTGAAATTCCTACCCTGGCCTTAAACCTAAAGATGGATTCTGTGTTAGTTAACAAAGCATGGACCATCAGTTCTGTCATGTTATTATATCCTGTTCATAATCATTGATTTTGTGGACACTGTTGTACACAGTATTATCACTGCCTTGTGAATAAAAAGAAGACAAATAATTACACTTTCTGCAAGACATACACAGCAGCACCTACAATGGTTGAGACCATATCTGACAAGGGGAACGATTGTTCTGTTACACTGCTTCATTTAACTCAACTTAGAACAACACGTACTGCTGAATCTACAAATGCAATGGGAGGCATCTTAGATGGCTGAGCGGCACTGAGCAGCTCCGGTTGGGGGTCCAGAGGTTATGTCCTGCACAGATCTGTGTGAGGATGGACATGAAAGTGTTCAGGCTGAATCATCAGTACAAAATATGAGCAACTGTGTTACACCAGATTTAATTATTTGGCAAAAGTTAAAGCTAAAAGCCTTTTAACAAAAAAATGTAAAAGGAGAAAAGTAAAGCAAAGTTCCCAGAGAACAATCATGCTTACCATTGTTAGGGGTGGAAGTGTTAATGGTCATTCAAATAAAGCACCATCAAATCAGTCATATAAATAAATAAAGTGGAGTAAAAAGTATGTTATTTCCCCCAAACATTTACTTAAGTACAGTCAAGTAGTAAATCTACTTTTACCTTCCATCAGTGTTAATGAAGTATTTAGAGCTAACTACCAAACCAAACTGCAGAAGAAAAAAACATGCTCTTTCAGAAACGGTGGAATATTAAAACTGAATAACGTTAACCAGTTGTGTGGTTCAATTATCTAGGACATTGAGAATTTAAATGTAACCCATTAATGAATGAAACTTAAAAACAGTAACTGAAATAAATTGTATCTGGGCCAACGTCTCCCAATCACAGTTTAATGTTTTACCGCGTCACATTGCAGAAGGTTTCTTTACAAAGTACATGACGGCGTTAGAGGTAAGAAGATATCAGAGGCGCTGTGAGCTGCTGCTTCGTGTGGCTCTGTTGTTCTGCAGCTGGATACCACACTAACTACAGCTTTCTGCTCTGATAATGCCACCATGTGCCCTTCATCACTGTGGCAACGTCACCTAATCAAAGCTGCAGTACACGGATCATCCTATCACTGACGGCAGGTCTACTGCTTGAGCCTGTGTTGATCATAGAGATCTGAGCTGAGACCAGACTGCTATTTAATAGACTCACAAGACAAACCCCCAATCCCCCCCCCCCCCCACCAGTGCCTTAACAAAAACATTCCACTGAGATAGACCCATAGGTTGACTCATAAATTTAGACTGTGTTCCCATTAGAGCTGAAAGAAGACGGCTGTGCTTGTGAAAGGATGTAGTGGAGCACCAAGTGAGTTCACATTTAGGCATGTTTACCAGGGGAATTAGATGGCAGCTTTAATTCAAACATTTCCCTGCAGCAGCTCTTCAAAGTGCAAGGCGCTGATCCAGGATTTACCTTCAGATTATGGTGCAGATATGACTGTTTCTTGATTTTACAGGTTTAGAAAAATGGCTGACTAAACTTGATACTTATAATCTGGATTCATTCATTTAAAACTTAAAAGGTGTGTTTACCTGTCTCCCTTTGTCTGGGAGTCAGTGTGTAATAACCTGAGCAGAAACATTCTGTGGCTGTTTGTTAAAGTTGACCTCATGAGATCATTCCAGACCTGCTCTGTCTCAATCAGAGCAGTGTGTGTTCTGTGGGGTCCCAGGTACTTCCTCTATCTGAACCGGCTCCGCACAGAGAGGCTTGTTTTAAGGTGAGGGCCACACCTCTCAGGCTACAGAGCCGGCCTGTTGGGCCCCTAACACTCCCTCCAGAACTTTAGGGTTTAACAGGGGCAGAAAACACACACACACCACATTAGGATTTCCTGTTTCCTGGCCCCTCACCCACTACTCTATGCATTACATGAAGTTTGGGATCCCTGCTTTCATTTGACAAAAATAGTTGTGTATTTTTTTTTTTATGTTTTTGTTGTGGTTTCATTCTAGATTTTGTAATTTTGTTTGTTATCTTCCAGGCAATGATTCCCATAATTAGGAAACACATGTTTCTTTTTACAACAACAATAATGAAGCTGCTCAGAGCAGTGGGTCCCAATCCATGGGTCAGGACCCTCAAATAAAAATCTGAGGGGTCACAAGATCATTAAAAGAGAACATCAACGTCAGTGTTTCCCCTATATACAAATAGTCGCCACTTAATATTAAAATAATAATAAGTGGCGACCCTTTTTCATTTTTGATTGTTTGTTATGTGGATTTGTGTTACTGTATGTTCAATAAAAGGTGTATTTTTGCTAAATCTTGAGACATTGCCACTGTATCTACTGGCAGGGCCGATTTTTGGCATAGGGGCGCCAGATCTGGGGGGCAAAGCTCTGGGAGGGGAAAAAACATTTTTGACCGTTGGCACTCATCCTAATTTTTGGCCTTGATGTAACAACATTCATAATTAAGTAAATGTAACACCCTTTTCACCCCGGTTACACTTTTCATTTGCCCTGTACGATGGGCGCTGTAAGTGATGAAAGTGGGGGATGTTGGCTTATCAGGCGCCCGCAGCTCAGAGCCAAAGTGCGAGCGTGGGAGCGAGAGAGCGAGCGAGGGAGAGAGAGAGAGGGCGCACCGGTACCGGCGCTGTTGTTATTAGAATCTGGTGCTAGCTGCACTAACGGATATAAGAAGTAGATGTTTCTACAACCAGGGTGGAGGAGAGCTCTCCTGTCTGACTGAGAGGCTCAGTGAGGTAAAGGACTCTGAGGGTTTAGATAGTTAATTTTAGTCTAAGTTATCTCAGTAGGTCTCAAACGTTTTGACCACAAATTATGTAAACACATATTTCCAAGGCACTCCTTTATAATTATTAGGATAAATAAAAACAGGTTTGAAATCATTCCAATGTATACTATAGGACAGTAAACCAAAAATATTGTTTAAAGTTGGAGAGATACAAAAATATGCATAAATAAATAAATGTTAAGGTAAAATAAGATATAAATGAACAACAAAAATAAAATCAGTTACATTTATTTGTTATTGGCTATGGTAGGTTATTGGTTATGTTCACATACTTATTGATTAATAAAATGTAAACCGATCTTTTTCATATGGGTGTTTAGAGTTGTACCCCCTAGATCAGGTCTCTAGTAATTGTGTGCTCAAAGTAGTGTTGTCACGATACCAACATTTTGGTTTCGATACCGATACCAAGTCAAGAATTGCGATTCCGATTCTTTTTCGATACTTTTCTTTTATTATTTTCATGATCAATAAAATTGTAGTTTATCTGTTAAGTGTTTTCTTACAACATGGTCTCTTCTTTATACTTGAGTTTATGTGATTTCTTTGATAGTTAACTTTATATTTTATTAACATGTAATAGTACAGTAATATAAATAATTATTGACAAAATGTACATTGCAGATGTTAGCCACATTGGTAAGTTAGCTAAAAAGATAGCCATATTAGACAGTTATCATTGCCATTGCCTCGTCAAACTACGAAAACGTTCGTTTGTCACAAAATAAATGACACTTGTTTGACTTAGATTTGAGGGCATGGGCTTGAGCATGATGTAATTATGTTATCTATCACATTCGCTAACCTGTCTGTCTTTAAATTCTTTAAACAGCTCTGGATGCCGGTCGGCGAGGTGCTTAGCCAAGTTTGATGTGTTGGCTCCCTTGGTTTGCAGGGATCTAAAACATGTCTTACAGACAGGCCTCATGGTGTCCGTAGGCTTGCCCTCACTGTCAGAGATATAGCTCAAATACTTCCAAATTTCGCTTCTGCCGTCTTTTTTGTCAACAAGCCGAGGCGCAGCGGCAGTTGCACTCCCACTTGCAGCTTCTCGTTTTCTCACATGCAGCTAGCGCGTGCACGAGAGAGGGGAGGGACGGTAGGCACGGCTGCAGTGCAGGGAGTGGAAGCAGAGCGCTGAACACACACAGCTCTTATTAAAACAGCGCTTTCTCACCGGAGTACTTTTCCCTGTCATTCTTAAAGTACCGATACTAATGACACGGAGGAATCTTAACGTTTTTAACGGCAGGGTATCGCGGTACCTTTCAAGTATCGGTACTAGCACTACAACACTAGCTCAAAGTGCACCAGATTTAAGTATTTTACTTTAAAATGTTCAAAAAAATATTGTCAGTACTATCTCCGATTGCTTTAGTAGAAATAAAAACAGTTTCAGTGCACAGCATTTATCAGAGAACAAAAACATACAAAACGGAAATACACAAATGAGTAAATAAGAGAAAGAGTGTCTTTTTGCATTCATGTGCATTTGTTAGAGTGTATTGGTTTTCAACAAACAGCAAATAAACAAGCAATAATAAATCTGCTTTCCATGTAACTGTGTGTACGTGCATACGCCTGACTTGAGTAACCACAACACATGTGAGCTCATGCCAGTTTCAAGAGAGGAAATGAGAGGTTAGCCATGTGATCCGGGTGATCTGCGCTCCCACCCCCTCCCACGCTGACCTCACCCTCGAGGTTATGAGGGAAGTCAAACAGGCCGCTAACTGGTTACATACGACTCCAGAGTCTCCAGTATTATTCTTATCAGGATCAAGACACGGCTTCTCCACAGTAAGGGGTGCTCCATTCATCAGCTGCTCATTAATCATCAGCTAGCACAACGCACATACTAATGAAGCCCTCTATCAACACGATAACCTAAAGTCTGATAAGTCAAGTACACAACATGTGTTTCACCCATTTCATTAACAGGAATTGACTTTGAGTGAAAGTGTGAATGTGTGCGTGTCAATGATAAATCCAGGCACTTCCCCTAAAAGACAGCCAGACCCTGTCCTTGTCTCGGCAGCAGAGACTGTGTGGCTGCAGCTCAAGGACTGGAGGACACACACAATCACGCACGCTTTTTCATGCATACCTCAGATTCCAAATCTGACACGCGCACGTGCGTGCGTGCGTACGTGTGTACTCAGTTGGCTTGTAACATTACTTTTTTTCTCTTTCTCCTGAGGAGGTAGTTCACTGCATGTGTTCTAAAGTTGAATGCAGAAATCAAGAATGGAAACTTAATGCAACACAGAAAGGTCATTGGAGGAGGTGAATATATCCTCAAATGATAAGAAAAGGGAAGGTAAAATACAGACATGTACAGAAAGTAGACGAGAGTTGAGCTTTGTTCCAGTCACTTTGGAGAGTTTGAAGAGATATTCCAGTTAGTGGCTAGCTTTAACCATCATAGAAATGGACAAACATTTACATAGTTTCCTTTTTTGGAGTTTAATTTGTGTTGTGTATTACACAATACATCCAGGTAAAAAAACATCTTACTGATTGTTATTCTCTATATTTATTGGCATTGTATTTGATATTGAGGTAATCCCAAAGTAACGGAAAGTAATCAGTTAAATTACTTTTATACAGTGGTGTAAAGTTACTAAGAACATTTACTTAAGTAGTACTATACTTGAGGGACATTTGTTGCTACTGTGTACTTCTACTCCACTTTAGAGGATAAATGGTGTACTTTTACTACACTACATTTATTTAATACCTTTAGTTACTTTGCAGATTTTGACTAATAATGTGAAATGTGCAGGACTTTTACTTGTAACAGAGTATTCCTACACTCTGGTACTTTTACTCAAGTACAATATCCGAGTACTTCCCCTTACCTCTGCTTTTATAGTATGATACTTAGATGACCCCCCCCCCCCCCCCCCCCAGCTCTGCTGTGAGTCAGATATGACCCGGTGTTACCGTGCTGTCCACTCCTCGCGATATCTCGCATTAACTGACGCTACTACATGCGAGTAGAAGACAAACTAAAATGTATGTCGGTAAGTACAAACAGTAAAGAGAACCACACATCCTGCTCAGATTACAGTCTTTTCATTTTTCCTAGCTTCAGTAGAAACGTGTCAAACCGCCACCCCAGCCGAGCCAGAGCTCCAGAGCCCGCGCAGACTCACCTGAGATCAGCTCGCGCCTGCCCTCATCCAGGTGACTGGATATCACGTCCCCCATGCTGGAGGAAACTCAGAACCGCGGATGGACTCCTGGTCTGTGCAGTGTTTAAAGAAGGGAACCGAGCCGGAAAAACGGAGACTCCTGCAGAGGCTGAGCTGTCACCGGCTGTCCAACATCACCGGGCCTGCAGTAAGCGGGTCGGGAACGACTGAAGCAGACGGTGAGGGAGGACACAGTGAGCGGAGGAACACACTGACGGAGCTGTGGGAGAGGGACACACCCTCCTTTAAACCCCCCCCCCCTTCCCAGCGGCGCTGCGTTCAAGTCATGTGGGGGAATTTAACTCTCCCCTTCAATCTCTCAGGATAAAATCTGTTAGAACTATTAGGATTTTACCGCACTGTGAACGCTGAACGTTCAACCGTGTGTTCAAACCTTCACCACACTGCCAGGAGAAATACGTCTGTGGGAGCCTGGGAGGAGCCCTGAACAAGAGCCTGAAACAGAAGCACCTGAATGTGTCGAACATTCTGGACATAATCAGCCTGCGTATTTCAAACATATTGTAAAACGTAGGGGTTGGCACAAAACAGCGCTGAGAGGACAATGTGCAAAACGTTTGGGATGACATGTTTATTCCCCACCACTTGTAGTGATATGCTGTTCCTCTGCTGCCCTCTCATGGATTTAGCATTCGGTGCCATTTCAGCCATTTAAATATAAAAAATTAAGAAATCGTAATATTCCATGATTTTTTTAATGTAATTGTACTAATAATAATCAATTGTATTTATAAGCGTACTTATCATTCGAGTAAACAAAACTCAAAGTGCTACAGAATAAAAAGTGTGAAACAAAACAACAAAAACAATTAAAACAACAGAATAAAAGCAGTGGCATTAATGCCGGCATGGCAAAATGTGGGGGTTTTAAAAATCTAGTAAAAGGCTATTCTAAAAAGATGCGTTTTTAGGCCTTTTTTTAAAAGCATCCATAGTCTGTGGTGTCCTTAGCTAATAATGGCTTGTTAAAGTATAAGAACAATATTTTGGTTCAGCTCAGGAGATTAGGTCAAATGATTGCTGTTACTGTGAAAGACAGTAACAGGGGGACTATATTGCTACTTGAATGATGATGATCAAGCTATCCCTTGGTGACAACAGAAACACGTATTTGATAAATATATTAACCAGATATTTCCATATATATATGAGTTTCCACAAAAAATAACAGGGTGGACACGGTATGCTTTACCAAAACAGTCAAGCTCTTTACAAATAATTAAAAAACCTGTAAATTCAGAGGATCAATAAAGTACTTATCTACTATCTTTCTATCTAAATGAAGAGCGATTCTAACTCTGCTCTTCGAATAAGATTATCCTGCTCAAAATGAATTCTTCTTCCTGAGTCATACAAATAATAGAATATTAAAGGGGCATGGCCAGGGGATTTAAATCAGAGTAACGGGGGGACATTCAAACGTTGGACACACACTTTTGAATACACTTTAAACAATACAAATAAATAAAACAGAATTTGTTTTATTGCTTTTTTTATATCTGTTATGGAAGTTGAGCAAACATGACTTGGGACACGGCACTTTGGCCTATTTGTGCTAAAAGAGTCATTATTTAGAATTTTGAATATCCTGAGAATATAACATAGGGGATTACACAAATGTAAATGTTATCAACAGGCTTCAAGAAACAGAACAAACAGTAGAATAGTAGGCTACACTTAGCCGAGTATTTTTCCTATAATTGCCTGATTTCATGTCAATCATGTTTTCAGTATTTCTTCAAAAGTTGTATATTATAAAATTAGTACAACTATACAAATTATGTTTTTAAACTTAAGACTACAAGTACAAAATGATATTAGCTTGTGTTCACCTCGTCAGATTGGCACGTGTGGTTGTGTGTGTCTGTGTTGTAGCAGTTACATGATCTCAAACAGCCAGCTAAGCAACATCCCGGAATTGTGCTGAAGATCCTACATTTACATTACATGTTTTAGGTTATAAATAATATCACATCAATGGTGCATCAAATCAGCCTTCAAAGGACAACCGAAAAGAGGAAAATTGGAAAGTGTCAAAAAACTCTTAAATTCTTTATTTGTGGTTTGTGAAGCAACAGGCTGCTGAGATGTTTCCAGCTGTGAGCCTCTGCCCTCTGGTCAGCTGATGTGGACAGGGAGGGACTTCAGAGGATTCAACATCAGGTGCATCTTTATCATCGTCTTATATTAAGTGTATAGTTAGTCTTCAAATAAAGATTATTCCTAACACCTAGTGTTGCAGTTTCTCTGAAGCTCTTCTGTTTCCTGATTGTCATCCTGTAGCCTACTTGAAGCTCATGTTGTCTGTTTCTGTCTCGGGGCCTGGCTCTGGATGTCTGCTATACAGTATATGTGCCAACTTTTCAGAGGCGAAGGTCTGAACTTTTGCAGGATATTGTTTTTTAAAGTTATGTTGTGTTCGGGTCTCCCGTGACCCATTTCAAGTTAAAATTATATAATAACTACGCTCTAGTTTTCTTTAACGGAACTTAAAGGCTTCATGATATCCTCCACAACATCTATATAAACACAAAAAAACTGATTTTGACAATTTTAGCCAAGTCTGAAGGTCTCTAAAAAAAAGTGTAGCCTATAATTTGGTGCTCGGGTCTGGGAAGACCCAGCAGCATTGTTGTGGGTGACTCGGGGTCAAATTTGGCCCAATCAAGATTCATCTTTGACTTTAGACACCACACCCCTTCATCCACTGTAACAATAATTTAAAACTTTTTTTGGGGAGATTGTATTCTAATATTAGTCTATTATAGTCAGATAACATAATGATCCACTGTCTTCACTATAGGAAATATAATGAGTGAATTGAATCACATGTTTTACTTAAAGGGGACCTATCATGCAAAATGCACTTTTGTATGTCTTTTATACATGAATATGTGTCCCCGGTGTTCCAGGGAACTCACCAAGAGTCAGAAAACACAACCCTCTCTCTTTTCCTCCATACCCAAATATCTAAAAACGGGGCTGCAACGGATCTGATATAGACTGATACAGATTTGAACATTTCTCTGACGTCAGGACGGAGGAGCTCCGCCTATATGGCCAACTCTCCACCTATCAGGGGAATGAGAGGTTGCCGTGGCATGGTACCAGCATGGTAACATGACACTCGTAACTCGGCCCCCTCCTTTGCAGGGGGGCGTGGTCAGCTGCAGCGCATGCAAAGACAGGGGTGGAGGAGAGCAAAATAGAGCGAAATGAGGCATGGCTAAAATGCATGATCTGTTTGGTATTTTGAAAAAGAAAACGTATAAATATACCTTATATAGGTATGGCCCTACAATATATTATTCAAATATAGCATGATAGGTCCACTTTAAATATGTGGTGTAATGTTTTTTGGGGCCATAAAATAAAATTACAACAGCATTGTACGGTTATGAATGCATAATAAGTTAGTTATGATGTAGATAAAACAATATTGGATGATAGCCATTACTTTTGAGTGTTTTGGACTGAGATAAATCATGGGTCAAAATTGACCTGCGAACACCATAAACGGTAACAGCTTTAGGGACACGGTGTCGCCGCTGCATTCGAGGCTCCACTAGCATCCCCCCCCCGTCGACGCTCGCGAAACAGAGGGTGTTTCTCAATGTCGAGGACGCTTGCTTGGTAGCACATGTCTTCCGAGTCACTTGCTTCAGAAGCGAGGCAAGAATCCTTCCTAGCCTCGGAAAACGAAGAATTGTGGAATAGGCTAACACAGGGGTCTGCAACCTTTTGACCAAAAGAGCCATTTTGCCCCCTTTTCCACCAATATTTTTTGTCTGGAGCCGCAAAACTATTTGATAGCTTGATAGCTTATAAAGTTGTATATATTCTTACATCATAGACAAAAACTGCAGTTTTTTTGCATTTATTACATTATATAAAACTGTTAACCTCTAATAATAAACAAAGAACTCTTATAAGGAGAATTACAAAAAATACACAGGCCTCGCCTACTTTAAAATAAATCAACACAGCACTTGGGGAGTCCTCTGCACATTTGAAGAAAATGTATATAATTAAAATGGGCCCACTTTGAAATAAATAAAACATATAGCTGCACCCTAAAAAGAGTTAACTGATTGAATTATGACTGAAGATCGTCAGCTGTCTTCCTCTTCCGTGTTTTCCCTCCAATATGTAAAGGCTGCAGCACCTTTGACAACTTCTCTCTACATATCAAAGATACCGGTAAGCTAGCATCGTTTGCTGTGAAAGCATATAACTCTAACCATGCAGAATTAAATCCTATGTTCCTCCGATACTTTTCTTTTCTTTGATTTATCCAGTTCGCTCATCGAGCCGGGGGTCCGGTTATTCGCCTGCAAGAAAAGGCGCTGGTGCGGGACCGTAGCAGGATATGACGCATATTTTAGTTGACCTAATTAAAACCGTTTTTAAAATTTATTTTAATTTGTGTCACAGTATCACCTCAAAATACAAGATACGAAACATTTTCAACCGTGCAACAAAATATAAATAGTCCTACAAATATTTAAATTTTATTTCCTTCTTATTTTTGTCTAAACTCAAGGGAGCCAGAGCAGAGGGCTTAAAGAGCTGCGGGTTGCCGACCCCTGGGCTAACAGGTGTGCAGGTGTGCGTCATATGCGAGGCCCCGCATTAAATGGAGCGCGATTTCCGCCAAAGATTTGGAAATTGGTCCGTGCGCAAAGCATTGTGGGGATTTTAAGACACATGTGCAGCCTCGAAATTTTTCGCTACGAAGTACGCCGGCCTCGGTAGAATTCAGTATGCTGGACATTGGAACAGTCCTTCGGCGGCACTCAATGACGTAGTATGCTTGAAATAGTGGCTCTGGAGCATCCTTCCTCGACATTGAGGCTGGAGCCACACGAGGACGATAACGCAAATGGACCGAAATCGATTTCAAAAAAGTCTTCCGTCCACACGCAATAGGCACCAGAAACGTGTCCGTTCACACGAGACCGCTCGAAAGCGCTGGAGACGCTTTAGTACATATGCCGGGCCTGTAAGTGGCGCTGTACTTCGGCCACAAAAGCAGCGAAGAAGACTTCTTCTTCGCTGCAACCATGGCATGCCCTTCTGTTTATTCTCCGCTGTGGCTCTGGCTTTTTTTCTCCCTCCCCGAGACAAGCATGTGCTCCTTCTGTAAATCTCTCTGGTTAGTCCACCAGCAGATGAAAAACACCCACCTCTCCGCCTCTTCCAAGGAACGAGGGGACCGTGCGGCAGAGTTTCAGTTCGATTTCTTTTAGAAAAGTGCCGGTCAAAGGTCTTCTTTGTTATTTATTGAGCTTTAAAACAAATTGATAACGACTCTATATAATAATATAAGAATAAAAAACGGAGCCTCTCTTTTCCTCCCCCTCTTCTGACAGCCCAGCAGCTGATCTCTGAGCAGGAGAGGTGGGGAGAGGCGGGGCTATTGCTTCAACGTTATCAGGACATGATCGTATAGGCGTAAACACGGAGCCGTTTGCCCCCCCCAGAGCGTTTAGTTTGCAGATCTACCCACCTTGGGACTCGTTATCGTTATCGTTTTCTGCATTTCCATGTCGGCCTCGTGTGGCCGAACCGTCTATCTGATAGAGAACTGTAGCAGATACGACCGTTATCGTCCTCGTGTGGCCGGGGCCTGAGAAACACCCAGAGGGCCTCATCATCTAACTTTGCGTGGGGCCTCAAGTTGGCCAGGGACGGCCCTGTACAGCACTCCCCGGCAGTGTTTTCCTAGAATGCGTTTCTGTCTCTGCTTTCCTCCGCTCTGCTCTGTGTGTGTGTGTGTGTGTGTGTGTGTGTGTGTGTGTGTGTGTGTGTGTGTGTGTGTGTGTGTGTGTGTGTGTGTGTGTGTGTGTGTGTGTGTGTGTGTGTGTGTGTGTGGTCGTTGGACATGGGGGATCGCCGTTCCCCCACTTATTTGAGCCCCACTTTTTTTAAGCATGATTTTTTTTCAATAGTCTAATACAGTGGTTCTCAACCTGTGGTACGTGTACCACTGGTGGTACGCCAGCTCCTGCTAGTGGTACGCGGAGGAATCTGAAATATACATTATGTTTATTTTTTTTAACAATTATTTTTTATTTTATTTTTTTAAATAATTGTATTTAACCAGATGAAAACATTGAGACAACATCTAATTTACAATGCTGACCTGGCCAAGAAGGCAGCAACGGTTCTTACACATAAGTAACACAGACATACCAAATACAGAAAACACAACTAAGTAAACAAAAAGACGAAAAGCAGTCACTACATTGTGCACATTAGGACAGTAAGAAAGGTGCACTACTTGTTACTGCAAGAGCAGCTGGTGGTAAGGACCTCAGACAACTTCAATTTAAAACATGATATAGAGACAAGTGCCATCAGTTTGAGGCTTGATTGAATAACATTAATTACAAAATAAATCATACTATCAAAATACTACAACGAATGAAAATAAGCTTGAGATAATTGAAACTGTTTTTTAAAAATGTATTTCTGGCGTTGCTAATGACAACCATACTACCCGCGAACGATTAGCGAACGTTGCAAGCAAGCTAAAGAAAGAAGAAAGCTGAATGATGTTAAAAATGTGGCTCAAAACGGGAGGTATTAGGAAAAGAGGTACAGAGGAGAATATTACCAGCAAAAGTGAACAAGTGAATGAGGAGGAGGACAGTCATCAACCGAGCACAAGCGCAGGCTCCGCCAGCAACGCAAAAGTGATATGCACAGCCACAACGCTGTGATGGAGGAGAGAAGTGACTCAGGAAGAAGGCATTTGCGCAAAGAATGCAGAGAAGGCTGTGACCGAGGTCAAAAGCTGAAAAAGCACACACATTTGTCCTTAATTGTTATCTTTTTTCTTTTCTTTTTTACTTTGCCACCACAGAAATGGCAATAGCAAACATCAGCAGACTGAAGATGAGCTACACTGTAAGACCGAACATTACAAGCTTCTGAAAGAAAATGGGTTGTTTTAACTCAAACATTTAAAAAAGTTAATTCACCGCTAATGTTTTGATGACTATGAACTGATTTTTAATATTGTGTATACAGTGTTCAACCACTTTGGGTCATATTGGTGATTGTACTCAAACATTTTTACTGAATCTGTCTGACGCTGGTCTGACGTCATCACGTATGTGCTCCGCCCCCGACGTGCGGAGACGTTCTCTCACCCATGCCTTCACCAGAGTCCGCCATTAGCTCCTCGCCTCGGTTGAAATCGCTCATACTTTTAAGAATACTTTCCCCACCTTGCTGATTGCACTCACTGCCGGAATCTTGATCCTTTTTTTGGCCGCACTACTCTGGTGAGTTACGTCTTGTAGTGATGGCAAAATGAAGCTTTGAATGAAGCATCGAACCACTTGGACAATTGTGTCGGAAATAGGTTAATTTCTCGAAGCTTCAGTTACAGCGACCTCTCCTGGCGAAGTGCAAGGCTGCAGTGGGTTTAACGTATCTTTGCCTTGAAAAATATTCGATGCACACACACACTAAGACTGAATATCATGTTCTATTTGCAATTAAAGATTGATAATTGTGTGTATTGGGTTATTGAGAAGAGACTAGAGAGTGCTGGAATTTTTTTTGGGCGGAGAGGGCCTTTTATCAGTTAATAAAGTATTAAAGTTGAAAAGGAATGATTAAACGTTCATCCGTTCCAGGCTTCGAACCAGCTGCGCGGAGGTCATCGCCACTTCGGGCCGCCGGCTCTAACCACTGGGCTATCTATACTTTAAGCTATAAACATGTTTTTTATATTCGTGTTAATTGTCTTTTTGTTCACAAGTTCTCCACATTTCGAAGTGTTTCCCGAGCCAGAACGACCTATCTTTCTTCCTGGCTTGCTCTATAATGATCCAATTAAAATGCAATACCAACAACAACTCAACAGCAACAACGCAAACTACCCACACATTGCGCATTGTTTAGAGCGGTCATAAAGTGTTGAAGCGCTCAAATTCGAAACTGTTTCAACCTGTCACCTGTCAGAATAGAGATGAGGCAGTGCATTGAATCGCGTGATTGGACCGCGAACCAGTCAAGTGATTCATTCAGGAAATGAAGCAGTTGCTGCTTCGGACGTCACATGTCACGTGATTTGAAGCAGTTGCTGCTTCGGACGTCATATGTCACGTGATTTGAAGCAAGCTTCGAATCACTGCTTCTATGGAATAAGAAGTCCAGGGTTGAAGCTCCGTTCAAAGCTTCAGTGTCAAACTGCCATCACTAACGTCTTGCCTTTGCACAGTATTTAAATTATGTTTTATTAATTTCTGCATCTAATGCACTTTGTGTCACATGGTGTGTTAGTTTGATTTGAGCTCTTGTTAGCTAGCCTACATTTAATATCTGCCTCACTTGAAAAATGATTTAACTTACGTGTAAGACAGTATTTCTATATTGTTTTAAGTTATATCTCAAAGTGGAACGTTTGTGTTGCAAAAGTTCTCTGGAAAATTCGAACCTAAAATGGCGGCATGCGGCGCGTTTTCTTTCTTCTTTTTTTTTTTACTGCATGTCTGGGCATGTTTTATTAACTTAGAGGCATAGAGGATTTACGTTCATTTGATCCACTACAATGTACCATAACCGTGCGTTCTGCATGTTTGTAAAAGCAAGCTAACTTGAAACAATAGACTATTCATTTTACAAGGTAATTTATACCCCCCAGCGTTTTCAATTACATGTAACTTAGCAAAGGTAATGATCGCACAGTGATGATACTAATACTTCTAGAATCTGTGGAATCTCAGCTTTAATCTGATAAGTAATAAAGTATTTCTACCGTGAGTTAGGCATTTTTTCGCTCAGGGCTAATTTAGACGCTTCTTGTGAGACTTGTGTTTTGTTTCGGTAAAAATGGTTCGTATCGTCAGTTAGGTGAGTTTCGTTAAGTGGGGATGACACATTAATAGGTTTTTAAATGTTAAGAAGCCCTGAGACAAAGTTCGTGAACAAAAAGCCCTCGGTACCGGGGGCTGCCCGGTTTAACAGATTAATAGTCTAGTGTTTCAAGTTAGCTTGCTTTTACAAACATTCAGAATGCACGGTTATGTTAAAACGTTAGTGGATAAAATTAACGTAAATCCTCTATGCCTCCAAGCTAATAAAACATGCACAGACATGCATGCGGTAACAAAAAAGAAGAAAAGCGAGCCTCCTGCCGCCATTTTCAACCCAGTCTCACGGCATTTCGTGTTATTAGTCACGAAATTAATTTAATCTATTGATTCGTGTTCACCAACACGATTTTAAATGCAATGTATTTCTATTGGTAGTATGTTTCGTGCCTGCACCACGTCTTTTTGTCCGGTCGGGTCTTGGAAGACCGGAAGCTGTGTGGTTCATAAAAACATGTTCTTACTCAATATCTTACCCTAAGCCTAACCCTATCCCTTTTATTTTAAATTGTATAATGTCTGAGTTTTTTTTGCCGTCAGTGAGGAAAATAAATGGCTCAGAGCCTCAGAATACTGAAATCTGTATTTTATGTCATCTTTTTTTCCTTCTAATTTGTTATTATTTGGTGCAGGCACGAAACATACTACCAATATAAATACATTGCTTCTAAAATCGTTCTGTGTCAGAATACTTAAATCTGTATTTTTTTAAATGTCTTTTTCCTTCTAATTTGTTATTGTTACGGTTTTGTATTTATGTTTTCATTTTCCACCTTTTGTTTTGAAATGTTTTCCTCCTTGTGTCTTCTCTGTTCCTTCTTCCTGTGTTTGCCTTCCTGTCATTAGTTCCCCTGGTGTGTCTGATTGTCTGATTGTGTTCACCTGTTGCCCTTGTGTTTCTGCCTCTCTTACCCCAGCTTTGTCTTGTCTTGTGATTACCCCTCCCTGTATTTAGTCTTGTCTCTTCCTGTGTTCCCCTGTCGGTTCATTGTTGGTTTTTCCTGTCTTCCTCCATGTCAGTCACGGTTGTCTCTCCTGTCTCCCTCCATGTGGGTCACGGTCAGTTTTTTGTACAACCCATTTGTTTCATGCCTTGTTTTGATCAGCTTTTAAAATAAAGCTCGCTTTTTGTTACGAGACCTGTTACCTTTTTGATAGTCTGCATTTGGGTCCTACCCTTCCACGCCATCCTAACAGTTATTATTTACATTGCTTTTAAAATCGTTCTGTGTGACACGAAAAAATGGCGAAATCGTGTTGGTGAACACGAATCAATAGATTAATTTCGTGACTATAACACGAAATGCCGTGAGACTGTGTTGCCATTTTAGGTTCGAAAATAGTGTTTCTCAGATCATTTTGTGAAAACTTTGCAACCCAGCTAACCTTCAATGTTTTTTCTCTTTAGGAAACTGAAGCAACTGGCAGATATATGGCTTCTTCAATCTGACTCTAATGGCGCGTTTCCACTACAGCGCGGAGCACGGTTTAAGAGGGCTGTGACGTCAGCGGCCCGTCTTTGGTTGCGTTTCCACTTGGCCTAGTACCGGCCGGCGGGTCCTAATTCACAGTTTTTCTGGTCTCATAAAATCGTGGGTCTAGGGCCAGAGACAACGAGGCTGAGTCGGACTGAGTATGCTAAACTAGAGAGAGCATCGCTGGCAAGGGGGCTACAACTACAACAAGATGGACATATTTGACCGTGATTTAATTGTAATACACGTTTCAAAATGATGCCGAAGTAACAACATACTGATACCGGTTAGTAAAAACCATGAATTAATGCTTTGTCAAGTCTGCAGACAGACGGCAGGCGAAAAACCTTTTAAAATGCGTGTTGTCTAAATGGAGATTGGCTAAGCTAACGCAGTATATGCTCCGACCGTCCACACTCACAACAACGGCCTATACAGACATAAATAAAGCAGCGACTGTATTCGCCATGACACAGGCAGTCTGTGGTTTGTACTTGTTTAACTTTTGTCTAGTTTCTGAACAGATATGAGGAGCTGTGAGCTGTGAGTGCTAACAGCTAACGGCTGTGTTGTTTTTCTGGGGTTCTCATTGAAGATGACGTCACGGCTCCGCCTACACTGCGTTACTATAGATACTACCCCAGTTCCTAAACTGTAATGGAAATGCGCCATAAAGTGAGCCAGTCCTAACGAGGCCTAGCCATACCGAGCGAGGCCGTGTAGTGGAAACGCGCCATAACATCAAAAGACCAAAGAGGGCAGAGGTGAATTTCTTGCCTAATTTCCCACTGGGTGAAGATGGTACAAGCCTTGAGCGATTGAGACTCCAAATCGTAGATGAAGTTACGAGGAGTGATAAAAACCTTCCCTTGATTGAAAAGTTAATGCAGAGACTACCTTTGCCCTGCGGCGCAATGAGATCATCAATGATGAGCTACCTGTTGGAGAGATCCTGGAATGCTGGCCTGCCTTGAAAATGGAGTCACAGGTGAAAATATTGTATTTATTACCACTATATAATTATTTTGTGTGCCTTTGTCACTGATAACTTTGACATGTTTACTCAGTTTTAGCATGTTATGTTTGTGTTTATCTCTGCTGCCTTCAGTCCACATGTACATTGTACTGTGAATTAAATAGTCATTTTATATTTTGGCAGATTTGTGCAGAGTTTCACAGGATAACAAACCTCAACCTGAAGAACCACTTCTATGCGGAGTTGGATAGACATGCCCCCCGTCTTCAGAGCCTGTTCAGGAAGAAGGCGGCAAACAAAGGGAAGGTAGCTGAAGTTCTGAATCAGCTATTCGTCTCCTATGACCTCCAGGTGAGTCGGTTATGCCTCTTGGTGTTTTATTCTCATACTAGAGTGGATTATCTTTGTCAAAATGGTAATCTCTTCAGTCATAGAAGAGCCCTTTCTTGTGATATCAATTGTTGTGTGGCTATACTGTTTAGCATCCAAAGTAAAACAAAGATATGTTCTCACACTCAAGGAGCAAGGTGACGTCCATGTCCGACGTGCTGCTGTGCTCTGCCTGCATATCTGCATGAAGATGACTCCACGTTTCTGAGGCTGTGGCATGTAAGTCAGCATAATAACTGTTTTGAATGTATGTGACAGATCATCAAAAAATATAGTTTATCTTGTTACATTGTTTCAGGAGCTCTATCGCAGGAAGACAATTATTTGAATTTTTATAGTGAAAAAATTATAATAAATGATAGATTTAGTTTGAAAAGTATGAACTGTCCTGGTGTCATCAAAGCTTGATTCTGTCACTGAGGTTATATTACTCAAACATTATCTCTTGTGTTGCTCACATCCCATTCAGGTTCTAGTTCCAAGATTTGAATATTGCCATAAGAATTGTAATTATTGTAAGGTACACAATGGATATGTTGAATATAATCTCCCTTTACTTCACTACTTTAGGATTTATTTGAAAGCTCTTTAGGTTTCAGTGTTAAAAATGGGCTCACGTGATTTAATAAAATATACAATTAAGAGAGGGCTTTCTTTCCTGCAGCATCAGTGTTCAATACAAAAGAATCTCTAGTGTTCCCCATATTTTTGTATGTGTAGTAGGGAGAGATTATACTGTAAATATATATTCAGTTGCCAGTTTATTAGGTACAACTAGCTAATAGTAACACAGTCTAATACAGTGATACAATAAATCCTACCCTTATGAAGGTTATAAATGTTTTTTTGTAGAAAGCATTTATGTCAACTGATTGGTTATTTTGGAGGCTGAAGTTTCTGGGGCTGTAACATTATGTTGTGCAATGCTAATAGGTGTTTCCTTAACCCTTTAAGCACATTTTGTATCTTGTTAAAAAGAAGTTGAACTCCATCTGATTCAGCCAGCTCTACCATCTGGTTGACGTGCTATGCACAAAACAACCTCTAGATGTCACTGTGGTTCGAATAGAAAGCCCTTCAGCTAGCTTCCACTGAGAAAGTTGGCAATGCTAAAAATCACTGCTGAAGAAATCACTATTTTTGGTCAACTTTTGTAAGGTAACCATATCAATTTTGACACATTTTAGTGTCAGAGCACTGAGTGAACATATTTAGATAACTTGATGCACAAAAAAAGTTTTAACAAGGGTGTAATTATTTTTTGGAAAATATGCTCAACCAATCGGTGGAATTGGCTTTTTATGGTAAATTAGCAATATGACTTTTTCAGCGTTTCAGAGATGTTTTCCAATAAAATATGGTAAATAAATGGCTAGATTCATGGTAATATTACTAAATCTAGTACTGCCTTATGAGGCAGAGTGAAAGAGTGATAATAACAAATACAAATACTGTACTGTATATGATGATTCTTGAAAATGCACTTTTACCATAAAAGGCCAGCTCGACCATTTGGTAGAGGCTCATAAAAACAAAACTGTGAAAAATAAAATTATTTGTGGCCCATTTGATAAAAAAATGCAAACAAATAATTTTTCCATAGCTTTTTTTCTTGGTCTGGCAGTTAAAGGGTTAAAGCCACATTATGCACAAAACATTAGGTTATTTGATGTGATATCTCACTGATGTATTTTTTAGAAAACAGATTTCTGAGATAGCCAAGGCAATTTGGGGTAATGGGTAACGTTTATCTGTTCTTGTCATCAGGTGGAGCAGTCTGATGATCCAGACATAGAGGACATTGCGGTCGGACTTCTCATGATCAGTGCCAGGTCAACAGATACCACGCTCTTCTGCCCAGAGAGGATCAGAGTTATCGAACTCCCCACACTGGCTGACGCATTCATCCTGCTTTTTGCACTGACTTTTGCCCTGCATCTGAGCTACCCAAAAGACTTGGCCAACACTTTCGACTTCACCCAGAAAGTGTTGATGGGCCTGGATGAGGGGAACTTGAAGCCCAGGGTGTTGAGCCTGAAAAATGAGCCTTTGGAAGTATAATCCTACCAACAAAGTTACACTTTAACAATCACACACACACACTGTTCTCCTCTGTTTACATCCTGCTGCTTTACATCTGTGTTCTGTATTGCATTGACAGATTTGTTACTGTTCAGCTTCAAGTTGAAGGACTGTTTGTAGATGTTGTTTTATACTTTTATATGTATTGGGTCTTTATGGTCCATGTGTTAAATTAACACGCAGAACTGTTCCTGAAAATTGTGTTCACTCATAAGTGATGGTTAAAATACACACAGATATTTCTCAAGGCCCTAGCACTGTTTTTAAGGTATTTTTTTTATTTAAAAGAGTTATTTGCTATACTATATATATTTTGAGTTTTCTATATTGTCACTTAATAAAACAGTGATTTGCATTTAAATTGTCAGTGTTAAAGTGCTTTTGAATGTTTACTCAATGTTAACTTAGGGATTTTGAGTTACAGTTATCTGAAAATATTTATGTAATCGGTTTCAAAAAATGTTTTAAGTACTCTACATTCAGTCAGTTTTGACTACTAATCAATTGACGTTTTTAATTCATATCGCGTTTTATACAGCGAAAAGTTTTTTATTTAGAGATAATACAAATATTCAAGTTAAATATATTTGATTTTCATTTGTACTGTGCTAACAAAATAGCTACTTGATGTTTATATGTACAGTGTTAACACAAATTATTAGTTAAAAGAAACTTAATATATAATGTTTCTTTAACTTACAAACAATATGTTTGTGTCCCTTGAAAATTACTACTAAATAGAACTCAATTGATAAGATTATACTTTAACTTAAAACATTTCAGTTAAGGTATAAGTATTACTCAAAAACTTCTATGTAATCAGTTTCAAAGAAATGTTTGAGTTCTATTAACTTGTCAGGTTTTACAGTGTATTAGCCCTCAAGCTCATCTGCTCCTGGAGGCTTTCATTATTATTGTGGAACTGAATTCCCAAGAGGACATTTTCTGTTACAATGTAGGTTGTTGCGGGAGGCCTACATTCAAACTTTGGTATAGGAAATGACATGTATGTACAGTTATTTGTTTTGTGAGAACAAGTTATTTTGTTCTTTATGTTCTCACTTGTGGTTTGTGAGTGATGAGTGAGAGAGAGACTGCCCTTTGTACATGTAGCTGTGGCTGCCAATAAATAATGTTATTATGAATACATTTGCCTCCGAGTCCTGCATGAACTGTGAATAGACTGTATTTTAACATTGGTCATGGGGTACTTGGAGAGCCAACTATTTTCTCAGGTTGTAGGCCTACTTGGTGTAAAAAGGTTGAGAACCACTGGTCTAATAAATATAAAATCATTGCCAGTGTTATCAGTTGCAAGTGTGTATTTGTTGTAATAATGACGAAAATATACATTTCACAGTAATTTATGTAATTTATGTGCCGGTGTGTCCATGGTTTTGAGTCTGTGTGTGTGTTCAGTGCAGGCGCAGCGCCGTCTGCTTTTTGCAGTACAGTAACTAAAGTAGGACTAAGCATAGGCTACCGGTAGTTTCTGTAGACCTGTCTGCCCGTTGTGTGAGTGCACTGCGCGCATGACCTAATTAAAATAGCGTCCACCCAGTAAAGAAATCCCCACTACACCACTGTGTGTGTGAGTGTGTGTGTGTGTGTGTGTGTGTGTGGGGGGGGGGGGGGGACACGAGAGCGGAGGGTATGATGACGTGTGACGTTTAATCAGCGTTACTCATAACATGAATATGGGCGACACACCCGAAAGATCATAAAGTCAGGGTAAAGAATATACACCTGCTCTGAAATGTAGGTTACTTAAATGAACTTCCCCTCCATAGTTTCTGCACACTTATGTTTACGGAAGTAAATATATCACAGGGCTTTTATTTTGGAATGATCGGACCGGAAGTGCGGTGCTCATCGCACAGAGCCTGACAGCAGGTGGCCCGTCAGTCAGTGAGGAGGAGAACACGCAGCATCATGGCACCACTTGGTCTAAAAGCCATTGTCGGAGAAAGTGAGTTTATTATATTTCTAAGTATATTTGTACTTTCATACAGACATGTTGATATATAATCCATACTTGATTTGTTGTTAATTAGTTCAAAAGAATGTAAAGTAGGCCTAGTGAATGACGGGTTGTCCCTTCACAACAGATGAGGACTTGAGGAATAAGGCGGCTTGCATTATGTCTCTTTCTCTATGTTGATGGTAATGAAGGCCGATGAAGATGTGTTCAACTTTATTTTGGGTAGTGCAATGCGCATGGACGCACAGACCATGCGGCTTGCCTCTCAAATGTAAGTCAAATGGATTGACACACAAATATTTTCGGTGGTGTTTTGGCAAACTGGAGTGAAGTGTATAAAGACGGTTATAGAGCACAGTCCTGGTTTGGTGTAAATCCGGCCTCGCTAATCTTTGGCTGCGGATTAAGGGCTGTGACATCATTCAGAGCAGAGGAGAGGTTTCTGCTGCTCCCCCATCACTATGCGGGAGACATTACACACCATGGAGTCATTATTAATTTACACACCATGGATTCATTATTATTACACACCATGGAGTCATTATTACACACCATGGAGTCATTACACATCATGGAGTTGTTATGATGACGCAGAGCGACAGGTCTGTCTGGTCTCGGGACTAAAGATGTGTTGGATGAAATGGTACTTTCATGTGGGTTGCCTTAAGATATTTAATGGCTTTAAAATACATGAGTATTTAAAGAAGGCTTACTCCAGGTTTCTCTCTGTTTTATACACAGTTTCAGCCAGAGGTGGAAGAAGTATTCAGATGTTGTTCTTAAAGGGGACCTATTCCTATTTAAAATCCACCTTTTCATATCTTTTATACATAAACATGTGTCCCCTCTGTGTGAAAAGATTCTGAAAGTTCCAGGAAAAAAGATTCGCTCACTTTTTGTCCTGATCCATTTATATAAAAACCTGTTTGAAAATGAGCTGATCAGACTTTGGCCACTTTATGATGTCACCAGTGGCGTTTTCTCCTGGAGGTCAAGGGAAGCCAGGCTTCCCCTGTTTTTTCGGATTGTAGTTATCATTTTAATAAATAAATAAAAACACTTCGTTTAGTTTCGGGAATTCTTCTTTGCTGTGTGTTGCTGCCGGCCGATCACTCCCCCATTCTCATTGAGTATTTTACAAAGAGTGAAACAGCGCCCCTCTAGATGTTATGGTAAAACAGTAGATTGCACTCTCTGTTGCGAGAGGAGGCCAGCCGAAATTGGCTTCCCTTGGTGAAAAGAAATGGAGGGATTGACCAATCAGACAAGGCTCACGTCATGTCCCTGCCAACCTGTGATTAGTCAGAGCCATGCCAAGGGAAGCCAGAGGCGGCTGGCTTCCCTTGCCTCACAATCCAATCAAATCGCATCAACTTAGTGGTGCAGTGACGCGTCCTAAAACCCGGAAGTAAGCTGCGCTCGCGTTCCCTCGACAAAAAAGCAATGGGATTTCTCCATAGGATTTTGGAAAATTGCTCGAAATAAGGTCTGTGGAAAACGAACCTGTTAGATAAATGCACGTTTTGTTCAGCCGGATAATATCCACATGTCTACTCTACTTTTATAATTTTCGAATCATAAATCTAATAGATAGATAGATAGCGTCACTGCACCACTCTCACCGCCGTTAGAAAGTAGCAAGCAACTGAAGCAAGTGCAATTATGGAGGGTGGAGATTTGGAGTATTTAATCAAAAATAATTGTACTAAACTTCCGCTACAGCAGCAACTAAAATGAAATCTGATGACAGGCCAATGCCCAAACTGGAGCTGTGTACAGCGAGGAAAAAAGGAGCGAATCGGACGTAAAACGTTAAAGGTCTCCTGATTTAGTTTGTGAATGAATGCTTATTAGAGTTTCGTCTGGAGAGTGCGTGCGGACCTGTCGGTTAGATAACAGGCGTGTGTAAGTCCTGCATGATACAAATGTGTGTAAAATGATACCGGGCGCTGTAATCACATTAGCTATGCATGAATGTATTGATTATTTTAATTGAGCTATTTTTAAATAATTACTTTTTTACTCAAGTACAGTACTTGAGTGCACTTTACTGCTCAAACACACACATGCAAACAGGATATACAAATTAGGCCAAAAATACACACATGCAAAAAAAACATGTATTGATGGAGAGGTGAGGGTGAAGGGGCTTCAGTACCTGGAGGTGAACTGTCACTTCACCAAGTACCAGTCAAAGTCAACTTAATTGTCAATCTTTCAGTTTGTGTGTACAGACAGAGAGATCGAAGCACCGTTTCCCACAATCCTGAATACAAAAACAACTATATATAAAAATATGTATGCAAATATGTATGTACTAGGGGTGTAATGGTTCACAAACATTACCAGTACATTAACAGTACCGGTTTTTAGGTCACGGTTCGGTACGTTTTCGGTACAGCAGAAAAAACTAGAGAATGCAATTCCTGAAGAAATTGCTAGTGGGAATGCTTTATGATGAAAAGCTGACGCTGAATTGCTATGCTGAAATGTAATGTGTAAGAAGAAAGTGAAGAATTTAGATTGAAATGATACATGAACACTGGGGGCTTGAATGTGTGATAAGAGAAGAAAAGAAAGTAAAAAGGCTTGGAAAAGCAGCAGAATATTTGAACTGCAAACTTTTGAACTAACTTGATGGTGAATTATCTGTCGCCATGGCAACGGCATTTGATGACACCGCATAATACGCTTAGATGTGTTGATGGCTGCATCGTTACCAAACCTGTGAAGTTTTGGGCCATTTAGAGCATTTTCACTGAAGTTATGAGAAAACCGTGTTTCATGGTGAGCATTGTGTTGCCATGGCAACGGCATTTGAAGAACACGTGTACCGAACCGAAGGGCCCATACCGAATATTTTCGGTACGAATACGTATACCGTTACACCCCTAGTATATACCTATATATACACAATCAAAGACACATTTATACATATGCACACATTAAGACCTAAATAAAAGCACAACAATCAATATATACAAAAATAACAGTCACTTCAATATCTTTGAGAATGTACATTAGTGCAAGACTGTTCATAGCAGCGTTAAAAAAAAAAGTGTCTGGTGCTGGATTTGAGTGTCTGTGTGTGCGGGGTGTTAAAGTCCAGTGGGGGCAGGGGGGAGGGAGGGGAGGGAGGCGAGAGAGTTCAGCCTCCTGACAATCTGGTGGAAAAAACAGTTTTTTTAGTCGGGTGGTGCTCGACCTCCGGCTGCGGAACCTTCTCCCTGAAGAACGGAGGGTGAAGAGGCAGGTGGAGGGATGGGTGGGGTCACCAGCAATGCTGAGTGCTCTGCGGGTGAGGCGGGTGTTGTAGAGGTCCAGGAGTGATGGGAGTGAGGCACCGATGATCCTCTCTGCAGTGTTCACTTTGGGAGTGATGGGAGTGAGGCACAGATGATCCTCTCTTCCTCACTATGCGTTGCAGGGTCTTGCGGTTGGATGCTGTGCAGCTTCCGAACCACAGCGTGATGCAGCTGCTGAGGATGCTCTCGATGGCGCCTCGGTAGAAGTAGAGCATGCTCTACCTGCTCTCTTCAGTTTGTGGATGAAGTAAAAGCGCTGCTGGGCTTACTTGGTGATTGACATGGTGTTGTTGGTCCAGGAGAGGTCCCCGGTGATGTGCACCCCCAGGAATTTGGTGCTGCTCACCTGCTCTACAGCAGCACCACCGATGGTCAGTGGGTGGGGGTGTTGGGTGTAGGTTCTCCTGAAGTCGACAACAATCCCTTTTGTTTTCTCCACATTGAGTAAGAGATTGTTACCTTTGCACCACGTGGCCAGCTGGTTCACCTCCTTCCTGTAGTGGGTCTCGTCGTTGTTGCTGATGAGACCCACCACGGTTGTGTCATCCGCAAACTTGATGAAGTGGTTGGAGCTGTGGGTGGGTGTGCAGTCCTGGGTAGTGATGTGTCGGTCGCGAACGAGCCGATTATTTTGAACGGCTCTTTGGTACGAACGAGGGGAACCGAGTCGTACTTGGTGAGAGTCGTTCAATCGTTGGTCCGCACTCACTGCCTGCCAAAATCCACTCGCCTTTCAAAAAGCTTGATTTTGTTCCCCAAACGTATTCTGTGAAGACCCGCCCCTACTCTGATTGGTAGGTTTCAGCACGAGGAGTGAGGTGGGGTGGGTCTTAACGGAATACGCGAGAGAGAGAAGTCATAACAACTGGTACAGGACAGGTAGACGACGTGTTTTTCGGATGGAAAATGAGCCAAACGCGAAAACGCAGCAGCATTTGGATGCACTTCAACCAAAACCCAGGCAGTGATAAAGTGCACCATTTGTAAAGGCAAAATATCCTTTAAAGCAGGGTCAACAAATAATCTCCATCGCCACTTAAAAACACAGTAGGCCTATCTAATATTAAGAGTTGCATGAATTTCATTCAAGGCAAGGCAACTTTATTTACTTAACACATACAGAGGGTAAATTCAAAGTACATTCACTGACATGAATGACATGGATATGGCGCCACCTTGTGTCATGTTTACAATGCAGATTATTGACATTAGGTCTGGCAATACAGTCAATCATTATCCTGGTGATTATTTCGTAGATAAACCTAGTAACCCCGCCCCCTTTAAAAAAACGGCTCTTTTGAACGGCTCTTTGAAAGGAACGGAGCCATAAGATCCGGCTCCCTTCAAAGAGCCATAATTCCCATCACTAGTCGTGGGTCAGCAGGGTGAAGCGCAAGGGACTGAGCACACATCCTTGGGGGGCCCCTGTACTCAGTGTGATGGTGCCTGATGTGTTGTTGCCGACCCGTACAGATTGGGGTTTGGCAGTGAGGAAGTCCAGCAGCCAGTTGCAGAGAAAGGGGCTAAGGCCCAGGTTTGTTAGTTTGCAAACCAGCTGCTGTCCACACAACATATATATTATTTTGGTCTCCAGGGATTTCGAACCATTGAGCATCAATCTAGTTACCAAACTGAGCCCTCACTGAGCTACTGAGTATTTTACTTTATAATACAGCCTGCAATTTCTGTGACATTTCCTGACATTTACCATGTATTTCAATTTCCATTGTGGTGTCGTATAAATCAACACATACAATCAAAAAACGAACCAGTTGCTAAGGTACAGTGGAACAAAGGAGCAGGCTAGCAATTGGGACATTTACAGAATTATTTAGGCCATAAGTATTTTTGTAAGTAACCTACTGGGTATCTTTTGGGTAGTTTAGAGGAAAGGAAAAACTATTGATACTCAAAGTGTTTTTGAGTTACTGCAGCGACTAACCGCATGAGCTATCACCACTCTTCAGCTCTCTGAAGCGTCTTCCTGCTCAGAGCCTTGGTGTGGTTTCCAGGGATGAGAGAGAAGTCTCTGGCTCTGGTTGGTTGAGAGGCAGTCCAGGTACCAGGATGTCATCGAATAATCACAAGTGAGTTTCTTGTGATGTGTCCTCTTTAAAGTTTATGGACACACCAATATTGGAAGACAGACATCCCAACCTGTGAGTTAGGACCGTCCGAGGCACACATCATCTTGAGATCCATTTGGGATTGTTTTCTGAGAGACATTACATAAGGTTTATGAATACTAACCTGTTTCACCCCTCTGAATCTCCCTATGATTACATCTGTTGAAATGAATTAGTTATTTTCAAAATGTCTAAATCAAACTTTGCATCTGGATTGGGATCATTCTGCACATCAGCAGCCGCCTGTTGTTTGTCCCGCCGTAAAGCTTCAGGTCAGGTGGCGTCCCATTCTTTCCCACACACTTCCTCCTAATCCTGTTTACCAGCTGCTTCACCTGGCCTCTCCCTCCTTGTCTCCAGCCTCCCTCCAACACAAACATCTGATGCACCCCAATGGAAATGTTTGTTGGTAAATCAAATCATTCGTCCTTTAGGGGAGACACCCCAGGTGAGAAGTACAAGTAATCTTTAGATGTGCAAATGAGGCCTTCTCTAATACTAACTTTTATTGAATTTATAAGAAAAACTGAGAAATAAACACCTACATGTGTATTTTAGATACACATGTACAGTAGATGTATTCTTACTTGTTCTTACTACTACAACATGTTATGTAAGCAATATAGCCCTAACTCTCAACCATGAGAAGGGTAAGATACATTCTGCTCCATCTGTCATTATGTCTTTCACAAATACCGTCCTCAGCCCCACAGTGTGCTCACTTTCATCATGTGATCCAAATGTGTGGCCACCTGAGTGTCTCTCTGTGGAACCAGGACATGTTGACGGGGGAGGATATTTTGGAGGAGGAGTGCAGTGTAATAATCTGTGTGTGTGTTTGTGTGTGTGTGTGTGTGTGTGTGTGTGTGTGTCCGCTGACACATAAACAGGAATAGCTGGGTGGGAGGCAGTAAGAGGATTGTAAGGATTGGCAGATTAGAGCAGTGATTGCCGCGTCCCTTCATGTCAGTCTGACAGAGGACAGATGCTCCCCCCACCTTCACAAGACAAATACTGGATTCTGTCTCATCAGTTTGATTGGCGTCAGCAGCTACCACGTGTCCCTAATATCAATCAATCAATCAATCACATTCTATTCATACAGCCAAATAGCACACAGTTATTAGAGCACCAGTGGAGGAAAACATAATACATGTTACATAGATAGATACAATACATAGATCAGTGGTTCTCAAACCTTTTTCAATAATGTATCGCCTTTGAAAAAGAAATTCAGCCAAGTACCCCCTGATCAGCGCAAAAACAATTTGTTAGGGGAAAAAAGCCTATATAAAGAGGTACAGTACAGTGCTGCACCATCAGTGTCTGATTTATTAAAACATTAACCTTGTAACTGGGAAACACTTAAATGCTACATTTCAAATCTTTACAATCCATCACTAAATTCATGGCAAACCAATTTGAACATCATGCAATAACACTAAGACGACATTAGTTGCATTGAACTGATATTTTTAATAAGTTGTAATTGTTTGTTTGTAGCCTTTATTTAACCAGGTGAAAGCCCCTTGAGATCTCTTTTTCAAGGGTGACCTGCACTTTTTTATTTTCATAAAATAAATCTCATGTACCCGCTGCAGTACTCCAACGTACATTTCTTCTTCTTCACTAATGTCTTCATCTCCTCCTGGCTTCCTCCTGCTCTCACACTCCTGGTCTCTTCAGTGTACTCTCTTTTCCTTTCCCTCTTTCTACTCATCCTGATCACTTCTCAGATATGTCTTTTTTGTTGTTGACTCACTCCAGCTACTCTGGCCTGCAAGAGTCTACTTGTGAAAAGCTCTGTTACAAATGCTTGTATAACTTTACACGTTAGGGCCATGTAGCTAATAAGTAGTATAATGTAGAGCCGATGAATAGGAGTCGGAGGCGGTGTGTTTAGTATGGAACTCCACACTTTATTTTCCATCACATTACAGCAAAGCAGGATGATCTTGTCTACACGCTACACAAGCTAGAATGACAACACAACGCAGGTGCACTCACTAACTCGTCCGTGGTGCAACACACTCTATATAACCCAGTGAATTGTGTCCCGTAAATGTCACCACACAAGGCTGAAGAAAGCGAGCGGTTGCCAAGTGCCCTCCACCCACTGCTCATGCACCGCACCGACGGCGTAGTCCGACGCGTCTGTGGTAATGGAGATGGGGGCCGTGGATGACGGATGCGCCAACAGAGCCGCCTGAGCCAGCGCGGTCTTGACCTCCTTAAAGGCAACCTCAGCCCCCGCCGTCCAGTCGATCTCCTGGATGGGGGCCTTGCCCTTCAATGCCTCATACAGCGGCCGCATGAAACGGTGGTAGAAAGTTACCATACCCAGGAATTCACGGAGCGACCGGGCTGTGTGCGGGCGAGGAAACGCCGTGACAGCCTCAACTTTCGCCGGCAGGGGTGGTGCTCCGCCTTTGGTGACGCGGTGCCCAAGGAAGTCAATGTCAAACACCCCGAACAGGCACTTTGCAGGGTTGATTATCAACCTGTGTTGGCTCAGCCTCGCGAAAAGGGTTCGGAGGTGGGACAGGTGTTCCTCCTCAGAAGTGCTGGCGACGAGTATGTCGTCCAGGTAGACGAACACAAACGGCAAGTCCCGCAGCACCGAATCCATCAGGCGCTGGAACGTTTGAGCTGCGTTCTTGAGCCCAAAAGGCATCCGCAGGAACTCAAACAACCCAAATGGCGTTATCACCGCCGTTTTGGGAATGTCCAGGGGATGCATGGGCACCTGGTGGTATCCACGCACCAGGTCCACCTTAAAAAACACCAGCCTACCCGCCAGGTGCGCCGAAAAGTCCTGAATATGTGGCACCGGGTAGCGGTCAGGTGTCGTAGCATCGTTGAGGCGGCGGTAGTCCCCACACGGGCGCCAACCGCCATTAGGCTTGGGGACGATGTGCAGCGGCGCCGCCAAAGGACTGTCAGACCGTCGGATGATACCCAGGCGTTCCATGGTTGCGAACTCTGCCTTCGCTACTGTGAGTTTAGGAGGGTTCAACCGCCGGGCCCTGGCGTAAACTGGGGGTCCCTCAGTGGTGACGTGGTGCTCCACCCCATGCTTGGTGGTAGATGCAGAGAAGGGGGGCAGCGTCAGGTCCGGGAACTCAGCCAACAACCTGAGGTACTTGTCCGCACCCGACAGCGAGCCCGACACCCCGTTGTACGCCGCTTTGCCAAGCGTACACACAAGGGAGGAAAACGTCAAGGCATCAACCAAGCGTTTGTTCCTAACGTCCACCAGGAGCCCGTGAGCACATAAAAAATCCGCCCAGAGGAGGGGAAAATAAATGTCTGCTGTGACGAAGTCCCAGTTGAACCGCTGCCCCCAACACATAAACACATAGGCCTCACGCCATAACGACTCTATATAGGCTATAATAAAACACGGAGGACGGAGATCTCTTTTTCTCCCCCTCTTCTGACAGCCCAGCAGCTGATCAGAGCACGGCTCCCCTGTCCTGCAGGGGGGCGTGGTCAGCTGCAGCTCACAAAATCAGACCCGTAGACAGCAAACAACACATAGAGCGAAATGAGGCATGGCTAAAATGCATGATCTGTTTGGTATTTCGAAAACAGAAACGTATAAATATACCTTATATAGGTATGGCCCTACAATATATCATTTAAATATAGCATGATAGGTTTCCTTTAAGTCTTCGGAATCTATCTCGAAAACGTCAGGGTCACCAGTGTAAAGCCGATGAATGGGAGTCGGAGGCGGTGTGTTTAGTATGGAACTCCACACTTTATTTTCCATCACATTACAGCAAAGCAGGATGATCTTGTCTACACGCTACACAAGCTAGAATGACAACACAACGCAGGTGCACTCACTAACTCGTCCGTGGTGCAACACACTCTATACAACCCAGTGAATTGTGTCTGTCACTACCCGATCCGTCCACCTGCCCGATATGTACTGCGCATGTGCGAGATGGTCCGCCACATTGCACAACTCCGTACGGCAACCCAACTAGGACACTTGACACAGTGGCTTTTGGCAAAGCACACAAAGAAAACTCAAAAAACCGAGAGAGATGAGTTATTGTTATTACAACGTGACTTCACTATTATTTAACAACTATTTTTATTGGGTTCTTTTATTTGGGGTTAAGTACATTGTCAGAATAAGTGAGAAATGGATTTAACTTCTGTTCGACAGCTATATGCCATACATTTTTGCATACATTCACAGTAAATATTTATTCAGTATGATAGCTGTCTAACAGAAGTTAAATCCATTTCTCACTTATTCTAACAATGTACTTAACCCCAAATAAAAGAACCCAATAAAAAGAGTTGTTAAATAATAGTGAAGTCACGTTGTAATAACAATAACTCATCTCTATCAGTTCTTTTTCTGCTTTGCCAAAAGCCACTGTGTCAAGTGTCCTATTAGAGTTGCCGTATGTAGTTGTCCAATATGGCGGACCATCTCGCACATGCGCAGTACCGATCGGGCAGGTGGACGGATCGGGTAGTGACAGTGTCCCGTAAATGTCACCACAACAATAAATATAAAATCAGAAAGTATTTATCAAACGCACACATGCAGCTGTGTTTAGAACCAGTTTGACGGTAAAGGATGTATCCTGGTTTCATTTATCAGCCTCATTGCTGTGATGTGTGAGAGTAATTTACGTGGATTTAATAGTACCGCATAGTTTAGCAAATAAAAGTGATCGATCTCCTAGCTAGCGCTGTCTGCGTAGTATTTTGTAACGTAACGCCCCAAACAGCGACCGTCTGTTAAACGCTATCGATTCAAACGGCAGCGCTTTATTAATACTTTGTTTCAAGCTCTCGTCCTTAGTAAAAACAAAACTAGTGGAAGGGGAAATGCTCCCAGGGGAAGCTGATCCACCTTCAGGTGCTGGGACAGCTCGGTCTCTCTGCAGCGGTGTGAGCCGCGGTCTGTGAACGCCGCTCCGCACTTTAATGCAGGGCCGTAGCTGCGTTTTTAACGGGCCTAAGATGATATTTAAAATGATTCTCTTTGAATTAATGTACTGCTTGTTTTGTTGCCTGAGAAGCTTGTGGACATAGTGTAGGTTTGTTTCTACAAGTACAGTTTTAGGGACACAAAAGTTAGGGGGGCAGCTGGGGGGGGGCAATGCCAGGGGCGCTGCAGCACCCCCTAGCGGCAGGCAGGCGGTGCGGAGCTCCCCTGTCTGCACATTTATTTTATTTTTGTTTTATATATATTTATTTCATTTAATTGTGCCTGAGATTATATTTTATATTATATATTATTATTCAAATGATAATTTTAAACTATATAATAAATTATTTTGCTTCAGGGAAGAAAAATAAATACGTTTTTTGTTAGTTTTTAGTCGGCTACTTTTAACGTGACGCACAACAACACAAGTAACTGACATGGCGCTTAACTAATCCTAACAAACGAGATCTCGCTAAGCGGTCCTACGACGCTGGTTATCAACTCTGTAAATCAAGCAAGGGTTTCTCCGTCCAGCTGAGAGCGCGTTCACGTGAAAGGGGCGGGGTTAGCTACATTTGACCAATCACAAACAGGGACAAGTGTACTGACAGCGCAGCGTCATACTTCATTAATGAAAAGTAAACTAATATTAGACAAATATGAATTTTAAACATCCATGACTTAAACATATAATCCAGGATACAAGCCACATAGTTTCACCTGCAAGGTGAATACAGAACAACTGGTTAAAAAATAAATAAACTACAGAGTGTTTGAAAGCGTACAACAGTTTTATGATACTGCCCCATCTAAGACACGAGTGGATCTGACTTTAATTACATTTGAGTTGAGTGTTTCGTCAACTTAATGTGTTGCTTAAAATAATACTTCTGCATACAGTATATGTGACAATGTAAGTGATGCACGGCCAGATACGGCTCAAGAAGCTGACTCAGATAAGGAAATATTGTGATATTATATGATCGATGATCTGATTGATGATGTGATATGAATGATAAGTGCGACACGTCGGCGTCTTCTCTGCAACGGCAGTTTAAACTGTATTTCCTTTATCCTGTAATATGACTTGATAGATTTAAACTCCGCACACTGAGCTCTGATTGGTCAGCAGGCGTTGCTTTCACTGAGTTGATCTCTTTTCTATAGACGCCGGGGGCGGGCAGCGTCAGGTAAAAAAAAGTTATTTAGCCTTCCCAAACCTGAGCCTCACACGCCGCCTATGATTGCTGCTGCAGCCGTGCATAATCTGTGTAATATGTAGCCAATAAATTCCACATTGTTGGTAAAATAATATTTTCCATCTTTGTAGTGTGTGTGCTCGCGCTTTTGTGCGTGCTCTATAGTGCCCGTAATAGTGTTCACTGGAGTCCATTGTTATGCCACTGTGTGTGTGTGGTTTTGCCACACACACACAGTGGCCCCCGTTGGTGCGTAATTAGCACATCGGACAGCACCTCAGCACCCCAACTCAAAATACCTTCTCGCGCCTCTGGGCAAGGCTCTACAGTGGGGGGATCCCTGAATAAGTCCAACACCCTATTATTATTATATCACAGAGTATATGGTTAAGTTGTGTTGCCGTGGTGATGAGGGATCTCGTTGTCCCTCTGTTTTCCTGCCGCTGCGCCGGCTACCTGGATCCTGGAGAGGGATTTGATCAGGGTGTTGTGAGACCGTGTTCTAGTCTTTTTTTTTTTTAATGTGTGTTCAGTTTGTTTCTGTTGTTTTCATCAAGGCTGTCCCATTGACAGCTCAGCATGCAGGTCTTTATCATGAACTTATATTCTGACATACTTTACCAGCGAACTGTACAGATATTTCTGAGATGTGCTTTTTCAAATGTGGTATTACTGTTAATACTAAGATCATGTATTTTTCGAGAAACACCAGCTCCCTTTGCAGTGTGCCGTCATAAAGTGTAACCTTTGACAGCAAGCTTCTCTTTTATAAGGGAGACCGCAGCATAAGAAGATACAGACAACAACAACAACCAAAGAACAAATAATAATTTATATACATGAGCACAGTGACGTACCAACTGATCGGTTTGCCATTGCACTCATAACAATTCTGAGATCAGGCAGAGACTAACTTCACTGAGTTCCAAGTCTTTTTGCAGGCTAGTGAGGGGAGCAGAGCGTTATTCCTAGTCCTGCAGCCATCAGATCTGGGCAGTACGAGGCAGGTTGACACATGTCATATCTGCAGCAGGAAATCTGATAGAACCAAAAATAAATCAACATGTTGACATTTCTCCTGGACATACTGTAACTACTGAAGAATCTTAAGAGTGAATTAAAGTCAGTCTCCATAGTTATACTTCACTTTATCAAAGCCAGCTCACCACAAGACTGATATCCAATTAGAATGTTTCTTTTAATGCTTACTCAATCCCGGGTCTAATTAAACTGAGAGTTGAATGGTTGTGTTATGTGAAGTCCAGGTTTTTTTGTTGATGTCTTGACTATAATGACCTTTTCCTTCTTTACAGAGATAATGAATGATGTCATCAAAAAGGCACGAGAAAAAGGAAAATGGAAGGTAACGCTCCTGTTATAGTGATTCAATATGGCGTAATTCCCCTATGATCTTGACACTGGATAATAAGATGTAAAAGAGAATGGTGATTAAGCCCCCTGCTGTGTCACCGTGCTGCAGGTGCTGGTGGTGGACAGACTGAGTATGAGGATGATTTCCTCGTGCTGTAAGATGACAGACATCATGTCCGAGGGAATCACAAGTAAGTTCCAGCTGGTCCCTCACCTCACTACAGCTGCGGCATTGAAATAACTTTATACTCTATGCAGGATATATGAATTCAGTTCAGCTGGAAGGGTCTGTTTAAACCCACTATACGGTGGATGATTCATTTCTAGATTGTTTAATTTAAGTATTTATGGATGGAGGTACTGTGTTGAATTGCTCACATTGGCTTTCCAAACACCTTTCATGTCTTTTATTAAGCGTTGATATAAAGCAATGAAGATTGATATCTCATCTCATGTGCATTTAGGAAACTACAGAGCTAGCTCGTCAGGATGTTGTTAGCATTGCTTAGCTCAAAGACCACACACAACCTGTCTGAGTGTGCAGAAACACACCCACCAATAATGGTAAGGTTTAATGGTTATAATGTTTTGGATGAAATCACAATGTCACAATTCTGATTAGTAATATGTGAGGTGTACCCACAATGAGTGCAAGTATTAAGCCTATGCCCTTTTTATTATGCTCACACTAAAAGTTTATCTCAACAATCTTAGTTATTATATATTTTTTGCAAACCAAAATGACTTGTAGGTTGACAATATAAATATGTGTCCTGATTTGCATGTGTTATAATGTCACGTATTAAATGTCTATCAGAAATAAGAGTCCCATGCAGCCACAGCGATGAGTTCATGTACTCTACACTAAGCTCTTGGTGCTGTCCATCACTCACATGACATGGATGATGTTACATTTTAAGATCTTGTAATAATTGGTAAATGTTTGCTGTAATTCAACAGCACTTCTGTTCCTTTGTGCATGATTGTGCAGGCAGGGTAGTTTATTTTAAGTCCTTGTTTGAAGGCATAGTTCCGTAGCGCTGATGATGAATATTGATTATTGTTTTCCCCTGCTCTCCAGTTGTAGAAGATATAGGCAAGCGGCGTGAGCCTCTCCCCAGCATGGAGGCCATCTACCTGATCACCCCCTCAGACGAGGTACCGGTCACAGCCCCTCACCCTGGCTCTTCATGAGTTAACCATACAAATTATTTCAGCATCTCGTTCATCCTTCAGTGTTTTGTTATTTTGTCAAGCAACTGACAACAGAATAGTTCAAAATGAAGTTCCAGTGGGTCTTATGGTTAGTGTGGTTTATGAAGATTTACATTTTGTTCTTTTAAAACTCATGCAATGATAAAGTCAGACAAGATGTAGGGTTTTTGAAAAACTAATACATATCTGCATACACCGTACAATACCGTTTGTTAGAACCAACATAGATCTTAGCCAGGCAGTCGAATCACTACTATAAAGCAGAACACGCATAACATATATAAACAAAACATATTGATTGATTGATTGATGTAGTGAATAATACCTGTTTAACATTGATCTCCATATTTCTAGTTCATGGTCATAGAGTCATGCTTTGTCCCTTATGTGTATCGGACATCATCAGTGTCATCTAGCTCTGCTCTGATTGGTTCAATTTAAGAGTAATATATACTGTATCCTATAAATATATATACAATATGTATATATAAATATATTGCTAGTTCTGCTTGAAGATAAAGTAAGAAGCACACTGGGCTATTTCATTTCACTATCTTTTGAACAGAATTAATAACAGTTCTAGACTAAAGCCCTGTCCTGTTGTGTCAGTCTGTCGAGGGTCTGATCGATGACTTCAGAGACCCCCAGTCTCCAAGGTACCGAGGGGCTCACGTCTTCTTCACTGACAGTGAGTACATCCATTCCTCACCAACAACACACACATAGAGATATATTTGATGTAGTCAAGTTGACTCCTTGAACATTTATATTTTCTTTGTTGAAATAACCTAATCCAGTGTCATGTCAGAAGTGGTTTATGGCTGATCCAATCTTAAAGTAGAGACCATCCAATAGCCCCGCCCCCCCAAGCTTGGAACATGCCCATTTTACAACTCAACCTTTATTTTGATGCTAACCACACATTCATACAGTTTCATGATAGCATGTTGCAGGGTGAGGCCATTGTGGCGGTTACATATTCTATTCACAGACACACATGCAGACAACAACTTGTTTCTATAGGTAGAATACTTAATCATCATGATATTCTTGGCAGTTATGTCCCTTTCTATGTCGACTACTTATCACAGTTTGAGCGTGTGGCTGCACGTCATTGGATGAGACGTCTTCACAAGTCTACAATATTGCACGCTATCTGAAAATGCCCTTTGGAAAACCTTCCTTAATCCAACATACTAAAGAAGGGACCCAAGGTCAGTCACAATTTATGTGAACTAACTAGGGCTGTCAAGTTAACGCGTTAATAACGCGTTAACGCATTTAAAAAAAAAATTAAATTAACTAATTATTTTAACGCGATTAACGCATGTGTATTTTTTGTCCTCGGCCGCCCCGTAGTTTCAGAGCGCATCGAGTTTAAAATACCATCTACAAGCTGATGCTGACAGCCCCGCTCCTGCTGCCCGCTTGTGGCAGACCACACTTCCACGCTCACCGGCAGGCCCGGACTGGCCATCGGGAGGACCGGGAGGGTGTGTGTATGTGTGACGCGGGCGAGGCACACCTTACGTGTTGTTGTTGTTGTTGTTGTTGTTAGCATCTGGTGCTAGCTAGCTGCGCTAACGGATATAAGGAGCTGTTTTCAATGAAAACAGAGGAGCGACATTTCGCCGACAACTGCGCCGAGCACTTGACTTTATGCAGGTAGCCAGACAGTGGGACATTGTACGAAAAGTCAGCACACTCAGCACGGATAGTGCGCGCAACATGATTGCAGCGTCCAGGCAGCTCCCGTTCGAGCATATATGCCTTGAGCTGCACATAGCTCCAACGATCCATCACAGTGTGTCTCCACACACACACACACACACACACACACACACACACACACACACACACACACACACACACACACACACACACACACACACACACACACACACACACACACACACACACACACACACACACACACACACAGTATTATTGTATGAGAGAGGTTCCAGGTTGAATTGAGGCGAATATTTGTAATGTTCAGAGGTTGTTGTGTTTAATATTCATGAGAATATTTGTCATTGTTCAAATGATAATAAACAAACATATAAAGCATATTTGTCCACTCATATGTTGATAAGAGTATTAAAAACTTGAAAAATATCCCTCTAAGGTACATTTAGAACAGATAAAAAATGTGCGATTAATTTGCGATTAATCGCGATTAACTATGGACAATCATGCGATTAATCGCGATTAAATATTTTAATCGACTGACAGCCCTAGAACTAACACAGGAATCTGCCCATCATAATCACTACCAGTTAGCAGGCAGCCTTGGTGAGAAAGAAATGCATTAAGTAGGGATAAACCGATAACGATACCAGTATTAGCCCAATACTGTGCTCATGTACTCGTACTTGTAATCGCAAATCTACTCTGATCCAACCGCACCCGACACCGCTTTACAGCAACGTGACGTTACCCTCTCCTCAGTTTAGCAGGTAGCCGGAGGAGGAGCAATGTCTGCAGTTTGGAAATATTTTAGGATAAGCGATGATGACAAAAGTAGAGCAGGCTACAAACTAAAGGGATTAATGTGCAGTGAGGTGTAATTAATTACCAAGAAAGAACACCCAACTCATTATCCCGCTTATTACATGGTCACATACTGAAGAAACTACCCACTTTACTATTTTATTGACTAATTCATTTAACAGCACTGATCGATGTTCACAGTTCCTCTTCCACTAACAAGTCCTTAATCAATGCCAAAGCCCATACCGTGTTCCTGTGAGTGTTTTCTTCCTGTCTACCTTCTTTAGCCCTTTTTTCATTTTCCCCTCCTTGACTCCTCTCCTTGACTCCTATCCTCGCCGCATCAGAGCCGGTGACACCAGCAAACTCAATAAACTGATTGAGAAGGCTGGCTCGGTCATTGGCGTCAAACTGGACACTTTTGTAGCTGTGGTGGAGATGAGGACATGAACAGGCTGTTGCCCATCATGGATAACCCCACCCCCCTCTCCACCTGCACAGACAGATAACCCCACCCCCCTCTCCACCTGCAGCTGGACAGACAGATAACCCCACCCCCCCTCTCCACGTGCAGCTGGACAGACAGATAACCCCACCCCCCTCTCCACCTGCACAGACAGATAACCCCACCCCCCTCTCCACCTGCACAGACACATAACCCCACCCCCCCTCTCCACCTGCACAGACAGATAACCCCACCCCCCCTCTCCACCTGCAGCTGGACAGACAGATAACCCCACCCCCCCCTCTCCACCTGCAGCTGGACAGACAGATAACCCCACCCCCCCTCTCCACCTGCAGCTGGACAGACAGATAACCCCACCCCCCCTCTCCACCTGCAGCTGGACAGACAGATAACCCCACCCCCCCTCTCCACCTGCAGCTGGACAGACAGATAACCCCACCCCCCCTCTCCACCTGCAGCTGGACAGACAGATAACCCCACCCAAAACATTCCTGCCTACTGCAATAACTCCTGGCTGGCAGAGAACTCTCTGCTCCATAGTTTCTCTTGAATAACTCGACACACTGTACATCTCATATTTATATTTCATTTAACACACTTAATGTATATAATATCCTGCTTTATATTGTGTGTATATAAAGCCTTCACTAGTGTTTTATTGTCAGAGTTTATAGATTTTTTATCTTCACAGTATACTGTATATTTTCTCTAATATGTAGTGCTGTTTTAATTCTATTTTGAGATGTTTAATTTATAGTATTCTTTATTTCTACTCTTTAATTTCTACTTATGTGCAATGCCTTGTTTTGTTTTTTTTGCTAGTGCAACGCAAACATTTCTACACACTGTACAACACACACCTACACACTGTACAACACACACCTACACACTGTACAACACACACCTACACACTGTACAACACACACCTACACACTGTACAACACACACGTAAACACTGTACAACACACACCTACACACTGTACAACACACACCTACACACTGTACAACACACACCTACACACTGTACAACACACACCTACACACTGGACAACACACACCTACACACTGTACAACACGCACCTACACACTGTACAATACACACCTACACACTGTACAACACACACCTACACACTGGACAACACACACCTACACACTGGACAACACACACCTACACACTGTACAACACACACCTACACACTGGACAACACACACCTACACACTGGACAACACACACCTACACACTGGACAACACACACCTACACACTGTACAACACACACCTAAACACTGTACAACACACACCTACACACTGTACAATACACACCTACACACTGTACAACACACACCTACACACTGTACAACACGCACCTACACACTGTACAATACACACCTACACACTGTACAACACACACCTACACACTGTACAACACACACCTACACACTGTACAACACATACCTACAGTACAGCTCCTAAAGCATATCATATCAGGCTACAGCCGGTGTGTATTTTATTATGTGAAGCACTAAATGGTTTTATGAAAAAGACCTACTCGTTGTTTGTAGATATCTACTAAAGCAGGGGTTTTCAAAGTGTGGGAAGGTGAGCCTCCCCTCAGAGAACATAAGAACAGCCACGCCCCCTATGCACCGATTTGATTGGCTGAGTAGCGTCACCTCCTTAAAACATTAAACAATAACTTTTTAAAACCTTTTTATCTTTATGTTTTAAACATTTTTCTTTAAACATTTTTAACATTTTCAACATGGTGGATGAATCCTTATATGCTCCCGGCAACACACTGAACGTCAACTTTGCCTCCTTATTACACTCACCCATAGGCGGAGTTTGACATTTGCGCTTGGGGGGGCAAACCTTTTTTACTGACGTCAGTACAGTCCCAACTATTGCGTGGGGTGCTACGGATACAGTAGCAATAAAGCCAGCGCTCACCGCACTGAGTATGACTTTTCCATGCCCGCTGTACACACACACTCATATGGAAGGGGCGGTCTCTCCCCCCAACAACAGTGCATTACATAACTGTAAAACTTATCATAACTGTGCACATCTTATACTTATTTGATAACTACTATATCCCTTGGTTACTTGAACACGCTACAATATTATTAACCAGTGTCCTACCTTAGTGCAGAAGTAGACGCCTTAAACGTCCCAGAAATATCCATTACTACTAATTCTTGTAATACAATAGCTGAATCCCTTGTATGCAAAAAAAAGAAAGGGAACTTGTGTCCTTAACGTCACACACACACGTCACAACATGCAACTGCTAAAAAATGAAATTATTTCAAACAAAACATGATATTATTCAGATTTGTATTGTAATAATCATTTTATTACATCTATTAAAATATTGATATACGAAATATTTGTATTGGAACAGTTTTAGACGTAGTTATGCTGTAACATATTTCAGCCACTACGGGGGGCAATGGCGCTTTTCCACTGCAGGGCCTCGCTCGGCTTAGTACGGTATGGCTAGGCCTCGTTAGGCCTTGTTAGGCCAGGCTCACTTTATGCTGCATTTCCATTACAGTTTAGGAACTGTCATCTTCAATGCGAAACACAAAACCAACATCAGCCGTTAGCTGTTAGCACTCAGAGCTCACAGCTCCTCATATCTGTTCAGAAACTAGACAAAAGTTAAACAAGTACAAACCACAGACTGTCTGTGTCATGGTGAATACAGTCGCTGGTTTATTTATGTCTGTATAGGCCGTTGTGAGTGTGGACGGTCGGAGCATATACTGCGTTAGCTTAGCCAATCTCCATTCAGAAAACACGCATTTTAAAAGGTTTTTCGCCTGCCGTCTGTCTGCAGACTTGTCAAAGCATTAATTCATGGTTTTTACTAACCGGTATCAGTATGTTGTTACTTCGGCATCATTTTGAAACGTGTATTACAATTAAATTCACGGTAAAATATGTTCATTTTGTTGTAGTTGCCAGCGATTCTCTCACGGAAAGAACCTCGATTTTGGAGAGCCAGAAAACTGTGAAAAAGTACCCGCTAGCCGGAACTACGCCTAGTGGAAACGCAACCAAAAACGGGCCGGGCACGGCACGGCATGCTTAAACCGCGCTCCGCGCTGTAGTGGAAATGCGCCATTAGTGGCACTTGGCTCCTGGGTCAGGTCTCACTTAAGGCCCCTACACACCAAACTGACACCAAAGAACACATCACGACGGAACACGACTGTTGTGTCGCCTCACGTCTCCTGCGTCTTGGCCAAACAGTCGCACTGGAACACACCGCAAAGACTTCAGCCGACGGCCAAATAGCACGTACGAACTGCGCATGCGTGAGTGGCAATAACTCTCCTTACCAGCAGGCGGCGGTAGTGTGTATTCGTCATTCAGAAGAGGCAACCAGAAGACAGATTGCGTGATATATACAAACAACAAATAGCTACATGCTACAGCTCGAGCCAAGCAGCATATGCCAATATGTTAACAGTATCGGTGCAGTGCCTTTTCAGTGGGGCAAGATATAGCAAATATAGCCTATCCTGCTATTTGTGTTTATTCTTTTAATCACACAGCGTTAATAAAAAATAAAAATGTGCATACATAACTGTCAGTTGCAGCCGTAGCATTATTATTGGTTTAACTAGCCTACTAACAGTATATTTTTAAAACATTTTAAAATGACCATCTTGAACAGCTACAACATTAAAATACTTCTAGGCAGATTGTGGACAGTAACAAAGTACATTTACTTAAGTACTGTACTGCTCCACTCCCATTCAGGCAAATAGTGTTTCGCTAAGCTGAACAGCCAATCAGAGTGATTTATTTTGCCGACAGCCTCCGTGTATCGGCATGGCCGAAAAGACACGACTGTGCGGGACACACCAATCTGAGTAGGGCGACAGGATGCTCATCGACGGCCAGACATCTATCGACGGCCAAAATCGGCTTGGTGTGTCCGGGCCTTTAGAGATGGCAAATCCGGATCCATTTACGGACTCAAGGTCTTCTGAGTCAGTCATTGAAGAGATCCGGATCATACGAGTCCTTTGAGTCATATGAGTCACCAAGAGCGTAGAAATCCTACTGGTGAAACAGGAGCACATAGTCTCCAACTCCAAATAAATTCAAATTTTAGAGCTACTAGTGAGGGCGGCAGTCCACTGTTTGTGTATTTGTAATTTTGAATTTGTCACTTGAGATTTGCATTTCACGAGCATATTAAACTAACGTTACATTAACCTCCGCTTCACAAACATGATCTAACAACGTTTGTGTCTTAATGCTTGTTTATTGCAGTATTTGGCTTCTTATACTTGACTGGGTGAAGTCGTCAAATTATCTGTGCACAGTATGCATCTACGTTATCACAAACAGAGCTGACACTCACTGAGTCTGAAAACCATGACAAGTCCGAAACCGTTTGCTCTTTCGCGCTGTGTGGAGTAATCCACTCATTCAGTCCGCTCACCGAATCTGAGTCTGCTGTTGACTCGTGCATGATGAGTCTGGATCTCTGGATCTGCTACAGTTACAGCTCTGAGTCCGCACGAGTCTGCTATGTTAGCACAGTGAGTCAGGATTTGCGAATCTGAGTCTGCTGTTGACTCGTGCATTACGAGTCTGGATCTCTGGATCTCTGGATCTGCTACGGTTACGGCTCTGAGTCCCCACTAGTCTGCAGGAAGTTTCACTGATCCGCGTCCCCTGAGCCAAACAATAACTTCTGGCAGCTATCCTACTTGCTAAAGGCTAGGCAGATGGACTGGGGTACGTTGTAATGTGATTTTACATGTTATAAAGAGAGTAGCGAGAGGAGCAATTTATAGTTTTAATTTGTACGTCACCAGGTCTCAAAGGACTCGGGTTAATGGAGAGGGGAGACTCGTCAGCAGGTCATTACTAGGATCCGGGTTAATGATCCGGATGAATCAGGACTCACCCATCTCTAGTTTCACTTTAACACTTCTACTTAACATGTTCTTATCAAGCTCCATGTCCCACTTTGATCAGCAGGCCTAAACCACTGCCTGTGAGCCCAAATGAAAAGAACTAACATTTGGCATCATAAGGTTTTTTCAAGTGAACAGAAGACCTTGAAAATATTTGTACAAGTTGTGTAGTACTCAAACTTACTTTTATATGTGAACAACTGAATTTCATCTATCAATAAACTGTATATATTTTAATTTAATAAAGTTGAAATATTCATGATTGATATAACATTTTCCAATTTCTTATTATCTCAGTAAGTCAGCATGTTTCTCTGTCTTGCTCTCCAGCGATCCCAGACTCTCTGTTTGGACTGCTGACCAAATCCCGCGCCTCCAAAGCCATGAAGGCGTTGACTGAGATCCACGTGGCCTTTCTGCCCTACGAGTCTCAGGTACACATCGTCTACACTTTTGGATTAGGCTACATATGTTCATCTGATTAATCATCATGTTTGATTATAGCCATTTAAAAAACATGTGAAATTGTAACATGAATTCTTACTTCAGCAAAAGAAGTCCAGTATCAGCTTTCTGTTTCCCAAGTAGCTTGACACTTTGCATAAAAGACTAGATTGAAATATAAAGGTGCAGACAGATTTACAATAGGGGGGGGGGGGGGGGGGCAGGCAGTACTGAAGAGGATCAGAGCAGCAGCTTTAGCTTCAATCCTCTGTCGTCCTGTACTTTTAATCCGGAGAGGGAGGCCCTGCCCTCATCCCTTTAGCTCATTGGATGACAGAACCAATGCTCATATTCTGCAGCCAATGGGAGCTCAGATAAGATGTGTGACAAGAGATAGCACAGAGATTGCTGTCATGTGATGCAGTCAGCAGCAGATGGGTGCAAACATGTATTTGAGTGAGTTTGTGAGTGTCTCATTGTGTCAGCGTTTGAATGCCAGTTTGAAGGATAAACGTCTCTGGTGGTCAATATTTATACTTAATATTTTTAGCTTAACCAATTTCAAGCCCAAATATTATTATTTTTAAATACGATCTTTCTGTCATAGCGGATTTTTCTTAACACTCCATTAAGATCCTTATAAATCACAAAAACTCTTGATTAAATAAGTTTATAAAATAGACAATCCTTGCTTTAGATTCATTTAGTTTTATTTGTTATCTTTTATTTTATTGAGTGATCAAAAAAGGCTGGGCAGTATGACAAAAAATGCTGGGTTACGTATTGTAACCCTTGTTATATTAACACAGGCGGAGCCCTCTACTGGACTCTATGGGTACTACCCTCTATGCAAGCATTCACCTACTGAGATTTCTATAGACGTAGCCGGCCCCGGGGCGGGCCTACCTGAATGCGCGCGCATCTCACCGTATAAAAGGAGGCCTCGCCTCCTGACTATCATCCTACACCTCTCTTCAGCGAGCGGTATAGGACAGACAGTGCCCTGAGTAGAGGGCTCCGCCTGTGTTAATATAACAAGGGTTACAATACGTAACCCAGCGTTATATCTCTCACAGGCTCCGCCCTCTACTGGACTCTATGGGTACAGTGGGTGGAGCCCTGATGTATACACGCGCTGTCGTCCAACAACATCGTTCCACCCTACTGCCCCTGACCGGCTTTTCTGGTCAGCAGCTGCTGCCCCACATTCTCCTTTAACCCGGTTGTGACCGAGGAGAAGTCTGGGCTGCGGCTGACAGAGCACACTCTGCTGCACTTACCTCGCAGAAAGTGTGCTAAAAAAACAGTGCTGGGGCCCCCCCCCCCCCTCCGCCCATAGGCAGATGGGGAGAATCCCCAGCCCTGCTCACTGTGCACCTACCTCTCTGAGTCCCTAAGGATCACAGGGAGAGTGCAAGTGCCCATGCCCCACACTCAAACACTGACCCCGTGACTGAAGTGTGGAGGGCACCTGCGGGGTGGAGGCGTGCACTACTGGGCGCAGCCTCCTGACCCCCTGTAAAAACCGTGACATCAGTGGTTGACTAAAGGCTGACCTGCCACCAAATCCCTCATGGCAGGACGAGATGGCTGCTGGATACACTTTCACTGTTGAATGCGCCACCAGTAACTGTAAGAAGGATAAAATAGAGCCCAACTCACAAGATAGGGGCTCTATTCTCCGCTCCTCACACCATTGCTGGAATCTCAGCCACTTTGGCCTGTAACAGGCTGTGGTGGATCCAGCTCTAGCTGCCTGGATAGACTGAATAACGCTGTCAGACAATCCACCCTGTCTCAGCCTGTCCCTCTCAGGAGCCAAGCCTGGAGAGGACGGCCCAGAGTGGGTAACGCCCCGATTGCACCTGCCTCTTGAGACATTGCCCCCCAGAACTGGGGGATCGCCCAGGGCTGGCCCACCTTCATCTGTGTCATCTCTGAGTACCACAGAGCCCCGACGCGATCCGGTGCTACTAGGATGACTGCCAGACGTTCTCGCCTCACTCTCCCCAGGAGCGGGAGAATGAGACGCAGCGGTGGAAAGGCGTATAGCAGCTTCCTTGGCCATGGCTCATGTGCAAACGCGTCCACCCCCAAGGGCGGGTCGTCGCTCAGGGCCATGGAGAACCACAGGGCACAGTGGCTGTTGCGCCGGCTGGCGAACAGGTCCACTTCCGCTCTCCCGAACTGGGCCCAGATCTGCTTCACCACCTCCGGGTGAAGCGTCCATTCGCCTGGCAGGGGGCCGCCCCTCGACATGAGGTCGGCCCCCCTGTTCTCCAGTCCCGGGATATGGAGGGCTCTCAGAGATAACACCACCTCTGAAGCCCATAACCACAGCCTCTCCGCTGTGGTCAACAAGGCGGCGGAGAGGACTCCGCCCTGCCTGTTGATATAAGCCACTGTGGTGTCGCTCCTGACCATTACATGTCTCCCCTGAATTAGGGGCTTGAAATGCCGGAGGACTAACACTACTGCCCGTAGCTCTAGGAGGTTGCTGTGTCGAGACTCTGTCAGAGCCCAGCGCCCACCTATAGCCCTCTTCAGGCAGGTCCCTCCCCATCCTGTTCTGGATGCGTCCGTGAACACTGTGATGTAGGAGGTCACTCGTCCCAGTGGAGACCCCCTCCGGAGGTGATCCGGGGACCCCCAAAACCGGAGGTTGCCCTCCACTGAAGGGGGGGATGGTCACCAGCCGTCGTTTGTGCCTCTTGGGGTCCAAACGCAGGCTGGAGAACCACCTCTGCAGGCGGCGCATATGTAGTAACCCCAGCGGGACCACAATGTGAGCAGCCGCCATGAGACCCAGAGTCTGCATGACAGTTAAAGCTGTCACTGTTGCCCCCTGTCGCAGCCTGTGCACCGCCCGGAGAAGGGACGCACGTCTGCTCTCTGACAGGGTGGCGCGTAGCGCGTCTGCATCGAGCACCACTCCCAAATACAACGCCTGTTGGCGAGGTATGGGGGTGCTCTTTTTCCAATTGATCGCAAAGCCTAATTTGGTTAGGTGTGTGATCAATCGTGCTGTGCAAAACATTGCCTGTTCCCGGGACCCAGCCATGACTATGAGGTCGTCTATGTAAAAGAAAACTCTCATGCCGTGGGCGCGCAGCGGTTGAAGCGCTGTGGCCACACATTTGCTGAATGTGCGTGGGGATAGGGAATAGCCGAACGGCAGCCTGTTGTACTCGTAGGCTATCCCCTGGAAGGCAAAACGCAAAACGCAGATGGTTTTTCCTCTGTGCTCTGGAGCAATTTCTACATGAAAGTACACGTCTTTCAGGTCGATGGTGGTGAACCAATCGCCTGGCTGCACAAGCCCAGTAACTGTTTCATAGTTAACATGCGGAATTTCCTACAGGAAATGTGGCGATTCAGGCCGCGGAGATCTAGAATAGGTCTGAATTCCCCTGTCCCCCTGTACATGGAATATAGACCCTTTTCTCTGTGCTGAGGGTGCACAACAGACACTGCCTGTTTCTGCACCAGAGCCTGAATCTCTGCTGAGAGGAAACCCACCTCCTCCTGGGAAGACAGATTTACCTCTCGCATGCCCATAAAAGGAAAACTGGAGTGAATAGCCCCGTTTCAGCGTCCTGTCCATCCACCTTGTCAGTACACAGCTGAGTTTCCATTCCCCATAACATTGTGTTTATGGACAAGCCCTCAGCTGTGGGGCCGCAGCTATGAAGCTGTGATACGTTCCGCCGCAAAACTCCCCATGAATGGAAGATTTGCCCATGGAAGGACGACACAGAAAGGGCCGATTATTTACTGAGGTACCTGAACGCACCGCCTCACGCTCTTGTGTGAGTGGGCGCCCAACCATAATGCTGTTCTCACCACTACGGTAAACAGCATTAATCGGAGTCTTTATAGGCGTAGTGTGTTTTTACTAAGGTCCCTGAACGCACCGCCACGCGCTCTTGTGTGAGTGCGGGCTCCGCCATAATGCAGCCTTTACCACTACGGTAAACTGCATTAACTGGAGTCTTTGCTCTAGGCGTAGTGTGTTCTCTGACAGCAATACCCCGGCCATAATGTCCCTGTAACCGCATAGCGCTTTCCTTTAGATAGCACTCCCTGCGGTTCATCCCTCTCATCTGCGCATGCCCACTAGTCACCTCCTTTACAGGAGCTACAGCTGGGGCAGCGAATGGGGAATTTGTACGGTTAACATTGTGTGTAAGTGTAGCATTTGTGAAAACAAAAGACACTTAGATTTGGATTCAAATCAACCTCATTCTTATTAGAAAACGTAGTGATCTGTGCATTATACAGGGAGGAGGCGGGATTCGCCCTCTCGTCCCGGGCGGAGAGATTTTCTCCCCCCCGCCTGCCAGATCCGTGAAGACGGGCAGCCCGTCCCCGTGAGTGCTGGCACGCCGGTTCCACGGGGTGGGCCGAAGAGGTGGAGGGCGCCGCGGGCACGGGATCTCCGTGCCGGCACCTCTCCCTTCGTCTCACCGTCGCGCTGCGCTCCCTCGTCTGCAGGAAAGCCTGTGGAGGAGGAGCGCGCGCTGCGGTGACTCTTCTCTCTATTGAGGTCTTTGAACGCACCGCGGCCCGCCCTCGGGGGAGGGGGGCCGCGCGCGCCGTCACAATGCCGTCTCTTTGAAACGGACATTATGGGGAAAAGTGGAATTGTGGAGAGAGATGACTCTTACTCTGGGATAAATGCAATCGTTTTTACCTAATGCATTTTTCCCACACACACACACATCACTCTGGAACTAGAGTTTACAAACGTAAACCACCGTTCTCCTGCGGAGGTCCCTGAACGCACCGCGGCCACTCTTCTACGAGGGCCGCGCGCCCACGTATTAACGCTGTATTTCCCCTTCAACGGTGAAATGCATTAATCGGAGCTATTATACTAGGCAAGGTGTGTTTTCTGACAACAGCACGCCGGCAATAGCGTCTCTTGAACCCGCACAGTGCTTTGACAGCACTCGGTTTATTCCACTCACGTGCAGACGCCCACCTGCTGGCTCCCTATACTGGGGTTTACAGCAGGGGGCGGGGAGTGTGGGACAGTGTTTCTTCCTCTGGGGATGGGCAAGAAGCAGCCACGCTGCGATTACTCCTTATCCCGTGAGCAAGGAGGTCTCCTGGAGGTATGATAACTCTTTCTTCTTCTTTCAAACGTCTTATCTCTGCTTCAGATGTTGCCCACTCGCTGAAGAGAAAGGGATGATAGTCAGGAGGCGAGGCCTCCTTTTATACGGTGAGATGCGCGCGCATTCAGGTAGGCCCGCCCCGGGGCCGGCTACGTCTATAGAAATCTCAGTAGGTGAATGCTTGCATAGAGGGTAGTACCCATAGAGTCCAGTAGAGGGCGGAGCCTGTGAGAGATATAACTAATAACATGGTATTTTTCCAAATGATAACGGTATCACTGTAGGCTACATCAAGGTATTTACTTATTTTTCAATGATTGTACATTTATTTACATTTATACATTTTGGTCCCACAGAAAAACACCTGATCAGTGTTGGCCCTCATGAGTCTTATGTTGTAAAGGAATCCGAATGCATGAAACTACTGCAACATTACAGAAAGACATTTCACCAGCGTTGCTCGTACTCCAATAAGTGCTTTCTGTCGAGGTGGGGGGTTAAAGTACTTGTACCTCCTCGGGCAACAATTTTAGTTCGACAACATTTACGATAAATGTTTGTTTGGTCCACGTCACATTTTTTAAATCCCCAAAACCTCTGAACGACCTCAGCTCCTCTCCTCGGCACAAGTTCTTCTTGTGCTGTGTGTCCTATCTCCGATCTCCAGTCTCATGTTCTTCAGTGTCCATCTTTACATTCAGCTTCACATGTTGCTGCTACGCTTGGCGCTGTACCCCAGCATGCATTTCAGCGGTGTGGCAGTGAAAGGAGTCCCCAGGGAACTCCTTTCACTGCCGCACCGCTCGAGCGTCCTTCACCACTTTCAACGGCGAAGTCCCGCCCTTCTACTTCCGCCCCATGGGACCTTATTTCGGAAAAATTATGTGTTGAAGTCAATGGGGAGAGAAAACTTATCTTTCGATCCCGTTTGAATTGTGCCATATGATGTTTGTTAATCTTAAAAAAGCATTTCCATGTAAAAAAAAGGCAAAGTTTGTCGTAAAACTGAAAATATAAGACTATGAAAAATACGCAACTAGAAAGACTACAAATCCCAGAGTAAGAGTAAGTGATGTCATAATTGTTTTCCTCCTCTAAATATAAGAGATAGCTAAGATAACTTTAACAATATGCCTGTGTGCTTTGTACCAGGCTGTAATCATACCCGCAATGGGTCTTACTTGTTCTTTCGCTTCCCGTCTGATGAAAGGACCAGGAGTGGCTGGCTGGATCAAGTTAGCTACCTAGCTAGTAGCAAGCACGTTAGTTAGCATTACAGCCGGCTTAGCCTTGTCATTTTTATTAGCCTTAACATGAAGTAACATTAAGTTAACCAAAGTGTTAAACAGTAAGAGTAGTAGTCATATTTCGTGAACCCTTTGAAGAGTACTGTCACACTGGTGTGATCATTCTATAATACACCTTTAAGCCCGGATGCCCCCGGGGAGACATGCTAACGCTACATTAGCATCGGCGATCTTTTATTACTTCATGCTATCTGCACAAATGGTTAATATTGAACATTAATAAGATCAGGCAGTTCAGGGAGAATCGAAGGCAGGCAGGCAGGCAGGCAGGCAGGCAGGCAGGCAGGCAGGCAGGCAGGCAGGCAGGCAGGCAGGCAGGCAGGCAGGCAGGCTGGCAGCTTTGCATGACATTCTGGACGTGTTTCATTGTGGTGATAGTGAGGGTAGTCAATCCCTTGTTTGGCAAGACAGTAGTGACGGCCATCTTGGTGACGTGTGTTGTTGTGGGAGACCAGAGATGTAGTTCATTGAGCGGTTTCACACAAAAAAAGTGTTACTTCACAGTTTTACGGCAAACTTTTTTTTTTAAATTGACAAACATAATATGTGTAATTCGTGGCACAATTCAAATGGGATCGAAAGATAACGTTTCTCTCGCCATTGACTTCAATACATAATTTTTCCGAAATAAGGTCCCATGGAGGTCCACCGGAAAGGGAGGGACTTCGCCTCTCTATATGAAAAATGATATGGTAATAAGTTCACTGTATTCGGTGTGACAAAGTAAGACAAATGTCAAAATACCAAGGGGGTTTAAAGGAAACTGAATAAAACAACGTGGTGGGGGGACATTTATATATTACTAGTGACTGTTTTCTATTGTGCAAGAGAAAGAGAGAAAAAATTAACAGAAGAACAATAATGATTCAAATTCTGCAAATAGATCAATTCAATAAATGCAGGTTAAGCTCTTTGTAGACGAACAGTGCAGAGTGTAAGAGTTGAAGTGTTGGGCAGCAGAAAGCAGCTGGGATCAGATCTCATGTTTGTCTCTCTGTCATGTCCTCTGTCAGGTCTTCTCTCTGGACAAAGCTGATGCCTTTCAGGACTTCTACAGCCCCTTCAAGGCTGACGTGAAGAACAACATGCTGGAGCGCTGTGCTGAGCAGATGGCCACCCTGTGTGTCACGCTCAAAGAGTACCCTGGAGTCCGCTACAGAGGGTGAGCCCAGCAACAATCTTGCATTGTCTTGTTTTTTTTGCGATTATGTTACAAATGTTAATGCACTCTTATATATAGCATTAGTGCATTTGGTGTCTCTTGCCTCTGCCATTTTTTCTTAATGAGTGGATAAATCTATAAGGATGTTCAGCCTACTTTCCTTTCTTTGAAGTAACTCACATGCAAAGCCAATTCTTTGTGGCTTATTCACCTTAAACTGCAGAGTGAACCAGTATTTTGAATTTGCCTATTCTTAATTTCTTAATGATCTAACAAGTTGTATACTGTGGTACTGTCACAAAACCTGCTTGTCTGAATCACTGCAGCTTTAGAGCAGTAAATGAAGCAGTTGTTGTGTGATGCTGTGTGTCGGCTTAGGGATTACAAAGACTGTGCAGTCCTGGCTCAGATGCTTCAGGAGAAGCTCGACGGCTACAAGGCTGATGACCCTACCATGGGAGAGGTAGGGAAGTGGAGATAAATGACTTAGTTATTAATGGTGAACAATGTGTATATGTGTACATTTATTTGTGTTCATAAGGTCCTATAAGACAAACATCATTCCACAATAATCTGGCACAGAAGTATGTGACATGAATCCTCCCCAAATGGGGATATTTCAAACATATAATATCAATTTCTTGATATGATCAGACTTCAGTTGCACCGAGTAGAAATGGTATGCTGCATCACATGATTGACTGGCCGTTATTAGAGGCCATCAGTATCATAGGTATGGTGTTTATAGTTATGATATTTGATTTATTTATTTAATAGGGACACTTCATATCAATAGACTTAGTTAGCCAAGAGGCTGGTTTTCCTTTTGCATCATTTTGATCCTGTGTTAAATCTTAAGTCAACTGTGAGTTGCCTGCCAAAGCAGAGTGTATGTCACTTGGTAATTACATTATTTTTTAAATAAAACACTTAGGGATACGTATTTTAATCACAACCATGATCTTTTTCATAAGTCTAACAACATAGGTTTGGCGCCTAAACCTAATAAAAAAATGAATTATGATTAAATAAAGTTGCTTATGCACATTTCGTCCTACCGGAGTAACATGCTATATTAAACGCAACTTTAAACGGCCATTCAATGGGCTGCTAACATGGGAAATGTGAACATGGGAAATGTAGCAATATTAAATGATGAGTCAAGTACAATGTGTGTCATACTTCCACAGTGTGTGTAGTGTTTCTTTTCTGCTCTGATGCCTTCAGGGTCCAGACAAGTCTCGTACTCAGCTGCTCATTTTGGACCGTAGCTTTGATCCCGTGACACCCATCCTGCATGAGCTCACCCTTCAGGCCATGTCCTACGACCTGCTGGGCATCGAGAACGACGTGTACAGGTCAGACTCTACAGAGGAACAGCTGGGAGTCATAGCATTGTCCATATCTGTATTTGAATGTATTAATTGTCGTGAACGTCACTTAGTTTGGGTATACTCAGTGGTGGGAAGTAACTAAGCCCATTCATTTTAGTACTGTACTTAAGTAAAATGTTGAGGTACTTGTACTTTACTTGAGTATTTCCATGATATGTTACTTTGTACTTCAATTCAATTCAGAGGTAAATAGTGTACTTTTATTCCACTACATTTATGTAGTACCTTAAGTTACTTTGCTAATACAGATTAATGATCAAGCAGTATACAAAGTCATTAAAACTAGCCGCACCTTTACCAGCTTTGATAACACTTTAATGATCAATAATTATTATAATAATATAATTATTCTGAAATGGACCTGGATGGAATGGATCTGCACAATGACTACTTTTACTTTTGGTACGTTAAGTATATGTTGATGCTAAAACCTTTGTACTTTAATGGAATAACATTTTGAGGGACTTTGCAGGACTCTTACTTGTAACTCTGGTACTTTTACTTAAGTACAAGATCTGAGTACCAAAAACAACAAAACAATAGTGCACTGCACAACATAAAGAGAACATGTTCTTCAGTGTTTATGTGGTTAGACTCTCTCTTTCAGATGCACACACACTGTTTGTAAACCTCTCTCGCCCTCTCTGTCAGTTTTGAGACCAGTGGGATGGGAGAGACGAGGACAAAGGAGGTCTTGCTAGATGAGGATGATGACCTGTGGCTGACTCTGAGACACAAACACATCGCAGAAGTGTCAACGTGAGGGCTTTTGACTTTCTCCTCACACATGCACACCCCCACAGCTCCGTCACAAAGCCTCCTCCCTTATTTTCCTCGTCCATTTCTGTCTTGTGTGTCTGCACAGGGCTGTGACTCGCTCTCTGAAAGAATTCTCTGCCAGCAAGAAGATGAACACTGGAGAAAAGGTAGAGGACACACACACACACACACACACACGCACGCACGCACGCACGCACGCACGCACGCGCGCACACACACAACACACACACACACACACACACACACACACACACACACACACACACACACACACACACACACACACACACACACACACACACACACACACACACACACACACACACACACACACACACATACACAGGCGACTGAAGAGGGTATGGCTGGGGTAGGCTACAGCCATACCAAGAAATGGCTTAGCCCCGCCTTAGCCCCACCTTAGCCCCACCATGAAAAGTGATGCAAATTAAATTAAATAATAAGCAAAATGCTAAATGTTGAGAACACGGCTTGCGAAAATATACGGGTCGTGTCCACAACACACAAACTGATCCTGCTGTAACAACAAGTGCACGTTACTGATGCAATATGGTTGAGACCATTCAGGCTTATGCTAGAAGAGGGGTGCAAGGAATAGTCTAAGTAGTGGGGGAGTTTTATACACTAAAGGTGTGGAAATTCATTGCAAATACTGACTTGAGCCCCACCACTGTATGGGTTAGCCCTACCATAGATTACCCAACAAAAATACCCTGGCGCCGCAACTGCCTGTAGGTGGCACTAGAACAGAGCATTTGAAATTGAGGCCAACAAACTTAGACCTGGACATCACTCCCACCATGACTAAAGTGTATCACTCCTCTGCGTCTTTCAGACCACCATGAAGGAACTGGCTCAGATGCTGAAGAAGATGCCTCAGTATCAGAAAGAGCTCAGCAAGGTAAGTGCTGGCGTGTTTGTGAGCATATACAGTTACAGCATGTCATGTATACACTATATATATATTAAACACACATTTTGTATATCCAAGACTTGGAAGCGGTCAACTTTATTGTGCAGATTTCCAAAAGTGTATTTATGAACCCTGAAACAAAGCCTGTTTTTTGTGTTTGTGCTGAGTTTGCTCTGTGTCACTAACATCAGCTCTCTTCTCTGGCCTATTCAGTATTCAACCCATCTGCATTTGGCTGAAGACTGTATGAACCGCTACCAGGGCACTGTGGACAAACTCTGTCGTATAGAGCAGGTAAATCAGACAGACGTTTTGAATTAGATATGTTTCCAGGGTAATAGTGTGGAAATTAAGGAATTTAGCTCTGAACGGCATTCCACAATATGACAAAATATGAACAGATACAGTCTGAAAGTAGAAGGCACTTGGAGGGTGCAGACCATGATGCACTAACATGCTGATTGGATCATTTCATGATTTGGAGAGTCATTCTTCCAAATGTGGTGTGTTCATGCGCTACATTATAATTTGGAAACAAAATGGACTCCAAAAAGATGTGTTGTATTTACTGCTCACAGCTGTTTCTGATAGTTGTTGTTCAGATTTGAGGGGGTGTCCACATGAATTTCACCAGTTTCATGATCATCACACCTAATGGAACTTATCCCTGACAGACAGTTGTATTCATCATCTTGCATATCTGTATAGCATTATTAATTACTCAGAGGAGCAGTGTGTAGGATTAAACGGGGCAAAAATAAAATGTATTATTCATTGTTATACTTTTAACTAGTCATGACCAAAAGAATGAGATTGCGAATGGCCGGCATCTCCCTTAGTGTTGAGGTGAGCAGCTCAGTACTCTGGGAGGGGCTCGGAGTAGAGCCGCTGCTTCTTCACGTACAAAGGAGGCTCCACAGTGCCAGTCTGCCCCATGGATGTACACAGAGAACTGGATTGGTGTTGGAAGTGGGACTCAGTGGAGCAGGAAATGGCTGCCTCTAGAGAGAGAGAAAGAGTCTCCAATCTGCAGAGTCACGGCCGCTCTCGGATCAGTCATATGAGTTTTACAACTGTTAGACCCTAATGATTTAAATGATGGCTTACATAGTGTTCGTACTGGGTAGTCCTTATAGTTCATCTTTTTACAGTCGTCTCTTGGCCGATATAAGTCAAACCCCATTGGAAACATGACATGCTGCCCCCTTTTTTTCTTTGAAGCATGTGGCCAGACAGCACACATCGCACCTTTTTAAAGCGTGCAGATGAATTTGATTTAGACTCGTACTGAGTGTTCTGCTCGTTTGTTGATAGGATGAGACCGCTCCCTGATGACTCCACATACAGGCTCTTCTCTAACTTCTAAGCTACATTTCTGCACAGAACTTCTTATCAGTATTGTTCAAACGGAACTTAAGTTAAGCTTTGCTTTCTTCTGATTGTTTTCAAGGATCTGGCGATGGGCATAGATGCAGAGGGGGAGAAGATCAAGGATCCCATGAGGCTCATTGTACCCATTCTACTGGATGCCAACGTCACTGTGTCGGACAAAATCCGCATTATCCTGCTCTACATTTTCCTTAAGAATGGTCAGATATTCACTGTTCCTAATGTTTTTCACATCAAATCCTTCCAAGGTTTATTTCTCCTTTATAATGACAAAAGCAGAAAGGAACAGTTAGAGTGCTAAATGTGCATGCAATCACATTTTTTTTGTTTCTCCACCGCTGTTCACTTTGAGTTTTCCTCCTTGGTGCATGCTGCATGTGTTAATGTCTGTATGTGTGCCAGGTGTGACTGAGGAGAACCTCTGTAAACTCCTTCAGCATGCTAACATCCCACCAGAGGACAGTGACATCATTTCCAACATGGCCCACTTGGGCATTCCCATTGTCTCTGAGGTGAGCCGAGTGTCTCATCATGAACCGAATGAAGCTTTGTCTCAAGCAGGATCCTGTCTTGACATGTCATCAAATCCCTCATACAGTACTTCTTATATTGCATAATATAGAAAGTCTTAAGCTTGTCTTATTCTCAACATTTTATAAATGGAATTGTGTGAATAACAATGTGAGACCCTACACAAAAGCACATTAAATATTGTTAACTTGTTTATTATATTTGAAGACCAGTCATTATCAGAGTCTCTTGTCCTTGCTGCTGGTGTTCTGTATTCTGTCTGTGGCATTTAGCCCCAAAAGTAATAACCTCCACCAGTGTGATCAGCTCTGTTTCTTCAAAGGTGATCGTGAAGAAAGCCAAGAAGCCGGATCGTAAGGAGCGAGTCAGTGAGCAGACCTACCAGCTGTCCCGCTGGACGCCTCTGGTCAAGGACCTCATTGAGGTACTTCTCACGCTATTATCAGACATTATGCAGTAACTTCACGCTTCAATAACAGTTATTACTGTTATACAAAGTTCTGATTTCACATTAGTTTCTCAAACTAAGTCATGTGGCCTTCAATTGGGTAATGTGTAAAATAAGACAATTAGAGCATAGTCTTTTCATATTAGTGATATACCGTATTATGCTTGGCTTGGTCATCTTGAAAACGTTCTGACAGTTTGAGCTCACACGCCTACTTCTCTTTGATGAGGCTTAGCCCCATATGGACTGGATATATGTCTCTGGTTGGGTGATTTTAACATGAACTGTTCTGGTCAGTAACTTTTGACATGTGATGATTAACAATAATAACAGCCATAATTACATACAGAGAGCCAGAGCTCTTGGATAATATCAGCTGAGTTGCTCCACTCGATGACTGTTGTTTACTGTTTGGTTTGCAGACCTTTTAGTTGTTGTTTGGTGATTAACATAAGCTATTTTTTAGCCATTAGCCTCTACGCTATTGCCTAGCAAGTGTTGACAGACACTTTGGCACAATAGATAAATGGTAAGAGACACTGAATCAAGAACAACATGTTTGGATAGTGAGTGCCTGACTGTAGAGTAGCTGAGATGAACCTTATTTTTCCCTGGTGCATTCAGACAGCGCAGCTACAGTGGGAAATGAACTAGTTTCAATATCGTATCGTTTAGGGATGGAATATTTGACTAACCATCCTCCCTGTGATGTTAATCCCGTCTGAATGTGGCTTTATTTTGGGAAAGATGTGTAACATGCTTGAGTCTGTCTTTGGTGCAAACTGTAGTAATTGAAATGTGTTCCCACAGGATGCCATTGAGGAAAAACTTGACCCGAAGCAGTACCCGTACATCTCCCAGCGACAAGCATCTTCCAAAACCAGCGCTCCATCAAGGTGTGTGTTCTTCAATACATGGAGCTTACACTTTGTGTAACGCTTTAAAATACAATGAATTGCTTTTATAACTTTATAATATATCACAACTTAGTAGATGAGAACCATGCAGTTATTTTGCAGTTAATGCTTCTGTATGCTCTTGTTTTACATCTTCCAGTGCTCGCTATGGTAACTGGCATAAGAACAGGGGCCCCACAGAGATGAAGACAGGGCCCAGGATCATCGTTTTCATTATTGGAGGGATGACGTACAGTGAGATGCGCTGTGTGTATGAGGTCACACAGGCCAATGGGAAGTGGGAGGCTGTGATCGGTGAGTTCACTGGACAGAAAGTCCGTACACTCTACTGAAGAGTACACAACATGTTTGGAATAACCATTTTTATATGACATTACATTGTTAAATCTAGAATGCTATTCCTATCAAGGTGTCTAAAACTCCATTTCAACATTACTGCTACATTTTGTTGCATACATCGACTAAATACAGTTCAAATGCTATAATTATAATTTGCATATTGTACATTCAGAAAAGGTTTCAGCTAGTGAAGTATAGATGCTTAGTTTAATTCGAAAAGATTATTTACAATGACACAATATCCTCATAGTTCTCTGGGTTGTATTATTCATTATTGTTCTTAATGTGGTTTGACATGTTGGCTCCAGCCTTGGCTGACATGCTCTTGGATAAATCAGTGTTTGGATCTTTATAAGGGTCTTTGTGGATATGGAAGATAGGGTTGCATATCGTTGACTTTTTTACGATACCGATACCGATACCACTGAACGATACCGATACTCAACCGATACATATCGTGATACTTTCATGTTGCATAAGGGAACAATTGAATCATCCCGCAGTTACTCCCATGAGGCGCTTTATTATATAGTTAACATGTCAAATTAATATTAAATTCAATTGTGGGACTTGGATCTTTTAGTACTGAACAAACAATGAAAAACACGTTATCTATGAAGAAAACTGAATCTGCAATATCATTTATATCAACCATCAGGCGTGAATAGTACATCTTGTCAATGGAAAAAGAAAATGGCACCAGTATAATCAATATTCAACCTGAGATTCGACTGACCAGAGAACACATAAAGGATCATGAGATCTCGGCATTGCACATAAAACAAATAGCATCATTAAAATCAACATTTTCCTGATGAAAGAAAACTAATCCCATCACAGTTCAGTTTTGTGCATTCATCTTCAAGAAGATGAGCATATCTGCTCTCTGGATCCAAACGGGCCCTTTCACAGCGTAGGATATCACCTGCTGAACTGAACACTCTCTCGCTTTGCACGCTGCTTCCCTGAACACAAAGGTACTTGGTTGCCATACGAGACAGCATTGGTTGGAGGTTGGATGGGTTGCCACCTTTCCCAGAAATAAACTTCTTGCAGTGGTTACAGACCCCACCATTCAGACTGGCAGTGGTTACAGACCCCACCATTTAGACTGGCAGTGGTTACAGACCCCACCATTCAGACTGGCAGTGGTTACAGACCCCACCATTCAGACTGGCAGTGGTTACAGACCCCACCATTCAGACTGGCAGTGGTTACAGACCCCACCATTCAGACTGGCAGTGGTTACAGACCCCACCATTCGGACTGGCAGTGGTTACAGACCCCACCATTCAGACTGGCAGTGGTTACAGACCCCACCATTCAGACTGACAGTGGTTACAGACCCCACCATTCGGACTGGCAGTGGTTACAGACCCCACCATTCAGACTGGCAGTGGTTACAGACCCCACCATTCAGACTGGCAGTGGTTACAGACCCCACCATTCAGACTGACAGTGGTTACAGACCCCACCATTCAGACTGGCAGTCATATGCAGCCACACTTTAGATTTTCTGAAGTGACTCGTTTGCGGAGTTTCACGGCGAAATTTACATCGTAATTCCGAGGGTTTGGGCGCGAGTTTAAGGATATTACGCCTCACTTTTATAAGAAAAAAAAAAAAAAAAAAAAAATTGAAAAAAAAAAAGAAGAAAAGTATCGAAAACCGGATCTGATTTCGGTACGGTATACCGTAGCCGCCAGTAACCGGTATTTCGGTAATACCGGGAACCGGTATGCACCCCTAATGGAAGAGTTTCCTGTGAAGCTTGACTTCAATGTTACACTGACCCCTGAGACAGTCCTATTTATTAGTAACCTGTAACTTTTAATACCACTGTGAATTTAATATTGTTGTTGTCATGATCAGTTTAATATATTAAGTTTATTACGTAATAAACCAAGATTCAGGATTGAGTCCTTGCTAAGCTTTCAGGCTGTTCTCCCCATAGGTTCCACCCATATTCTGACCCCCCCGAAGTATCTAAAGGAACTACAGCACCCAGACTTCCTTGACCCCAACGCCCCTCCAGAGGGCACAGAGGGCCCAGAGGGCCCAGAGGAGCCGCCTGCAGAATGAAAACACATTTGGAAGTAAATACACAAATCATGCTGTGGTCTGTAAATCCCTGTTTGCCAACCCCCCCACCCAGTGAGCCATTGATCCCTGCTCCAGCTGAGCCTGGCCCTCCTGCTCCATATCTATATCTTGAAGCAATATGACAGCATTTTGGGCTTACCTCTCAGAGAATATATTCTCTAATAACGTGCATGTCTTTATAGTGGATCACTGTCTCTACTGCTCCCTGCTAACTCTGCATATACTGTACATGCTGTTGGAGCACATACAGCTGACTACATTTATATAGTGATGATCTAATCGTAAAGACCAGTCAAAGGGCTTTTCCACTCATTCATCATACACTGGAGGCCGAGGCTGCCACAAGGTGCCGTGTGATCAGGAGAGAGGACCAATCACAATCATCAGCCATCAGGAGCACTGTACAGTTCATTACCCTGTCAAAGGACACTTTAACATGTTGACTGCATTGGCTAGGGATTGAAAGTATTCATGTTTCAGTTTTTACAAAGATAGTTTTATGACCAGGGACCAGTGAATGTTTTTGTTTGATTTCCGAGTTAAGCAGTAAAGTAGAATTACATGTGTTCACTAAGTGGTAAAGTGTGGCTCTGTGTTCCCTCCCCAGTCAGTAGAAAGACTGAGCAGCAAACATACAGTATGTGTGCAGCAGGGTTTCCGTTAGCCGGTAATTACCGGTTTTTAGCTGGTAACATTTATTAAAAACCGGTAAATTCAAAACCTGCCGGTCAAAATGTCCGGTAATAATTAGGATCGATCGGCCGCCGATCATTGTCGGCCGATATTCACTCTTAATAGTTTGATCGGTGCTCTCTATAAAGGCCGATCGGGAGAGCTGGATCTGATCGATATGGACATAAACGTGAGTGAAGTATAACCGGACGCCAGAGAGAGATCAGATCAGCTGCTGAGTCTGACGGGCCGTCTCCACAGCAGCGTTAAAAAATCTTGAAACGCTTCTGCCCATTCACTTTGAATGGGTTGACGTCACTTTCCCTCACTTTTCGCCGGAATGCATTGTGGGCAGGCGAGCGGAGATTCTCAGGATTTTCAAGATTCAAAGTTGAACAATGTTCAACTTTTGAAGCTGAGGTGGAAGCGGCAGCCAATCAAATCCCGTGTACGCAAATCTGGCAGTTCAAGCTCTAGCCAATCAAACGGCGTGTATGCTGGGAGAGATATACCGCAGATCATTTCCTCATATTCCAAAAAATGGAGGAGAAATTAGCGGTAGCGAATCAATCACCCGGTGCTTTATGACCAGACCTACCGGGATATAAACCGGAGGAGCCAGGCATGGAGGGAGGTGGCAGAGACAGTGGTATGTTTTCGCCTGTTTTGGGGAGTTTATATCCAGTTTACTTCGGGCTTTTTGGCTTCGTATGTCGCGGGCGGGAGATTCATGTGATTGGTTGATCGCAAAAAAATCCCCAAGCCTCAGATACGCCCACCTCCAAGATTTTTTTAACGCTGCTGTGGAGACGGTCCGTGACGGAGACACGCAGCTCTGCATGATCACCTGAAGCCCCGCCCACTGTTTAGCGAGCTGCATGAGAAACTGACGGGCTGTCAGGAGAGAGGGAGGGAGAGAGGAAAAAGAGGCTCCGTTGCTCCCGTGTTATTATCCAAAGTTAATGTAAACTTTTGAATAATGTACTTCATCTACTATAAGTAGTTTGTTTGAATGTAATAACTATGTTGTTTGTTGTTTGTGGAAGCGCATCATTTATTGAAAAATGAATCTGAACTTTTCGATCTGTTACGATTATAAACTGAAGCAATATAAAAATGAGCCCCATTAACTGAGTTTTAAACATCAGCATATCCGGTCATAGTCCGGTAATTACCTGCTAACGGAAACTCTGATACACAATTCTTATTATTATTATTGAAACATGACCGGTAAGTTTCAAATTTGTCCGGTAAAATTAATTATTTCCGGACACTTGACCGGCAAGAAACAATCCTAGCGGAAACCCTGGTGTGCAGAGTGACTCCATGCCTACACAGTTGTATATCTTGTGGTATTATGCTCCTGTTCCAGAGGCTTTAGTCAAGCAGTAACAGGTTTTCTGGCATGAAATAAAACACAATCTCTTCATGCTCTCATTGAACAGTATGTCCCTTATTGCCCAACTTCACAGAAAAAAGTTGTTAAACTGGACGAGAGAAGGCAAACGTTTCTGACATGCATATTTCCCCTTCCCTTATCTGCTCAGACACCATGTGCTTCCAGCATTAGTGTCTGAACACAAGTAAATCAACAGTTGAACAGCCATAATATACACAAGGAGAAATATACACAAGCACTCAGATAATAATGCTTCCACCATGGCTGTACTATCCTCGACATGAGTAACCAACATCTTGCATGTTAAGCTTAAAACTTAAATTCATTTGCACAAAACGTCAACAAAACTAATGATCAAAATCGTGCTGCAATAATATAATCCTTGAAAGATGAAATATGCAGTTCATTTGGGTTTACTTTTGGCATTATTGGTGATTACATAAATAACATTCTTTGGGCATCAAAATATGATGGATCGGAGGAATTAAAAATAGGAAGATGTGATATATGGTGTGTCTTTGGTGAATAGATGTGTGTGTGTCCAAAGTTTGGCTTCTAAAGCTTCCAGTTGACGAGAGAAGCACTATGTCACCGGCTCACACAGCATTCATAAAACCAGGTAGCACGATCAGCAGGTAGCAGCTAAACTAGTCGTTGTTTTCCCTAAGATTCCCTTCACCAAATTCCACTTAAAAAAACCCGGACAACAATACACAAGAACCTGAAGAGCCTGAATCAGAATCAGAATACCTTTATTAGTCCCACAGAGGCGAAATGTACGTTGTTACAGCAGAAAAAGAGCCACAGACAGCTTAATGTTACATATGTCACATGCATTAAAAAGTATTAAAGTAAAAAAAAAGTTATGATATAATAAAAAATATAATAAAAATAAAAAGTTACACAATTTACAAAATACACATCCTGTAACAGGTCTTAGGATTTAGCAGCCAGGTATATATTGCACAGTTATTAACGGCATATATATATATATTGCACATATAGCACATATTGCATACTGTATAGTTGGTTGGTATTTAACAGCAAGGGGTGTTATAGTCTGTGTGTGTGTGTGTGTGTGTGTGTGTGTGTGTGTGTGTGTGTGTGTGTGTGTGTGTGTGTGTGTGTGTGTGTGTGTGTGTGTGTGTGTGTGTGTGTGTGTGTGTGTGTGTGTGTGTGTGTGTGTGTGTGTGTGTGTTAGATACAATCATTAATAAACAGTCACACTTTATTTTGTGTTAAAACTGACAGGGAGTGCACCTGAAATGTCACTAAGAATTCACGGTTGCATCAGGAAACTGTGTACACTAGCATGGTAGCAACCAGTTATGCTATATGGGCCCCAAAAACATGAAATGATGTGCCCATTGAGCATCTATAGTTATCTATATAAGTTACAAGTTACTCTTCTTTACAATATCCATAGTAAACTAACATGGATATTTAAACTTACAGTACAGGATATAACTGGCTGTTTAACCTGGGTTTAAATCAAGAATATATTGTTGTTGAATTTTATTCGATGATTTAAAAAAACACCTGATTATTTTTTGCCAATGCTTTTGAAGTTCTCAGTTACTGTGATGTGTTAGCAATTGTCCATGATGGATGTAATTCCTGGAGTTACCGGGCAGTTCAGGTGCTCGCCCAGTCACTCTATGGTTAATAAACCATAATAAACTGAAATGATCCTTTAATCAAAAAAGAAAAACCCATGTATGATTTATTATAGTGTTCTGAGTTGACAAACAGATATTAAAAAGGGGCTTTCCTTTAATGATGTCTACGTTATTATCATTACAATACTTCTCTAAGGTAATTCGACTAAAAAGTGATCATCCCACATGTTCTGTCTTCCAGGATCCCTGCATCTTCACCCCTTCTCGCCTTCTGAAAGCCCTCAAAGACTTGGAGCAGTGGTCAGTCATCAGCCCTCAGCAGAAACAACAGACCCCCCCAGCATGATGCATCACATACATGTTGTTTAAGATTCAGTTGTTGTTTACTTATAAAACCCAACAGTTTTTAAGATTTATGACTGTGTTGATGTTGATCACATTTTGTCCGACAATCTTTTAATTCTTTGTAATGTTGTCTACTGTCTATTGTGGGAAGTTATTTTTTTGAAAATAGATGTATGTGAATTAGGTTAGATGATCAGATGAGATTCAGGGAGTATGGCTGTACATGAAAGCTGCTTCCAGAGTATACTGGGACACAGATATAACAAAACATGCTTTGACCTTTTCTGTGGATATTCTAGAAGCTGTCCTCTACCAATCATCTATTTTCCTCTGTTTCATGTAGTGCTTTCCTTACTGAAGCAACCATGCCATTCAGTACAATCATATTTTCATTAATGTTTCGGAAAACTTGGAAATGCCAACATAGAGCCCCTGAATATATATGTAGCTGTAGATCGAGCTTTGGAGAGATGCATACAGTGTCGTTGGATTGTCTCATGCATGTGTCAGTTAACATATGTGTGTTGTTCCTGTAGAGATTCAGTTTGCTTTTGGTTTCCTGTGTTTGACCATTATGATGTGATTGATTATTGTTGTGTAGTGATTCTCTTTAACTAGTAATCCACTGTGTATGAAGAGAGATGTCAGTATTATGACGAGTATGTTCTTGTACGTTCAAATGGATGAACAAAACTCACAGGATGTGAGTTAGCTAATAAACTGCTTCCATATAGCTCTTCCCTTGGTTGTTTTTAATGTCTCTCCTGTGTGGTCTGAATGAATAGGAAACGCTCATTAGCTCTCCAAAGCACAATGTGAGAGTGTACAGCATACTGCATTCAAGTAGAAGTCGAGTCACAAATGTGTCTTTATCTTTGCGTATAACACCCTCTATCCTTTTACAGAGTTTTAAAGCAAATTGATTTAGTTTACAGAGTTCAGGTCAGTGTTTTTATTCTGCATATAAAGTCATGCAACATTAACCTGGCACTCTCGTGATATACTAACCAATCATGACAACCATAAAGATGGAAATGTTTAAGTGAAGTTCAAGTACCTCGACAATGAACTCAACACTTCATTTGGTATAAACTCATGAATATTAGTCAGAATACATCACCATAATTCTGTCATCAGTCATGGTACATTGAGTATTTAGGAGATTAGCCTTGTTAAATAATACTCTCCGAAAGGACAGCTGTTATTCGTCATGTAGCCACTGGAGGGAGCCTTTGCCAAACTAAAGCTAAAGAAAGCTGTTAAAGCTCGACAGCTGAGGCCTTCTTTCTGAGAGCATGTGATGTCAGCAGCACAGCTGTGATTAAAGGCCATTTTTAGAGTTATTTACTAGTTATTTCTCTGTGGGCATCCGACCAGTGAACCAGCAGTGGGAAGCCGTGGAACACCATAAATAATGCTCTGCTATCTATCTGGTTGAGGATCTGTTTATGTAACACTGTAGTCTGCGAAGCCCCAAGGCAAAAAGGCAGTATAATACTTTATGAATCATTTTAACTCTATGGAAACCAGTATCCTGAAGAGTTGGAGAAACCAACAATTCATAGAGGGGCAGATTCATAGAAGTCAAAGTCCAAAGGTTAATTCTCAAAGCCAGCCATTGATAAATCAAGGAAGTCAGTCAGGAAAAGGCCAAACTCACGCATGGAGCAGCCACACCCCAACTTCATGTCCAAGCCTATAGCACATAACTAAAGATAATGTCTTGTAACACGTTTAGTGTCTAAATTCTGCTTCACCTTACCCTCAGATGTTACAGAGGGCAATCCAATCTTTACTGCTCTTGTGAAACTTATCTACAAATAATTGTACTGCTTGGTTCATAGAGCCAACAAATGTTTTATAATTAGTTGGTAGAACCTTAGGCTGCACTCGAATTGTCAGTTTAGCTTAGGAACCTTCCTAACGGAGTGAAATGACCCGGAAGTACCTCAGTGGCAGCCATGATAAGAGCCGTTCGAATTCTCTAGATCAGCGGTTCCCAACCTTTTTCAACTCAGGGCCCACTTAAAAATCAAAAAAATGTTCGCTGCCCACATTCAACCATAAACAATACGGAGGCTAAATAAAGTTCTGATTGGTCAATTCAGAACATGTGACATGTTGTGAATCCAGTAGAACAGACCGCTGTCAAGGACTGTAATGACCGTTGCTAAGGAGGATCAAGAAAGAAAGGAAAAGAGGTTAAAATAAAAAATAAATCTTAATAATGAAAATGTTTCCACACAAATCATAATGTTTGGCAGATTATTTGGCGGCAAATATTGAATTTACATTTACACCCTTTAATATTTTATTTGGGCTTTTAGATGAAGACCGCACACAGTTAATAAATACAACTATTCTTCTGGCTAAAATACATATTTTTTAAATTCAATCAAGGAGTAATCTTAATTTAAGGTGTTTGAAGAGTAGATAAAAAATACAACTTCTTTTGAAAAAAATGATTGCCACAAAAAATCAAAGGGTGGCTCAACACGCCATGACATGGGAAATAATTAGCTCTAACGAAGAGTGGGATTAAAGGAACAATAAATATGCTTGCCATGTTGTGTTTTTGGGGGTATTTTTGTTTGTGAAATGTTGAAGTGATCCTACTGTCTGTATCTTTATTTCTCCTGTTTTTGTTTTGTTTTTGTCTGAGATGGGAATGTCATCTCCTATATGTTATTGTTATGTCCATGTTTGTGTCTTTAGCCTGTACAAAATTTAAAAAATAAAAAACCTGCTGCTCTAGATCAGGGATGGGCAACTTGGATGGTGGTGGGGGCCACATCATTTATGTACTGGCCACCAGGGGGCCGCAGATTCACTTGGAACACACACACACACAAATTCCATGTATTGTATGCAATTATTAACAAATATACTAAGTCGGACATCTTCATTGACATTTTACAATCTTTCAGGGAACATCCTCTAATAAGCTCACTAAACAAATATCAGTTCACAGAAATGTTATTTAAATGTCCCATGTCATGGCCATTTCTACTGATCATAATTCCATTGTTGAGGTCTACTAGAATAGATTTATATTGTGCAATTTTCCAAACTCACATTGGTTTCTCATACAGCATCTCTGTATAGTATGTGTATTCACTCTCTGTCCTACACGGCTTGTTGGAGCTCCTGCCCCCCCCCTGTGAGCCCAGTGTGCTCTGATTGGTCAGGACGTTGAGAGGCTCGTTGCTGCGAGCTGCTGCGAGGAGCAGACAGGCTTCCGTGTCGGCGATACAGCGAGAACAAGTGAAACTCATCCTGAGCACACACAAACACTCACAGCCGAAGTAAAAACAATAAGTATGGCTTGATATTGAGTAAGAAAAAGGTTTATAACGCTGTGAGCATGGGTCTGCGGAGAGCATTTCTCCGCGATCCCAACGTAGTAGCCCGAAAAACGTTTACCCATTTAAACAGTCGTGGTAGATACCTTGTTTGTTTTAAACATCATAAATACACAAACAACAATGAATACTTACAGGTTGTGTACCCGAATCTCCCACTGGTCCAAACATATGGGCTCAGAACAGTCTCATAATACACACATGCACACAGAAGGATTCACACTTGTATTTCATGATCCGCAAAAGGATTCACACTTGTATTTCCGGATCCACACTTGTGTTTGTCAATGCACACACAAATGTGTTCCGTTTCATATACATGTAAATAAAATCCAAATACAGAAAAAAGTTTTACATATGTATTTTTGATCCTCACATATTTGTTTTCCGTTTAAAACCGCTGCACCTACAAACACAAACCGCTTTCTGTGCATGGATCGCTGTGCATTCGTGTGTGGGTTTTTTGAGACTCCCCTGACGGTCACCCGATTCGTACTTGTAATTTTTTCTATCTATAGCCAATCAGATGTCTCCTCAATTCTAAGCCAATCACATGAGCGCGCCCCCACGAGGGTAGATTTCTTGCGTTTATGACGTAGCGCTTCATGTACGCATTTTGCGCTGTCCGGAGCTGACAGGTCCATGGAGCCTGCCTGCAGGCGCTAATCTCAGGACAATTCCACTCTCAGTACATTGCCACTTTCAGAGCAGGAAATGCACGCAAATACAAGCCTTTATATTATTAAGGTACAGTGCCACTTTCCGAACCATTAATGAATGCTTGTGTATACAAAAACGGCAGGCAAAACCGTTTTAAAATGTGTGTTTCCTGTATGGCGAATACAGCTGCTTTATTGATGTCTGTATGAAGTTGTTGTGAGTGTGGAGGGAGCAGCTACAGGTTAGCTTAACCTAATCGATCAGTGCACTACGAAGCCAGTGCTAGACAGTGAACTGTCAACGGGGGGAGCCCCGCCGGTCATTATCGGCCGATATTCACTCTTAATAGTTTGATCGGTGCTCTCTATAAAGGCCGATCAGGAGAGCTGGATCTGATCGATATGGACATAAACGCGAGTGAAGTTTTAGCGAGCTGCATGAGAAACTGACGGGTCAGAGGAAAAGAGATGATCCTTACTCCCGTGTTATTAGCCATATCCGGTCATAGTCCGGTAATTACCTGCTAACGGAAACTCTGCTACACAATTCTTCTTATTATTATTATTATTATTATTGAAACATGACCGGTAAGTTTAAAATTTGTCCGGTAAAATAAATTCTGTCCACCCAGCTCCGGACAGCGCAAAATGCGTATATGAAGTGTCATGAACGCAATAAATCATACCCTCGTGGGGACGCCCTCATCTGATTGGCTTAGAATGAAGGAGACATCTGATTGGCTATAGAAAAAATTACAAGTACGAATCGGGTGACCGTCAGGGGAGTCTCAAAAAACCCACACACGAATGCACAGCGATCCATGCACAGAAAGCGGTTTGTGTTTGCAGGTTCAGGGGATTTAAACGGAAAACAAATATGTGAGGATCAAAAATACATATGTAAAACTTTTTTCTGTATTTGGATTTTATTTACATGTATATGAAACGGAACACATTTGTGTGTGCATTGAAAAACACAAATGTGGATCCGGAAATACAAGTGTGAATCCTTTTGCGGATCATGAAATACAAGTGTGAATCCTTCTGTGTGCATGTGAGTATTATGAGACTGTTCTGAGCCCATACAAACAAAGTAGGAACAGCATCGTTCTTCAGTGCCCTACGCTGTACATATCCGGCATGAATCGCTGAAAGGTTTGGGAAGCTTTGTTACGTGAAAGGCTGGCAGTGGGTGTGGCCTCTGGGTATCCCCACGTCAGAGTACCCAGGAAGTAAACAATGGAAAATGAGAAATCTCCAACGAGGCGTTTTGGGGAGGTCTTTTCTGTGTTAGAGTTTTACTCCCTACAGGGTGTACTTTGAGGGTTTTTGACTCTGCAGACCGTTTACATGCATAAAAACCTTCATAACACACAAGGGGACGGGTAATAACCAGAAAAGCATGACATGGGACCTTTAATTTTTACAAGTGACATGTTTGTATTGAACAGGTTATTTAACAGTGGAATAAAACTATTTTAAACTATTGGAAAGCACGGAAAATGTGTGTGCATTAAGATTAACCATTAAGATGACATAAACATGAAGTCATGACCACTAACCCAGACATTAGTTGTCTAACTTGAACCTAAGACACTTGTAGCCTCTGCTGACGCACAATAAGGGGAATGTAAACACAGGCACCTGTCAACCCGCACTCTGCTGTTCCTCAGCGCCGCTCCCCCTCCCTCCCGCTGAAATTATGAATGAAAAGCGTATAGTAATCATAGATAACACGGCAGGGTCTGTGACAGTTTGTTTTCATCTGATTTCAAATAAACAATGTCTTGGTTTTTAGAATATTAAACTTGTTTCGCCAAATTCAGATGATAAATACAACTTTGAAGCTTGTAAAGGCATAATTACACAACCCGGTATCACGGCAAGACGTGAACATGTGACGATTTACCATGCTGGGAGACGTGAAGATGTCACGATTTTGTCCCTTCAAACGTGACAGTTACACGGTATTGTTAACATGGCCCAACCAGTGGAGAAATATCCGGAAATGCCAAGCAAATAGTCTACCACGACGGTCGTTTGTTATTGTCAATATTAATATAATAATTATTTATTTTTTAATAGTCACACTCGATTTCGCCGATTTTCTTGTTGCCCCAGCTGGTTGACACCTCTTTTAGCAGAAACAAAGGCTACATTAATGTATTAAATCGATGTTAATCCATGTGTGTAGTTGTGGAATTAACGGACGTGACGTTGTGCGATTGCGTTGCCAGTAAGTAAGTAAGTATTCTCTCCGCTTTACTTGGCAAACCCTGTGATTAGTCCTCAAGCTCTGTGATTGGATGTTTGAGTGGCAGTGCGCCGAGGGTTACGCCGAGTGTCAAACAGCACTTTGAAATGGGATGGAACCACGGAAGACTATCCAAAACTGGATTTGAACGGGTCCACAAGCACAAGTTTCACTTTCCTTTTTTATTTAAATTCCAACCTTGGTCACGAAAAATATTTGTTTCTCTGTTGTCCACGTTCATAAAGCATTGTAGGAGCCGCATTTAAGTTTATTTTGTTTTGATTAATTTGGAACCTTTATTAATAAATGTTTCTGTTTCAGTGAGAGGTGCGGTTTGCTCAGGTGAGGGCGGGGCTAAAACCTTAAGTTGGAGGTGCGGTGTGTGACGGGGGGGAAGCAGGCAGCAGTAATACCGTCATTGACACGCAGCCTTATTTTTAGTAAAGACTGATGATTGGGATATGCTGTTTAAAGTGGACCTATCATGCTATATTAGAATAATATAGTGTAGGACCATACCTATATAAGGCATATTTATACTTTTTTTTTTTCAAAATACCAAACAGATCATGCATTTTAGCCATGCCTCATTTTGCTCAATTTGACATTTTTTAGCTCTGGATTTGCAAGGGCAGATTCAGTGAGAACAGCACCATCTACTGGCCTGGCATATGTACTACAGCGTCTCCAGCGCTTTCGAACGGCAATGGCCGTGGCTGTCTCCTCCTGATTGGTGGAGTTGGCCCAATAGCCGTAGCGCCACCGTCCTGACGTCAGGACAGTGTTCAAATCTGGATCAGTTTTTATCAGATCCGTTGCAGCCCCTTTTTTAGAGATTTGGGTATGGAGGAAAATAGAGAGGGTTGTGTTTTCTGACACTTGGTGAGTTCCCTGGAACACCGGGGACACATATTCATGTATAAAAGACGTACAAAAGTGCATTTTGCATGATAGGTCCCCTTTAAGTTTAGGTAAAAAAAGGGCATATTTTTTTCGTATTTGGTTTAGTTTCTTTCTGGAAATAAAACGTTCAAGAGCAACAAACGTCCAGTGGATATTTTACTGCGAGTCTGACACTGCTTCCCAGCCCCAAGCTCTACATGTGGGCAAGAAAAATAACTTTTGAAGTATCGAGTTATAAGACAAACTGTTGGATTTTGGCCCCTACAATTAGTCAATGACGAGTTGTGATTGGAAACTGGAGGACTATTGGAGGATCAAAGGAACCAAAGGAATCAAAGAAAAAGGAAACACCGGCCCGACGCGTGGCTGAGTAAACAAAGAAACACTTCGGAGGAGGTATGTGCTTTCAGATCAAACATCACTGAAGGATTATTCGTTTGGAAGAAATACCTGAAGTGTTTGGAAACGGATTTCATCGCTGATATTTGTGTTTATGGACAGTGAATATTTTATTTGTCAACTTTTCTGTGACGTTGGAGAAAAAAGAGCAGCGGTGAAAAAACGGCCTCTTACGGCCCGTCCACACAGCGGCGTGCGTTTAAGCTTGGCGGTGGGCGTGTCTGAAGCTTGGGGGAGTTCTCGCGAGCAACGAGACCAACAACCAATCACATGAATCTCCCGCCCCCCGACATACAGTTTACGAAGTAAAACTGGATATAAACTCCCCAAACAGGCGAAAACCTACCAGTTCCACCCACTGTCTCTGCCACCTCCCTCCATGCCTGGCTCCTCCGATTTGTATCCCGGTAGGTAAATAGGGACTGGTCGTAAAGCACCGGGTGATTCCCTACCGTTATAATTAATTTCTCCTCCATTTTTTGGAATATGAGGAAATGACCTGCGATATGTCTCTCCCAGCATACACGCGGTTTGATTGGCTAGCGCTTGTACTGGCAGATTTGCATACACAGGATTTGATTGGCTGACGCTTCCACCGAAGCTTCAAAAGCTTCAAAAGTTGAACATTGCTCAACTTTTTGCAGTGAGCAACGCGAGCAACGCACAATGCAGTTCGGCGAAGCTTGACGTCACCCCATTCAAAGTGAATGGGCAGAAGCGTTGAAGCTTCATCGCACGCCGTTGTGTGGACGGGCCGTTATGAATGAACTTATGAATGAACTTATGAATGAACTTATGAATGAACCTGAGTTAAGCTATGAAATACAAGGATAACGGAAATAACTGTTTCTAAACATTTTGAAGTTTATTTTGGATTAAAATTCTGAGTTCTGATGAGGCGGACTCGACTCCTGTCACGTAACGTCCACACGGTTCCGTCGCGTGCTTCAACGGAGACGCTTCCCATTCACTTTGAATGGGGTGACGTCAAGCTTTGCCAAACTGCATTGTGGTTCCGTCGCGTGGCTTTGCCTCCGTTGCTCGCTTAAAAAAATTTCAACTTTTCAAGCGTCGACGGAAGCACCAGCCAATCAAATCATATGCCAGTACAAGCGCTACATTGTAAAAAAATTCTGTTGGCAAAATTAGCTGCATTTTCTGTAATTTTACAAAAAAATACTTTTGTTATGGCTATATGTCAAATACATAACAAATACTGTTAATACTCATTAAAAAAAAATTATAATTGCAAGAAAATATATGAGTAAAGAAAGAAATATTTTGTAATTTTGCTTAATTTAACTACTACTTTACATTGATAAACTGGTAAAAACACAGGTATTGACTATCCTATTATAGTAAAAAAAACAAAATTTTAACACATTTGGACTTGTATTACTTTTTGGATTGAATTGTTAAATATGTGAATTTCAGGTTATAAAAACTGTGTACAACCATAGAGTTAAATAAAAAAATAAAAAAGTTGACTGTTATTAACATGTTGGGTGCGAATTCCTACCAGAGCACAATACAGATATAAAATGATGCTATAACCCACAAGTAACAGCCATAGACTGTGGGTTATATTGGAGACATTTGTCTATGCCAGCGGTTTTCAAAGTGTGAGGCGTGCCTCCCCTGGGGGGCGCCAGAGAGCTTCAGGGGAGGCGCAGCGTGAGAAAAATATTACGAGAACCTGTGAAATCTAGCTAGTTAACTTCAGCTAACTTTATGCTAGCGGCAACATGGATCTATTTTTGTGAAGTTACCTAAAGTGAGAGAGGAGACAGCGTTTGGCAGAAAACGTCACTTGCACACTTTTGGCTGTCTGTGGAGACCGAATTCCCCCACCTCGCCAAAAAGGCGGATCTACCTAAAAGTTGTGGCTCATCGGACATTTATGAGAGAAAATCCCTAATGTCCGAGTGCAAGTGAATGCAGCACAAGACGCGAGCCTTGTAACCCCCCTTGCGCGAGCGAGGAAATGTGATTGGCGGCGATTTCATTTGAACGGGATGGCGCAAAACGAGAAGTATTCGGACCCAAGTAGAAGAAAGGAATGAGGTATTTGCGGTCTACAATGACAGAGAAGAGACTGTCAAGTGTGGCTGTACTCAGCATTGAATCAAAAGGCACTAAAGCTTTAGACCTTAATAAGTTTGTGAGGCGTTTTGCTGAACAAGATGGTAATCGCCGCATTCAGCTGTTATAGGCATCCCAACTTGATGCTCTGCTCACGGATGACTCGATGAGCATAAAAAACTGTTAAGATGATGACCTTACGTGTGTATATATTTTTTTCTTTGTGGGGGTCTGCCCCCAAAAAACTGTTTTAAGTCCTGAGAAAGTCAAATAAGACAGTGTGTAAAACTACACTGCCCAGCCAAAAAAAAAGTAACTAGGCCAGTAGGTAAGGACTTTCCACTGGATAATAATACCCCTGCATTTTAGCCAGTGTTGGGCAAGTTACTTTTAAAAAGTAACTACTAATAGTTATAGTTATTGCTCTCAAAAAAGTAACTAGTTACTTTATTAGTTACTAAATTATAAAAGTAACTAGTAACAAGTTACTTTACTTTACTTTAAAAATAATAACAATAAAAATACAAGTTTTTGTGTTGTTGGAAAAGGTCTTTCTGCACTGTGGCCCTGCTTTCACTGCTTTCACTGGTATTTTGCTGACTAGTTCTCTGAAGGCAACAGACTCGACCGTTGCGATGGGCAGCATGTCCTCAACAACATACCTGGCAATCAATCTGGTGTTGCTCCATCTGGGTCACTGCCGGTGGTTGAGACGGTGGGGTCTTTGGCGACTAGTTTTATAGCCCCATGTACATTAGTTAGGTGCTTCAGGAGATTGGCATTGCTGTTATTCAATGTGGACAATGCTTTCTGTCCTGCACACAGTTTACATTTGACCGTAATATATTTTGCGTCCTTTATCCCCACAAATTGAAAATAGTGGTTATATCTCCAAGTTGTAAATGCGCTGCTGCTCTCGCTGATACTTGCATCTGCCATTGTGTGTGTGTGTGTGTGCTGGTGGTGGGCGTTGCCGTGTATGTGTGTGTGTTAGCAAGTGTTTGTGTGTCTGTGTATTTTCCCCATAAGGCAAGACCCGCCCAACTCTGTCTCTGATTGGCTTACCCTGAAATGTTACCCCGCGTTAACCAATCATCACTCCTCTCTGGTCACTTTCACTTTTCCATGGTACTGTGAGAGGACATCACTGTATTCGCCTGTAAGTTACATCCGCAGGGAGATTCGGTTCAGTTGGATCACATAATGTAACGCAGTAACGCATCCATTTAAATCACAGTAACTATAACGGCGTTACTGAATGGGAATAGGTAACTAGTAACGTTATTAGTTACCGCAAAAGGTAGTTGCGTTACAGTAACGCGTTAGTTTGTAACGCGTTAGTCCCAACACTGATTATAGCAATAACAACAATAACTAGATAATGCAATTCCTGAAGAAATTGCTAGTGGGAATGCTTTATGCTGAAAAGCTGACGCTAAACTGCTATGCTGAAATGTAATGTGTAAGAAGAAAGTGAAGAATTTAGATTGAAATGATACATGAACACTGGGGGCTTGAATGTGTGATGAGAGAAGAAAAGAAAGTAAAAAGGCTTGGAAAAGCAGCAGAATATTTGAATGCAAACTTTTGAACTAACTTGATGGCGAATGATCTGTCGCCATGCCAACGGCATTTGATGACATCCCATAATACGCTTAGATGCGTTGATGGCTGTGTTACCAAACCTGTGAAGTTTTGGGCCATTTGGAGCATTTTCACTGAAGTTATGAGAAAAACGTGTTTCATGGCGGGCATTGTGTTGCCATGGCAACGGCATGTCCCGTAGATGTCTTCACGGCTGGACTGTTAGCACACATGTGAAGTTTGAGCACTTTTTGAACATTTTCATAGGAGTTATAGCGACATCATGAGGGATGCGTTTCCATGGAAACGGCATATGGTGAGATCTCAGATTTGGCGTAGAGCTGTTGAGGCATGGACCGGTGATATACAAGTGAAGATTGGGGGGACGATTGGACCGTGTCGATTGGACTTACAGCGACATGTGTTTCATGGCGGTGTGGTCTGTCGCCATGGCAACGGCATTTGAAGAAATCTCAAAACTGTCTCGTAGATGTCTTCACGGCTGGACTGTTATTACACATGTGAAGTTTTAGCACTTTTTGAACATTTTCATAGGAGTTAAAGGGACATCGTGTTTTATGGCGAGGGATGCGTTGCCATGGCAACAGCTTTTGAGGAAAACTCACTAATGGTATATAGACATGTTGAGGGCTGGACCATTAACGTCATCTGAAGTCTGAGAGAGAGAGAGAGAGGAGGAGAGGAGAAGAGAAGAGAGAGAGAGAGAGAGAAGAGGAGAGAGAGAGAGAGAGAGAGAGAGAGAGAGAGAGAAGAGAATGAAATGAACATTTAGAACTGACTGCTGTCAGTTGGAGTGATGACATCATCGTGTTCCATTACACAGGTGTTTTATAGTTTGAGCTAACGAGCTCTGTAGAGATCAAAGGTTGCATTGTATCTGATGAGAGATAAAGCTCTTACATGTGAACGTTTTGTGGAAGAACGATAACAGATATCTGTGAAATTTCAAAACGTGAAGCATGTCAAGGAAGTTGAGTATCTGAAGTGTAATTTGTGTGTACTTTCGGGTTATGGAACGGCACGGCACGGCACGGCACGGCACGGCACGGCACGGCACAAAGTAGTAAGAGTTGCAGCGGACCTGCAGGTTTCTGGGAGTTTGTTCCAGATATTTGGAGCATAATAACTGAATGCTGCTTTAAACCATGTTTAGTTCTGACTCTGGGGACAGAGAGGCTGACCAGTCCCTGATGATCTGAGAGTTCTGGATGTTCATATTTTAGCAGTAGGTCAGACATGTATTTGGGGCCTAAACCATTCAAAGCTTTATAAACCACAACAATATTTTGAAATCTATTCTTTGACACACAGGAAGCCAGTGTAAGGACTTCAGAACAGGAGTGATGTGATCCACTTTCTTAGTGTTAGTGAGGACTCGAGCAGCGGCGTTCTGAATTAGCTGCAACTTCGAATAGATTTTTAGTGAGACCTGTAAAGACACCATTGCAGTAGTCGAGTCTACTGAAGATAAAAGCATGGACAAGTTTTTCCAAATCCTGCTGTGACATTAGTCTTTTAATCCTAGATATGTTCTTCAGGTGATAGTAGGAGTCCATGACTACACCTAGATTTCTGGCTTTATCTGTTGTTTTGAATATTGCAGACTGAAGCTCAGCGCTAACTTTTATACGTTCTGCCTTGGCTCCAAAAACCATTACCTCAGTTTTATCTTTGTTTCATTGGAGAAAGTTCTGACACATCCAGTCATTGATTTGTTCAATGCACTGACTGCTTGTCTAATTTTCTGAATTTTGTCAGTGAAGAAGGAGGCAAAATCATTGCAGGCCCTGGTGGATAGAAATTCAGAGGCTACTGACACTGGGGGGGTTAGTTAGTCTGTCGATGGTAGCAAACAAAGGCACGTGCGTTGTTTTTGTTTTTGGTAATGATGTCAGAGAAGAAAGACTGTCGTGCGTTTTTTCAATTCCAAATTACAAAGGCCAAGTCTCTCTTATAGATTACAAAGTGAACCTGGAGATTGTTTTTCGCCACCTATGGTTCAGCTTTTCGACACTCTCTTTTTTTCTGTATCTCACGGTCATGGCCTTTCTCCATGGAGATATTTTCTTGCCAATCACTTCCTTTACCTTAGTTGGAGCAATGGTATCTTATAACATTTTTAATTTTTAATTAAAATGATCTACTAGCTCATTTACTGAGATGTTAGCAGGGGCAAGTGTGGAAGAAAAATTATGAGTAAACATTTCCCTAGTATTTACAGTTAAATATCGCTTTGTGGTTACCTCTTTCTGAACATTTTTGTGAACAGAAATAGAGCTCTCAAAGAAAACACAGGAATGATCAGAGAGTGCAACAATCAGTCACCACAAACCTTGAGATATTCAGACCCTTGAGATAATTAAGTCCAGAGTGTGCCCCTTATTGTGCGTGGGCTCCGCCACATGCTGAGTCAGTCCATAGTTATCAAGAACACAAAACAGTTCTTTAGCCCCTCTGTCCTGGGGGTTGTCAACATGGATGTTAAAATCACCAACAATGACTAGACGGTCAAAGTCAATACACACACTATAGACAGCAGTTCAGTAAAATCATCAAAAAAGCTTGCACAGTATTTGGGTGGTCTATAGATGTTTAGGAACAGAGCTCGAGAGGAGCATTTCAGCTGAAGGGCCACATATTTCAAAAGAAGCAAAGTCCACCATAAGATGTCTTCCTGCATTGAATGGAATCATTGAAACAAAATAGCAACTCCACCCCTTTCTTATGCATCTTTCCTGACTCATAAAACTAAAGTTGGGAGGGGTTGATTCGATAAGAACAGCTGCATACTGTTATTTTGTTCAAATCCAAGTTTCCGTTAAAAACATAAAATCGAGATTGTGCTCAGTGATAAAATCATTGATTAAAAATGTTTTTCCTGCCAAAGACCTGACATTAATAAAGCTAGTTTAAGTTTGTTAAATACACTATCAGTAAGATTTTTTGTGACAAGCTGTGGCTGACATGGAATCACTGCTAAATTATGATAACCTCACACAAACGTTGAGACCACTTCCTGTTTTCTAAGCTGATTCATCACCGCTCTTAATTCTATTACCTATCAACACAGATATCGGCAAAGCTACTGGCAGGCAGGGCCCCGGCATGTCCTGGAAAGAGTTGAGAGTGCCATACCCTTGAAGCCTGGACCCAGCACATATCAGTAAGAGTTTGTTGCCGTTTTGTACACACACATCCTTATCAGGCTTCGGAGACTGCAGATAGCTTTCTTGAAGGGAGGGGAGGTGGTTGACGTAGGCACGGTGATGAAGACGGAGGGAGATAGAGGTGGGCGTTGTGGAAGGGCGGGGGTAAAGGACATGCTGCCAGGGGGGGGAGGTGGTTGACGTAGGCTTGTCTTCGGTGATTTTGGTGGGCTTCGTTGAGGGGCGGGGGTAAAGGACATGCTGCCAACCCTGCGTATCGCCTTCATGCGGTCATCGAACTCCCAGGGGGGAGGGCGGAGGGTGAAAGGGTGAGTGGAGAGTAGAGAGAGCTGGGGGATGAATGAAGAGTATCCTCAAAGGCGTTGACAGGATGGGGTGACGGGCAGTGGAGACTCCTCCATTTGTGTCATAGGTCTCCCATAATCAGAAACATTCCTCAGGCGGAGTGCAGTGATACTTCTTCAGGGTTTTCTGCGCGATGTGTCGTTGTGTCTTTCTCCTGTTTTGATTCCTCTTGCCGCTTGTCCTTGGCAGAGGGAACAGATTGATGACGCAGGCAGTTGAATATGTTAGAGATAAACAATTTCACTCCTGACTTGTTCAGGCAAACTCCATCTGCCTTAAAAAGATGTCTTGCGATCCCAGAAAAAAGTTAAAATTGTCAATAAAATGGACAGAAATGGTCAGTACAGGCAGTTGAAAGCCACAATGTTCAAAATGCAAACAGTCTGCTGAATCTCTCCACTCCTCTGCTGACTTGGCGGTAGAGGGCCACTGATGAACACCCTCCGCATTTAGAGAGCTGACAGTTTCCAACAGACATTTAAAGTCTTCTTTCAGCGCTTCTGACTGTTGTTTCACAACATCATTTGTTTCCAATATGGTAGTACCACATTCTTCACAGTCGGATGTTCAGCCCCAATATGCAGGGATCTTCTCAGCCAAGTCGGAGACCATATCCTTGGGAAACAGAGTACTTTGGGTGTTGTTCTTACTACACAGACCTTTTACATCTCTTACAGCAGAGTCACCCACAATCAGAGTTTCAGGCCCAGTCGTTAGCTTTCCCTCTAGCCTTTTACTTTTGGAGTAGCTATTGGTCCTTACCCTGCTGTGTGAAGAGGACAGGTTATCCAGGTCATCAGAAAGAGATCTCCGGTTCTCGGTCAGCGGAGCGTATCTGTTCTGGATTGGCACACTTGGTGGTTTAGGAGGATTGTTTGTAGTTCTCCCTTTAGCAGCTGTCCACGGCTGTTTCCTAGTATGAATAGGGGTTGAAGAGGCACTCTTCCTGGTTGATAACAATGCAGGCCAGCCGGTCGCATCACAGATTTCAGAGCGCTGGGCTCTGCCTGTTATTTGTCCTCCCAAATCCCATGGAAATGATTTACTCTTAGGCTTTGCACCCAGAGAGTTCCAGGGAGGACTACCACTTGTATATTTATTACCCAGTACACAGCCCTCCTGTTCCTTGGAAACCTTGTAGCTGCTAACTAGCTGTGAGTTAGCATACACTTTTCCATTATTTTGCAACACTGGTAAAGTGGTGTTATTCCCACAACATAATCCATTCACTTCCACGTTAACTTCCAACCGTTGCATTTTCATTTCCAACACAGCCATCTTCTGTAGAAGTTTGTGGAAGTCATCTGTAGAGAACGGAGGCATTTTGCTACCAACTAGCTTAAGCTAAATAGCATGCAGTAGCCTACCAGGCTTAGCTGTTGCTAGTGCCCACGCAACTGTAAGACTGAGGTCGTCGTAAAAATGTTGAAATATGGCTGAAAACCCTCCGTCTATTTTACGAAGAATAACTGTCCCAGTGATAAGTAATGTCCAGGAGCCGCTGCTGAAGTTTCAGAGAATAAGAATAGAAAATCAGCATAAAAAGTAAGCAGAGGCCAGAGCAAGCGGAAAAGCGTCTGCACTGTAAGAAAGATAAGGGGGTTTGTACATTTCTAAAAATAAAGTTTGATGGAAATACTTAGTAGGCCTATCCTTTCTTCCCTGAATTATTTGCTCCTATAACATATCATCATATATAGCAAACCATGATTGATTTCTCATCAAACAGTAGTAAGTTATTTACAGATAAAAATAACTTACTCTTCTATAAACAACAGTTGTAGGTACAGTTCGGTTAGTTAGCGTATAAAATATACGGCTGTACGACGCCATTATAAGACAGTGTTTGTTTCCGATGAGAGCGAAGCCGAAAAAAGCACTGTTAGACATGGGCGGAGCCTCTCTGGTGGTTGACTAATCAGAACAGAGTGCCGAGTTGACCAATCGGAGCACACTAGGCTCACAGGGAGGGGGGGGGCAAGAGCTCCAACGAGTCGTTTAGTGGAGAGAGTGAATACTGCTGAATACACATACTTTACAGAGATGCTGGATATGCGAAAACCAATGTGAGTTTGGAAAATTGCACAGTAGTAAATCTATTGTAGTATACCTCAACAATGTAATTATGATCAGTGAAAAAGTGGCCATGACATGGGCCCTTTAAGTTTACGTTAAAAAGGCATATTTTTTTCGTATTGGTTTTGTTTCTTTCTGGAAATAAAACGTTCAAGAGCAACAAACGTCCAGTGGATCTTTTATTGCGAGTCTGACACTGCTTCCCAGCCCAAGCTCTACATGTGGCCAAGAAAAAATAACTTTTGAAGTATCGAGTTATAAGACAAACTGTTGGATTTTGGCCCCTACAAGCATAAAACAACAGCATCAGAGCACAGTGCAGAGTCTCTTGATGAGTTTAAAGTAGTCCACCGTTCTTATTATACATCCATGTAGTCTGCTGTATAGAAAACTGTAGTTTTCCCCACAGCAGACGCACATTCATGATGTCCGCTGGCGCATCATAAATATGTCGATAGTGCAGTCGGACCGCACCGCAGTCTCTTCTCCTAAATCCTTTTGAATTCTCATATCCACTATCCCTTAACCCCGTGACCAGGGGTTAAATTGGGTTTGATATGTGGGGTGGCTCTGTGCGGAGGCCGAGGGGGGGGTGGGGTTGTTGAGGATCTCATTATTTGACCTTAAGGGCTATACTGTATGTCTCAATCTCAATTCATAGGGGCTGCGCGAGTATGGCCAAAAGTATGTGGGAAATCTCAATGTAAACTATTTAATTATGAGCGATCATAACTCAGCTTTATGCACACATTTCAGCATGGTTTAGGAAATGGGCTCCGTGTTACAGGACGGGTCGGGTACGACGGTCCTCTGTACCGAGGAGCTGCAGCTCCTGATCGGAGCAGAGACACACGTTCACTAAGCATTCACTAAGCCGAAAAATCAGAGAGATCTGCTATTTAAAGTAAAGTCAACACATATCGACCCCCTAACGTTTTAACATATATATCGTTTTTTGTAAGACAAATGTTCGAGGGTGATGACGTCAAGGCATTGTCCTATGTGCCGGGGCCCCGGCCCAATTTAACCCCTGGCCCGTGGACGTTTCACACAGAGGTCAAGGAATAGTGGATAGGAATAGACGATAAGGAGCTGATTTTTTGACTATTCGACTGCAACTACGATCTCTGATACAGGGGTGGAGCTCTGGTGACTTTTAGGTTTATGCTGCCCTTTGGAGTAATCCTCCACCCCTATTAAATTAAATGTTTCTGCCCCCCCTTTCTTTAATTTCTAAGGTTTAAGTTAAAGGTCACCTATTATGCAAAATCCACTTTTTCATGTCTTTTATACATCAACATTTGTCCCCTCTGTGTAAAGAGATTCTGAAAGTTTCAGGAAAAAAGAGCCCCTCTCTTTTTCTCCTGATCCATTTATAGAAAAACCTGTCTGAAAATGAGCTGATCAGATTTTGGCCACTTTATGATGTCATAACGATTTGTTGGCTTGTGTAACCATTAGCCAATCACCAACCAAGGTAACCCCCCCCCACCTTATCACCTGAATCTGACAGATGTGTGACGCTCAGTGAGACAGATGTGTGACGCTCAGTGAGACAGATGTGTGACGCTCAGTGAGACAGATGTGTGACGCTCAGTGAGACAGATGTGTGACGCTCAGTGAGACAGATGTGTGACGCTCTGTGAGACAGATGTGTGACGCTCTGTGAGACAGATGTGTGACACTCTGTGAGACAGATGTGTGACGCTCTGTGAGACAGATGTGTGACGCTCAGTGAGACAGATGTGTGACGCTCTGTGAGACAGATGTGTGACGCTCTGTGAGACAGATGTGTGACTCTCTGTGAGACAGATGTGTGACGCTCAGTGAGACAGATGTGTGACGCTCTGTGAGACAGATGTGTGACCCTCAGTGAGACAGATGTGTGACCCTCAGTGAGACAGATGCGTGACGCTCAGTGAGACAGATGCGTGACCCTCAGTGAGACAGATGCGTGACCCTCAGTGAGACAGATGCGTGACGCTCAGTGAGACAGATGTGTGACCCTCAGTGAGACAGATGTGTGACGCTCTGTGAGACAGATGTGTGACGCTCAGTGAGACAGATGTGTGACGCTCTGTGAGACAGATCTGTGACTCTCTGTGAGTCTGCGATTAACGCATGTGTATTTGTCCTCGGCCCGCCCGTAGTTTCAGTGCCCAAAGGCTTAACGTTGTTGTTGTTGTTAGTTGGATGGTGGGAGATTCTAGCGAGAAAAAGGTGTTTTAAACCGCAAGCCAAGCACACAGCTGATGCTGACAGCCCCGATCCTGGTGCTCGCTTGCGGCAGACCACGCTTGAAAGTTTGCCGGGGAGACGCCTGGACACGGCGTCTACGAGCAGCAAGCTTTCAACAGCGATAGCTAAATCAAATCAAATCAAGTTTTATTTATATAGCACATTTTTAAACGATTTTTGGTCGAGCCAAAGTGCTGTACATATAATAAAAATACCCTACAGTAAAGACACTTTACAGCAAATACAACAGCACAGTTTGTGCAGAATATCAGTATGAGAAGATAAAATGGGTGGCGGTGGCGACAGCTTGCAGGCCAATTAACATTGTGGAGGACGAGGGACTGTGTGAGATAATTCGGATCCCATCCAACGTGTTGACTGCACATCACAGCGCATTATTTTGACCCACAGTGGGAACTTCAGTCTCATGCTTTGACTGTTATGAAGACAGAGGAGCGGCATTTCGCCGACAACTGTAAACAGGCTTGTCTGTTTGAGCAACTGGCTCAGTGCAGAGAAGTAGACAGGGTTGGGAGAGAATGTAAGAGAGAGAGAGAGAGGTTCCAGGTTGTTGTATTGAAAATATTCAGGAGATTTGTCATTGTTCAGAGGTTTTTGTGTTGAGAATATTCAGGAGAATATTTGTCATTGTTCAAATGATAATAAACAAACATTTGCATAAAGCATATTTGTCCACTCATAAGTTGATAAGAGTATTAAAAACTTGAAAAATATTCCTCTAAGGTACATTTAGAACAGATAAAAATGTGCGATTAATTTGCGATTAATCGGGTTAACTATGGTCATCATGCGATTAATCGCGATTAAATATTTGAATCGACTGACAGCCCTAGTTTTGGACAATGATGCCCAGAGGATGAGAATATATTAGATATGATTCTCCCTATACTCGTTAGTAGATTATATATTTATTGTTGGGTCAACCCATCAGTCTATCATCACTGTTCAGTTTGACAATTATTTTGCCCCATGTCTTAAATAAATCAATATCCATTACCATTTATAGAATAAAAAACTCCAAACAAATCCTTGACCATCATATTGTGTCAAATATGCAACAAAACGTTTATGCATTGGTACTAATCACACCTTTTTTATTGTCTTTAGGAAATCTAATTGGGGAATGTTTGATAATATAATTTTTTGGGGCAATTTCACAAATAAGAGCAGGTGACTTGTTCAGGAGGATATTATTGTGGTAACAGTTGCAGAAGGATATGAGAAGGAGACCAACAAGAGAGGCAGACCGTCAGCCACAGAGAGGTTACATAAACAAAAAGTCTCCCCATTTACTGCATGTACAGTAAAACTCTATACATATATGTGCAGCTTTTTTGTAAGAGATCAATCCTTTTTGAACAAAACAGTCTCATTACACATTATTCAATAGCACTATATTCTCCCCAACACTTCATCGTTGAATCCAGAGCCTTTAATGTTGCATTACTCATACATTATATCACTTAACTCCTACTATCTCACTGAGTGGGATTATGACATTGGATTACAAAAATATAATGTAACCATTGTAAATAGAATCTTCTCAAAATACATTTGTGATTTACTACTACCGGCTCAATTCGGATTAATGGTTTTACCATATACATTTGGAACATATTGCAGGGTGGATGCAGTTATAAATCAAACATATTCCAAAATACTTTTCAGCTCTATTAAACAAATACACACTTTTTATGAGCAGCTCAAATAAAAGTCACATTTCTGACTGTTGTGTTCATCAGCTGCAGGCGTTCATTTGGGTGTCCTTAGTTAAAAATGTACCATGGAATAAATAAACTTTTACTTGAAATTGTAGTGTACGAGCTATCCTGAGTGTTGGTCCAAAAACACAAGATTCTTTATTTCCCATAACGCTAGCGATAGCATCTTTTAGTTGGAAGTAATCATTTTCCATGTAATCTTCACCTATGCAGTTTATAACACCGTTTTGTAGTCATGGATGTGAGGTCTCCAATTCCACAATGAGATAACCCTGATGACATCACTATGACAGCAGGGTTATCTTTAGAATATGTTTTTGGGACAGCACTAAACGATTTCTATTTCAAAATGTCAATTATTCTTTTTTCAATTCTGTCAGTTTCATTTTTCAGCATTGGAGGTCGGCTATTGTGAACAACACATGCCAACATCGCCCCCTCAGGCAGACAGTGGGACAGCGACCTGATGCACTGCCACGTCAGGGTCATTTTTATGACTGTATTTCATCTTTTTACCAGAACTGCTCGGACAGAGGATTTTACGGCTTTATGAGTTGGTCATGCTTTCTGTACAAAGCAGAAAAAGCACCTGACACTATGCTCTGGTCCTCATGAGGCGCTTTCAAACCAAGTACTTTTCCCAGGAATAGTTCCCGGAACTTAGTTCCCCGGAAATCTTTAGTTCCGGAACTATCTAGAAGATCGCGTTCACACCGGAATAAGTCCCTGAGGGAGGATTACGCAAATGAAGCCGCTGACGTCACTTCTTCTTCTTCTGCTTTGGGTTTACTGGCAGGCCATAAACAACTTCACGGCGTATACTGCCACCCGAAGTCCCCGGCCGGAAGTCCCCGGAGATGGGGACTGGCTTCAGTAGAAGCTGCTGGGAGTCCCAGCAGCTTCTACTGAAGCCTTCCGAGTAAATCGCCAGAACGCCGACACCTCCTCATCACTCCACCGCTCCCATGTTTTCTTTTGTGTTGCCATAAGTTAGTCTCTCTCCGTTGGTGTGCTGGGCTAATGCTAATGCTAATAATGCTAATGCGAGCAAATAAAATGGCGGCTTCACAAACACTTTTCGGCGTTTTACGGGGCGTGGTTTGCAATTCGCCCAGCCAATCAGAAATTGGAACCTTTTCCACCTCTCTAGCAGGGACTGAAAAGGGGTGAAAAGGTTCCCGAGAACTAAGTTCTAGTTCCAGATCTTTTTGGTGTGAACGCAAAATCCCAGGAACTACCGGAACTATTCCTGGGAAAAGTACTCCGGTGTGAATGCGCCTATGGTGTGTATACACCTAAGTGATTCTGATAGAAGACCCAGGCTGAGTTTGCTGTACAGTGCTTTAGCAGAGTCTCAGTCCCCATCATTCATATGTGACCTTCATTGACCTCCACTGTGTAGGTGGATGTGGTTTCATTTAAAACATGGAACATCCTGCACTGCAAGCTATTTGTAGTATACATAAAATAAATTAGGAGTAATGTAGTATAGAATATTGGGAAATATGAAATGATCTTCTATCTTAAACAATTTTATGTTATAAAAAGTTTTATAGAGTAAGTTCATTCTACACTATATACAAACTAACATACCATTGAGCATTAGCATCCACCTTATTTGGAGATAAAACACCCCTGCAATGTCAGTACTACAGCAACTGTTGTCCAGTGGAAGGATGTTTGGTCGTTGGTTTTGGTGTGCTCACTTCTGGTTGTACCTCCAAATAAAGTAGTGCTTTTCTGACTTTTCTGTTTACTTTCAACATGTTCAACATGTCTGGGAGAGTTTGTTTCTGTTCAAAGGTCATAGTATTCATTGTGGGAGTTTCAGTATAGCAGTAGAGTTTAGTGACATTGATGATTGATAAAATAATATAATATAATATATAATATCATATAATATAATATCACAAAACATAATATAAAATAACATATAATAACTGTATGATATAATAACTGTTTTCAATATTAGTTGCTGTGGCAACCACACTATCAAGTCTAATTCAGTCCTTCTGGTGAAACAAACAATAAAACTTAGTGTTTGAAAACTATGACTTATGACATATGACTATTCGCCAATATTAATGTAATATCATTTTCCAAAATGAAATTGTGCAAATTGCTGTAGAGTGCAATAAACTAAAAGCTTTCCACCAAACCTTTTCCCTGAAATCAAACTGATAACATCATGTTGAAACTCAAAGCAGTAAAACGGTGTCTTTCTAAAGTGCAAAGTCCTCATACTAGAGTCCTGGATCCACTACCAAGACGTCGATGTGGTCCTTCTCTTTGGTCTTGAAGGCCTCAGTGATGATCTGAGCAGCATCTTTGTGCTCCCGCCCTCTCAGGGACACGCCGTCCACCTCCAGGATGACCTGACCCTCCTTCAGCTGCGCACAGTTATCAGCTGAGCCTCCTTTCTGTTCACAGAGATATTAAGGGGAGGGGGGGGGGGGGGGAGGCCAACAATCATTTGATATAATTAGATCAATATCTCCATTTAATGACAGTTGAGTGTTTTTGTTGATGTTATACTAACTGTTGTAGCGACTATCAAATAAAAAAGGATTTAGCCGCTGGATAATGAAGGGTGATCTGTCTGACCAGCTGTATTCATACTGAACAGATATAGTCTGGAGTTGCATACAATTCCATTTATTGTAAATATTGTAAATTGTCTTGCGATGTTGTCAACAACAATTGGGGCTCCCTATATTCTCCAACCAATAAAACTAATAATTGACAGCTGGCCGGATTCCTCCATTGCATACACATACACCTCCTCATTAACCAACAGTGACAACTCATAATACATTCCTTGCAACATATATATAACTAGAAAATTCCAGGAAATGTTGACTGTGTGACTGAAACTTGGGTGCGCGTCCCGATGATAACATTACACCCACTGAGTAAGTATTAATAGCATTAGTTGTATTGTTAAGTACAACAAAGAATATCCATTAATTTTAGCTCAATTTTAGCTGACTATTTTAACTGTTTATCTATTACATTTTTGGATTATTGTACCACATTCCTGCATCGTTTCTGAACATCTTTAGATTACCACTGGATTTAGTTAACGTTTTTGAGCTCTGTTCAAATGGATTTCCCATTCATTCCTATGGGGCAAATGATCGCAGTTTTATGCAATTTGCGTGAAAACGGCTAGGTGAATCTCTTATAAAAGACATAGCAACCTGATCCCGGTCATTCCGCACGTTTTGATGTGTTTTTTGTGAGTTTCATGTCAACACTGTAACGAGTAACATGACAACATTTGTGGCGGAAGAAGGAGAATAAGATGAGACTAGAAAATGCATTTCCTGCTGAAAATGCGTGCGAATGCGGCAAACTGTGTACATTTGTTGCTGAATTTAGCTGAAAAAGCAGAATATTTTATTAGCTGAATGGTAGCTGCTTTTAGCTACAAAACCCAAGTCAGTGTGTTGCTGAACTTAGCAGAGAAATGCAGAAAAGTGAAATGATTTGACTCAAAATTGTTACAGCTCAAATGCATTGCAATGAATTTGTTGAAAACTTGAAAGTGAAATGTTAAACTGGAAGAGTAGGAAAAATAGTGAAGAAGCTTAATATTTAAAAGAAAAGGTTTAAAAAAGGTATAAACAACAACATGTATAGCCTCAATGTCCTGAAATAGCTGAATAAGTTAATAGTTGAATGGTTTCTGTAGCTGAAAGTAGGCTGAAGGAGTTAGATATTAAATGTAAGTAGTAGTGAATGAATGTGTATTAAGAAGAGAAAAGAAAGTAAAAATGCTTTGAAAAGCAGCATGTGCTGAAAAGGCTGAATAGTTTGATATTTGAATGGTTTCTGTAGCTGAAAGTATGCTGAAGTTATTGAGAGCCAAACTTTTTGTTGAAATAATAATAAGAAGAAAAAGATGCGGAAGAATAAAGAAAAGAAGAACTATAGTGGAATGCTGTAAACAGCATTCGCACTAATAAGTATGTCGAATACTAGACTGTGTGTGGCTTCGCCAGTCACACAGAAATATAAAAACATGCAGATTGAATATTTATTTTTGGGTATTTAGGACTAATGACGTCATCCATCAATCAAATTTATCTTGCAAATCACGTATTCCAGAAGTTCCTCTCCACAGAGGCTGAAGTTGTTTTCAGGCCAGGTGAGATAATAATCCTTCCAGCGAGTTCTGGGTAATGAGTGAACGTGCCAAATGTATCAAAGGGACACACTGGCATGCAATTGATTTCTATCAACACGTAATGTTGTATCGATGTATATAGAGGTGTACTACCGCAAAAGTATTCTCCGTTGGGACTTCCTGCAACAACACCACGCCGTTATCGTGATTCTGATTGGCCAGAAGACATTATCAAAGATGTTTTATTGAGAGGACGATCACTACGTGACAAAAGTTTTCAAAACCGTTTCTAGTCTTCGGTATTTCCAGACAAGTGGCTACTGAAATCAATCTTACTAACTGCTGTCTGTGCAATTTACTCCACCGAGTTGGCGGACTTTATTTTACTTACTTTAACATCATTTTTCATGGTGGGGCTAAGGTGGGGCTAAGACATTTCTTGGTATGGCTGTAGCCTACCCTGGCGCCGCCACTGGGTGGCGGTAATGTACCATTATGCTGAATGCCAACCGCCGTAAAACTCCAAGAAGAAGAGGAAGAAGAGAGCAGCCATTAGAGTCGCTACATGAGCAGCAACAGGTTTCTCCTGTTTTAGAGGTATATTTTAGTAGGAATGCTGATACAGCATTCCAACTATATGTTATTCTACGGACAAAATTATTATTATTCCGCCGGAATTTTGCACCTCTTCTCCTCCTGCATTCAACATCGCAGAAACTCCGTTCAAACATCAAAACGTTCAGCTCGGTCGGGAATCGATGGCTATTACTTTTATCATTCATAACTTTCATAATTCCAGAGATACATCCCATAATTCATCACATTTTTTAACCATTGAAGTCAATGGAGAAAATCTTCAGACTTGAACAATCTTCATGCGACTTCAACTGCTAACTGTTCATTCATACTTTCACTCAGAAACCTCATTCCAACTTTAAATGTTACACATATTTCTGACATTATTCGTGTAACACAACTTTTAAATCTGATTTTTACTTTTAGAGATATTAAACATTGTTCAGACCTTGTTAAAGAGGTTTTCTTCAGATTTTAACATTAACTAGAGTGCGTGATGTTACAGCTAGAGTGGAGGAAATCTTGAAATTTGCCTTCATATCTTTTTTTTAAACTGCCATAATTCCCAAACCCTACATTCCTGAGACATAATTTTTCATGACAAACGTAGGAAAACATCTCGTAGCTTGGAAAATGACAAATAATTAAGCAAAAAATAATTAAACAAAATGCCTCTTGAGGGTGACAAAAACTTTCAACATGTCTCCATTAAAACCCATTGTAATTTCAGGCTGATATTTCCTCACAGCAGCAGCCGCACACCTTTAGTTAAACTGCCAAAATGGCCACATTATTAACCCATTATTAACCCAAAATATGTTATTCTACGGACAAAATTATTATTATTCCGCCGGAATTTTGCACCTCTTCTCCTCCTGCATTCAACATCGCAGAAACTCCGTTCAAACATCAAAACGTTCAGCTCGGTCGGGAATCGATGGCTATTACTTTTATCATTCATAACTTTCATAATTCCAGAGATACATCCCATAATTCATCACATTTTTAACCATTGAAGTCAATGGAGAAAATCTTCAGACTTGAACAATCTTCATGCGACTTCAACTGCTAACTGTTCATTCATACTTTCACTCAGAAACCTCATTCCAACTTTAAAATGTTACACATATTTCTGACATTATTCGTGTAACACAACTTTTAAATCTGATTTTTACTTTTAGAGATATTAAACATTGTTCAGACCTTGTTAAAGAGGTTTTCTTCAGATTTTAACATTAACTAGAGTGCGTGATGTTACAGCTAGAGTGGAGGAAATCTTGAAATTTGCCTTCATATCTTTTTTTTAAACTGCCATAATTCCCAAACCCTACATTCCTGAGACATAATTTTTCATGACAAACGTAGGAAAACATCTCGTAGCTTGGAAAATGACAAATAATTAAGCAAAAAATAATTAAACAAAATGCCTCTTGAGGGTGACAAAAACTTTCAACATGTCTCCATTAAAACCCATTGTAATTTCAGGCTGATATTTCCTCACAGCAGCAGCCGCACACCTTTAGTTAAACTGCCAAAAAGGCCACATTATTAACCCAAAGGTACTCAAAAATTACACTTCAGATACTCAACTTCCTTGACATGCTTCACGTTTTGAAATTTCACAGATATCTGTTATCGTTCTTCCACAAAACGTTCACAAGTAAGAGGTTCATCTCTCATTCAGAACAATGAAACCTTTGAAGTCTAGGCACCTCGTTAGCTCAACTATAAACACCTGTGCAATGGAACACGATGATGTCATCACTCCAACTGACAGCAGTCAGTTCTAACTGTTCATTTCATACTCACACACACACACTCTCTCTCTCTCTCTCTCAAACACACAGACTCTCTCTCTCTCTCTCTCTCTCTCTCAAACACACAGACTCTCTCTCTCTCTCTCTCTCTCTGACACACACAGACACACACACTCTCTCTCTCTCTCTCTCACACATAATGTTCCAAACGGCCCAAAACTTCACAGGTTTGGTAACGATGCAGCAATCAACGCATCTAAGCGTATTAGTCCAATGGACACGGTCCAATCGTCCCCCAATCTTCACTTGTATATCACCGGTCCATGCCTCAACAGCTCTACGCCAAATCTGAAATCTCACCATATGCCGTTTCCATGGAAACGCATCCCTCGCCATAAAACACGATGTCCCTTTAACTCCTATGAAAATGTTCAAAAAGTGCTTAAAATTCACATGTGTGCTAACAGTCCAGCCGTGAAGACATCTACGAGACAATTTTGAGATTTCTTCCAATGCCGTTGCCATGGCAACACAATGCTCGCCATGAAACACGGTTTTCTCATAACCTCAGTGAAAAGGCTTAAAACGGCCCAAGACTTCACAGGTTTGGTAACGATGCAGCCATCAATGCATCTAAGCGTATTATGGGGTGTCATCAAATGCCGTTGCCATGGCGACAGACCACTCGCCATGAAGCACGATGTCGCTGTAAGTCCAATGGAAACGGTCCGATCGTCCCCCAAACTTCGCTTGTATATCACCGGTCCAGCCCTCAACAGCTCTACGTCAATTATGGGGTTTCTTCAAATGCCGTTGCCATGGTAACACAAGGTTCGCCATGAAACACGGTTTTCTCATAACTTCAGTGAAAATGTTCTAAACGGCCCAAAACTTCACAGGTTTGGTAACGATGCAGCCATCAACGCATCTAAGCATATTATGGGGTGTCATCAAATGCCGTTGCCATGGCGACAGATCATTCACCATCAAGTTAGTTCAAAAGTTTGCAGTTCAAATATTCTGCTGCTTTTCCAAGCCTTTTTACTTTCTTTTCTTCACTCATCACACATTCAAGCCCCCAGTGTTCATGTATAATTTCAATCTAAATTCTTCACTTTCTTCTTACACATTACATTTCAGCATAGCAGTTTAGCGTCAGCTTTTCAGCATAAAGCATTCCCACTAGCAATTTCTTCAGGAATTGCATTCTCTAGTATTAAAATGCGCCCCTGCATAGCGGGGCCTGTTACAGTTAAAAATAAAGAGGATTCCTCCACAACCACCACTATTAACAACCAGTTAATAAATATTTCCTTTCTTGAGATGTTTTTCTCTGTGCTGTAAACATGGTTGGTGCATAGCCACTACATCCATCAAGAAGGGTGGGATTTTTCGGGGTGGGATCGTAAAACACACCTCAATGGTCAGAGAAACTAAACCAAAGGGGATGCGGAAAAAAAGACAACCAACCAACAGTTGTCTGATTAGACCTTAAAACTGCTTATTGATCTGTTCCACATGACCTTAATCCAAGAAGGACTGGACCACTATTACAGATCATTGGCTATTACAGACATGATCACCAGTTTCTTTTCATAGGAGGTTTCAAACTCAGCGAATTTCACAACCAACTGGAAGGACCTTCAGAAGTCTGACTTGACGTACCATTTAGCCCATATTGCTTTTCAAAGGTAGACACCTCCTAAATGTAGCAGCAGAAGAAAGTGGCCCAGGGTGGGAGAAGGGCATCGTCCAGCCTGCACTGTGAGGGTTCATGGATGAAAGCCTCAGCCAAATGTAATGTAATGAATGTGCTTGGAGGGGGGTTTCATGTATCACTGAAAGATGGAGCCAATGTCAGATATGCTCTGAAGCAGCCTAAAATATGGCTGAAGAAGACCTGGTTTAAATGCAAGACCTGGCTCTTCTTGCAGGCCTTTTGTATTGTCTCTTCATAGATTAAGAGTTCCTAATGACTACTGTTGAGGGGTAGGAGAGGAAAACCAACAAGCACCTGCGCAAATAACTCATTCAGTGATTGTGGCTGATTCACCTCAGCTCATATAAAGGACTGCTGTTTGTAGAGTGTTGTATTTAACAAAGCAGGAAAGCTATCAGAGAGAAATATCAAAAGAAGGGTTTTATTGCTTTTCAATGCTATCTGTGAAGAAAATGCAAGCTATTAATCAGATGCTTATGGAACCTATTTTTTTTTTTTAAAGCAAATAGCAGTATTCTAATGCTCCGAAATCAAGTTTTTCATTCAAATACAGTAGTTTTTAAAGACAATACTGTAAATAAAACAATGGCTTTGAACCCTAAGTCATTGTATAGCTGTCTCACCTGAATTGTGACTATGCGCGGCAAAGGTTGTCGTGTGTTGGCTCCTCCCTCTATAGCCATGCCAAGGGTGTTTGAATTCTTCACCACTCGTACCAAGGTAGCGTTCGGCACTGGGACTGGTGAGCCACACTGCTGGGACACATAGGGAACACAGGTCAGAAGCGACAGCAATTAAGAGCAGGGTCCAACTTCATTTGTTAAATGTGTAAAACCCTTCACCTTTATGCAACATTCAAAAGTTTGTATTATGGATGTGCCTTTTTTTTGTACCTTTCAGGAACCAACAATTTGGAACAACAAGTCCTCCAACTAATACGACCAAATAGGCCGATTTTTCCGACCCATAATACGACCCACAGGAGCGTTTTCAATCAACGGGAGCGTCAGCCTGTCAACCCTGTCTCCTAAAAATTACGTTCCCACAGAACTAAACTGCATTCTCAATTACGTTTAATTAGAAACGTATTTTCTCCCACATTACGTTTGTTATGAACGTATCTCAAATACGTTTATTTTCTACATATCTTCTAGAAACAAATTTTCTCCCACGTTACGTTTGTTATGAACGTATCTTAAATACGGTTATTTTCTACATATCTTTGCCATTTATTGTCTTGCTTATAATGATAGTCATTTAACAAATATCATTTTAGAGCACACATTTTAAATCGAGAATCGGGCTCGATATATGGTTAAATTAAAATCAGTAGGCGAGGCTGTCATTTCGCCAGCTGTTACTCTCATGAGCGAGGCAGAAAATAATAGTATCATGCCAAAAAGCTGCTGTGTCGTTTATTGCACCTCAAACATTAAAACAAATCCAGAGTTACATTTTTCTGTACTTCCTCTAAGAAGAAAGGACAGTAAAAGAAGAGCTCTGTGGCTTCAGGCTTGATCGCCGTTCAAATGACAGCGTTGGTTTCTCCCAAAGTGGGCGGGGCTGTAAAGTGACGTAGATTTTACTCTCATCTATTATTCAAAACCTCCTCCAACACACACAAATGCGCACATGACCAATGAGGGCACGAGATAAGTTTGTGCACAGATGGAAGGCTGACAGGCAGGTAGGCCATCCAGTTATTTTAGCCGGGCTGGCTAAAATGATTGGTTGTACTTTTTACAGTACTACGGCTTCCACAGATGAAATGTTTTTATGGATTTGTTGTCAAAGCACTTAAGATATTCATTGCTATCGGGATGTTAAGAGCATTCTATGGAATATAACAAAAAGTGTATCTCGAGCCGGTTTCTCAAACTTACCTACCCTACCTTTAACTGGGAATGTTTTTACGGGAACAATACCGGAAACAGACGTAGGAAAGATCCTCAGCTCGGTGATTGGATTGTTTAGCCGCAATGCACGTTGGGATATGGTGTTTATGCAATGTGAAATCCGAAAACATTTAAAAAAAAAATAATAATACTTTATTCCGAGTGTTCTTGCTTTTCTCTTTGGAAGTCATCACATAACGGCATTGTAATACACGGTTCGGCTGCATTACATATTACACATCTGCCGTAGTTCTTTATTTATAGAGCCCTGATTAGAAGACGTCTGGACAAACAGGAAGAAGTGCCGCCGAAACTGAATATGTGACGTGAATCATAAATATATCAGCAATTACACAACATTAATTCGGCTGACTTTTATATTTGATCCAATTGGTAGATAGGTTATATTTACACCATAACGGTGCACAGCTGATAGAAAGGGACACCTAGTGGTTAAAAAACGTTATTGAATTTCTTTTGTTGAAATTATGTTATATTTTGTTGAAATTATGTTATATTTGATGAAAAAAATATTAAGAGTACATACTTTCATAGGGGGAAAGTAGAAGGTCAATGATAGAAATATAGAATAGAAAATATCAAGAAGATACTGTAGTGATCTCTACAATAAAACAGTTTAGTGCAGGACGTCCAAAGATATTAATAGGAGGATGTGCAAAACAGACAAACTAATAAGGCTTTATTTAAACATTAAAGAATACTTTAAGTTAAGGTCTTCTTTTGAATAAGAAAAAAAACGTTGGGGGTATCCACAGATAAATATTAAGTCTGACAAAGTACCTTCCCTGAATTTGACTCAGGTGTAACTAAAGTCTGATTTAAGGGTTGTTTATATTTCACATCATTAATCAGAATCTGCAAAGTAACTAAAATAAATGTAGTGGAGTAAAAATACCAGGTTAACCTCTGAATTGTAGTGGAGTAGAACAAAGTAGTACATGCTGCTGTAACAAAAACATTTCCCAATGGGATCAATAAAGTATATCTTATCTTATCTTATCTTAAGATGATCGATGGCTACTGCCATATTTGCAAAATGTGCCTCTGAACCTATACAAGTGCATGTTTCAGGCTTATCAATGAACAACAGGAGGGGTCACAGACATAAGACCAGCTGTTAAATAAAGCTCTTCTGACCTTAGCTGCCATGTGGGTATATTAATGCTGCCCATTATGGACACAAGCAATTTTCACCCATTTATTAATTATATGTTTTAAATGTGATAACACCACTGTGTTTCGTATCCCCTAAACCTCCAGGGTATACACAGTTTAATACTGGCAACTCCTAATTGTGGGAAATACGAAAACGTCTTATAAAACTACAATTCCCAGTAGAGACGTGCCATAGCACATGTTGCGAAACACACAATAGCCAGCATGTGTAGTTCTGGGGGGGGGGGGCCCGTCCAATTCCAGTTTTGTCATAGTCTGCCGTGGTTCCATTCCATTTCAAAGAGCTTTTTGACGCTCGGCGTAACCTTGTCGCACTGCCACTCCAACATCCAATCACAGGGCTTGAGAACTAATCACTAATCGCCTTGTAAAGCAAGGCGGATGTTGTAGTCCCAAACGATAGCTGGGGATTCTGGGTAGTGTAGTGTCTTCGGAAACTGTAGTGTCTAAACTCCAAAAAAACTATTTGTTTCTCCGAATCGAAGGTTAAAAACACAAAAGCATTGTACACAATTTAAACCAATCAATATTGTGTAGTTAACAAGGATAAACTGATGTTTTTTAGTGGATGAGTAATGCAGATATCACTGTGTAATAATTTGACAGTGAGGGGAATACATCCGGTTTTATTATGAAAACTTCGAGACCGGAAAAACTGTTTTCACCCCGTGAGGGTTGACGCTAACTTTACATATACACGTTATCCTGGCGAGACCTCAAATCATCTTCGTAATATCTATCAAACTATAGATCCTACACATCGACTGAACGTGGATTCTTCGAGTACAATATACACTTCTCGCTAGAAATCGAATCAAAAAGCATTTTAATGGCCAAACTATTCCACAATTTAGGATTTTCCAGAGAGGGTTATTTGTGAATAAACGTCCCTCCGGAGCGTTTGCAACAGGAGCATGTTGTTTCTTACACGACCACTAGAGCACCTCTAGTGGTCGCGTAAGAAACAACATACACTTTAAAACGTGTCTCTGGGTCGTAATAAGGGCTTGAACAATCGGCCTATATGGACGTTTTTTGTAGGAGGACAGGCTGATTTGGAAATGCACAATCCAGCTAACTGATGGTTGAGCTGTTATAGTGTTTGGACGTCATCCATTCATTCAAAATGACCTTCTCTTACCTTTTATTTGTGCAACTGAGTGCTGCAGTGTAAATTGATTTTATCCCAAAATGTGTGCCATTATCCCTATTTGTACCATGTATGCACCTCACCCCTCTATAGCCGTTTTTTTCGCGTTTGATGCTTTTCATACCTGGCTAAAAAAAACGAATTTGCACCTACCCTGAACTTCAATTACCCACTAAACTAATGTAAGCATTTTTTCCTCAGATGCTTTGACTTGAAATGATGCTGCTTAAAAAAAACACAATATCAGTGTCTTATGAGGAAATGTGTGTTGATGGTCAGGATGCTGAAGGCAGACAAACTGTGAGGACATCTGGTGAGCAGGTGGGATATGACGGTCCATGGGTAGATCTATAAAACAAGATACGCTAACTCTTCAGAAAAGCAGCATTGTACAACATTTGTTTCCCGGACTGGCACCTTGTCTGTCTGCATGATGGATGCTATGGCTGGGATATAATAATAATAATAATAATAATAATAATAATAATAATAATAATAATAATAATAATAATAATAATAATAATAATAATAATAATAATAATAATAATAATAATAATAAGTTTATTTATTATAGCACCTTTCACAGAAATAGATTTCAGAAAGTGCTTCAAGAAGTAAGAACAAAAGTAAAAATTAAGACCACAGAAACATAACAACCTGGTCTCACCAGAATGCGTGACTCCACCAATACCCCTTTCACACCAACGCAACTCCGGTTCAAGCTCCGTGCTAGAGCTTTTCAGGTTCGGAACCGGTACTTCGGTTTAGCTCCGGCTCTTTTCACACCGCTCAGAGACCGACTGGTGCTGCCGCTGCTGCGTCATGACGTCACAGTTTACGTCGCTGATTTTCTCGCCAACGGAGCTCACCTCACAACAACAACGGGCCGGGGACTGCGTTGCTTTTAATCATACGAAGCCAGATTAAATTAAATAACGACTTCTCCAACCTTATACTTTTCTCCAGAGTGCCGTGGTTCATTGTTTATTAATGTGTTTCAGCGGCATTTACCGACCGCTGCAGCGCTGACTGCTCTTCAACAGGAGTGTATTCTCCCGTTAGCTCCGGGTTAGCTCACACGGCTCTAAAGTATTCACTGTCTGACTGTCACACAAGCAGCTGTTACATATCCCCAGTTCCCCTTAAGTGAATGTGTGTCAGTCTGAATTGACGCTGTTTGGTGTCAGTCTGAATTGACGCTGTTTGGCATCACAACGCTGTTATGAAAGTTTCTCTGGTATAACATGGGTGATGTTAGCATAGCAACCGAAGCTAAACTGACTACTTGCTAAGCCGTTTTATACAGGCACTTTTTACCGACGTATTTTTCATTATGATTCTACTTGTGATAGTCGGACATGACAACCTGTGCAGCCCATGTATTGATTCCATCCGATAGCTGCTATAATAACAAACAAAACGTCTGCCTGCTCTCCACAATGATCAATAACAGCGAACGGATGGTCAAAGTAAGGTACAAATAAACAGAATCACACGAAGCCTGGTTAGTGTTGCCTGACTTTATAAAGCGTGTTTTTTTTTTACAAGTGTGTGGTTGCGTTCTAGTCACTTTGCTCAGCACTACTGCTGGTTACAACTTTTATTTGCCGTACTCGCCTTAACTGTTAGCTCAGGTTAATCTCGCCCCCCTCCGACGTAAGCGGTTCTTGCTTCTACACGGACAACTTTTTGGTGCTCGAAACGAACCGGATTCCGGAGCTTAGAGGCTGCTCCGCTGCGGTGTGAACAGGAAAACCCGGTGCTTTTCAAGCACCAGCACCGAACCGGCCCCGAAACACCGTTGGTGTGAATGGGGTACAAGACTCCTTAACACCGCAGTGCGTGGTGGAGTCACGAACTTTGCTACATTTAGTGTCTGCACCACGCAAACAACGCCAATGTAAAGTGAATGAGGCTCCTTTGTCGTGGTGCACACACGCATTTCTACAACGTCCCGCAGTGAGCTTTTATTCTATAAAACGTTTTTAAAATCTACTTTATAGCTTGTAGTAACTCACGGGAGGCTTCTTTTATTTTATTTGTATTCATAATAATTTTTATTTTTCGTCAGAATGTATTATGGTGCATTATTTACCAATTTTTGTTCTCAAAAAACAGTGCATTGTGTGTAATACAACTGTGATTTTTATTAAATCAGCTGTGTCAAATAGATTGTTCCCTTTAGTTAACGTTATTTAAAAGATAATTATATTCCTATTTGATCATGTCCCCTTTATTGTATTACGGACCCAAAGAGCAATGTGAGGTGAGTGCTTCCGGTTTCGCTATGAGTGGTCGCATTTTCGAGAGCTCCCGCTTTGGAGGTTATTCCTCACGATTTTTTACATATTTCATCCTCCTGACAATATGGATTATGGACTCCTACCTCAACTCATCAATGAGGCAACATCACTTAGAGAAGGAGAGTAGTGAAAGCAGGGATAAAATGAACCACAATGACTTTTACCTTCTCAACGGCTGGGAAAGGAAACACCTCGCTTTTGGAAGTGCAAGCATTCATGCATTATTAACTGCAAACCCGACGCGAAAGTACTTACCCCCGTCAGGCAAACTAGACCGAAGAAGTATGATCGTCTTGGTCTTATTGTTAGCGGGAGACATCCATCTGAATCCGGGCCCGGTGCAGACAAGAAGCCATTCCTGCAGGCTCGAGGAGCTAGCATCACAACTAGCATCACAACTAGCATCTCTTCCGCTACAGCAACAACTACGCGACGACAACAGAGACCATGGAGACAGCGGAGACCGAGGAATCAACGGAGACTTCGACATTCCCCCGGGGACGCCTCGGCAGACAGACACGCATGAGGCAGTGACGAGAGGAAGAGAACCGAGATCCGAGGGAACAAATATCCACCATGTTGTTAGCCACCCTGCTAGCATATCGACGGCTAAAGCTACAACGGAGCCTCCCTCCCCCCACCCACCCCACCGCTCCAAGCACCACGGCAGGCCGCAAGCCGTTTGCTGTAACGGACAAAGACAAATATCTTCAAGCTGACGACATTATGCATTTAAACAACAAAAATGGACTACATATTTTTCATCTGAACACTAACAGCCTGAGACACAAACTGGCTGAACTCAGGCAACTGTTCATGAACGGTAAGGCAAGCATATTATGCTTTTCTGAGACCAAATTGGACAATTCCATTACAGATTCAGAGATTGAAATTGAAGATTATCTTGTAGTGAGAAGGGACAGGAACGTGAATGGAGGTGGTGTCTGCATGTACATACATAAAGACACCAATTTCAAAAACCGTACTGACCTGCATCATGAAAATATTGAATCTGTGTGGGTTGTGAAATTCTTTTTGACAATGCTAAATCTGTAATAGTCGGGACAATCTATAGACCACCGGAACAGAGTGACTTTTATGATACATTAGATGGGTGTTTGGCTGATGTGGGGGATGTAGAGACAATTATTATTGGAGACTGGAACACGGATATGCAACGTAAAGACACGTCCGTCTTCAAGTCCTTCAGTAGGATTTGTGATCTGCACGGCTTCAGCCAGCTAATCACCCAACCCACCCGGGTATGTGAAACAACACAAACTACCATTGATCTCATTCTGACCTCTGACAGGTCCAGGATCTCCAGTAAAGGGGTTATAGCATGCGGTTTAAGTGATCATTATATGATATTCTGTACCCGCAAAAAGCTAAAACAAAAGGCCGGCTGTCACAAAACAGTCATATCTAGAGACCTCAAAAACTACTCTAGCGAGGCCTTTAACCTAGAACTGGAGAGCCTGGACTGGTCAGATGAGCTCAGTGGTACACAAGTTGAAGAAACATGGCTTGGTTTCAAAAACAAATTCTCTGCAATACTCAATGATTTGGCCCCCCTAAGAACAACCAGGGTAAAAAATCGTGCTGAGCCGTGGATGCACTCCGGCATACTGACCGCCATGAAAACCAGAGACAAAAAATGCTCTGAGTTTCATAAAAGTCAGTCAATGCTTTCCAAAAGCACGAGCAGTGAACTCCAGGCCCACGTGACTGAACTAAAAATTGAAAGAAACAGACTAAGAAATGACGTAAGCTCCATGATCAAAACTGCCAAAAAGAATTTCATCAATGACAAAACTGAGGAAAACAAAAATAAACCCCGTGAACTTTGGAAATTACTCAATAACCAGCTTGGCTGCAGTAAAAAACTCAAAACGAGATTTTCAAACGTAAACATAAAGACAGATAACAGGCTCATCACAGACAAACTGGATGTGGCCAAGTACTTGAACATTTTTTTCACAAACATAGCCACAACTCTTGTAAATAAATTACCCTCCCACTCAGGGCTTTTTGGAGTAGATCACATCATGACCTACTACAAAAACCTAGGGGTACGCAAAGATGATTTCAGTCTAGCAAGGGTAACAACAGCAGAGGTACTCATTAAACTGAGCGCCCTCAAACCTAACAAGGCCACTGGCCACGACAATATCCCCTCCAAATTCCTCAGAGACACAGCAACCGCCATCTCACCAGTCATAGCTCACATAATTAACCTCTCCATAAAACAGGGAAAAGTACCCAAAGACTTCAAAATTGCAAGAGTAACCCCCCTGCACAAAAAGGGCAGCAAATTGGACCCAGGCAACTACCGCCCTGTTTCTATACTTACCTCCATCTCGAAAGTCATGGAAAAAAATAGTATATGAACAGGTCGAAAAGTACCTCGCAGAAAAGAAACTAATCTATGAATTTCAATCTGGCTTTAGAACATCCCACTCCACTGACACATGCCTTCTTTATTTGAACGACCACATCAAACAAGAGGTGGACGAGGGTAAATACTGCGGCATGGTGATGCTGGACCTACAAAAGGCTTTCGACACTGTCAATCACCCCATTCTGATTGACAAGCTAAAAGCAATTGGTTTTGATAAACTATCGGTGAGCTGGATGCAATCCTACCTGGAGGGGAGAGAACAGATGGTGGAGGTAAACGGTACTCTGTCCCCCCCCCTCCCAGTGAGCTGTGGTGTTCCACAAGGAAGCATATTAGGTCCGTTACTGTTCCTAATTTATGCAAATGACATGTCATCAGCATGTGACTGCAACTTGTTCCTGTTCGCGGACGACTCTGCTGGTCTCTGACAGGAGCAGATTGCAGGTTGAAAAAACCCTCAGCTCCGAGCTCGGCAGAATCTGCACCTGGCTCGCCGATAATAAATTATCATTACACCTGGGTAAAACAGAGTCCATTCTCTTCGGTTCGAAACATAATCTCAGCAAATCCGACGACTTCTCAGTTGCAGTGGGTGACATTATTGTCACAAGTAAGAAGGAAATTACATACCTAGGATCTATTCTTGAGGCAAACCTCTCCTGTGACAAAATGGCATCCAATGTAATAAAAAAAGTCAATCAAAGAACTAGATTCCTATACCGGATCTCCTCTCTGGTAAACAAAAACACCCTGAAAACTCTGGCAGGAGCACTCATTCAAGGGTACTATGACTATGCTTGCACGTCATGGTACCATAGCACCTCCAAGGCGCTAAAAATAAAACTTCAAACATCGCAAAATAAACTGGTCAGACTACTGCTTGACCTTTCATCTAGAACCCACCTCACCTCTGCCCACTTTGACAACCTAGGATGGCTTAGAGTAGACGACAGAGTACAGCTACTTGCAATGGGCCTGGTCTACAAGATCCACTACACCTCTATGGTACCCATGTACATGTCAAAATTCTTCCCAAAGGTCAAGGAATACCATGATCATAACACCAGAGGGAGCTCCACAAATCATGTAAAACCCAGATTTGGCACAAAAAAAGGGGAATACACGTTTCGCAATTATGCCACATCAAGGTGGAACGCTCTTCCCACAACTGTAAAGGAAAGTAAAACTATACTTACCTTCAAAACCTCTCTTAAAGAGCACCTTCGGGGGAAAGCATTGCAAAACTGGCCCCGGTAATGGTACAAATCTCAACCTGTCGTACAATGGACAGCTTCCCCCCCCCCATCTATGTATATACTCGCATTTTAGACTCTGTTACTAACTGTATATCTGTAGACTTGGTATGTCTTAAATGTCCGGTTAGGATGTATTAGAACGAAATCTAAAATGAAAATTGTAAATAAGCCATCTGTATGTAAAAAACCACCTGTATGTAAATTGTAAATAAGCCATCTGTATGTCAAATATGTCTTATATGTCTTAAATGATATGATGAATTGGAAATGGGGGACCCTGATGTAAACAAGACGAAAGTCTTTCTCTGGTCTGCATCCCCTTAACAATTGTATGTTTTGAGCTGTACTGTACTGTACCCAATATACAAGCTGTTAATAAACTTTTCAATCAATCAATCAAGCGTCCATTCCCATTGGATAACGGAGGATTTTACACCCGGAAGTAAGTATTCTCCTTACTGTCGATTGATTTTATTTACAGTGATATCTGCACTACTCATCGACTCAAAAACACCAGATTATCCTTGTTAATTACACAACATTGATTGGTTTAAATTGTGTGCAATGCTTTTGTATTTTCCCCCTTTCGATTCGGAGAAAACAAATATTTGTTCGTAGTGTGTGGATGGCAGAAGACACTACACTACCCAGAATCCTCAGCTATGGGACTACACCATGTGCTTAGAACGTGTCCTACCCCCCCCCCCCCCCCCCCCCCCTTTAGGTCACAGGCTCCTCCAACAGTGCAACACAATAAAACAGATACACAGACAAAATAGTGCAGTAAATACAAAAATAAAAATAGTAAAATAGTAAAAAGTGAAATAGTGCAATAGGAGTCTATATACAAGTGATTGAATATGATATATTAGATAAATAATTTCTAAGTAGCAGCCAGATGAATGTTATGGATGTTGTTTCAAAGTTCAGGTGTTTAATAGTCTTATGGCCTGTGGGATTAAGCTGTCCCTGAGTCTGGTGGTTTTAGTCTGGATGCTGCGGTACCGCCTGCCAGACGGCAGCAGACAGAACAGTTTGTGGCTGGGGTGATGGGGGTCTTTTATAATCCTGAGGGCTTTCTTTAAGGTTAACCTGGTATTTTTACTCCACTACATTTATTTTAGTTACTTTACAGATTTGGATTAATGATGTGAAATATAAACAACCCTTAAATCAGACTTTAGTTACACCTGAGTAAAATTCAGTGAAGGTGATTGTCAAGTGCCAACAATCAGGCGAGATATTTGGTAGTGGGTGCTTGAGAAGGCTAAATATTTATCTGCAGATCCCTATAAAGTATATTCATTACTCATTATTCTCTACTAATAGTTCATTAAAAACTGTATATAATGGCTATTTTGCACATCCCTTTCAAGATTTCAAGATTTTCTAAGGTTCATTGACATAATATATACACAACTACGGTGTAGTTATGCAATGAATGAAAAACTTGGGTCACAGGTTCCTCAACAGTGCATTACAAGACATCTATCGATATCTGTGTACCTCCACCATTAAACATATTCTGCACATTTCTTATACTATCTACATACATCTTATAAGAGTATAATTAATATGTATAATATCAGTTAAAATAAGTGCTTCAACATAGTTAACATTGCAGGAAAGTTGATTGTCAAGTTCCAAAACAAACCATGCAATATATTAGACGTTAAGTACTTTGTCAGGCTTAATATCTGTAGATACCCCCAAAGCTTTTTTCTTATTTAAAAGAAGACCTTAACCTAAAGTATTCTTTCATGTTTAAATAAAGCCTTATTAGTTTGTCTGTTTTGCACATCCTCCTATCAGGCACTAAACTGTTTTATTGTAGAGATCACTTACAGTATCTTCTTGATATTTTCTATTCTATATTATTTATATCATTGACCTTCCACTTTCCCACTATATTAAGAGTATGTACTCTTAATATTTAAATGTTTTCATCAAATATAACACATTCAAAAGTGCTTTACAAAAATGAAAGACATTAAGAAAAAGGCATTTTAAAACAGTCATTAAAAAGCAACACAATCTACCTGCATTGCAATGACTCTAAACGTGTAATAACGTGCTTTAACCAGTAGGAGGTGCGGGTTAAAAAGCTGTCAAGTTTACAGTGTTAACAAAATAAAATATACTGCTGTTTCTGGTTTGGTTTACGACGGATATATTCTGTTATTGTTTTGATATTTGTAACACAAAAGCGATGTAAAAAACCCACAGCAACACAGAAAAGATGGTCTTAACATGACCCAGCGGTCTAGTAGTTAATAAAAAACAATAATATCAAAACAAATTATTACTACTAACTTTATTGTGAAATTAAAACCGAACGGTAAAAGAATAGTTTCCGGTCTATTCTGAGGCCCGATCTCTGTAGATAAATAAAAAACTACGACAGATGTGTAATGTTTAATGCAGCCAAACCATTCATTACAATGCATTCATGTGATGACTTTCAAAGAGTAAAGCAAGCACTGCTGAATAAAGTATGATTTTATCTTTTACGAAACGTTTTTTTTCCATATGGAATGCAGTTGGAGGTCAACCAATCACAGAGCTTGAGGCAAAGCGGAACAATAGCTGAGGATTCTGGGTAGTGTAGTGTCTTCGGCCATCCTAAACTCTGAACACATATTTGTTTCTCCGAATCGAAGGGGAAAATTACAAAAGCATTGTTCACAATTTAAACCAATCAATGTTGTGTAATTAACAAGGATAATCTGGTGTTTTTGAGTCGATGAGTAGTGCAGATATCACTGTAAATAAAATCAATCGACAGTAAGGAGAATACTTACTTCCGGGTGTAAAATGAATGGGAATGGACGCTCACATTGCTCTCTGTGTCCGTAATACAATAAAGGGGACATGATCAAATAGGAATATAATTATCTTTTAAATAACGTTAACTAAAGGGAACAATCTATTTGACACAGCTGAAGCTCTGGCCTTCCTTAAAAACTAACTAATTTAATAAAAATCACAGTTGTATTACACACAATGCACTGTTTTTTGAGAACAAAAATTCGTATCTAATGCACCATAATACATTCTGACGAAAAATAAAAATGATTATGAATACAAATAAAATAAAAGAAGCCTCCTGTGAGTTACTACAAGCTATAAAGTAGATTTTAAAAACGTTTTATAGAATAAAAGCTCACTGCTGGACGTTGTAGAAATGCGTGTGTGCACCACGACAAAGGAGCCTCATTCACTTTACATTGGGGTTGTTTGCGTGGTGCAGACACGTAAATGTAGCAAAGTTCGTGACTCCACCACGCACTGCGGTGTTAAGGAGTCGTGGTAGAGTCACGCATTCTGGTGAGACCAGGTTGAAACATAAATACAATAACCACATGAGGCGTAACATGTAATGTCAACATATAAACAAAACACAGAGCACGTGGAATCCTGAAAGGAACAAACATAATAACAGAACACATCACACATATTTCAAATAGAAATAAAAGCCAATCTAAAATGATAGATCTTCATTAGTTTTTTAAAAGCTTCTACAGAGACTGCAGAGCGGATGACTATAGGGAGAGCGTTCCACAGTGTTGGAGCTCCACATGAAAGGCACGGTCAGCTTTAGTTTTTAGACGAGACCGTGGGACAGCCAGTAGGCCCTGGTCTGAAGACCTATGTGACCAGAGTTGGGTGTAACCCTGTGGTGGCTGTACTCTTCAGCCACCTCCATTGTGTGTGTGTTTTCCCTTTCCCTGTCTGTGTGGGCGTGGTGGCTGTCACTCCTGGCTCCCGGCTCAATCTCCACCTGCTGCAATCAGCTGTACACACCTGATTTCCATCAGCCATTTACTAATGGCATATCAGCGGAGGCTCCACAACCTGTCAGCGCCAGATCGTTGTTTAAACCCCAGTGGTAAAACTCTCAGCCTTCTTAGCCTTATTAACTATTTTTCTCTACACTGAATGTTCTTCTCACGTGTTCTTCTTGTGCTCCAGGATCACTCTCCAGCCGCCTTGTTGCCATCACCAGCCGCCACCAGTCATCATTCCAGCCGGATTACTCTCCACGCTCCTCCACCTCAAAATAAATCTTTTTTCCAACACTCTGCCGTGTCCGGCGCTTGGGTCCTCTCGGATAACGTAACAAACCCAACTAAGTAATAATATTACTTTTGTCGGTAACGGAGTAGTGTAACGCGTTACTTTTATAATTCAGTAATCACACTACAGTTATTAACATTGCCCCGACACGCGTTACTTCGTTACTTTTATAAAATCAGTCATAATCACACTGACAGACAAGAGGGGTTTCCGCCGCAGGTTTATATGTACGTAATCTGCGCGACTTGCGCGTCCACATCTCCACGTGCAGTGCTGCATAAACATGGCTGAGTCAGCGATAACTTTCGAGGGGTGGAGGTATGCCCATAATTTTGAGTTCGTCCGAAGAATAGACAGGAATGTGACGGTGAGGTGCAAACTGTGTCCAGGCCAGAAGCTGTTATCCACTGCTGTAAACATCACGTCAAACCTCAACAAACACCTGCAAAGAACACATGCTAAGGTGAAGCTAATAGCTAAGGACCCCCGAACCCAGAGTGAGGATGTTGAGAGTGCGCTGCCGCCGACTCCGAAGCAGCAAAAATTAGAATTTGGAAGACCGGTAACCAAAGCAGAGATGGACAGGCTTGTAGCATCCTTCATAGTAGAGGAAATGTTGCCCATTTGCACAGTGGAATCACCATCGCATCGTTCAGAGATATACTGCGCAAAATACAGATAGCAGGAGACAGAGGACAGCCATAGTCAGAGCTATCTGGATCAGTCTTATGCGACAATGGAAACTGAACTAAAGAGAACATTTGAAACTTTAGCAGTCTGCGTGATCTGCCTGTAGGGAGGGGCGGGCCGGCCCTGCGAGTAAAGTGACGAGTAAAGTAACGAGTAAAGTAACGAGTTACTTTATGTAGAGAGTAACGAAGTAGTGTAATATATTACTTTTTTTAAAGTAATATGTAATATGTAATATATTACTTTTTTTTAGTAACGACCCCATCTCTGTAAGTGACCTACTAAGTGACCTACTGGCGATGTAAGGGTGGAGAAGGTCATTTATATATTCCGGTGCATTTCCACGCAGGGCTCTATATGTAAGAACTAGGGCTGTCAAGTTAACGCGTTAATACGCCACTAATTATTTTAACGCGATTAACGCATGTGTATTTTTTGTCCTCGCCCCGTAGTTTCAGAGCGCATCGAGTTTAAAATACCATATACAAGCTGATGCTGACAGCCCCGCTCCTGCCGCCCGCTTGTGGCAGACCACACTTCCACGCTCACCGGCAGGCCCGGACTGGCCATCGGGAGGACCGGGAGGGTGTGTGTATGTGTGGCGGGAGCGAGGCACACCTTACGTGTTGTTGTTGTTGTTAGCATCTGGTGCTAGCTAGCTGCGCTAACGGATATAAGGAGCTGTTTCAATGAAAACAGAGGAGCGACATTTCGCCGACAACTGCGCCGAGCACTTGACTTTATGCAGGTAGCCAGACAGTGGGACATTGTACGAAAAGTCAGCACACTCAGCACGGATAGTGCGCGCAACATGATTGCAGCGTCCAGGCAGCTCCCGTTCGAGCATATATGCCTTGAGCTGCACATAGCTCCAACGATCCATCACAGTGTCTACACACACACACACACACACACACACACACACACACACACACACACACACACACACACACACACACACACACACACACACACACACACACACACACACACACACACACACACACACACACACACACACTTTGTATTGTATTATTGTATGAGAGAGGTTCCAGGTTGAATTGAGGCTAATATTTGTAATGTTCAGAGGTTGTTGTGTTTAATATTCATGAGAATATTTGTCATTGTTCAAATGATAATAAACAAACATGTAAAGCATATTTGTCCACTCATATGTTGATAAGAGTATTAAAAACTTGAAAAATATCCCTCTGAGGTACATTTAGAACAGATAAAAAATGTGCGATTAATTTGCGATTAATCGCGATTAACTATGGACAATCATGCGATTAATCGCGATTAAATATTTTAATCGACTGACAGCCCTAGTAATAACCAGAACCTTAAAATCAATTCTAAAACGAGTGGGGAGCCAATGTAAGGATTTTAAAATTGGTGTTATGTGTGTCATCCACAGTCTGGTGGCAGCATTCTGGACCATTTGTAGACGGTTGAGAGATGATTTGCTGAGACACGTGAAAATGGAGTTACAATAATCCAGCCAGGATGATATAAAAGCATGAATGATCATTTCAAGCTCCGCTAATGACACAACAGACCTGAGCTTTGCAATATTTCTGAGATGGAAAGAGCATGTGCGGGTCAGTGATTTAACATGATGATCAAAATGCATTGCCTGATCAAATGTCACACCAAGATTTCGTAGATTGGACCGAACAGCTGAGGAAAGGGACCCAAGACTCTTTGAAATTTTCGGAGCTATTAGGGGCGTTCACACCAAGTACTTTTCCCACAATAGTCAACCCAGTCTCACGCCATTTCGTGTTATAGTCACGAAATTAATTTAATCTATTGATTCGTGTTCACCAACACGATTTTCACATTTTTTTCGTGTCACACAGAACGATTTTAAAAGCAATGTATTTATATTGGTAGTATGTTTCGTGCCTGCACCACGTCTTTTTGTCCGGTCGGGTCTTGGAATACCAGAAGCTGTGTGGTTCATAAACACATTTTCTTACTCAATATCTTACCCTAAGCCTAACCCTATCCCTTTTATTTTAAATTGTATAATGTCTGAGTTTTTTTGCCGTCCGCAAGGAAAATAAATGGGGCTCAGAGCCTCAGAATACTGAAATCTGTATTTTTTGTCATCTCTTTTTCCTTCTAATTTGTTATTATTTACATTGCTTTTAAAATCGTTCTGTGTGACACGAAAAAAATGGGAAAATCGTGTTGGTGAACACGAATCAATAGATTAATTTCGTGACTATAACACGAAATGCCGTGAGACTGTGTTGCAATAGTTCATGAGAACTTTAGTTCATGAGAGCTCTTTTAGTTCTGATGAACTAAAGCAGATCGCGTTCACACCAAAATGAGTTCCTGGGGGTGGATTAGGCAAATGAGCCGCTGACGTCACTTCTTCTTCTTCTGCTTTGGGTTTACTGGCAGGCCGCAAACAACTTCACGGCGAGTACAGTAGGTGGCGGTATGCACCTTAAAGTTGCAATTCGCCAAAAAACCGAGAGAAGAAGAAGAAAAAAAACTTCCGCTTCCGCTGTATGCTTCTGTTTACCTTCCGACCTCAGACACGGTATGGAGTTGACGTTTTGGTGGTCGTGTTATACAGCTTCGTAACTGAGTTATTTAAGCCAATAACTCAGCCACAAATACAAATACAGATGGACCATTCAAATGCAATAGAAATGCTGAGTCGGAGGCGGAGGCGGAGGCGAAGGCGAAGGCGGTTAAGAAGCCTTAACAAAAGGATTGGACGACGAAAAGCACACGCTATGGACATGTTTCGCCGTAGGACAGCTGAGGACCGTTATCACGCCCAAAGAACAGCAATGGTACGTTCATTAAATCACATTAATACTATCTAATGTAGGATTTATGGAGTTATGTAGGGCTAATTTGTGTCTTTGTATGTGTTCCAGATATGCGAATACTACGGAACGCGCCGTGTCCCGCGCTCTCTCTGGGTGAACAATAGAACATCGGCCTGGTGGGAGAAGGTGGTGCCAACGTACACCAATGTGCAGTGGATCAAAGATTTCCGAATGTCCAAGGGCTCTTTTCAACTCCTCTGTATTCGCCTGGAAGCAACGTTGGGGAGACGCAACCTAAAAAAATCGCCGCGGGGCAAGACACGCGCACAGCCCTTATGAGGCATCTGAACAGCATGGAAATTGTAAATTGACAATAAAGCTGATCTTTTGTACAGTGCATTTGGTTCTCTCTTTTATTTACCACAGTCAACAGACACAATTACAATAGTGCAGACACACCTTAGTGCAAAGATTAAATGTCAGTATCAAAACAGTACTCATACTGTATATTTGTATATTAATATGAGTATATTATTATGTTAAATGTGTGTTAAAGACAATGGGATGAGGTTGAAAGCTCTTTAAAAAGCTTTTGTATACCATCTTCACTGTGATAAATACATACATGTTAAGCATACACACCTGAAGAACTACGTTACACACACACAGGTTAGTCTGTGTACCGCTGCACTGCTGCTGGTTTAAACACAGACAGTCATGATGCTAGTGCCGTGCATGTAGGTTCTCTTTTATTTATCAGCAGCAGATCAATAAGTGTCAGTAGTATCAAAACAATATAATAACAGTGGCAATATATATATATATATATATATATATATATATATATATATATATAATAACAATAGGTAGGCTCAGCAGCAGACACACCTTAGTGCAAAGTTAGGTGTCAGTATTAATAACAGTGGCATATATATATAATCACAATAATACAAAATTAACTGTCCCAGGTGTAGGCAATTTGGGGTGAAGTGTCTTGCCCAGGGACACAACGACATCCTGACTGCAGTGGGGTTTGAACCTGTGCTCCCGTGATCCGAACACCAACGCACCAGACCACTGCACAACACGCCTCCCAACAAGTCATTGTACAGTTTATCAACGACGACAAGTTTTTCTTAATTTTTGTATTGAAGGCCTGTTGGATTTAATCAGCTCGCTTAGCACTGCCAGAAGCCCAGCCTGAAAGGTATTTTGTTGCTCCACCTGGCACCATGAGCAGCTGGTCGTCCGATTCCTGGGCCTTGTGTGAATGCAGCAGCCGTTCGTCGTGCATCTCCTTGGCACGCAGGTCCTCATTCTCCTTGCTGACCATGGCACGGCGGTCCATCGCCATGATGGTGTCAAGGAAGCTGTCATCCCGTGCCCGCTTTCCTAAGGAGAAATAAGCAAGATACAAGATCAGTTTAATCGCAACAACGAGACAACATTGTCCAACATTGGACATGGTGCAGGCAGGGACAGTGTACAAAATGCAGGTGTAAAGTATAAGATAGGGTCAAATAATATCAAATAAAAAATAAATATCAAAGTGCCCTTATTTATTGTTTTGTGCTTAATGTATGCTTGAACTTTGTTTTATAGGGATTAGTGGACATCAGTTAGATGTGTAACCTTCTTTCAAGGCCAGAGTAGTTACAGTGTAAGTGGATTGACATCTAACATAACATGGCTGAGTACAATTATAACAATCAATAAAAAAAAGGAAAAATAAATAGAACTTCAATTACATTTCTACTTAAATGTGCAAAAATATTAGAACATCAGTCTTTGTGGCATGCAGGTAATCAACTGTTTAAGCTTTTACCATTAGCATGTAGAATGAATGTTGCAAATGACTTGAAATTATAGCAACTACAATGTATTGTTAGAGGTAGCATTATGTCCAGCTAGCATGCTAATTGCTAACGTTATATTATCGTTTTATCCCGGAGGGGAAAACTAGTTTCTAATCCTGAGAGAAACACCTCGCCTGAAACACACGATTAGTGCCATGAGTTAGTGAAGCAAATTACAGAACATTGCACACTTATTCACAAGTCAAAATGTGTTCATAGCGGGCACGGCTGAGAATAGCTAGCTAGCTAGATGTTGTTAGCCAGCTTGGACCTATGATAGCAAGTTCTAGCATGGCTAGCTCGATCTACTGAGCAAATAAAAGTACATCTAAGACCAGTATTGTGCAGATTAAAACAGTGCAGTGCATGTATTTTATTTTACCTTCGTCCCGACATGACTTTGCCAGGTCTGCTAACTTTGCTGAACCACGGAAACTGCATTCAGTAGAAGCTTCTGAATGCGGCGCTTCGCGTCCTCCAAGTAAATCGCCAGAAGCGCCGACACATCCTCATCACTCCACCGCTCCGATGATTTATTTAGTGTTGCTATAATAACTGCTTTCACAAAAGTAATCTCTTCGGGGGCGCTGGCCCGAAGCGAGCAAATACAATGGCCGCTTACAACAAAAAATTCAGAGTCAAACGGGCGTGGTTTGCATTCCGCACGGCCAATCAGACGTACGAACTATTTTCTCTCTAGCAGGGACTGAAAAGCGGGTCAGACGAACTAATTTGAACTACTTTAGTTCCTGGGGCTTTTTGGTGTGAACGCAAATATATCGTAGTTCTGATGAACTATTGTGGGAAAAGTACTCCAAAGTACTCCGGTGTGAACGCGCCTATACTGTCTGACGCAATGATGAGAACCTCTGTTTTGTCTGCATTAAGCTGACATCCAGTCCTTAATGGCCTTTAGACAGTTGTGTAACACAGATAATCTATCAGGATCATCAGGTTAAAAAGAGACATAAGTTGAATATCATCAGCGTAACAGTGGTAGGAAATATTACTGAATTTGCTGATAACCTGACGCAAGGGAAGCATATATAAGGAAAATAAAATAGGACCCAAAACGGAACCTTGAGGCACACCACAGGTAAGAGCAGCAGTATCAGAAGTGTAAGGACCTAAAGACACAGAGAAACTCCTATCTGAAAGGTAGGAGGAGAACCATTTCAAGGCACTCCCTGAGACACCACCTGCCTGAGCCTTTCCATCATTATTCTGTGATCTACAGTGTCAAAAGCTGCGCTAATGTCCAGCAGCACTAAAACAGAGCATTCACCCCTATCCGCAGACATCATTATGTCTTTGGAGACTCACATTTCCCTCTGTCTGTCCTGCCCAGACTTTTAACTGTGACAGAGAGAAAGGACTGCGCCGCCCAGAGATTGATGCTGAGGCTTCTAATGAAGTCAGCTCCAAAATATTACTGTGCTATTGTTTGTGATTGGAAAGTGGAATTCAAACCTTAGTACCAGACATCTCTTTTATGATCTGCTTATTGTTTTTGATTTAGTATTTCTTTTTTAATCTGTACTTGCATGCCCCAACTGGATTGAGATAAAACTGTTTTATTTTTTCAGTTACATTTTTGTATACATTTCAATAACAGTTTTTCCACATGTCGCACTATAAATGTTATAACTCTTGCTTTGGTGGCCAACAAGACAATCTAAGTCTGCGAATAACATGGTCAGAACCTGCTCTTTTGAGAACTTCATATCTTGTTAAAATGTTACAATGAAATGAAAACAAATTTGAACAAACATTTCTCATAGAATACATTATTGAAAGCTTGTCTAACGCTGACATTATTGATTTTCCTCTCCTTGTATGCAGATGACTTCAGATTTGTGTTTGTTTGAGTCGATTGAATCAAGGCAACAGGAGTAGTGTTGAACAGAGCTGAAGTCACACATTCTTAACAAATTGAGTTTAACAGGACAATCTGGATAAGAACAAACTAAACATGGTGCATCCAGCAACTTCTTGAAGGGATTATTTACCTGTCTGGTTCCTGGAGGGGGGGCATGGGCCCCTGGCTTTTCCAGATGGCCCTGCGGGTTCTTGCTGGGCCGAGGGCTGCCGTCCTTACTGAGGCCCCCTGCCTCGGCTATATCCACCCCACTGTCCTCACTCAGAGTCTGGCCACTGTCTGACAGCTGGGAGAGAGTGGCCCCTGGATGAGGCCCCACAGAGTTAGTCAGTCCACACATGCTGCGGTTCTGCTGTTACCTCAGAACCACACGGAACCATTATTCAACAAAGACATGCTATCTATCTCATATATAAATATTATATATAAATATGTATTTCCAACATTTCAATATGATTTGATCACACTTGTATTAGTATAGTATAGTATTTTTTCCATAACGGATTGTATATACTGTATAGCAAATATTCAAAAATATATATGCATAACAAAATCACAAAGGCAATGTTGTTTATAGGTATGTGTAACAATTTAGAATTTCTCGCCCATGTAGAGATGGTCTCTGCAAAGGGAAACCAAACACTCATACGTGTACCTCTTTGCTGTGTTCGGCAGTCTGCAGACAGCCAGTTCATGTCGGTCAGGATGACTTTGTGGGTGAGGGCGGGGGAGCAGGGCCGGTCAGGACTACAGGTTGGAGCAGCAGGTGTGATGAGGGAGGGGCAGGGGGAGGGACATGGGGAGGGGCGAGGTGATAGATGAGGGGATTGCATGGGAGATGCAGCTTTTGAAGAATTAGCTGACTTTGCAAAGTAGGAGGACTTCTCATAGGAGCTAGATCTGCAAGCCATCCTGACAGATGCCTCTGAGGACTGCCGGGGGGGCAGGAGGCCGGGGCAGGTGTGGGGTCCTGAGCTGTGCCAGCTGCTGGCCCCATGCTGGTGGAAGGGATGAGCGAAGTTGGAGTGGTTGTATTGTTCAGGGTCAGATATTTGAAGGGAACTCTGGCATGTGTGATTAAGTGCATTGAGGGAAGCGTGGTGGCTGGCAGCAGCACAGGTGTGTTGGGCAGAGGGGGGCAAAGACTGCTGGGTGCTGGGGAGGGATTTGAGGGACTTGTAGAGGCAATCCTGGAGCAGCCGTATTGGGCCAGTGAGAAGGGGGCTGGAGCTGAGCTGCCCCCGGCGGGCTGGAGGCTTCCTGCTGGGCTCCTTGTCCCTGGACAGTCTGCTGTGAGCCTGGGGGGGGGCATCTCTTGATAATGTAGGAGATTCACCTGAAGCACGCATTTCAGCCTGTCAATGAAAAAAGCTCCTATATGAGTTTAAAAGTTAACAAAATGAACAAGGCTTATAAAGATTACTGGTTCATTTAGTGACAGCTGTGGTTGCAGAATTGTCCTCTCAAAATGAAATGAGAGGATTAATAGACTGGAAGCTAGGAAACCGCTGGCCTGGCTCTGTCCAAAGTTGAAAAACTCCAAATACTCACAACTCTAAAGCATTGAAGAAGACACATTCTGCTCATTTTAAGGTTCATATCAGTATGTAGTGTCTCTACTGGGACATGTCTCCATGCTTTAATGTTCAAAAAGCTCTTTATTTTTCTCATACTGCCTGTGCTGCAGCACCTCTTTTCACGCTCTGTCTGAAACCAAAGCCCAGTCAGCTCTGATTGGTTAGTGGACGGCTCTGTTGTGATACAATACATCCTTAATGGACCACCTCCTGGGCCTTCCTTAATCTTGTTACATTGATCTATCATGTCCTCTGAATATATAGTAATACTGTGGTGTGAGGCATTATATGTTGATTTTTAATCTTTGTCTTTATTAGGATCCCCATTAGCACTAGCATGAGCATTGGCTATTCTTCCTGGGGTCCTCACACACACAAAACATACATACACATACATACAACAAAATTAAAACAAAACAGCTCATAATTTCATGCAATATACAGTGCTATATGAAATGAAAACTAAAATGGTCATCCAATTTTTGCCATCATAAGGCCAAACAAAAAAATACAAATGAGTGTACAGATGTAGCACTCCAGATAGGACTCCACCCAGCGGATTCCAACCAAAAACCCAGCGGATCAGTGGCTGGGGGCGTTGCCAAATTGCTAGAGGGCGTTGCCAAATTTCCCCATTTGTTCAATTACAGGATTTAACCATGAGATGGCGCTTCATTCACAAATACACAAAGACAACTGGGTGTTGTAGACCTTAGTCTGTTTGCAATGTTTGCAGCTCTGCAGTTGTGTTTGCTGAATACTGTAGCATTTAATCACTTATTTGTTATGGTTTTCACAGGCTACTATAACGAAAAAACATCAATATTTTAGATCAAATAAAGTATATATAATCTTATTATCTTAATTGTAATTCAATAATATATAGTCTTTATATATTAAATAATCATAATAATAATGTAAATGTTTACACTTCTTTATTTTTTATGCTCATACCTTTACAATAGTTTGCTTTAATATGCAGTATATTTTTTGTAATATTGTTGTGGTGTACACAGAACAGTAGATCGAAGTAAATCAACTCATACATTATCACGTATTATACAGTAATGTGTTGTATTATTAAGTAATATACATTAACCCCATTATAGCAGATGCCACATTGAATGGATGAACACATTTATGCATCAATAATTACAACGAAGTATTTCTAAATATAAGTTGCACAAATTATATGTATGTAATACTAATAACATAATGATTCATTTTACTTTCAGATGATAATACTTTTCACTTGGGCTATTGACAATTTTGAAGGCAGGACATTTGCTTCTAACACGTCTTTTTACCTAGGTAAATATTCGGAATACTTCTTCCACCTCTGATTTTAACCTGTCTGTGTTTTTAAAACTTTAATTAAATGTTTGATATTTCCAGAGACCCTTTCAGACCGGCAATGCTGCCCTGCATGTTAACTCCGATAGTCCATCGGAATGTGACAAAAGTCAGAAGTCTCCCATCGCCCTTGGGAGACTTTCTCCACACATTCCGATGGGCAATTAGTTTTAAACAAAGAGTCCGCAACATGGGCTACTATCTCTTGTTAACAGAGGGGGGATGGTAGAGCTTTGTCACACCGTTTCAGGGTTAATGAATAGTGGATAGGAGAATTCAGAGCAAAGCAAGAAACACTCCAGCCTTTTATTTAAACTTGTTTAAAACATATCTAAATAAATATGTGTGTCCCGGGCCATAAATGTAAGTATGCTGTCAGATAAAGCCACGACATCACAATTCCCGTATTGCTTTGAACCCACCAGCTTTTATGGAGAAAATAAGTTATATAATAATTAACCAGAGGCATGCTTCTCACTATTTTATGCATAGAAACAACAGGCTACTGTGTGTGTGAGGAATCAGCTGTTTATTTCATATTAGTTTCATTGTGGCAGCGTCCATCACTGCTCTCCCTGGTTGCAATACACAAAGACAGCTACTGTAACTGTAAGCTTGTCACTCAGAGGGGGGTGGGGGCCATGGCTGATGGTATAGCAGTAATATTAAACACTAATAATACAGTAAACTATTAACAATAGTACAATATTATAGCCCGTTTGCCCATGGTGAGATGACGAGGCTTCATTAAAAATAAACCTCTTTTTAGTGAATTACTGAGTTTGGGCAAGTTAATAACGTTTCAATGAAGTTGACTACAGTATATTCATATTTGTCAATTTGGCGAACATAGCCTAGACATAAATGATCGTGAAGATGATGATTAAATTAGGATTCAAAATCGGTAGTGAGAGCCTTGAGCACTGCATTTCCTCCCGTCGGATGTGATATAAAAACAAACCCATTATTTTTGTAGTTGTAAACTCACGTGGATTAAACCACATTTATTAGTGCTTTCATGTCAATTCGGCGAACATATGATACATTAAATGATCGTGAGGATGATGATTAAAAATCGTTTGTTTGAGCCGGTCTGCATTTCCTGATGAAAAAACAAACCGATGGTTTTGTGTAGTACGCCAACGTGGATTAAACAACATTATTTTGTTAAATAAAAACTTTGTGATGTTTTGTAAATGATTACATGTCTCTTATTTAGGACAGAATATGATCCTATCCGTGACATATGGATCTTAACAAAGATCCGCTATTATCAGATACCTGTCGAGATCTATCAGCTGTTTATTTCACATGAGTTCCAGTGTGGCAGCTTTTTAATCACTGCTAGATTTGGGTAATACGAACCTTCCTTCTATTGCATGTCGTGTTTGATAGTTATGTTGAACATACTGCGCTATAAACCTTTGTGATAATATATGTGGTAAGTGAGTCACTGTAATATTTCTGACAAAATTTAACAAAATATAAGTTGACCTCTGTCTGACACTTAACCATTTCAGTGTCTCCAGCATTCCAGTTACTCTGGTTCTGTAGGAGCACTGCAGTGCACATCGTGCTGCCTTATGTTGTGCTACTTTTAGTTTGTTTAAGTATTTTTCTGCAGCACTAGACCATATAACCAAACAATAATCAAGCTGCGACAGAACCAAAGCATCCAGGACTTGTCTACTAACATCTATTGGCCAATATTTTACAATTCTTTTTACAAGTGACACACCCCTTCCCATTTTACATACAACATTATCAATTTGTTTAGACAAGGGCTTCTCAAACTCCGGACCAAGGTCCGGATCCGGACCGAACTGCAAATCAATCCGGACCGAACCCTGTTAAAAAAAAAAAGAATCAGATTCTGATGTACATTATAAAAAAAAAAATCAGATTCTGATGTAAATTAATGTATATTTTCTTGTGTCTGACGCGTTGTGAGAATGCACGTGCATATATATTTACTTGTGTGCGCGAGCGTGACACGCATTGCAGACCGCCAGTTAACTGCAAGTTTACCTTGATTTTCGAATGCTTCTAATGCCTTTTTTGCCGAGGCATTGGCTGCAGACAAACAGTGCCATTTCTCCCACTAGTTCAAGCCATCATCCTGTATTGCATGTGTGTGTGCGTGTGTATACAGGGGTGCCGTTTCGTTGCTCCGCTCCGGGGGGGACTTTACTGGCATTGATCCGGACCAGTGACCTTGTATAAAATTCACAAGTGGACCTTTAACAAAAAAGTTTGAGTACCCCTGGTTTAGACCAAGATCATTTATGATCCAGGGTCATACCTAGCAATTTTGTCTCCTTGACCTGTTGAATTTGAATATGGTTTGAATGTAATTGCAATTTGGGTTCACCTTTTAACTGATGATTTGATCCTATTAATAAACATTTTTGTTTTTCCAGCATTGAGTACTAACTTATTATTTATGACCCACTCTGATATCAATTGTAGATCTTTATTCATAAAATTAGTCAACTGTCTTTTATTCGATGCTGCATCATATATTGTTGAGTCATCTGCATACATTACAATTTTGGCTTTTTGTAACACTAATGGTAGGTCATTTGTGAAAATAGAAAATGAAAGTGGTCCAAAACAACTACCGTGAGGTACTCCACAAGTGACTGTCTTAATCTTTGAGAGACTTCCATTAAGGAAAACAGTTTGACTTGTCAGGTAACTTTCTAACCACCTCAGCATATCAAAAATAAAACCATATTGTTCCAGCTTGTGTTACAGTAAAGAATGGTCAATGACATAAAAAGCAGAACTAAAATCAAGTAGTACTGCACCCACTAACTTCCTATTATCTAGTTCGCCCTTCCAGACATCTGTCATTTGTCACAGCCGTGCATGTCGAATGGCCAGGGTTGCGGTCGAATAGTCCAAAATTCAGCTCCTAACGTCTATCCCTATCGTCTATCCCTTGACCTCTGTGTGAAACGTCACGGGGTTAAGGGATAGTGGATAGGAGAATTCAAAAGGACTTAGGAGAGGAGACTGCGGTACTTTAGAGAATCCGACTGCACTGCCAAAATGCCCTGTCAAATTTAAGGCCAAACGTTCTAGATATAAGCATGCTTGCGCTTAAAACAAGCAAATTTGGCTGCCAGTGCAGTAAGTGAATTTCACTTGATAAGATGTCTTAAAACAAGTCAGGCTGTCCGACTGTCATTATAGCACATAAAATCTTGAAATAAGATACGTATTAGAAGTAAATATCCTGCATTCAAAATTGTCAATTGCCCAAGTTAAAAGTATTATCCTCTGAAAGTAAAATTAATAATTATGTTATTAGTATTAAATACATATAAGTATTTTTACAACTTGTATTTAGAAATACTCCGTTGTAATTATTGATGCATAAATGTGTTCATCCATTCAATGTGGCATCTGCTATAATGGGGTTAATGTATGATATTACTTAATAATACAATACATTATATACAATTAAGATAATAAGATTAGATATACTTTATTTGTTTTTTCGTTATAGTAGCCTGTGAAAACCATAACAAATAAGTGATTAAATGCTACAGTATTCAGCAAACACAACTGCAGAGCTGCAAACATTGCAAACAGACTAAGGTCTACAACATCCAGTTGTCTTTGTGTATTTGTGAATGAAGTGCCATCTCATGGTTAAATCCTGAAATTGAACAAATTGGGAAATTTGGCAACGCCCTCTTAGGAAATAGTGGGAGGGCTTTAATCTCCCAGCCACTGGGATCCGCTGGGTTTTTGGTTGGAATCCGCTGGGTGGAGTCCTATCTGGAGTGCTACATCTGTAGCTGCTGTATACCTTGTGGTGCCGCTGAATGTGACCATTTGTCATGTTGTTAACAGCTAAGCTAGGCACTGTTACATTCACATGTCCATACAGATGTTGTTTTATTGCTGTTAAAGAGCTAAAGATAAAGGAGAATTTAGTCATAATTATTGGTCCTGAAATTTGAGTGTATTCATTGTAAATGTAACAAAATTAGCAACATATCTAAGAAATGTACCATCTAAATTATCCCCACCTGGTGGTTTATCGTTACATTTACCTAGTAGACATTCAACATCTGTAATTGTCACTTTTTCTATTTTAAATATTTTAGTCAAGAATTTCCCTTCCACCTCAAGATATGTTGAGGTGGATTTTTGATTCACTAAACTCCACAGTTTTTTCTTGTCATCCTTTATATCTTTAATTTTATTTCCATAATACAATTGTTTTATTTTTTGATTTAATGCTGTAACATAATTCCTTAACCTTCTATAAATGTGCCCATCTGACTCATAACTGATGAGAGAGCTACATGTTTTGCACCATCTCTTTGTTTCATTAGATCCCTTAGTTCCTCATCTAACCAGGCGCTCTAAAGTTCCTTACTGTCTGCTTTCTAAGTGGAGCATGTTTATCAATCACCTGCATAAATAACTAATTAAAAACATCAAGAGCATCATCTGAGGCCTGTACTACGAAGCCGGATTTTCCTAACCTGGATATGTTTGAGTTAGCCGGTTGGCCCAATCCAAAACATACGCGCTCTCGCTAAACTGTACTACGACGCTGGTTATCAAGTGGATCGCTCAAGCCAGCCGTGTCCTATCTAGTTAGGTGCTCGTTCACATGAAAGGGGTGGTATTTGGAGCATTCGACCAATCACAAACATGGACAAGCGTACTGACAGCGCAGCGTCATACTTCCTGAATGAAAAGTGAACTTTAATATTAGTCAAATATGAAGAAGTTAAACTTTAAACATCCATGACTTAAACACTTTATCCAGGATAAAAGCCACATAGCTGCACCTGCAAGGTGAATACAGCTGGTAAAAGAAAAAGCGTTTGAATGCGTACATTAACAGGTTTATGATATCACTGCCCCGTCTAAGACACGATCTGACTTTAATTACATTTGACTCGAGTGTTTCGTCAACTTAATGTGTTGCTTAAAATAATACTTCTGCATACAGTATGTGACACTGTGAGTGTTGCACGGCCAGATACGGCTCAAGAAGCTGACTCAAATAAGGAAATATAGGATACATTATGATGTGATATGATATGAATGATAATGGGACACAACGACGTCTGCACTCACAGTGCCGCGGACTGTACTTAATGTTACTCTGATCCGGTTACTTATGTTGTGGCAGATATTTAAGTAAGCTTTCTTAACGCTAATGTTATAATAGTCAGATTGCTCTGAAGATGGGAGGGGATATTCTATTAATTTTCACGTTCACACAGTCAGTTGATTTTTGCCGGCCGTCTTTCCTGCAACGGCAGTTTTTCTGTATTTCCTCTATCCTGTAATATGAATTGATAGCTTTAAACTCCGCACACGGAGCTCTGATTGGTCAGCAGGCGGTGCTTTCACTGAGTTGATCTCTTAGCCTGCAACCTAACCTCCTTCCGAGGAGGTTAGCCGCTCAGCATAAGTTACCATGGAGATCTAGCCCGCTAAAAAGAGAACCAGCGTCGTAGGACCGGAAAGCCCGAGTTTTCCCTGAAGTCAGCCGGCTAAGCGAAAATCCGGCTTCGTAGTATACCCCCCTGGATCGACTTTCTCAAAAACATGTTTCCAACATATCTTTTGAACATCCTGTATAAATGAATCTTCACATAAATATTTCATTGATCTCACAATGACTTTCGGTCCTGCTCTTGGCACCTTTGTCTTTCTCACGATAATTATTAAATTATGATAAGTACACATACTGGAATTGATATTGCCTGTGAACATAAATGGCTAAGATTTGTAAATATATGATCAATACAAGTTGCACCTTTTGACCCATCTTTCTTTATGCGTATCCGAGTAGGTTTAGTCACCATTTGTACCAAGTTACAAGTATTAGTTATTGTCTGCAGCTTGTTTTTAAGGGCACAGTGCAACATATTCCAGTCAATGTTTACATCTCCGATAAAATAAATCTCTCTGTCAAGATCGCAAACTTTATCTAACATTTCACATAATTTGTCTAAATAAGTTAGGTTTGCATTTGGAGGTCTGTAACAACATCCTACCAACAAAGGTTTCAAGTGAGGTAAATGAATTTGCAACCAAAGTACTTCAATATCAGCAGACATCAATCCTATCTCACTTTAGCTGGTATTTGCTTTTGAATGTATACTGCCACCCCACCTCCATATGCATTCCTGTCCTTTCTAAATATACTGAACCCATGAATGTCCACTGCAGCGTCATTAAAGATGTCATCTAAGTGAGTTTCAGATATTGCTAATGCTAACAAATGAATACCACATGATAATATTTCCTCTATCTCAGACACTTTATTTCTTAGACTACAAATATTTATATGAGCCAATTTGAACCCTTTACTTGGTAACTTATTTGACATTAAGATGGCAATTTAAATGTTATCTCTTTTTCACTTCCTTTCAAATTGAGAGCTGAACTAAAACATACATGTAACACAATTTCAACCACAAACACCATCACATACACAACCCAACATTTAACTGCACATAGATTGCTATACATGTGCATACTCACTCACTCAATTAGACGAGCCTCCCGGTAGCTCCCAAACATTTTTAGATAATAGTCATTGTATGAAATAGATTCATGGTAATGTCTCGCAAAACACCAGATCTAATTAATAAATCAAAATTACATTTTAGGAGGAATTAACAACAATAGAGACCAGTTAAAATTGGTCTCTATTCAAAATCTAATAAACCTAATCTCAAAATCGCAGTTGATGAAGTAAATAACATTCATCTCATGTCTGAGGTCTTGGTTGTTAAAGATTGACAAACATAGAAACACATTCATGAACAACACTGTGATCCCTGCGTGTGCATCTTATTTTGAATGCAGAATAAAATAAATGACACATACCATTGTCATGTTTTGTAAGGCATTAGTGTTCTCCTCCTGGTTGTTTTCTGTCAAGCCAGCAACAGAGCCGTCAGTCTGGAAGAAACAGCATGTAGTCATGTAATACTGCAGGCATGAGTCTGTAACAAACACTTAAAGTACACTTTACTGTAGCCTACTTAATCATGCCAGATGGAAGGATTCTCCCCACAGGGCAACAGAACGAGAGCACGGAAGTTTAGAGAGTTAGAACAAAGTGTTTGAGAAACAGTTTTAATTTTTTCTGTAAAATCTGAATACGGTGGTGGAACTACAGGCTGGAGTCTATCATTCCAATGAACTTCAGGGAGAACCAGCGTTCTGTTAAGGGGAATATATCTCTTTCAGGTACATGTGGAGGAGGACAAAGAAGAATGAGGGAGGAAGGAGGGAGGGGGTGGGGGGTGGGGGGTGACATCTTCAAGTTAGCATCCTGTCTTGTTTCAAACTCCAGATGTTTAACAAATTACACAATTTCTATTATTAAAACAGGTTGGTTTTGCATTGCACATTAATTGGTGCTCATTTTATTTGCGTTCAAACTCAGGTTCTTAAGGTTTATAGTTTGGAGTGCCTCTGGTTTCTGCAACCTCCCAACACGGCGGCGTGCGTTGAAGCTAAGCTTGCCGGCGGCGGGGGCTGAAACTCGACCAACAACCAATCACATGAATCTCCCGCCCCGGACACACAAGCACGCGGTTTGATTGGCTAGAGCTTGTACTGGCATATGATTCGATTGGCTGACGCTTCCACCGAAGCTTCAAAAGTTGAACATTGCTCAACTTTTGAAGCTACGCTTCGCTCCCACAATGCAGTTCGGCGAAACGTGACGTCACCCCATTCAAAGTGAATGGGCAGAAGCGTTGAAGCCGTGTGGACGGGCCGTAAGTAGAATGGTTAGACCGGTCACTGTATGGGTTAAACAGAAGACTAAACCCAGGACTGTGGCTTGTGTATCTCGGCTGGAATCAACTTCTCTGCTGCTGTGACCATCAGAATCATGCTTTCTTTATAAAAAAATTATCTTCAGTTCAACACATTGCTCTGGAAATCTGTTGAGACTTCTACTGCTTTTCATTTCAACTTTTGTCAGAAGAACTACTGACCCGATTTTCATGAGGCTTGGTTAAAGGCTGAGGAATGGGCCAAGGGAGAACCCACTCGATTACAGGGAATCTGAATTACTTCTCACTATTTCACTGGAACTGGCCTTGGTGTATTATTGTGACACCTACAGTATGTTTTTCCTACTTTGAAAAGAAGAATGTCTGCTGTGAAAGACCTGTATTGAATGTGAAATAAACTCAGCCTTATTTTTGTATTTAGCCGAATATGAGCAGTCCTCATCATGCAATAAATAAATACTTTTACGTCTGAATTGTGTACTGATCATGTCGCAATTAAAATGAAATTATATAATGTTCTTTTACGTTATCTTTTCCATAAACGTTTCTCTTAGACTTCTTCTTCGACATGGGCCAAGTCAACAATCACAAACATTTGGCAACCCCACAGTGCCATGATGTCTGGGAAGGTTTCCGCGTGTACCCGATGAAAGCAATTCACCCAAAATGTAAATTATTTGATTTAATCATTTGATTTTTACATTGACATAACAGCCTGGACTAAGGTTTTTCTTTAGTCTTCTGTTTATTTATTAGTCACTGATGGAATTAACTTTAAAGCTTCAGTTTATAGATTTTTTTAATGCACATCTCCAAATACCTCTTCCACCTTGTTCTCAGAAGCTATTTAATAATAATAATAATAATAATAATAATAATAATAATAATAATAATAATAATAATAATAATAATAATAATAATAATAATAATGATAATAAGGGCTGTTAAAGTTCTAGTAAACGGCTCTGTTCAAAAGATGGGTTTTTAGGCCTTTTTTAGGTCTGTGGTGTTTCTATGAAGCCAAATTGCAAAGAAATATCAATCTATGAAAATGAAATTATAACATAACAATAAAACGTAATGTTTGTTGCTGAATAACTAAGTGTCTGTCAATTAAATCCAATTAGCCTTATATTAGGAGTTGTAATAGAATAACCACACATATTATGATGACAGCACACATTGTATTAACGGTCCTCACATTTCAGAAAAGTGACCATTCATTTTGTAAAAATTAAGTAATGAATAAGTATGCTTGTATAAATATGAGTATTATTTGGGGACACTGTAACAGCTGAAGATTGACAATGATAATATACTGTATAAATGTTAGTTGCAAAATGCATGATGGGATACTACCCCCACCTCACAAACAGGTGAGCAAGAACACTTCCAAGCATCTGGACTGCATGGGGACTCGTGTGGAAAATATTGAGAAAGACCTCACTTGTTTAACAACTTTTTAAAGTTTTGATTCTGTATTCAATGAGGTATCTTCACATCATTTTCACTAGTATTTTTATCAGAAGATTTGGTTAGCAGCGATGTAAGATAAACATGTAAGCAGGTTGTGATTTTTATGCTCAAAGTTTAACATGCCACAGTATTGATGTAATGTGATGTGGGATAATGGACCTACCATAGCAGGGTGGCCATGTCCTGCATTCTGGTTGCAGTAGCCCTGAGGATGCAGGACCCCCGGACCTCCATGCCAGGCCTGGTGGGCTTCCCTCTCACGATGCAACACCAGCCTGTCGTACAGCTCCAGGTCCAGGGGAGCCACCAGACTTCTCACATCTGCCAGCATGGACAGCTGGAGCAGAGAAGAAGAGAAGCGAAGCTGAGATAAGAGCATGCTATGTGTGCTTTAATATGGATTACAGCATGTTATCGAAAATAATAATAAGAGCAGAGAATATCAACTTCTTGGGCATTTAAAGTAAAACATATTCCCAATGTAACATTACCATATACATGAATGAAATTGCCGCATACTTTAGACAGTTTTCCAAAAATCAAAAATGAATGGATCTATATGAATATTAACTTAGTACCTTTGCATGTGTGTTAAAAAGCTCACAGAGAGCCATGGTCAGCGGCTCCACTCCTATGTGTCCCTCCTGGTACTCCTGCAGGTAGTAGACCATGGTCTGCCTCTCTGGCTCCGTCAGCAGCATGTAGGCCTGCTGCTCCAGAGACACCTGAGCACCTGGGGGGCCCACACCTCTGTATACTGCAGGCTGACAAGAGAGACAGGTTGAGAGATTGAACAAATGTGAGTGAGTGAAACAGAGGTCACAAAGAACAGTTATCTACATCCCAAAGCATGCATCTGGAAAGTCTTCAGATGTGACCTTCCAGCCCCCCTCCTCATCCTGCGACCCTCTGCTGTGACTGAGCTCAGGGAGATTCAAGATGCAAGGCGTTTATTGTAATTTGTACATAGCTTCAGTGTAGATATGTCAATGAGAAACTGAGGTCACAGGCTCCTCCAACATTGCAACACAATAAACAGATAAAATACTGCAAGTAAATACAAATAAAATAGAAATAGTGCAAGAAGAGTCTATATACAAGTAATTGGAATATGATATATTAGATAAATAATTTGTAAGTTACAAACAGATGAATGTTATGGATGAAGGCACCGCTTGGAGGCTGCCATCAGAACTTGAATGCCTTTAGAACTATAGTGCTGTTATCTTTTTTAAGCATCCCACTTGAGAACTAACATTTTCACTGTTGGTAGATTCACTGTCGCAATGCTTTGCATCAGCTGTGAAAACCTTCATAGAATGTAAAATAATAAATAGGTCATTTGGTTACTGTTCAAGAAATGTGTTCAGTTTGACGTGACACACTACTATAAGGACTCGTTGTACTCATTAAAATAGACTATAATTGATCATGAGTTTTGATGTTTTAATTGGCTAAAATATGTTTCGCTGTATACATGATAACATGTATAGACTTCTCTGCATGTTCAGGGGTTTGAATGGTTAGCCTAATAAGATGGGAGATGCTTTATGTGGTATTCATTTATTAGACATGAAGGAATATATGATTTGTACCTGTCTTGGTTTGATATTTTAAGATGCAGATACTGCATTTGGGTGAATGGAGGTAAACAAATAAGACAACTGTGCAGACATGTCTGCTCCTGTGATAGATATAAATGTTTAGCATCCACTCTGTTGCCCTGATTTCACATGATTATGTTTGATGTCTGCAATACTGTATGAGCTTTTTATTTTAATGTTACTTTTAATTGTGTCCATGTCTTTGCATGCATGCTGCACTGATATACTCAAGTTAGTAAGTACGTTTATTTTATTTGTTTCAAAGTGAAGATTTACCGGAGTTACTAGAAGTTTTTCACTCAAAGACTGTTTGGTAGGTTATTTTCTCTTTACTATTCCATGCTTCTGGCACTACTAAGCAGCAAAGCAGCCGTTGGGTCAGTCAGTGCTACTGAATGGTTCAAGAAATGATAGGTTCAAACTCCCTAGACTCAAAACACGTTTTTTTCCATGTTCGCTAAAGATTAGAATATGTGTTAATACAAGAAAACAAGGCAGCCATACCAGAAGGCAGGCAAAGGGATCATACAATTCTCCTGAGAAGAGCTGACTTAAAAAGTAAGGGTTACATTTACCCTGACACAATGTGGATACAAAACCTTTACCTTTAAGTGGCAATAGGCTTTTAAAGACAAGTAACCATTGAAATATATTGTTTAACCTTCCGTCTTTAAGAACAGACAGCAGGCAGAAAGTCATTTCTGTGTTTACTTTGAGCCAGCCACTTGCTATACTAGCTAACCAAATAGCCCTGCATGTGGTAATGATAGGACAAAGCCTCTAGAAACACATATTTTGGGAGGTTGTGAGAATAAACTTAAATGTGGTAGTGTGTTTACTGTGTGTGTGTGTGTGTGTGTGTGTGTGTGTGTGTGTGTGTGTGTGTGTTAGTGTGTGTGTGTGTGTGTGTGTGTGTGTGTGTGTGTGTGTGAGAGAGAAAGAGAGAGAGAGAGAGTAGCAAAGAGAATTTTGCAACCTAAATATAAATAACCCCCCCTATCAAGTCATTATGATAAAACTACTTAATGCGAGTCGGCCTTAGCAGGTTTTTTACTTTGCTTAATATCGGCTGCATACTCAGCATATAGCACTGGTCCTAGTACTCAGGCCACATCAGTAAACTGATTCTCCTAGACTCTCTGCACCCTTCGACACCATGTGTCATGATATCCTCCTCACCCTCCTGTCTGGACATCTTGGCCTCACCGACTCCGCCCTCTCCTTCTTCCACTCATACCTCTCTCACCGGACACAATTTGTGACCTACGCTGGCTGTAGCTCCTCCTACCTCTCTGTTAACCATGGTGTCCCCCAAGGCTCGGTGCTCGGTCCCCTCATCTTTACAGTCAACCCTGTCTCCTCAAAATGTGCCATTTATTGTCTTGCTTTCCTACAATGCGCCCCACCATGCACGGGGCTGCTATTAATTCGAACAATCTTGCTGGCCTTTATTATTATTATTATTATTAGGATACTATACGTTTATACAAAGAGAAAATAATGTTGCAATCTCACGTTTTCTGGCCACAGTAGTTGTTTTTGAGAATTTTACATCCGGAAGTAAGTATTCTCTCTACTGTCGATTGATTTTACAGTGATATCTGCATTACTCATCAACTCAAAAACACCAGATTATACCTGTTAATTACACAACATTGATTGGTTTAAATTGTTTGCAATGCTTTTGTGTTTTTCCCCTTCGATTCGGAGTAACAAATAGTTTTTTCGGAGTTTAGGATGGCTACCCAAAATCCTCAGCTATCGTTTGGGACGACACCGGTCCGCTTTGCTTGATAAAACCTGTGATTAGTCCTCAAGCTCTGTGATTGGATGTTGGAGTGGCAGTGCACCATGGTTACGCCAAGCGTAAAACAGCACTTTGAAATGGAATGAAGCCCATCGACGGCACACTATCCAAAACAGGATTCGAACGAGTCCACCCCCACCCCACCCCCCAAAACTACACATGCGGGCTATTTGTGTGTTTCGCAACATGTTCTATGGCGCGTCTCTACTGGGAATTGTAGTTTTAGAAGACGTTTTCGTATTTCCCATAATTAGAAGTTGCCAGTATTAAACTGTGTACACCCCTGGAGGTTTAGGGGATGGGAAACACATTGGTGTTATCACATTTAAAACATATAATTAATAAATGGGTGAAAATTGCTTGTGTCAAAAATGTTCAGCATTAATATATACCATTACCCACATGACAGCTAAGGTCAGAAGAGCTTTATTTAATAGCTGGTCTTATGTCTGTGACCCCTCCACATTTTATCATTACAGCAGCATGTACAACATGCAATTTATTGAGGTTAACCTGGTATTTTTACTCCACTACATTTATTTTAGTTACTTTGCAGATTCTGATTAATGATGTGAAATATAAACAACCCTTAAATCAGACTTTGGTTACACCTGAGTAAAATTCAGTGAAGGTGATTGTCAAGTGCCAACAATCAGGTGAGATATTTGATAGTTGGTGCTTGAAAAGACTAAACATTTATCTGCAGATCCCTATAAATCATATTCATTACTCGTTATTCTCTACTAATAGTTAATTAAAAACTGTATATAATGGCTATTTTGCACATCCCTTTCAAGATTTCAAGATGTTCTAAGGTTTATTGACATATCATATACACAACTACGGTGTAGTTATGCAATGAATGAAAAACTTGGGTCGCAGGTTCCTCAACAGTGCATTACAAGACATCTATCAATATGTGTGTATACCTCCAGCATTAAACTGTCATATTCTGCACATTTCTTATACTATCTACATACATCTTATAAGAGTATAATTCATATGTATAATATCAGTTAAAATAAGTGCTTCAACATAGTTAACATTGCAGGAAAGTTGATTGTCAAGTCCCAAAACAAACTCTGCAATATATTAGACAAAGTACTTTGTCAGGCTTAATATTTATCTGTAGATACCCCAAAAGCTTTTTTCTTATTTAAAAGAAGACCTTAACTTAAAGTATTCTTTAATGTTTAAATAAAGCCTTATTAGTTTGTCTGTTTTGCACATCCTCCTATTAATATCTTCGGACATCCTGCACTAAACTGTTTTATTGTAGAGATCACTACAGTATCTTCTTGATATTATCTATTCTATATTTCTATCATTGACCTTCTACTTTCCCCCTATTTTGTATGTACTCTTAATATTTTAATTTTTTCATCAAATATAACATATTCAACAAAACATGCAGCAAAGATTAGCAACACAACCTTACCTGCATTGCAATGACTCTAAACATGTAATAACGTGCTTAAACCACTAGGTGGTGCGGGTTAAAAAACTGTCAAGTTTACAGTGTTAACACAATAAATTATACTGCTGTTTCAATTTTTTTATTGTGAAATTAAAACAGAACGGTAAAGAAAAATACAGTTCCGGTGTCCGTGTGAGGCTCAATCTCTCTAATAAATAAAGAACTACGGCAGATGTGTAATATTTAATGCAGCTGAACCATTTATTATAATGCATTTATGTGATGACTTTCAAAGAGTAAAGAAAGCATTAGCGGAATAAAGTATGATTTGATCTTTTACGAAAAAAAAAATTCATATAGAATAACCTAGCCTAACTGCCACTCCAACATCCAATCACAGAGCTTGAGGACTCTGAGCTCCGCAACCTGGGCATGATCTTAGACTCCACCCTTTCATTCCAGAACCATGTTAAATCAGTTACAAAATCAGCTTTCTTACACCTCAAAAACCTCTCTCGACTCCGGCCATCTGTCTCCGACTCTGTGGCAGAACAACTCATACACGCCTTCATCACCTCACGCCTGGACTACTGCAACAGAGTCCTGTCCAGGGTTCCCATCAAAACCCTGGACAGGCTCCAGTATATCCAGAGCTCTGCTGCTAGGATCCTCACCCACACAAAGCCTGGCAGAACTTCACCCCTACCCTACGTCACTTTCACTGGCTTCCAGTCCCGCATTCCCCTCAATAGCTCATAGATCTCCTCCACCCATACATCCTGTCCTGTACTCTGCGATCCTCAGACTCCGGCCTGCTTTCCATTCCCCATTCACGCCTCCGCACTTTCTGGGACCATGCTTTCAGTGTTGCTGCCCCAACACCAATTCTAATTCTCATTCTTTATAATTATGAGTCATTATTTTCTATGCAATCGTTGACAATCACAAATAAATAATGATCTGATGCAGCCACCTCGCTCTGTCTGCAGTACCAATATGTTGTCCTAATCAATGACTGTCAATACATCTGTCTGTCACAGGACTACTTTTTGTCACCACATTTGCTTTACAACGGTTCAAGATGCAGTCAAGCTACTATTTTGTAAGATAAGATATCATATAGTAATGGCATCCTGACATGAAATGGAGTCACACTCCTCTGTGTTGTAATCGGAGCTACAGTCCTCCAGTTCCCCCTCAGGTTCCCCCTCCGCTCCCCCTTAGGTTCCCCCTCCACTCCCCCTCAGGTTCCCCCTCCGCTCCCCCTTAGGTTCCCTCTCCACTCCCCCTCAGGTTCCCCCTCCGCTCCCCCGCTCCCCCCCAGGTTCGGGTCCGGGAGGATATCAAGAGATCACAAGTTTAAAAACGCTAAAGCCTAAGTGAAGTCACAAGTTATTAATGTGAAAGTCAAAGTCTATTTTGATGCTGTCAAACTAAGCCTAAAGAAATGAAAATAATGTCCAGATTCTGATTGTAGATCAACATGTTGTAGTGAAGAATCTGTCATGTCAGTACTATAACATGCACTTTGAAGAGGCATATTAGAGGCTTCTCAATTCTTAAATGTTCCCTCCTCGACTCCTCGACTCCTCGTTCCTCCGGTAGTGACCCGGAAATGAATTTCAGCGTGCCATGTTGAAGGACATCTCATTTCTCTAAATGCACATCGAGGACCGAGCATCGAGCATCGAGGAGGCTCTCTGGAGGAGGCTCTCTGGAGGAGGCTCTCTGGAGGAGCTATAACCGAGGATGCATTGATGGGTCCTCCACGGCTCCTCCGCGGATGCATTTCCGGGAACAGTGGAGGCGTGACGCACGGCCGGACTTATCTCAGCCAATGACAGCTCTGCATGCATCCCCTGGATATTATTTTAGTAACTGCTTTCATCGCGACGCGATGTTTACAGTGAGAACAGCTGTGAGGTCCGTGCAGAAAGCAGAGCAGTGTGTAAAATATCACTCAGTATAACAGGCCTACATTACTCTCTGTATTTGTATGCTGTAGTTTAGTAGATATCTACAAACAAAGAGTCCATATTTTTCTAAGACCATTTAGTGCTTCACATAATAAAATACACAACGGCTGTAGCCTGATTATGCTTTAGGAGCTGTAGGTGTGTGTGGTACAGTGTGTAGGTGTGTGTGTTGTACAGTGTGTAGGTGTGTGTGTGGTACAGTGTGTAGGTGTGTGTGTGGTACAGTGTGTAGGTGTGTGTGTGGTACAGTGTGTAGGTGTGTGTGTTGTACAGTGTGTAGATGCGGCAGACAGACGGGTCTCAGTTGGTTTGGTGTCCTATGCTTACTTTTAATACTTGTAAATACAACTTTTGGCCCGTAATTTCAATTCCCCATTTCAGCGACCAGAGAGAGGGGGGGGGATATATCCAGTCTCTGATTGTGTTACGTTATTATGAGAGTGCTCTCATACTTGTTTGATTCTGAAATTGTATATATTTATATAAATATATGTGTGTGTATATGTCCGCATCTGTAGCCTGTTATTGTCTCATTATACCGCACTGTGAATGAATTAAAAGTAAATATATAAGTCGTCATGAACACATCTGTCCATCAGACAGAGGGCTGCTGTGCCTCCTGTCATCATTAATGGACGTCTCTTTAAAATGACCGCTCAGAGGAGAGAAGTTCTCATTTCTCTAACCGCCTGCTGCTTCCCCTCCTCTCTCCTCGGTTCCCCTCCTCAGTCCTCCGCTCGCATCTCCTGTGGGCGGGACTAACTCACGAGGATAGGAGTCGAGGAGGGGAGTCGAGGAGGGGAAATTTAAGAATTGAGAAGCCTCTAATGTATACGGAGGGCAGTAGTGCATGGCTGCCTTTCTTACCTTTCCCAATACAAGTGTAGCTTTGGCAGAGGATGGCCTGCAACAAAGAAGAAAATAATGCAGAGCATATTTAAGAAAACCATCATTGTTGATTCCCCCGCTGTGAGACAAATAAGGAATTTTGATTCTGAACCATTATATTCATCTTAGAAACAAGTTGAACTGAGAATAACACATAAAGGAAACTCATCAACATGAATACCTGTACGCCCCGCCAATTCTTATGCATTTAGGAAATTATACAACAACCAACATCACAGCCTAGCAGGCAACGTGAGTTTAGTGAAGTGTGGAGCAGAGAGCTGTCTTGTAGAGAAATACCTCCCCAAATTCTAAATCAGAGCCAGCTCCATCAGGGCTGGGGGACAGATGGATGAGCCGGAGAGTCTTTACACAAATCTGCTGTAAAAAAAACGGTCTAACACAAGCCTCCACTGCAGGGAAAGATGTCCATGTCCCGGATCCCCGAGGGATAATAGATGACATTTGTATAGCGCCTTTCAAGGGACCCAAGGCCGCTTTACATGGTGAACAAACAAACAAACAAACACAGAAAAGGGGCAAATAATAAAGTAAAAAATTAAATAAATAGCAGTAGGAGTGGAAGCAGGGGGACTGTGATGGGTTAGGGGGTCAAAGGCCATGGTGAACAGGTGAGTTTTTAATGATGACTTGAAGATGTCCAGGGAAGCAGCATTGCAGATCTCTGCAGGAAGTGCATTCCAGATGGTGGGGGCCGCAACACTGAACGCCCAACAGTTCGGAGGCAAGAGCGGGGAATGGAGAGCAGGCCCGTGTCTGAGGACCGTAGACTCCGAGAATGGGTGTAGGGATGGAGGAGGTCCGATAAGTACTGGGGGTCGAGGGCATGGAGAGACTTGTAAGTGAGGAGGAGTGTTTTGTACTGAATCCGGGACTTGACCGGCAGCCAGTGTAGGTGGATGAGGGTGGGGGTGATGTGTTGCCAGGGCTTGGTGCAGTTGAGAAGCCTGACGGCAGAGTTCTGGACGTATTGGAGCCTCTCCAGGGCTTTGCTGGGAACCCCGGACAGGACTCCATTGCAATAGTCGAGGCGGGAGGTGATGAAAGCGTGTATTAGCGTTTCTGCCAAAGAGTCAGAGAGTGAAGGCCGGAGTCTGGAAATGTTTTTGAGGTGCTACAAAGCAGATTTGGTGACAGATTTGATGTGCACCTGGAAGGAGAGAGTGGTGTCCAGGATGACTCCCAGGTTGCGGACTTCAGTGGAGGGAGAGATGGAGCAGCCGTCAATGGAGAGGAGCAGGTCTCCAACCTGAGCTCGGTTTTATTGCTGTTTAGTTTGAGCAGGTTTGATGACATCCAGTTTTTTATGTCCTGTAGGCAGTTGACAAGGGATTGAGGGGGGGCCTACCTGAATGCGCGTGCATCACACCGTATAAAAGGAGGCCTCGCCTCCTGACTATCATCTTATCCTTTTTCTCTTCAGCAAGCGGAAGTGATTCCACGAGCTTCGAGACGATTGAGAAAGAGAGAGTAAAGTGTAGGACCTGCCCGAAATGCCCGAATCTAATTACCCTTCTGCTTCACGTCCTTGGGGCCTGACCACGCGGTGGGTAATATGGGCCCGACGCCGACATGCCCAGACTGCCAGATGATCCCGCGGCTCACACGAGAGCATCGTGGGCAGCACTTCCTGGCGAGGGCTACCCCGCAGGAGGAGTCGGAGGATCTGGAGCTCGACGTCGTTTGAGCAGGTTTGATGACATCCAGTTTTTTATGTCCTGTAGGCAGTTGACAAGGGATTGAGGGGGGAGCTGAGTGGACGGTTTGGTGCAGAGATAGTGCTGTGTGTCATCAGTGTATGAATGAAAGCTGAGACTATGATGGCGAATGATTTGACCAAGTGGGAGCATGTAAATGGTGAAGAGGAGGGGTCCAAGCACAGAGCCTTGAGGTACACCTTGGTTGACTGGGGCCGATGGGGAACTGCAGTCACTGATGGATGGACCGTTAGTTAATTCACATGACTTTACTTTGATTAATTACGGATTTAGGGGGGGAGAGAGCCATTGATGTAAAGGAAGAAGAGGAGAAAGAAAGCAGCCTTGAGGGGAACTAGTACGGATGATGATCATTTTGATGAGACAAGTTTCCAGCTGTATGTGCTGCTTCCTGTTGGACAGGAATTCAGTCTGGAAGGTGCAGCTGGGAGAGTTTGTCCTGCAGCAGATCCGGGACTATTGTATAAAGGCAGTGTTCCCGCCCACCCAACAGGATCCTGGCGAGGGTTCCTACTGTTTCCAGCTGCTGCAGGAGGAAGTGGAGGGCCATGTTGACTGCATCTTCTACAGACCTGTTGAGGGTTTTGAGGTGTGAAAGGACAAGGCGCTCAAAAGACTTAATTACACAGAGGTAATCTGTCATTAAGTCCTGTGATCCTGGTTTATTTTTGGACGGGTATGATGGTGGACGAATTGAGCGGGCTGGTGCATTGCAAGTCTTCAGTACGTTTTGAAAATGTCTGTAAACACTGGGGGCTGGGGTCCAGTTTGTTTGCATGGAGACAGTTGTCTTTGGGACGGGGCTTTAACCATCTGGCTGAGGTTCCTCCAGACAGAAGCAGTCACTTGATAAGAAATGTTGTAATTAAGCATCTCTCACAGATTTGCTTATTTGACTGCCAGATGATCCCGCGGCTCACACGAGAGCATCGTGGGCCGCCATGGCGGGTATCGTTAAGGTGGTGGATCGCTCGGACACGACATGTCCAGGTGTGCCCCCCCCCTCAATGAGAGCCTGGCGGCCCATCTGCTTCCGCGGCTGGTTGGGCGGAGGGTAAACGTCCTCTGCCCCCGCTGTCCCGGGACCGAGACACCTGGAATATCTGGATAAGTTGTTCAAGCTCGGTACACAGATGGCGGCTGCGGCCGATAATCTTGGTGTGTTGGCGTCTTCCTGATCACCCCTCAGGCAGACGCCCCCGCCCTCTCGCCTCAGGACGAGAGCGGTTATTCGGACCGCGCTGTTAGTCAGATGAATAATCTGATTTATGGCGTGGCCACCGCAGCAGGGCGGATGATTTCCCTGGCCACAGTGGCGTCTCGTCACGTGTGGCTAGGACTCACGGCCCTATCTAAGAAGGACCAAGAAGATCTCCTCAGAGCCCCCGTGTCCACGGAGGGGCTCTTTGGGTCGGTCTCCTCGGTCACCCAGCACTTCAGCCGCCTAGAGGAGGAGAGAGTCCAGCTTAGCCGCATGCTACCGCTGGCTCCTCCTCAGGCCCCGCTGCCCCCCCTCGCGTTGCCATGCAGGGGAGGGAGCGTAGTGCGACAGTGAAGCGGAGGGAGAGGCGCCGGCACGGGGGTCCTGTAGCTGCGGCACCCTCCACCTCTACGGCCCACCCCGTGGCACCGGCATACCGGCAGTCACGGGGAAGGGCTGCCCGAGCGAGGCAGGCTCCGCAACAGCAGAGAGCACCCGGGTGGGGAGCTCCATCTTCGCGGAGTTGACTCCCTATTTAATGCCCAGATCCCTGTCAAAACTTTTAAAAATAAAGATGGTGTTGATCTATATCCAAGTCTGAGTGTCCTTTGTTTCCACAATACACTTGCACATGTTGATGACTGTACCAATTCCCCACTCGCCGCCCCAGCTCTAGCTCCTGTTAGGGAGGAGGCTAGTGGGAGTGCGCAGATGAGAGTGATAAACTGCAGGCAGCGCTATTATGGTGCGATGCAGGTACAGGGACATTATGGCCGACGTTTTTCTGTTAGAAAACACTCTATGCCTGAAGCTAAGACTCCAAATAATGCTGTTTACCATAGTGGTAGGGGCTGCATTATAGCAACGCCCGCACTTGTAAAAAGGTGCGTGGCGGTGCGTTCAGGGGCCTTAGTAAGACACACTACGCCTGTAAAAGCTCCGGTTAATGCTGTTTTCCATAATGACGGAAATAGCATTATGATGGAGCGTGCGCTCACACGTGAGCGTGCGGCGGTGCGTTCAGGGTCCTCAATAGATAATCAGCCCTTTCTGTTTCGACCCCCCATGGGCAAATCTTCCCTTTACGGGGAGTTTTGCGGCGGAGCGGGTCATCAGAGAGTATCACAGACGCGCTGTGTGCCACCCTGTCAGAGAGCAGACGTGCGTCCCTTCTCAGGGCGGTGCACAGGCTGCGACAGGGGGCAACAGTGACAGCTTTAACTGTCATGCAGACTCTGGGTCTCATGGCGGCTGCTCACATGGTGGTCCCGCTGGGATTACTACATATGCGCCGCCTGCAGAGGTGGTCTCCAGCCTGCGTTTGGACCCCAAGAGGCACAAACGACTGGTGACCATCCCCCCCCTCAGTGGAGGGCAACCTCCGGTTTTTGGGGGTCTCCACTGGGACGGGTGACCTCCTACATCACAGTGTTCACGGACGCGTCCAGAACAGGATGGGGAGGGACTTGCCTGAAGAGGGCTATAGGTGGGCGCTGGGCTCTGACAGAGTCTCGACACAGCAACCTCCTAGAGCTACGGGCAGTAGTGTTAGTCCTCCGGCATTTCATGCCCCTAATTCAGGGGAGACATGTAATAGTCAGGAGCGACACCACAGTGGCTTATATCAACAGGCAGGGCGGAGTCCGCTCCGCCTCCTTGTTGACCACAGCGGAGAGGCTGTGGTTATGGGCTTCAGAGGTGGTGTTATCTCTGAGAGCCCTCCATATCCCGGGAATGGAAAACAGGGGGGCCGACCTCATGTCGAGGGGCGGCCCCCTGCCAGGCGAATGGACGCTTCACCCGGAGGTGGTGAAGCATATCTGGGCCCAGTTCGGGAGAGCGGAAGTGGACCTGTTCGTCAGCCAGCGCAACAGCCACTGTGCCCTGTGGTTCTCCATGGCCCTGAGCGACGACCCGCCCTTGGGGGTGGACGCGTTTGCACACGAGCCATGGCCAAGGAAGCTGCTATACGCCTTTCCACCGCTGCGTCTCATCCTCCCTCTCCTGGGGAGAGTGAGGCGAGAACGTCTGGCAGTCATTCTGGTGGCACCGGATCGCGTCGGGGCTCCGTGATACTCAGAAATGACACAGATGAAGGTGGGCCAGCCCTGGGCGATCCCCCAGTTCTGGGGGGCGATGTCTCAAGAGGCAGGTGCAATCGGGGCGTTACCCACGCTCGGCCAACCTCTCCAGGCTTGGCTCCTGAGAGGGACAGGCTGAGACAGGGTGGATTGTCTGACAGTGTTATTCAGTCTATCCAGGCAGCTAGAGCTGGATCCACCACAGCCTGTTATGGCGCGTTTCCACTACACGGCCTCGCTCGGCCCCGCTCGGTATGGCTGGGCCTCGTTAGGACTGGCTCACTTTATGGCGCATTTCCATTACAGTTTAGGAACTGGGGTAGTATCTATAGTAACGCAGTGTAGGCGGAGCCGTGACGTGATCTTCAATGAAAACCCCAGAAAAACAACACAGCCGTTAGCTGTTAGCACTCACAGCTCCTCATATATGTTCAGAAACTAGACAAAAGTTAAACCAGTACAAACCACAGACTGCCTGTGTCATGGTGAATACAGTCGCTGCTTTATTTATGTCTGTATAGGCCGTTGTTGTGAGTGTGGACGGTCGGAGCATATACTGCGTTAGCTTAGCCAATCTCCATTTAGAACACACGCATTTTAAAAGGTTTTTCGCCTGCCGTCTGTCTGCAGACTTGACAAAGCATTAATTCATGGTTTTTACTAACCGGTATCAGTATGTTGTTACTTCGGCATCATTTTGAAACGTGTATTACAATTAAATCACGGTCAAATATGTCCATCTTGTTGTAGTTGTAGCCCCCTTGCCAGCGATGCTCTCTCTAGTTTAGCATACTCAGCCCGACTCAGCCTCGTTGTCTCTGGCCCTAGACCCGCGATTTTATGAGGCCAGAAAAACTGTGAATTAGGACCCGCCGGCCGGTACTAGGCCAAGTGGAAACGCAACCAAAGACGGGCCGCTGACGTCACAGCCCTCTTAAACCGTGCTCCGCGCTGTAGTGGAAACGCGCCATTACAGGCAAAGTGGCTGGGATTCCAGCGATGATGTGAGGAGCAGAGAATAGAGCCCCTATCTTGTGAGCAAGGCTCTATTTTGTACTTCTTACAGTTTTTGTCTTACGGTTGTGGCATCTGACCCCCTCCCCGGACGTGATGCGCCTTTCCTGGGCCCTCTGAGGGTCCCGGGATAGGCAAGGGGCGCGCTGGCCCGTTACGGGGCGGAGGGGCTGCCCCGTCTATGGGCGGGGGGGGGGGGGGGGGGCGAGTCTGTTTTTTGAGCACACTTTCTGCGAGGTAGGCGCAGCAGGGTGTGCTCTGTCAGCCGCAGCCCAGATTTCTCCTCGGTCTCAACCGGGTTAAAGGAGAAGGTGGGGCAGCTGCTGCTGACCAGAAAAGCCGGTCAGGGGCAGTAGGGTGGATTGGTGTTGGACGACAGTGCGCGTATACATCAGGGCTCCACCCACTGTACCCATAGAGTCCAGTAGAGGGCGGAGCCTGTGAGAGATATAACGGGGGGTTACGTATTGTAACCCTAGTTATATAAGCACAGGCGGAGCCCTCTACTCAGGGCACTGTCTGTCCTATTCCGCTCGCTGAAGAGAGGTAAAGGATGATAGTCAGGAGACGAGGCCTCCTTTTATACGGTGTGATGCGCGCGCATTCAGGTAGGCCCGCCCTAGGCCGGCTACGTCTATAGAAGTCTCAGTGGGAGAATGCACGCAGGATAAGGTAGTACCCATAGAGTCCAGTAGAGGGCTCCGCCTGTGCTTATATAACTAGGGTTACAATACGTAACCCCCCGTTTCGTGCAATATTGTTGCGGGGGGAAACGGACTTAAGAGGTTAATGTGGGGACAAAACCCATGGAGTGATCACACATGGCCTTGAATGTTTCATTGGACCTTCAGGCTGGTCTGTCTAAAATAAAGGCACTTTCTGCCTGTAACTGGTGAGCTTACACTTTGAGAAGGAAGTAAAAAATCTTCAAAATGGTAACTTCTTCTTAACTTTAAGCCATGCCATTTGTTTGCTTCCAAGGAGACCATGACAGGACAGCTGCTTCACTTTAATGATAAGTTCTGCTTCAGTTGTCCAGGCAGATCAGGGGAAAACCAGAACACTTTTTCCCATAAAATGGCGGTGTGTGACCTGGTGCCGTAAAGCCTCCTGCATTGCACGTGCAAGGCATTTGGGGAGCAGAGTGGGACTGACAGTGTTCTGCCTATTACATAACTGTTATATAAGTCCGCTTGTAAGATAGTTGCTATATGTTGCCTTTAAAGTTAACAATTTAAAGATACAATATTTTATTTGTCTAATCCTCAATTACAATGATGTCTCTAGTTCCCTCCACTGACAGTATTGTATTATATGTGGGGAAAAGTCATTGTATCTAAGTATAATGCACTCACCTTGAACTGCAGGCACTGACGTTGACGTGGATGCCGGCATTGACATGGGAGTTGGTGAGATAACTTGGGTTAGCTGTAGCATTGGTCTCAGCTATGGCCTGACTGCAGATCCATTTGGTCTCGTCCACCACTGTGCGTGCATGAGGCAGACGCCCTACATCCCTAACTTTCATTAGAAGGTGGCGTCCTGTCTTGAGGATGTGAACTGCCTCATCGTGGGAGATGGTTACAAAGCTCTGTCCGTTGACATCCAGGATCTGGTCACCCACCTGCAACAGATCAGTTTCATCACAACATAAAACAACGCAGAGTTTTTGTGGCGTCAGAACAGGCCGCCCTTTATATATATATATACGTACATATATACAGTGGCAAGAAAACGCAGTGAAACCTTTGGAATAACCTGCATTTATGTATACATTTGTACAAAGAAAATGGTATGATCTTCCAACCCTGTCTCCTCAAAATTAAGTTCCCACAGAACTAAACTGCATTCTCAATTACGTTTAGCTGGAAACGTATTTTCTTTACATCCAGAAGTAAGTATTCTCTCTAATGTCGATTGATTTTACAGTGATATCTGCATTACTCATCAACTCAAAAACACCAGATTATACCTGTTAATTACACAACATTGATTGGTTTAATTTGTTTGCAATGCTTTTGTGTTTTTCTCCTTCGATTTGGAGAAACAAATAGTTTTTTCTGAGTTTAGGATGGCCGAAGACACTACACTACCCATAATCCTCAGCTATCATTTGGGACGACACCAGTCCGCTTTGCTCGACAAACCCCGTGATTAGTCCTCAAGCTCTGTGATTGGATGTTGGAGTGGCAGTGCACCTAGGTTATTCTATATGAAAAATTGTTTTCGTAAAAGATCAAATCATACTTTATTCCGCTAGTGCTTGCTTTACTCTTTGAAAGTCATCATATAAATGCATTATAATAAATGGTTCGGCTGCATTAAATATTAAGAGTACATACAACATAGGGGGAAAGTAGAAGGTCAATGATAGAAATATAGAATAGAAAATATCAAGAAGATACTGTAAGTGATATCTACAATAAAACTGTTTAATGCAGGACGTCCAAAGATATTAATAGGAGGATGTGCAAAACAGACAAACTAATAAGGCTTTATTTAAACATTAAATAATACTTTAAGTTAAGGTCTTCTTTTAAATAAGAAAAAAGCTTTGGGGGTATCTACAGATAGATATTAAGCCTGACAAAGTACTTAACGTCTAATATATTGCATAGTTTGTTTTGGGACTTGACAATCAACTTTCCTGCAATGTTAACTATGTTGAAGCACTTATTTTAACTGATATTATACATATTAATTAGACTCTTATAAGATGTATGTAGATAGTATAAGAAATGTGCAGAATATGTTTAATGGTGGAGGTACACAGATATCGATAGATGTCTTGTAATGCACTGTTGAGGAACCTGCGACCCAAGTTTTTCATTCATTGCATAACTACACCGTAGTTGTGTATATGATATGTCAATAAACCTTAGAACATCTTGAAATCTTGAAAGGGATGTGCAAAATAGCCATTATATACAGTTTTTAATTAACTATTAGTAGAGAATAACGAGTAATGAATATGCTTTATAGGGATCTGCAGATAAATGTTTAGTCTTTTCAAGCACCAACTATCAAATATCTCGCCTGATTGTTGGCACTTGACAATCACCTTCCCTGAATTTTACTCAGGTGTAACTAAAGTCTGATTTAAGGGTTGTTTATATTTCACATCATTAATCAGAATCTGCAAAGTAACTAAAATAAATGTAGTGGAGTAAAAATACCAGGTTAACCTCAATAAATTGCATGTTGTACATGCTGCTGTAATGAAAAAATGTCCCAACTTGGGATCAATAAAGTATATCTTATCTTATCTTAAGATGATTGATGACTACTGCCATATTTGCAAAATGTGCCTCTGAACCTTGACAAGTGCATGTTTCAGGCTTATCAATGAACAACAGGAGGGGTCACAGACATAAGACCAGCTATTAAATAAAGCTCTTCTGACCTTAGCTGTCATGTGGGTATATTAATGCTGCCCATTATGGACACAAGCAATTTTCCCCCATTTATTAATTATATGTTTTAAATGTGATAACACCAATGTGTTTCCCATCCCCTAAACATCCAGGGATGTACACAGTTTAATACTGGCAAATTCTAATTATGGGAAATACGAAAACGTCTTCTAAAACTACAATTCCCAGTAGAGACGCGCCATAGAACATGTTGCGAAACACACAAATAGCCAGCATGTGTAGTTTTGGGGGGTGGGGTGGGGGTGGACTCGTTCGAATCCTGTTTTGGATAGTGTGCCGTCGATGGGCTTCATTCCATTTCAAAGTGCTGTTTTACGCTCGGCGTAACCATGGTGCACTGCCACTCCAACATCCAATCACAGAGCTTGAGGACTAATCACAGGTTTTGTCAAGCAAAGCGGACCGGTGTCGTCCCAAACGATAGCTGAGGATTATGGGTAGTGTAGTGTCTTTGGCCATCCTAAACTCCGAAAAAACTATTTGTTTTTGGGGAAAAACACAAAAGTATTGCACAACATTTAAACCAATCAATGTTGTGTAATTAACAGGTATAATCTGGTGTTTTTGAGTTGATGAGTAATGCAGATATCACTGTAAAATCAATCGACAGTAGAGTGTGCAACTCGATTTTGACAGGATAACAACTGGTGACTTCTAGAATTGTGTGAGTAACATTCTGTTTTTAGACTTCTCTGTTTCAGTGTGTGTGCTCTGTATAAATGCTCTGTAGTTGATCTGATTGAAATTGTGATTTTAATCTCAAAACCGCTACAGTATTTTCAGGCAAAAATGTGGGACAATTATTTCGACAGAAACCTTAAAACTGAACTAACTGGCTGCTAGGGTTAACTTTGATTTAACACGGTGAACCATCAGATCCTCCTTCGCACTCTCCAAGAATGTGGAGTTTCAGGCTCTGCACTTTCCCTCCTCACCTCATACCTCAAAGACCGCACCTACAGGGTAACTTGGAGAGGGTCTGAGTCAATTAACTACAGGGGTCCCTCAGGGCTCTGTCCTTGGTCCCATCCTCTTCTCTCTGTACACAAACTCGCTCGGATCGTCCATTAGCCCGCATGGTTTTTCATACCATTGCTACGCTGACGACACCCAATTAATTCTGTCCTTTCCCCGCTCAGAGACCCAGGTCGTCGCACGCATCTCTGCTTGTCTAGCAGACATCTCTCAGTGGATGTCTGCTCACCACCTCAAGCTCAACCTTGACAAGACTGAACTGCTTTTTCTTCCGGGAAAAGAGTGTCCCACTCTTGACCTAACAATCAACATCGGCTCCCTCTGTTGTTTCCCCGACTCAGACTGCAAGGAATCTGGGTGTGACCCTAGATAACAACCTGTCCTTCACTGCAAACATCGCTGCTACAACCCGCTGCTGCAGATACACTCTTTACAACATCAGGAGGATACGTCCCCTCCTGACCCAGAAAGCAACGCAACTTCTGGTCCAGGCTCTCGTCATCTCACGCCTAGACTACTGCAACTCCCTCCTGGCTGGTCTACCTGCTCCCTTCACTGGCTTCCAGTAACTGCTGGAATCCACTTCAAGACACTGGTACTTGCGTACCATGCTGTGAATGGATCTGGCCCTTCCTACATCCAGGACATGGTTAAACCATACACCCCAGCACGTGCACTCTGCTCTGCATCGGCCAAACGGCTCGCTGCACCCTCACTGCGAGGGGGACCCAAGTTCCCATCAGCAAAAACACGTAGGTTTGCTATCCTGGCTCCAAAATGGTGGAATGAGCTCCCCATTGACATCAGGACAGCAGAAAGCTTACACATCTTCCAGCGCAGACTAAAAACTCATCTCTTTCGACTCCACTTCGAGCAATAAATGTACTAACAAAGCACTTATATACTAACAAAGGACTGGCTTATCTAAAGCTAGTTGAGTAGCACTTGAAATGTTTTGGCTCTATGAAACCTGATGTACTTATATGATTCTGTTTTCTTCAAGTTTGTATCTTCTTGGTCAAATGCACTTATTGTACGTCGCTTTGGATAAAAGCGTCAGCTAAATGCAATGTAATGTAATGTAGAGAGAATACTTACATCTGGATGTAAAATTCTATCGTATATTATCCTAATAATAATAATAATAATAAAGGCCAGCAAGATTGTTCGAATTAATAGCAGCCCTGTGCATGGTGGGGCGCATTGTAGGAAAGCAAGAAAATAAATGGCAAATATATGTAGAAAATAAACGTATTTGAGTTACGTCCAAAACAAACGTAATGTAGTAGAAAATACGTTTCTAGCTTAACCTGTTTAGCCCTGAGCCTGAAGATGACATTCCCAGAACAAATGACCATATCTTCCCTTCTAAAAGGGTTAAATTAATAATATTTTTTCTTAAAGTAATGATAAACCTGTGAGTTGGATGTAGAAAAGTCAGAACAATATAGATGTTTTTTATTTTAAAGAAAATTCAGATTGAACATAGTAAAAAACTGTAAATTATAGTGTCCGTCCAAAGATTATTTTTTACTTATAGTGAAAACTACCCTCGGATGATGGTAAGGTAGACTAAAAGCTTTAGGAATCCAAAGTACAACATATAATAAGTACCCTGTATCAAGATTGATGCAAAACAAGTGACATTTGACCTTTTTAGAGAGGTTTAGCAAAAAAAACTCCACCTCTGAGGTGATTTGGGTGGAAATGGGGGTTTTACCGTTTCTCTGGAACCCATTGGTCGATTTTGGTGATTGACATCTCTTTCTGACCGTTAGAGCCAATAGAATCGAAGGGGAATCTCCCCTCTCACACACATGGTAAAAAGAAAAGGTGGGGGCTTCGCGCATGCAGTTTTGCATCAGAGCGAACCTATCTCTCGCTCTGACATCTGGAAACGGAAAAGCAGGTTTATTGCTCATGGATTATCAGAAATCATTTCAAAGGGACACAGACACATTGGATTAACCTATGGATTAACTTCAGCAGCGTTTTTATCGTTTTAATGCCATTGAAGACCACTTTTGACCAGACTACGAGACAGGTAAGCCATGTTAGCGTTTTTAGCTACCTAGCGCCAGATGTTTTGATGTCTGTTTTTGTTTATAAAGTCGCAAGTTCGTATCATGGAGTGATAATGTATGTACCCATTGATTCTGTGTCACCTCACGATGTGAAAACCAATGTACTCTTTATAACATTAATGTAAAACTAACTATTTCATTTTAGACTTATTAAGTGCAGAGTGTGAGTGAGAGTAACTGTACCGAGTTTTAGCCTGCTACCAACAACAACACCATCTTGTGGATAGGCCTTTCGAGGTAGACAGGTTTAGCGAGGCGCTTTCTTCCAGGGTAGAGTCGCTGATAAGCAGCTTGAGCCTTCTCACTCTTCCATCCCCTCCTGGGTACACTTCCACAACCCTGGCCAGCTTCCATTGGCCACGTGGTATAGTGTTGTCTTGCAGAATGACAACGTCATTTACCTTGACGTTTCTGCGGCCTTTGATCCACTTTGGTCTTTGTTGGAGATGGTACTCCTTATGCTGCTGAAGGCACTTTATTTATTGAGAGAGTGTTGCTTCTTGAACCATCTCGATTATGGTCAGCTCTGCTTCTCTCCTCTCCTCTAAGCTTGTGGCTTCACAGGACCTTGGCTTGAGACCTTTAATTTCCTTTGCAAGGCGCTTGAGTCTGGCAAAGGCTTTAACCACTCTTGACCAGTCTGAGAATTTGTGAAAGTGATCTAGTAGCAACTTTACTTAGTTTGCCTGGGTATCATGAACCTGGGCCTTCTTAAGCTCTGGGTCACTACTCACGATCTCTCCCACCTTGACTTCTCCACTTGGTAGCTCTTTCTGCCAAAGTAGGTCTGGGCCTGTGAACCAATTTGAGGCTTGAAGTTGCTGTGCTGTGAGACCTTTGGAGGCATGATCTGCAGGGTTATCTTCAGAAGCTCTTTCGACAAAGTCAGATTCCAGCACCTCAATGACATCTGCAGGTGAGACTTCCTTAATCTGTGTTCTACAGACGTAGTGTACTTCCCTTGGGAGGTTTGAAGACTGGAGACCTGGTATCACTTGCTTCACGGTTACCTGGTGACTTACTCCAATCATATCTCCAATGTCGAGACAGGGATTGCCAAAGTCGACAACACTCCAGCTCAAATCTGTTCTCTGTGCAAAGGGCTGGTTTTCTTCCCCAGGCACCACTTCTCTTGGGACGAGGGCTTGAGGACAGTTGTAGCCGATAAGCAGGCCAATTTCACAGCTTTGCTGAGGAGCGATCTCATCTGCGAGGTGTTCAAGATGAGGCCATGCCTTTGCAGTCTCTGGTGTGGGAATATGGTCTCTGCTTGCAGGGATGAATTCTCTTGAGTAGGTTACTGGCAGAGGTATTATCCTGTCCGAGTAGATTCCTCTCACTTGGAGCTTCTAGAAGCCATTGTGGAGAGCTTTAGCTGCACTGCTTCGTTCTTTGTGCGAAGAGCCTTTGCTGTTTCTTCAAGGATAAAGCTTGTGTCACTCTGTTTATCGAGGAGTGCATACACAAGTATTTCACTATGTGGCTCACTTGTGGCTGACACCCACACTGGAACGATTGTGGATGTATGGGGGTCTTTAACATTCTGGAAGACTGTATTGGATATTGCCTCACGTGGTGTGCTTGCCGCTTTACTTTGTGGCCATTCCATTATGCTTTCTCTTGCACCATCATGTTTTGTTGACATTCTTTCTTCAAGTTGGATGTCCTTTTTCGCATGTTTCGCACATCTTTCTGTTTTTACATTCCTTTGAGCGATGGCCAGATTTCAAACAGCCAAAGCACAACTTCTTCTCTTGAACAAACTTGACTCGCTCAGAGATTGTCTCATTCATGAATTTGTAACATTTGTGCAGATCGTGTCCTGTCTTCTCACAGAAAAGGCAGTTTGTGGTATCTGCTCTTTCATCTGTGTCTGTAGTCAATACATTTGCTACAGGACTTCTGTTCCTTAAAATCTTGCTTTTTTCGCTTTCGCTTGATTTTAGAGCATAGAGAGATGTTATTGGGTTGCAAGCTATTTTGGCTTCACGTGTGAGAAATTTAACAAACTGGCTGAAGGTTGGGAACGTGTGATTTTGTTCTTCCATTTCTGTGACCTTTCTGTTCCAACTTGAGGTCAACCAGTCTGGAAGTTTAGCAAGCATCTTTTGGCTGCAGGGCTACATAGTCCCATTACACTCTTTAGCTAAATTATCATCTCTACAAACACAAGTACAAACCATTATCAAAATCAATATTTTATGCTAAAATTGTATGAATTAATGCCCAGAGCAATATATCCTCTCGGTCTGCAAGTCTTCCACCCTCACCTTCTCTATGATGATTTACAATCATCGTGTGTGTGTGTGTGTGTGTGAGTGTGTGTGTGTGTGTGCAACACACTCTCACTCCATAAACGTCCAGGAGCGACGCTTGGTCAGGGTCCCGAGGCGTGCAGTTGGGACGCTCCGAGGCTCCTTCAGATTCATAAACAGACGCAAATAGCTTTCAACTGATTGCAATGTATTCCCATCTGCGGCGGGATTTGACGCTCATGGAAGCACGGCATTCGTTAGTGTCGGAGGCATTTAAAGGCAATGTGAGCGTCCATTCCCATTGGATAACGGAGAATTGTACACCCGGAAGTAAGTATTCCCCTTACTGTCGATTGATTTGACAGTGATATCTCCACTACTCATCAACTCAAAAACACCAGATTATCCTTGTTAATTAAACGACATTGATAGGTTTTAGTGTGTGTACAATGCTTTTGTCACGTTTTCCCCTTCAATTCTGAGAAACAAGTCGTTTTCTATGAGTTTTGGATGGCCGAAGACATTACATTACCCACAATTTTCTGTAGCAACCATAGACTGTATGAAAAAATTAAATAATACATTATTCCGAGTGTGCTTGCTTTTCTCTTTGAAAGTCATCACATAACGGCATTGTAATACACGTTTCGGCTGCATTAAATATGACATATCTGCCGTAGTTAACTCTATTTATAGAGCCCTGATGACAAGACTTCTAGACAAACAGGAACTGCCGCCAAAACTGAAAACTTGACGTGGATCTTAAATATATAAGCAATTAAACAACATCTTACATTTCTTTTCACACAATACGTCTCCTTGCAGTATCAACACTAATTCGGCTGACTTTTATATTTGATCCAATTGGTAGATAGGCTGTATTTACGCCATAACGGTGCACAGCTGATAGAAAGGGACACCTACTGGTTAAAGCACGTTATTGCATTTTATAATTGTATTATTAGATATTAATAGGAGGATGTGCAAAACAGACAAACTAATAAGGCTTTATTTAAACATTAAAGAATACTTTAGGTTAAGGTCTTCTTTTGAATAAGAAAAAAGCTTTGGGGGTATAGAAGATGAATATGGAGGGATGAAACCCTCTTTGATGGTCACACATGCAGAGCACACAGCACACACAGTGACATTTGTATCTACAGATAAATATTAAGCCTGACAAAGGACTTAACGTCTAATATATTGCTTTCCTGCAATGTTAACTATGTTTAAGCACTTATTTTAACTGATATTATACATATGTATTATACTCTTATAAGATGTATGTAGATAGTATAAGAAATGTACAGAATATGACAATGTAATGGTGGAGGTACACACATATTGATAGATGTCTTGTAATGCACAGTTGAGGAACCTGCGACCCAAGTTTTTCATTCATTGCATAACTACACCGTAGTTGTGTATAATATGATATGTCAATAAACCTTAGAACATCTTGAAATCTTGAAAGGGATGTGCAAAATAGTCATTATATACAGTCTTTAATGTCAATAAACCTTAGAAAATCTTGAAATCTTGAATGGTATGTGCAAAATAGTCATTATATACAGTCTTTAATTAACTATTAGTAGAGAATAACGAAGAGTAAAGAATATACTTTATAGGGATCCTATTAATATCTAATAATAAAATTATAAAATGCAATAACGTGCTTTAACCAGAAGGTGTCCCTTTCTATCAGCTGTGCACCGTTATGGCGTAAATACAGCCTATCTACCAATTGGATCAAATATAAAAGTCAGCCGAATTAGTGTTGATACTGCAAGGAGACGTATTGTGTGAAAAGAAATGTAAGATGTTGTTTAATTGCTTATATATTTAAGATCCACGTCAAGTTTTCAGTTTTGGCGGCAGTTCCTGTTTGTCTAGAAGTCTTGTCATTAGGGCTCTATAAATAGAGTTAACTACGGCAGATATGTCATATTTAATGCAGCCGAAACGTGTATTACAATGCCGTTATGTGATGACTTTCAAAGAGAAAAGCAAGCACACTCGGAATAATGTATTATTTAATTTTTTCATACAGTCTATGGTTGCTACAGAGGATTGTGGGTAATGTAATGTCTTCGGCCATCCAAAACTCATAGAAAACGACTTGTTTCTCTGAATTGAAGGGGAAAACGTGACAAAAGCATTGTACACACACTAAAACCTATCAATGTTGTTTAATTAACAAGGATAATCTGGTGTTTTTAAGTTGATGAGTAGTGGAGATATCACTGTCAAATCAATCGACAGTAAGGGGAATACTTACTTCCGGGTGTACAATTCTCCGTTATCCAATGGGAATGGACGCTCACATTGCCTTTAACAGCCTCCGACACAAACGAATGCCGTGCTTCCATGAGCGTCAAATCCCGCCGCAGATGGGAATACATTGCAATCAGTTGAAAGCTATTTGCGTCTGTTTATGAAGCTGAAGGAGCCGAGGAGCGTCCCAACTGCACGCCTCGGGACCCTGACCAAGCGTCGCTCCTGGACGTTTATGGAGTGAGTGTGTGGGTGTGTGTGTGTGTGTGTGTGTGTGTGTGTGTGTGTGTGTGTGTGTGTGTGTGTGTGTGTGTGTGTGTGTGTGTGTGTGTGTGTGTGTGTGTGTGTGTGTGTGTGTGTGTGTGTGTGTGTGTGTGTGTGTGTGTAGGTTGCTGGAGGTGCAAAGTATTTGGCAAACTTCTTCTCTGACCTGCATTGGTGGTTACAGTGAAAATCAAAAGTGATATACTGTAAATGCATTCTATTTACTATTTTAAAAATGGATACTGTTGTAGGGAAAAACCCAGTTCTCAGTGTATCTCTTCACATGTACAAACATACCATTTTGTTAATATGGAAAAGCATCATGGGGCATGCATTTGCCTTTTTTATCCAAATGATATACACTCACTGTCTGTAATCCACTTATCTTTCTAATCCCACACCAGCAGTTTCAGTTTGCCCTCATATTAGTTATCAGTGTCAGCCACTCTCTAACCCGGGGTCATGCCTGGGAAAAGAGGCTGACACTCATTAAAATCAACTCGTCGCATGAGACACTGGGACACACATGAAAGCAACCAAAAACAAACACACACACACACACACACACACACACACACACACACACACACACACACACACACACACACACACACACACACACACACACACACACACACACACACACACACGATGGACGCTACACTCAAAAAACGGATTCTTGGTCCACATAAATATGAAGCAATATTTTCAGATATAATATAACTGAAATCTGTCAAATATAAAGTGGATTTGTTCAAGCAATTGAACACAACGTGAATATGTTGAATATAAACTGAATGTAAGACAATTAGTACAGTTTATTCTATTAAATCCCATAAAGGGAAGGCAGACCCTGAAGGGAGGTAACGCGCATGCGCAAAGCATGACGTTACTGACGTTGACTAGTGTTCACACTGGACGTAGACTTGGCGTTTCAACCTACACCGTAGATCGACGGACTTTAGGTAAGTCAAATTGTTTAATATTCCGCTGCTTAACCATACGTTATTGAAGATGAAAAGTTATTTTAACGTGTTTATGCTATACATAGACGAATAGAATTGTCTGGCTGGCTAGCTAGCGAAACGAGGCCAGCTAGCGAAACGAGGCCTAGCTAGTTGGGTGCTGCTTGTACTAAGCATGAACCAGAGCCAGCAGCACCTTTTGTGCTTTGTTGCCCTCATGAGAGTTAGTAATTCAAGTTACATTGGAGTTCCTTTCGTGCCGTATTTTTAGCTAACACTATCTAATACTTTCTTATATCAACTCTACTCTTCGTTAGTCCATGACATAAGGCTTAGCTATAGGAGTTAGGATAGGAAATAAAAAAGAAATGCATAAATACATGGATGAAAATAAATACATTTAAGACATATTGGAGACCTCTTCATTTACCAACTTCTATTCATGCATTTATGTACTTGATTTATGTATATATTCATGAATTACTTGTGCTTTATTTTACTCTTTGCATACATTAATTTAGTATTTATTTCAATGTTATTTTTCTTCCAATTTTCTTCATTCTCAAGTATGTATTTACTCCTGCAATTATTTATACTATTAATTATTTCCCTAGTTCCTCTTATAGTTATTTGAGCATTCATTTTAGCATTTATTTATTTAGTGATTATTTGATTGATGTTTGTCATTTTGTTGTCCTCCATACTAGGGTTGGTGTGAATAATCAAATATGACATAATACTAATTAGTGATTCAAAACAATTTTGACATTTTCTACGAAGTAGCATCATTTTTAAATCAAGCTGCTGCTCTGCATCACAGAAATCCAGCAGAGGCCTTATTTATTTACATAATATTTCAATATCTGGCTAGTTTGCTGCATTGTTCTACAATGCCAAGGAATAGCTTATTCCTCACCTTTGGAAACTAACCTTGTGCTATTTTTGTTATAGATCTAGGAGCTAAATCAACATTGTGGATGGGCAACCTCTCTATATAGGTAAGTAATTTGAACGTGATGCAATCATTTCATTTCTTATACTTGATAGCATTGAGAAGTTTTTGAAACTTGTCTTTTTTTTTTTTTTTTTAGGTGTAATATGTGAATGGGCGTGTGGCAATGTATGGTGTGTGGAAAGTCTGTAGCAAGTAGATACGAGCTGCTTAAACATGGCAAATTAAAACATCATGGGAACAGGTTCCGGCATCCTTGCCCATACACTAATTGCCCCTGCACATTTAGATTGTGGAACAGTCTTTTGAGTCATATATACCGCAGTCATAAAACCCAAACATCCCCAAAGCCATCTGAGTTGTCTACATTTTCATGTCAGTTGTGTGCTTGTCCTGAGCTTTCAAATGAACAAGCTTATTTCAGTCATGTAAATGAACATCTACGGAGAAATGAAACTGTAACATGCATTTTTAAAGATTGTGTTTTTAAAACGAACATCTACAATACATTTCATACTCATAAATACAGGAAACATAATCCCCATATTTTAAGTGATTTCAAAGCTGAGGTTGTTACTGTAGTTGTTGGATTAATTGAATCTGACAATTCTGTTATTGATGGTGCTGCAGATGCAGATGTAGAATATGATACTTGTATAGATGCACATGGTTGTTTTGATACTGAAGATCTACCCAAGGTTATTGAGCAGAAAATTGCCTCTGTTTTACTGAAATTAGAACACATTTTGTTTGTACCGGCAACAGCGATTGACGAATTACTGCAGGAATTACACTTTTTGTTAAGCTTCTCATCTGTTCCGATAACCTTTAACGGCCTATCGGACATTTTTAAAAACCACTGTGTTGAAATTGATGAGTCCATTGTCAAAGAGCTTGCTCAAGAAGTGTGTAAATCTAATCCCTTGACCAAAGCCTTTGCAAAAGACGGCCCCCTCGCTACATCTTTCAAAAGAAAAAAGTATTACAAAGAATATTTCAGTGTGGTAAATCCAGTTGAGTACATCCTTGATCCTAAGAGTAAAAGAACATATCAGTATATTCCTATATTGCGTTCTTTGCAACATCTGTTAAGTAACAGTGACATACTAAAAAGTGTAATTCACACACACGAGACACAGAAAAGTACACAGTGTTTAGGGCAGTATAAGTCGATAAGAGATGGAATTTACTCAAAAGAAAATGGCCTTTTTACTGGGGAGGATTTGAAATTATCATTATCACTATATGTTGATGACTTTGAGGTGTGCAACCCCATAGGTACGTCCAGAAAAACTCATAAACTTGGTGGTGTGTATTGGATTTTGAATAATTTACCACCTGGATCTCACTCAGCTCTTTCTTCCATCTACTTAGCTGTATTATGCAAGACTATTGATGTGAAAGAGTACGGATATGAACACATTTTAGATCCCCTTTTACAAGACTTGGTCATTCTAGAGACACATGGTGTTTTTATTTCAGGTCTTGGAGCGTCTGTGAAAGGCACTGTCCAGTCGGTCATTGCAGACAACCTAGGAGCCCACGGGATAGCAGGGTTCATTGAAAGCTTTTCTGGTGTCTACTTCTGCAGATTTTGTACAGGTACAAGAGCAGACATTCAGACTAAAACGGTTCAGTCAGGTTATTTTGAAAATCGTACAAAAGACTTGCATCACACGCACATTACATTTGCAAGAGAGAATGCCACCATCTGTTGTGGGGTAAAGAGAGAGTGTGTTTTTACAAAAAGATTATCTTATTTTCACGTTACTCGGGGCTACCCTCCTGACATTGCACACAACTTATTTGAGGGTGTTGTTCCAGTTGAGATTGCCCTTTGCATTGGTTTGTTTATTTCCAAGAAATATCTATCTCTTAACACTTTAAATGAGCTTATCCTGAGCTTTCCATACAAGTGGGGGGACAGAACTAACAAACCTCATACCATACCGCGCACTTTTGCCGCTTCCAAGACCATTGGAGGAAACGCCCACGGAAATTGGAATCTGTTGAGGTTGTTGCCATTTATAATTGGAGACTTGATACCAGAGGCAGAGCCTGCTTGGCATGTTTTGCTTGATTTAAAATAAATTGTTGAACGCTCTGTCGCCCCTCTTCATAATCAAGAAACTATCAAATCAAATCAAATCAAATCAAGTTTTATTTATAAAGCACATTTAAAAGCGATTTTTGGTCGAGCCAAAGTGCTGTACATGTAATAAAAACACATTACTACAATCACAATAAAAGATATATATAATTTTTTTTTTTTAAAAACACAAGGAAAAGTCAGGAGTCGTGCTCCGGTCTAACTAGAAGGCCAGAGAGAAGAAGTGTGTTTTTAGTGTAGATTTAAAAACCCCTAGGGTCTGGGCCGACCTCACATGGAGGGGCAGAGTGTTCCAGAGCCTAGGGCCAGCTGCTGCGAAGGCTCGGTGCCCTCTGGTCTTTAGCCTGGTCTTGGGCACTACCAGCAGCAGCTGGTCAGCAGACCTTAAAGCTCTGGCTGGGGTGTAGCGTTGGAGGAGTTCGGCTATATAGGCCGGAGCCAGCCCATTTAGTGCTTTGAAAACAAATAAAAGGATTTTAAAATCAATTCTGAACCGAACTGGAAGCCAGTGTAGTGAGGCCAGAATAGGGGTGATGTGGTCACGCTTTTTGTGGCCAGTCAGCAAACGTGCAGCTGCGTTTTGGACTAGCTGCAGGCGTTTAATTGAGGCCTGGTCCATACCCACATACAGAGCGTTACAATAGTCCAGTCTTGAGGTTACAAAGGCGTTAATAACCCTTTCTAAGTCATTAAAAGATAAATACGACTTGGTTTTGGCCAATAGTCTTATTTAAAAAAAGCAGGATTTGACTACGGTGCTGACCTGCTTGTCGAATTTAAAAGTGCTAGTGAAGGTCACTCCAAGGTTCATGACCGAGGGGAGGATGTTTTTATTGAGAGAGCCCAGAATATCAACCGGAGAGGCTGGAGGTTGGGGCCCAAAAAAGATGACCTCAGTCTTGCTCTCGTTGAGGGTGAGGAAGTTTTGGCTCAGCCAGGATTTTATCTCTGTTAAGCAGTCCATCAACTGCTGTAGTGAGTGTTTGACATTTGCTTTGAGAGGCAGATATATCTGTACATCGTTGGCGTAGCAGTGGAAGGGAATATTATGTTTAGTGAGAATTGAACCTAGGGGCAGTATGTACAGTAGAAAAAGGATGGGGCCCAGAATCGAGCCTTGGGGAACCCCACAGGTAAGAGGGGCTTTAGCAGAGGAGAAGGCACCTAGCTGTACCGAGAAGCTACGGTCTGTCAGGTAGGACCTGAACCATGCAAGGGCAGAGCCTGTGATGCCAGCGGACTGTTCAAGCCGTGACAACAGGATGCTATGGTCCACAGTGTCAAAGGCAGCTGTCAGGTCTAACAGCACCAAGACAGCGGAGCTACCTGAGTCGGCGGCTAGGAACAGATCATTAAAAACTCTTAAAAGGGCTGTTTCAGTGCTGTGCATAGGTTTGAAGCCAGACTGAAACTTTTCATGGATTCCATGCATGGTTAAAAAAGACTGCAGCTGGGCGTAGACTACTCGCTCCAGGGCTTTAGATAAAAAAGGTAGCTGGGAGATGGGCCTAAAATTTGCGAGAATGGAGGCGTCGAGATTTTTCTTTTTAAGTAGTGGCTGCACCACGTTTGAAGGCAGCTGGGACACATCCTGAGCTAAGAGAGGTGTTTATAAGTAATAAAATACTTGCTCCATGTAACGACTGAATGAACACAAGTAGAGGACTCAATAGCACGACTCAGAGACAGAGGCTTAGGATGCAAAAAAGGGTCTTTATAGCCAAGGTACGATACACGGGAGATCAGTCACAAGGAAAACACTGCTGGAACGCTAGGAAATAACTAAGACGAACTGGCACTGAAGGGAATGTGGATGCAGACTAAGTAGACAGAGGGAGAGATGATAATGAGGCACAGGTGAGGCTAATTAGGGATGGGAAGCAGGTGGAGTTCAATCAGGGGCAGGAAAGCTGAAACTGAAATGAGAGAAACCAAAATGAAAACAGGAACAATAACAAAACATCAACATGCTAGCTAGGGCTTTACACTCCAACTGAATCAAAAACATCTCTGAGAAGGCGAGAGGGAATGCTGTCTGAGGTGCAGTTTGTCGGCCGCAGGTGCTTGACTACATCCGAGAGAGAAGAGAGGGATACAGGCTCAAAGTGGTCGAGGACAGCAGGGCACAGAAAAGGAGCAGGATCTGGGGTAGCACTAGTGTGGGCTAGCCTAAGAGCAGATACCTTTTCAATAAAAAATGTGAGAAATATATCACAGAGAGTAGTCGATGGCACAATAGAAGAAACATCACAGGGATTAATGATAGAGTTGAGGACATTAAAAAGAACCTGAGGTTTATGGCTGTTTTTGGAGATGAACAGAGAAATGTGCTCTTTTTTGGCTGCTTTGACTGCCGTCTGGTAGTCAGAAAGGCAAGCACGAAGGATTTCTAAGGAGACATGGAGTTTATCCTTTTTCCATTTTCTCTCTGCACGCCTGCAAGCGCGTCTGAGAGCACGAGTACAGTCATTGAGCCACGGCTATTATTGCCTACCTGGACTGTAAAATCGTAGAACACAGAGATAGATTTTTGGAGCTTTTCCCTACAAAACTGTTACCAAAACATCACTATATTGAACATTATCCTCAAATGATTGAACGTTTTGGACCTGTATTAACCCCACTATTAACGAGGTGAGGAGCTTGACGCTGGTGAACTATCAACAGGAGGGCGGGGGGAGCCTCGCTGCGGGGAAGCACGAAGCAGTGTGTGTGTGTACCTGTCAGCACAACTTACATGATGCCGAATTTAACAAACACATTTTAATAATTGGTTTAAACGGCATAATAATAAGGACGGTCGTCCGTTCTGTGATTCTCCAGAACACACATGTTTTGATATTAGGGTCATGCAGAGTGAGATGAGATCGCTGTCCCTTTAAGAGAGAGAGAGAGGGGTGTGGCGTGCGCATGTGTGTGTGTGGATGGTAGAGCGAGAGTGAGGGAGCGTGTGTATGTTTCTGGAAGTGAAACGAGGCAGCAGAAAAACAGAGGTCTGTGATGTATTTTGTGAAACAGAAGAACAGCTAAATAAATACAACGGCCTCCCAAGAAGAGCTCACCTCTCTCCAGTCATTTAAGCTAAAGTGGGTTATTGAACCTGAAGCTTGTTGCTTTTGCCCTCCAGACCGCCCCTTTGTAGCATATTATTTCAATGAGAGATGAGCAGATCGCCACTGGGCTTTCAACTAAAGACACAGCCACGCAAAAACTGCGGCATTTGTACAGCTCCTTATGGGTACTGCAATTTGTGCTTTCCTCTGTGGTGAAACGATCAGCCCTGCACCACGGAGGAAAGCGGCAGAAAGTCAAGTTAAACAGAGCGGGGCTGCGTTGCGTGCATGGCTTCCTTCTGCAGGTAACGGGGAGACGCGCTCTGGCGGCGGTCTCGTTCAGGATCCGTATATGATATGAATAAATGTAACAACATTCTGATATTAAAAACTACATTTGAGTTTAAAGCACATGCATTTTGATCAGACTTACATGTGTCAACCTTCTTCTCGCATGTTTTTTTACATTAACAATAACTAATATACTTGTGCATACATTTTTTGTGCAAAGTCTTGGTAAAAATGTAATTTCTTTTTGAAATATTTAATATGCCTTGTTTTTCTAGAGTGAGGACATTGAGCTCAAAAGAGACTCTGTCTTGAAAAGTCTGTGTGCCTATCTGAAGGAGGACAGCAACAGTCTCGTCAAGGAGTACCTGGTAAGTAATTTGACTGTAACATTTTTGTATTAAAGGTACATAACAATGTGTTAAGTGTATAATGGCTTAAATATACGTTTGTTATTTTTATTACCCTAGAATTATCATTTATTTTGTCTACATAGGAGGGGGTACGTGCCGCCATGTTTCTACAGTAGCACAGAACGGACAAACTTAATGGCCATACACGTTTTTATACATAGTAGGTGCCTGCTAGAAAAGCCTTAGTTATTGAGCTATAACATATAGTACTATAGATAAATAACTAAGTCCATCTTCAGCACACTTGATACTGAAAGGCTTGAGGCAGTGGTGGATGATGCCATCTTCAGTTACTAAATTACTGTCCTTGAAGGCCACCATACTTTCTGAACATTTTCCCAAAGGGAGGGTGGAGTAAGGGAGCTTTGCTATCTCCGATATTACACACTGAACCTTTTAAACTTACTATGTCTACTTTTTCAAAATAGTCAATGATCTTGTTTTCCACCTTTTTTTAGAATGTCAGGAGTGAGGAAGCCGAGAGTGCAATCCCACAGACTACCATGGGACTTTATGTGATCCGCAATGAGGGCGCTCATGAAGAGGACGGGCCAGAGGATGTCGGAGTGATCATCGAAGGTGTGGAACTGCTATCCAATCTGCGAAGTATTTCGTTAGGATGAGCCATGCTTTTTGGGTTGATTTACACTCTCAACTTGAGCTATCCACAGGAACTCAAGTTCACTTTCGAGTTTTTACAGAAAGTGTTGATGAACTTGGATGGCAACAAGCTGTCACCAAAGGTCCAAAGCCTGAAAATCAAGATGCTTCAGTGAGCCCATAATTTCAGGGCTGGACAATCAAGCTGTGACAAGAATTGTTCTTGTTGGACAATATACGTTTGATGACTACATACTACTTAAGGCGGTTGAAGTAGGAAATATTAAACTCTGGGACAGTTATTTTTTGGCACATTCATTTTGTTTGAACTTTAATGGACCATTTTGGTGGAGAAAACTGTTCTTTGACATGTCAATTCTTCGATGAGATTGCATAATCTTTTGTTGTTGCAATAGATGAGAACGAGCGATGGAGATCCCTTTTTTTTATCGCCATAAACATCTCATGGACTCGCCACTTAAAAAGCTACAATGCCAAGTGAGATTCCTCTGTGAAAGTTAGTCTGGAAATGTTTACAATGGACAAATGTGATGTTCTTAAAAGTTGCAAGGTGTTGAATTTTAACACTTCTGTGTTAATACCTAATGGAGTGGTGCAGTGATGACGTATTTTTGTAGGCCGACCCTGAAGTAAGCTGCGCAAGGGTTCCCTCGACAAAAAAGCAATGGGATTTCTCTGTGGGTCTGTGGAAAACGAACCCGTTTGATAAATGCACATTTTGTTCAGCCGGATAATCTCCAGGTCTACCTACTTTTATAAAAAAAGTTATACTACTTTTAGTAGTACTTTTATAATAAAAATTATAATAATTACAATTATAATAATAATAATGAAAATTATAAAAGTAGGTAGACGTGGAGATTATCCGGCTGAACAAAATGTGCATTTATCAAACGGGTTCGTTTTCCACAGACCCACAGAGAAATCCCATTGCTTTTTTGTCGAGGGAACCCTTGCGCAGCTTACTTCAGGGTCGGCCTACAAAAATACGTCATCACTGCACCACTCCATATTTAAAAATGTTGCACTTGAATTTGATTCCAACGCTTTCTGAAAGCGTCAGGAATGGAGCAGCTCAAGGTAGCTTAATGGGTTACAAACTTGATCCAGGGGACTGCAGTTGCCTCCTGTTTATTCCAGACCATTATATTTTCTTAACTGTGAAAAAAGTACTCTTGCTGTGAAAACAAAGCTGACTGTTCAGTGTTTGCAATGTGGTTGTGAAAACATTGTGAAATATTTGTGGTTTAAGGTTTAGTGAACAGCACTAGGTTGAAGAAAATACCATCATAGTTTGAGCTCAAAGTTCCATTGTGAATTAAACCTTGGAAAACTATTGTTGTATGTGCATTAGGGCTGTCAAGTTAACGCGTTAATAACGCGTTAACGCAAAAAAAAATTAACGCCACTAATTATTTTAACGCGATTAACGCATGTGTATTTTTTGTCCTCGGCCGCCGTAGTTTCAGAGCGCATCGAGTTTAAAATACCATCTACAAGCTGATGCTGACAGCCCCGCTCCTGCTGCCCGCTTGTGGCAGACCACACTTCCACGCTCACCGGCAGGCCCGGACTGGCCATCGGGAGGACCGGGAGGGTGTGTGTGTATGTGTGGCGCGAGCGAAGCACACCTTACGTGTTGTTGTTAGCATCTGGTGCTAGCTAGCTGAGCTAACGGATATAAGGAGCTGTTTCAATGAAAACAGAGGAGCGACATTTCGCCGACAACTGCGCCGAGCACTTGACTTTATGCAGGTAGCCAGACAGCACACTCAGCACGGATAGTGCCGCAACACAGCTCATACACACAGGCATATATGCCTTGAGCTGCACATAGCTCCAACGATCCATCACAGTGTCTCCACATTCTCTCACACACACACACACACACACACACACACACACACACACACACACACACACACACACAATTGTATTATTGTATGAGAGAGGTTCTAGGTTGAATTGAGGCGAATATTTGTATTGTTCAGAGGTTGTTGTGTTTAATATTCATGAGAATATTTGTCATTGTTCAAATGATAATAAACAAACATATAAAGCATAGTTGTCCACTCATATGTTGATAAGAGTATTAAAAACTTGAAAAATATCCCTCTATGGTACATTTAGAACAGATAAAAAATGTGCGATTAATTTGCGATTAATCGCGATTAACTATGGACAATCATGCGATTAATCGCGATTAAATATTTTAATCGACTGACAGCCCTAATGTGCATATATGATTTAGTTGCACAATGACGCATATGAAAAGCATTTAAAACATCCCTTAACCTTTATGTGCAGTAAGTGAATCAACACATTAGGTTTATTTAAAACGTCCCTTAACCTTTATGTGCAATAAGTGAATCAACACATTAGGTTTATTTAAACGTCCCTTAACCTTTATGTGCAATAAGTGAATCAACACATTAGGTTTATTTAAAACGTCCCTTAACGTAAGATTACCTAATTGAATCAATACATACATTTTATGTAAAAGTTGGCATTAATTCTATTAATCCGATCTAAAAGTTACTTAATTATTTCACACTAAGTCAACGTAATGGAAAAACATAGCATTGAATGTGAGTATTTACATTAAACATACATGATAAAATTGAATGGAAAATGTACATGTAATTAAAACACTTAAAGTCAACGCTTTTGGCTTAATTATTTTTTTGAGTGTAGTTTCCCAAGAATGCGTGTTGAATTCAGTCCTATTTAAGGCTTGAAATTGTTCAATTTCTTCTACTTTTATCTTCAGAACAGCTAGAACTGAAGTCCTAACAAGTAATTTCATATGACATCCATCTGACTATCAAACCATTTGTATCTGCTTATCCAAGGCCAGGTTATGCAGCATGCTAAGCAAAGTGTTCCAGATGACCCTGTACCCTTCTATGTTTACCAAATCTTCCTGGGAAACCCCAACGTGTCATGGTTAGGATCTAATCTATAAAGCAATCTGTCAAATCCAAGTGATCCAGTGATAATTAGAAATTAGCTAATCATCTATGGTATTTCAGAGATTCAAGTCAGTCCGTTCACTGCTCTTGTGGTTGGAGTCCCCTAAATATTCAAAATGGAACTAAAATGAATCAAAATCAGCCCACTGAGAGTACAGATATGGCCACTTTCTGGTTGAAATTCCATTTCTGAACCTTAACAATTTCAGAAATTGACTCAGCATCCTCAATAACCCTCAAAGTTGTCCAAATCAGCAAAGCAATTTTTTAAACTTTTTTACCAATAGACTATAATGGTAATTCATGCTTATTACTAAAACGTATGCTAATTGTGCAAATTGCCCAACATTAGTAAGTAAGCATCCTGCAGTTTCTGTGTGCTGGGGACCATATTATACATTTAAATCAGTGGCGGCCGGCCCATAGGGGGGCGCTAGGGGAGCCGCCCCACCTCTTCCCACATTCTAGATTGTCATTAAGAAATACTTTAAAGGGGACCTATCATGCAAAATGCACTTTTGCACGTCTTTTATACATGAATATGTGTCCCCGGTGTTCCAGGGAACTCACCAAGTGTCAGAAAACACAACCCTCTCTATTTTCCTCCATACCCAAATCTCTAAAAAAGGGGCTGCAACGGATCTGATAAAAACTGATCCAGATTTGAACACTGTCCTGACGTCAGGACGGTGGCGCTACGGCTATTGGGCCAACTCCACCAATCAGGAGGAGACAGCCACGGCCATTGCCGTTCGAAAGCGCTGGAGACGCTGTAGTACATATGCCAGGCCAGTAGATGGTGCTGTTCTCACTGAATCTGGCCAGAGCTAGAAATTGTCAAATTGAGCAAAATGAGGCATGGCTAAAATGCATGATCTGTTTGGTATTTTGGAGGAAAAAAAAGTATAAATATGCCTTATATAGGTATGGTCCTACACTATATTATTCAAATATAGCATGACAGGTCCACTTTAATTTTATTCATTTTATACATTTTTTTTTTAATGAACAAGGTACATATTATATAGTTGGTGTCAGTTAAATGTATAATCTACGATAAAATATCGATAACAATTGTTTTACGATGCCTAAAGTTACTGATAAGTCACGACGCCATAGCCCTCACCCTCCACACTGCCCTCTCACACCTGGACCCGAAGAACAGGAACACATATGTGAGAATGCTGTTCATTGACTACAGTTCAGCATTCAATACCATTGTGCCCTCCAAGTTGGCCATCAAGCTCAGAGACCTCGGGCTCAACAGCGCCCTCTGTGACTGGATCCTGAACTTCTTGACGGGCAGACCCCAGGCAGTGCGGGTGGGAAACATCACATCCTCCACCCTGATCCTCAACACCGGTGCCCCTCAAGGCTGCGTGCTCAGCCCTCTCCTCTACTCCCTGTTCACCCACGACTGCGTGGCCACACACAGCTCCAACACCATCGTGAAGTTTGCTGATGACACGACCGTCATCGGCCAGATCACAGACGATGACGAGACGGCGTACAGAGAGGAGGTCGAAAACCTGACATCTTGGTGCCAGGATAACAACCTCCATCTCAACATCAGCAAAACAAAGGAGCTGATTGTGGATTACAGGAAGCAGCAGGGAGAGGGACACGCCCCCATCGCCATCAATGGGACTACGGTGGAGAGAGTCAAAAGCTTCAGGTTCCTTGGGGTCCACATCACTGAGGACCTGACATGGTCTCTTCACACCACCACCATCACCAAGAAAGCTCGACAGCGGCTCTTCTTCCTCCGCAGGTTGAGGAGGTTCAAAATGGATTCCAGGATACTCTGCAACTTCTACAGGTGCACGATAGAGAGTATCCTGACCTTCTACAGGTGCACCATAGAGAGTATCCTGACCTTCTACAGGTGCACCATAGAGAGCATTCTGACCTTCTACAGGTGCACCATAGAGAGGATCCTGACCTTCTACAGGTGCACCATAGAGAGCATCCTGACCTTCTACAGGTGCACCATAGAGAGTATCCTGACCTTCTACGGGTGCACCATAGAGAGTATCCTGACTGGCAGCATGACGGCCTGGTACGGCAGCTGCACCGACCTCGATCGTAAGGCTTTACAGAGGGTGGTGAAAACTGCACAGCACATCACCAGGACGGAGCTGCCATCCATGGAGGACCTTTACTCCCAGCGGCTCAGGAAGAAATCACTACGGATTATCAAAGACCCCCATCACCCCAGCCACAAACTGTTCTTTCTGTTGCCGTCTGGCAGACGTTACCGCAGCATCCTGGCAAGGACAAGAAGATTCGGAGACAGTTTCTTCCCGCGGGCAGTGAGACTGTTAAAAAGTTGAACTGTTGAAACAACTTCAAACATTCATCTGCTACTCAGTAGTATGTATCTAATACCTAATATATATATATATATATATCATTCCAATAACTTGTATATAGACTCTATGTTGTGCACCGACAGAAATGCTAGAGAGATGCATGTTATTTACGTTTGCTTTCTCTCATTCCAGGCTTCCTGATTATTTTCACCTGTGTCTCCTGTGCTCATCAATGTCAGCCCCGCCCCTGATTGGTCCCACCTGTGTCTAGTTACCCTGTGCTTATATTCCCCTGTCTCCCAAGTGTTCTTTGTCAGTTCGTATTGTCTCTTGCTATGGTCAGGTCTATGCTCTTTGTACTCTTGTAAAGTTTGATTCCTCACTACGTGAGCGCTTTCATTTTGTTCCTCTATTTTTGTCATCTCGGTTAGAGATTTGATAGTTACCTTTTTTGTTGTTCATTGCTGTATTTTGGAAAATAAAGTATCTTACTAATACTTTACCTCTGTCTCCCGGGTCGTGCAATTGGGTCCTACATCCTAAGTGTCTGAGTTCGTAACACTCTATTGCACTATTCCACATCATAACTTTATTTTATTTTATAACTATTATTCTTTTTGTATTGCTCTTGCTCTTATTGTTATTATGTTATGTTGCATTGTTGGAGAAGCCTGTGACATAAGATTTTCAACTACATAATTACTCTGTAACTATGTCAGATTGACAATAAAGAACCTTGAACCTTGAACCTTGTGTTTCCTGCTTGGGGCGCAGATATATTTGCCCATTGACTCTCGTTATAAGTGGCGCATGCGCAGTCCGCACCTCTTCAATAAAACAGATAGGAGCAGCTCGGGGCCAAAGCAGCCGTTGACACCGCCAACAACTAGGGGGCAGCAGGAGCGCCTGAGTGATTGACGTTTGAATGAGAGACAGTTAGACGGAGACGGAGTGTAAACAAAACTAGATAGCGAATATGGAGAAGGAAAAAGATGTTTAATCACTTAAAGAAACACCCTTTGAGAGGAGGACAATGGAGGGAAAGTTGAGAGTAAAAGAGCTCGGACCTGGTCAGCCTGACATAGGCAGGAGTTAAGGACAGAGGAAGGCAGTATACATGCTCTTTCTCAAGGAGCTGGTTTAGCAAGAAGGCTTGGCTAACTACCTGTAGCGACACCAGTGCTATATTTTGCTTCCCCTGCCCCCTTTTCAAACGTCAGGATCAGACCAGTCTGTGGAGCAGACCCAGCATGGATCCAGACAGATGTGAGCGACTTAAAGCACATATCAGAAAAAACTAAAAAGCATGAACAAACTAGAGACCACATGGATGATGCTATGAGAGCCATGTTTAGGAAAGTAAACACAGCTGTCCAATGAAGGGTACTGGATAGCATAATAAGGAGGTTGACAAAAACAGGCACTAAAATAATAGACTGTATCAAGTGCTGTGTGCCTTTGAGCTAGCCCTGCGTTGTAATATGACATATGTTTTGAGTTTGTGTATAAGTTTGCAAACATTTTGGTCGAGAAAAATGCACCAGCCGCCAATGATTTCTATCATAAAACTTTGGGGTACTCATCATTTCCATGTTCACAATAGGATGTGCAAGAGGATAATATGATAATGTATACTATGGTATAACTACCTTATGGTTAAAGAGGTTCCACTGTGTCTGTGGGTTTCTACTTGTTCAATTGTACAAAATACATTCCAAGAAGTCGGCTGTTCATTATTTCCTTTAACGCTTGAGGTGATCACCTGCTGCGCTGTTTAACCAAACCATCATACTGCCACAACACAGACAAGGAGACAATGCAGGTTTTCCAAGAATGGCAGGGTGACTCTGATACTCCCTGATAAACACACCCATGTGCACACACATGCACACATACACATATGGGAAATATCTCAACTTTGGATGTATCACCATACATTTGGTACAAAAATGTTCCCCTGAGGAAGAATTTAAATAATTAAATGTCATCTACTGTAGCACCATCATCACCAAAGATTTTAATTTGTTTGTGCTATATGCCCCCGATCTGTTCTTTCTCTTTCCTGCTCTCACACTTTGTAGAATGTTAAAAGCTTCCGGTTCTGCAGCATGACCGATCAATCCTCCGTGGTAAAAAAAAGTACCTCTTCATCTCTCTCTGAGACATGTCATACTTTCAAGGGACAACATTTTGAAGAAAGCATTTAAACCTCTGTTCTTTTAAACTCATTTTTTCTGAGTAAGGCTATTTTTCCCACGTGTCCCAATTTGTTCAGAATACTAAGAAATCAAGCCATGAGTTTGATGATTTATTTGTATCCAGAAGTAGGACACCGTGTGGTATTATCATGAAAGCCATATTAAGGTTTCATCCACATTGTTTACAGGTAGGAAACACTGGCTTTTGTTGTTGTTGCCTGAGGCAGGTTGAAAAATAGCACAGAGAGTGGCCTGCTTGTTGAGGCAGAAAGCTGACCTGAAAGCACACAGCAGAGATTTAGCATGATAAAGCATTTTGTAGACCTGTCATGGCAGTGAACTCAACTCCCTGGCTGAGGCTGTAAGGCAGGTAGCATATGTTACTAATGGCGCATTTCCACTACACGGCCTCGCACGGCCTCGCTCGGTATGGCTAGGCCTCGTTAGGACTGGCTCACTTTATGGCGCATTTCCATTACAGTTTAGGAACTGGGGTAGTATCTATAGTAACGCAGTGTAGGCGGAGCCGTGACGTCATCTTCAATGAGAACCCCAGAAAAACAACACAGCCGTTAGCTGTTAGCACTCAGAGCTCACAGCTCCTCATATATGTTCAGAAACTAGACAAAAGTTAAACAAGTACAAACCACAGACTGCCTGTGTCATGGCGAATACAGTCGCTGCTTTATTTATGTCTGTATAGGCCGTTGTTGTGAGTGTGGACGGTTGGAGCATATACTGCGTTAGCTTAGCCAATCTCCATTTAGAAAACACGCATTTTAAAAGGTTTTTCGCCTGCCGTCCAGAAAAACTGTGAATTAGGACCCGCCGGCCGGTACTAGGCCAAGTGGAAACGCAACCAAAAACGGGCCGCTGACGTCACAGCCCTCTTAAACCGTGCTCCGCGCTGTAGTGGAAATGCGCCATAACAGGTTCAACAGTGTAATGGAAGCAGGTGGTTACACAGAATGAGGCAGCAGATGTTAGGGGTGACAGCTGGAATGGTGGCAGAAATATTCACATCAACAACTCATTAAATCCATGAATAAGATTTAAAGAGTGTTTGTTAAAGTTTCAGGGTGTTCTGATAGAAAACCAATACGTTTTCACATTGCTGTTGAACTGTAATATAGTATTTTACTATTTCTTGAGTCATCTATCTCACATGACAATCAAGTCTTATTTTAGTTTTATCTAATTGTGTGTAATGTAGCGGTGTAGTGCATGGTTTCCAAATGAGTCTGTACTAACAACTACATTACAACACAGCAGTAATACACTGTGTGCACAATTATTAGGCAAGTTGCATTGTTTGAGGATTATTTTAATTATTGAACAACTACTGTGTTCTCGGTCAATCCAAAATGTTAATGAACCTCAAACCTGAATATTTAAGAAAGTAAAAGTGATGTTCTGGCTTTTTTAGGAGAAAATCTATGTGTGCACAATTATTATACAACTAAAGGAAAACAAACATCTTCCCACAAAAAAACACTATGAGCGCCTCCGCTCACACACAGTTTAAAAAGGACGGAAGGAGAAAAAATACCAGGCAATTAATGGAGTCTGTCAGTTTCTTGATCTGTTGACGATCAACCACAGCCTCCCAGACTCTGTTCAGAGAGCTGTACTGACTTCCTTCACCGGAAATCTCCCTTTAAGAAGAGCCCACTAGTTCTCTATAGGGTTAAGGTCTGGCGAGGAAGGGTTTAGGTCAGGTGAGGAAGGGTTAAGGTCAGATGAGGAAGGGTTAAGGTCAGATGAGGAAGGGTTTAGGTCAGATGAGGAAGGGTTAAGGTCAGGTGAGGAAAGGTTAAGGTCAGATGAGGAAGGGTTAAGGTCAGATGAGGAAGGGTTAAGGTCAGATGAGGAAGGGTTTAGGTCAGATGAGGAAGGGTTAAGGTCTGGCGAGGAAGGGTTTAGGTCCGGTGAGGAAGGGTTTAGGTCAGATGAGGAAGGGTTTAGGTCAGATGAGGAAGGGTTAAGGTCAGATGAGGAAGGGTTTAGGTCAGATGAGGAAGGGTTAAGGTCAGATGAGGAAAGGTTAAGGTCAGGTGAGGAAGGGTTAAGGTCAGATGAGGAAGGGTTTAGGTCAGGTGAGGAAGGGTTTAGGTCATGTGAGGAAGGGTTAAGATCAGGTGAGGAAGGGTTTAGGTAAGGTGAGGAAGGGTTAAGGTCAGGTGAGGAAGGGTTAAGGTCAGGTGAGGAAGGGTTAAGGTCAGGTGAGGAAAGGTTTAGGTAAGGTGAGGAAGGGTTAAGGTCAGGTGAGGAAGGGTTAAGGTCAGGTGAGGAAGGGTTAAGGTCAGGTGAGGAAGGGTTAAGGTCAGGTGAGGAAGGGTTAAGGTCAGGTGAGGAAGGGTTAAGGTCAGGTGAGGAAAGGTTAAGGTCAGGTGAGGAAGGGTTAAGGTCAGGTGAGGAAGGGTTAAGGTCAGATGAGGAAGGGGGCCATGTCATTATTCGTTCCTCTTTAAGGCCCTTACTGGTTAACCACACAGTGGAGTACTTTGAAGCATGTGATGGAGCATTGTCCTTCATAAAATCATGGTCTTCCTGAAAGATGCAGGCCTTTTCCTGTTCCACTGATGGAAGAAAGTGTCTTGTAAAAACTGGCAGTAGATTTGGGAGTTGATTTTGAGTCCATCTTCAACCTGAAAAGGTCCAACTAGCTCCTCCTTAATAATACCAGCCCATACCAGAACCCCACCTCCACCTTGCTGGTGTCTGAGTTGAAGTGGAGCTCTGTGCTTGTTACTGATTCAGCCACGGGCCCATCCATCTGGTCCGTCAAGAGTCACCATCAGTCCAGAAAACCTTTCTTGGCCCAGTCTTGACGTTTTAACTCATGTGTCTTGTTCAGTGGTGGTTTCAGCCTTCCTTCCCTATGCCATGTCTCTGACACCTGAGACTTCTGGGCCCTCAGGTAGGTCACAGTTCTGGAATATGACAGCCCTGGACGATAATGGCTTCCTTGTGGCTTCACGTTTGATTCTTCTCAGATCTTTGGCAGTTCATTTGCGTCTTTTTTTCTCAACACATTTCTTGCCACCCTGTTGACTATTAGCAACAAAACATTTGTTGGTTCTGTGATCATGCCCCAATATCTTAGCAGTTTCAAGAGTGCTGCATCCCTCTGAAAGACTTTTAAAATGTTTGACTTTAAAAAAAAAAGCTGCCTAATAATTCTGCACACCTTGATATAGGGTGTTGATCTCCTTCCCTCCCTCATTACACAAATACCGATCACCTGATATCCTTAAATCTAATACGCATTCAAGTTCTAAAAAGTCTAAATACTCACTTGCCTAATAATTGTGCACACAGTGAATAGCTTTGACGCGATGTTGAATGGGATGGATAATCATATATCAAGTACATTTTCAATTAGAAGTCATTTCTCATTTAAAAAAATGCCATACATTTGGTACAAATCTGTAGTGTCCCGTCAATTATGTTAAGTTGTGTCATGTTTGTGATTGTCATGTTCATGTTAGTTTAGTTTATGTTCCACTTCCTGTTTTATTTTGTACTCACCTTGTCTCATTCCAGGTCCCTTTACTTCCTGCCTTGGTTATTTTTCCCGCCATCGTCAGTGTCTGCCCCGCCCCTGATTGTTTCCACCTGTGCCCACTTACCTCATGTATATATTGTCCTGTCTCCCCTTGTTAGTTGTCGGTTCGTATTGTTCGTTCGTTCGATGAAGCCAGATCCAAGCCATAATTTAAAGGACTCAGTGTTTTGCCTTTTATCCTCCATTGTGAGCGCTTTACTTTTGACAGTTTGTTATATCCTCTGGAAGAGTGATTTTGTTTTTGCAAAGTAAAGATTATTTTTCTTCAAACCTTTTTTGTCTCTGGGTTGTGCATTTGAGTCCTCATACTATTGAGTCAAGAATCCTAACAAAATCTTGTTAATACCTGAATGCCTGATATTAAATATTGTCACTAAGATGGCAGCCAATGTTTTGCTCTCTGGTGCTTTTTCTCTTTTTGTTTATTTATTTAGTTTTCAGGTGTTCCTTTCCAATTAGATTAACCAGGGAGGAACATCTGACGAACGACATATAGTCTATACAGTTTTCTGCACGACGGGTCAGTTTTGGTGGGATTTGAGATGGAGTAGCTGAAGGCTTTTTTTGGACTTGCAGGAGATGCATGTCGCGGGATCCCTGTACAGCTCTCCTGTACACAGCCTGGTTTATCTTCTGTACACATATTTATGTAAAAAAGACATCAAAAAGTGCATTTTGCATGATAGGAGACCTTTTAAAGTTGGTTTCCTTGTTGTAGCTGTATATCCTCTTGTAAACTGTGAGTAAGTACACTGAGAGCAACTGAAAAACAGATTTCCCTCTATGAGAATATATACAAGGAAGCACATGCCACTTCAAAACATTGTATTGTGTTTAAAACATACAAATACGTTTTTTGCAAGCATCTCAAAGATCATGAATTCTCATTTGAGGGACAGGTTTAACGTTGAAATATAGCAATGCTATCAAGAAGGGTTTAGTTAGGGTACCTTTAGGGCACAGGCATCTGCAGCAGATCCAGGGTCCACTCCAGTGATGTAGATCCCCAGTCCATACTCTGCTCCACCTCTGATCATTAGGCCCAGAGAGCGACCATCGTCCATGTTTAGGTTACACTGGAAAGGAGACAGGACGATTACCAAGTGTAAAAACGGTGCAACAATGTGGAATGGAAGACTTCTTAATAGTTAGCTGTGGTTATGTGCCTTAACAATGTTATCACCATTTAGAAGCTGGAATCAGAGACTGATTGATATTTTTGGCCGAAAAAGGACGTATTTGCCAAATAATTGATACATTTTTGGACAGAAATGTAGATTTACTTCAAGGGCACACATTTGTATTTATAAATAATTTTGTAGCAAACAAAGCAAAGGGGGGCTGTACGTCACTTTCACCTGAGGGTGATTTCAAAGAAATGTACCGTGCACAATACACACACATCATTTTATTATCTGGTCATATAGAGCATATTAATTAGTGCAGCTTCAAGTCAAATACACTGCACAGAAAAAATAAATGTTTTGCCAACAGTCCACTCACAAGAAAAACATGACATAAAACAACCCAGAGCAAATATTTTACTAACTGTAAGCATTTTTTTTCATTTGCCTTAGGAGCATTTAGACTTGTATAACAAATAAACACAACTATGCCACTGTATTTATTTGCTCTAGAAATTCATGAAAATTCCAACAGGTGGCATGTCTCTCCTACAGGTCACATAAGCTTATCTGAAAATATGAAAATATAAGCAGTTTGTGTAAATATCCTCCTGCTAGCCTGCTGTACCAACATTTAATACATCAGTTGTAAATCAGCTCCTGAGCTTTTGGATCAATCACACATTAACTGAGCCCATTCAAAATCTGCAGAGCTGCATTGGCCAACCCTGTCTCCTAAAAATGACGTTCCCACAGAACTAAATTCTCAATGCATTCTCAATTACGTTTAGCTAGAAACGTATTTTCTCCCACGTTACGTTTGTTATGAACGTATCTTAAATACGTTTATTTTCTACATATCTTCTAGAAACATATTTTCTCCCATGTTACGTTTGTTATGAACGTATCTTAAATACGTTTATTTTCTACATATCTTTGCCATTTATTGTCTTGCTTATAATAATGATAATAGTCATTTATAAATATCATTTTAGAGCACACATTTGAAATCGACGATCGGGCTCGATATATGGTTAAAGTGGACCTATCATGCTATATTTAAATGATATATTGTAGGGCCATACCTATATAAGGTATATTTATACGTTTCTGTTTTCAAAATACCAAACAGATCATGCATTTTAGCCATGCCTCATTTCGCTCTATGTGCTGTTTGCTGTCTACGGGGCTGATTCTGTGAGCTGCAGCTGACCACGCCCCCCTGTAGGAGAGGGGAGCCGTGCTCTGATCAAGTCAAGAGGGGGAGAAAAAAAGATCTCCGTCGTCCGTGTTTTATTATATTATTATAGGCCTATAGAGTCGTTATTCATTTGTTTTAAAGCTCAATAAATAACAAAGAAGACCTTTGACCGGCACTTTTCTAATTTTGTCCGGAAGATTTAAACTTTAACGGACATCTTGACCGGCGAAAGAAAACCTAACTGAAACTCTGCCGCACGGTCCCCTCGTTCCTTGGAAGAGGCGGAGAGGTGGGTGTTTGTCATCTGCTGGTGGACTAACCGGAGAGAATTACAGTGCTTGCCTCGACGGGGAGGGATTGCATTGAATTAAAGCAGCAGGAGCAAACGGTTGCCTCGGGGAGGGAGAAAAAAAGCCACAGCGGAGAATAAACAGAAGGGTAACCATGGCAACTATGGGCGGGAAGTCTTCTTCGCTGCTTTTGTGGCAGACTACAGCGCCACTTACAGGCCTGGCATATGTACTACAGCGTCTCCAGCGCTTTCGAGCGGCAATGGCCGGCCGTGGCCCAACCCCACATTCCCCTCATTGGTGGAGAGTTGGCCCAATAGCCGTAGCGCCACTTTACTGACGTCAGTGAAGTGTTCAAATCTGGATCAGTCTGTATCAGATCCGTTGCAGCCCCTTTTTTAGAGATTTGGGTATGGAGGAAAATAGAGAGGGTTCTGTTTTCTGACACTTGGTGAGTTCCCTGGAACACCGGGGACACATATTCATGTATAAAAGACGTACAAAAGTGCATTTTGCATGATAGGTCCCCTTTAAATTAAAATCAGTAGGCGAGGCTGTAATTTCGCCAGCTGTTACTCTCATGAGCGAGGCAGAAAATAATAGTTTTAACATGCCAAAAAGCTGCTGTGTTGTTTATTGCACCTCAAACATTAAAACAAATCCAGAGTTACGTGTTTCTGTAAGAAAGGACAGTAACAGAAGAGCTCTGTGGCTTCAGGCTTGATCGCCGTTCAAATGACAGCGTTGGTTTCCCCAAAAGTGGGCGGGGCTATAAAGTGACGTTGATTTTACTCTCATCTATTATTCAAAACCATTCTATTTATTCTAACGTAAATTACATGCCAGTGTTTTATCTTTTTATTTAGCGATTTGTTTTTGCACTGGGAATGTTTTCATGTGGAACCGGAAGTACGTCACTTCACTTTGTCTTCTTCGTCCCTTTTACGTTCCAGACAATGCATGGCTCAGCGTAACAGACTGAACAGCGACCCCAGGTGTGTCTACATTGGAATTACATCTTCATTACTGAAGGAAAAATACTTTACCTAGTGTTTGTTAACTGGGTTTTTAATGCAGTTGGCTTTTCTTAATGGTTACAATATTGCTATGAGTTATATCTGAAGCAAATTATGTTTCTGAAGATGTGTAGTCAATTCCACCCTTCAATGTAGCATAAATGTGAACTCTCATTACAGGAACAATACCGGAAACAGATGTAGGAAAGATCCTCAGCTCGCTGATTGGATGTTTTAGCCGCAATGCACGTTGGGAGATGGTGTCTATGCGATGTGAAATCCGAAAACATTTAAAAATAAAATAATACTTTATTCCAAGTGTGCTTGCTTTTCTCTTTGGAAGTCATCACATAACGGCATTGTAATACACGGTTCGGCTGCATTATATATTACACATCTGCCGTAGTTCTTTATTTATAGAGCCTGATGAGAAGACTTCTGGACAAACAGGAAGAAGTGCCGCCGAAACTGAATACGTGACGTGGATCATAAATATATCAACAATTACACAATATCTTACATTTATTTTCACAAAATACGTCTCCTTGCAGTATCAATACTAATTCGGCTGACTTTTATATTTGATCCAATTGGTAGATAGGTTATATTTACACCATAACGGTGCACAGCTGATAGAAAGGGACTTGTAGTTTTTAAAGATATTGTGTAATGTAAATACTGAGTTGAGAGAATAGTCAGGGGTTTTGGGTGATGGGAGACACATCTATGGAATCACAATTTCAATAGCTTACCATTAAATGACGGATATACCTTTCTGTCTGTGATGTTTTACAAATCAGATATTAATGTGTAGAAGTAAAACATGAGAAATAGTATAGCAATATCCTGTAAAATTATGTAAAAACATGAATAAAACTACACATCTTCAGATGTTATACATACATAAATGTCCTACACTAATAATACAAAGTTATTATTAGTATGCTGTGTGTACCTTGTGTGCACCGCCTAGTGGTTAAAGCACGTTATTTAATTATTTTTGTTGAATAATGTTATTTTTGTTGAATAATGTTATTTGATGAAAAAAATATTAAGAGTACATACTTTCATAGGGGGAAAGTAGAAGGTCAATGATAGAAATATAGAATATAAAAAATCAAGAAGATACTGTAAGTGATCTCTACAATAAAACTGTTTAGTGCCGGATGTATAAAGATATTAATATGAGGATGTGCAAAACAGACAAACTAATTAACCTTTATTAACACATTAAAGAATGCTTTAGGTTAAGGTCTTCTTTTAAATAAGAAAACAGCTTTGGGGGTATCTATCTACAGATAAATATTAAGCCTGACAAAGTACTTAACGTCTAATATATTGCTTTCCTGCAATGTTAACTATGTTGAAGCACTTATTTTAACTGATATTATATACATTAATTATACTCTTATGTATGTAGATAGTATAAGAAATGTGCAGAATTTGACAGTTTAATGGTGGAGGTATACACACATATTGATAGATGTCTTGTAATGCACTGTTGAGGAACCTGCGACCCAAGTTTTTCATTCATTGCATAACTACACCGTAGTTGTGTATATGACATGTCAATAAACCTTAGAAAATCATGAAATCTTGAAAGGGATGTGCAAAATAGCCATTATATACAGTTTTTAATTAACTATTAGTAGAGAATAACGAGTAATGAATATACTTTATAGAGATCTGCAGATAAATGTTTAGTCTTTATCTCTATCAAATATCTCACCTTTCCCTGAATTTGACTCAGGTGTAACTAAAGTCTGATTTAAGGGTTGTTTATATTTCACATCATTAATCAGAATCTGCAAAGTAACTAAAATAAATGTAGTGGAGTAAAAATACCAGGTTAACCTTAAAGAAAGCCCTCAGGATTATAAAAGACCCCCATCACCCCAGCCACAAACTGTTCTGTCTGCTGCCGTCTGGCAGGCGGTACCGCAGCATCCGGACTAAAACCACCAGACTCAGGGACAGTTTCATCCCACAGGCCATAAGACTATTAAACACCTGAACTTTGAAACAACATCCATAACATTCATCTGGCTGCTACTTAGAAATTATTTATCTAATATATCATATTCCAATCACTTGTATATAGACTCTTATTGCACTATTTCACTCTTTACTATTTTACTATTTTTATTTTTGTATTTACTTGCACAATTTTTTCTGTGTATCTGTTGTATTGTGTTGCACTGTTGTACACGTTCGATTCCTGTTTTGGATAGTGTGCCGTCGATGGGTTTCATTCCATTTCAAACTGCTGTTTGACGCTCGGTGTAAACTTCGCGCACTGCCACTCCAACATCCAATCACAGAGCTTGAAGACTAATCACGGGGTTTGTCAAGCAAAGCACATGGTGTAGTCCCAAACGATAGCTGAGGATTCTGGGTAGTGTAGTGTCTTCTGCCATCCTAAACTCCGAAAAAATATTTGTTTCTCCGAATCGAAGGGGAAAAATACAAAAGTATTGTACACAATTTAAACCAATCAATGTTGTGTAATTAACAAGGATAATCTGGTGTTTTTGAGTTGATGAGTAGTGCAGATATCACTGTAAAATCAAACGACAGTAAAGAGAATACTTACTTCCGGGTGTAAAATCCTCCGTTATCCAATGGGAATGGACGCTCACATTGCCTTTGAGACTGTGTTGAAATTACACCCTCGCCTACTGATTTTAATTTAACCATATATCGAGCCTGATCGTCGATTTCAAATGTGTGCTCTAAAATGATATTTATAAATGACTATTATCATTATTATAAGCAAGACAATAAATGGCAAAGATATGTAGAAAATAACCGTATTTGAGATAAGTTCATAACAAACGTAACATGGGAGAAAATACGTTTCTAGCTAAACGTAATTGAGAATGCAGTTTAGTTCTGTGCGAACGTAATTTTTAGGAGACAGGGTTGCATTTGCAGGCAGCAGCTCCTCTGCATGGAGCTTTTTATGCATCAGGAAGGCTGTGGAGCTGCTGTAGGATGTTTGGATGCATCCTACCCTCGTGATGGGACATCATCAGTTACACCTTAAGCTTTAATAGCCAATAAATAGGCCTAATTCAGAGGGCCATTGATCCTGAGCGGAGAGTAGACTTAAAGGGGACCTATCATGCAAAATGCACTTGTGTACGTCTTTTATACATGAATATGTGTCCCCGGTGTTCCAGGGAACTCACCAAGTGTCAGAAAACACAACCCTCTCTATTTTCCTCCATACCCAAATCTCTAAAAAAAGGGGCTGCAACGGATCTGATAAAAACTGATCCAGATTTGAACACTTTACTGACGTCAGGAAAGTGGCGCTACGGCTATTGGGCCAACTCCACCAATCAGGAGGAGACAGCCACGGCCATTGCCGTTCGAAAGTGCTGGAGACGCTGTAGTACATATGCCAGGCCTGTAGGTGGTGCTGTTCTCACAGAATCAGCCCTTGCAAAAACAGGGGTACAAAAGTGCAAATTGAGTGAAATGAGGCATGGCTAAAATGCATGATCTGTTTGGTATTTTGAAAAAAGAAAAGTATAAATATGCCTTATATAGGTATGGTCCTACACTATATTATTATAATATAGCATGATAGGTCCACTTTAAGGATAGTCACAACACCAAATGTCACAATGAGAATATTACTACAGTACTGAACTGACTTCTGACAGACATCAGCGGGAAGAAAACTACCAATAATATCATCCTAAATGATAATATGTTTGAAATATTACAGATATAACAAAATGTCAAGCAAATAGTACATTTTCCTTCAGCCTCAAAAGAAGTTGCTGTGTCTCAAATTTGAAGTCTTCCATTGGTGGCTTGGTTGTAGTTTTTGGGTTGGTCTGATTCCTGTTATTTTTTAAAAAGTATTCTCACCCTGTGTCATGTCTGTTGTTAGCTCTTTGTATGTTGTTCAGTTGGTGTTCCCATGTTGCCTTTTTTCATAAACACACCTCCTCTCCATTAGAATTGTTAGTCCGTCCCTACTCCCAGTGCATGTACACTAGGGCTGTGCATCTTAACTGGTCTCACGATTCGATTCAATTACGATTATCCTGTCACCGATTCGATTCGATTCGATATCCCGATGCATCACGATTCATACCAATGCGTTGCATCCTCCATTTTCTATATTACTGCACATGGCTTCTTTTTCATCAATGCATACATGCAGTAAATATGAACTCCCTTTTTATTATTTAGAAAGTGCTTCAGAAATTAATAACATAAATGTCTTGACATTAATTTATAAACCAAAATAAATCAATTGCATAGCTCTAGCATCCCTATACAGTATCTGTGTGTGAAATTGTTCCATCCTCAAAAACAAAAAACTAATGCTTCTGCAGTCTAGCTGCAGCTTCTAGCAACGGTCTTCTGTTAAAAAAAGGACACTGAATGTCCTGAATGTGGCATCACACACAGGACTTGAGTCTGAACACAGCAGACAACAGGAGTATTTACAATAGCATATAAAAACAAAAATACTGCATGTGGGTGCACACTTATTCTCTGTCTTACTGTTACATAAATCCCATGAATGTATGAGATTAAGTTAGCTTCATTATATCTCAATCAGTGATTAAGTGAATAATAACGTTTCTATCGGGCCACTATCAGCCTGTCACTCATTATTTTCAGGGAGGGGGCGGGGTTTGGAGGAACAGAGGAGACGGTGATCGCGGAAGCTTTTTCCCTCCTGCCTTCACAAACTTTACACACGTATCGTCTGAAAATAGCAAGAGGACATTCATACTCTGCAATCGAAGACTTAACTAAATCCACCAAAAACCTGACATGATTGTAAAGCGATTATTTTTGAAAAACATAAATCCTTGTGTCTCTGAGCCGCAGCGACAGGGACTGATTCAGAGCGGGTCCTTCTGCTGTTGGTTCTGGACTGGTGTTCTTGTGTTGGTGGATAAAGCAGACTGCTCCGTGTTTGGTGTTGCTGTGCCGCTGTGCCGTTGTCAGTCTGTTCCCTGATCTCTGCGTCACCGACCGATTTGATATTAAAGTGACAGAAAAAAAAACGTTATAGTAAAGCCGCGGCCGTAAAATCAGGAAGCAACGTTACTACGCTATAATCGATTATCTTCTGTCACTGCATCGATGCAGAATCGTCCGCATCGCGATGCATCGTAGAAACGATTAATTTCAACACCCCTAATGTACACACCTCCTCTGAATGAGCCTTGTCAGGTAGTTCCAGCAAATCAGTTTTTCTGTTCTCCTGACAGTTTCTATTGTCTGTCCCGGTCTTTTTAGTTGTATCCGTCCCCATCTAGTCTGCATCACTCCTGTCCTGAGATGACTCTAGCCCCGAAGCATTCCTGTGAACTCACTTGGCCTTAGTAGGTCTTCGATTGCTCCTGCAAGACTCTCAGGCTTCATGGCAACACATCCTTGCCAGCCATGAGAACTGTTCCCTTCTGTCAACTTACGTTCCGGGTAATTATTTTTCCCTTGTCCAGTTCTCGATTCGTCGACACTCCCCCCCTGCTTAGCTGAGGCAGAGTTCTGTTCCCCCTGCTCAGATGCGACTGACCCTGCATGATCCAGTGTCTGTTGGTGGTCCCGCCACGGCATTCAGACACCAGAGAGCATGTCCAGTTAGCTGAGTGTGGCTGAGATCCTCCTCCCTCATCCAGAGCAGCTATGCCAGTCTCCTTCTCCTCTCCTGTGAAGCTACACTTTCCAATTTTAGCTCTCTGTCCTAGTCATTGTTGGATCATTGTGCTTGTGTTGTTCCTGTTGCCTTCAATCTCCTGAAAGGGGGTCCCACCAGCAACTAACTATAGTGCGTGAAATGCAACAGGAAAGGATAATCACCATTGTTAGCAAGCTGGCTAATTAGAAATGTAATCATGGGGCGACTGTGGCTTTGGGGTAGTGCGGTCCTCTTTAAATCAGAAGGTTTTGGGTTCAGTCCCAGCCCCTGCAGTCAACATTTCGATGTGTCCTTGGGCAAGATAACTAACCCCAAGTTGCTGCTGATGGATCGGCCAACGGTGTGTGAATGTTAGCTTCCTCGAGATGTGGCAAACTGCTCTGTATGAATGAGGTTCGAATGATGACTTGTAATCATAAAGCGCTTGAGGGGTCGTTAAGTCTGGATAAAGCGCTATATAAATAAACAGTCATTAACCATTTAGCATTTGCTGTACCAAATAATAACAGACTCTTCAATTCACCAAACATGCAGGCTGATGGCTTATATCCAACAACAGAATATTGTTGATGGTGAGAAGTGTCCTGTGTTTCCCACTCAACTTTCTGATTTTGGTTATGATTGCACTATCCGGTTACTTAATGCTCACTGCATTTTGCTATACTTCTTAATGCTAAGGGCACGGATTCTGCATCCTTGATTTACGACTGCAGTTTAATTCAATTGAGTGTTTAAATACTATATATATATTATATTCTTCGATTTTTCTTCATTTTAAGTTTTACCCATTTTGCTGCTGCATTAAAAGTGTGAATTGTACAAACTGTAATTCCAATGAGGTTGGGAGGTTGTGAAAAACGTAAATAAAAACAGAATACAATGATTTGCAAATCCTTTCCGACCTATATTCAATTGAGTACACTACAAAGACAAGATATGTAATGTTCAAACTGATTAACTGTTTTTTGCAAATGTTCACTCATTTTGAATTTGACGCCTGCAACACGTTCCAAAAAAGGTGGGACAGGGGCAACAAAAGACTGGGAAAGTTGACGAATGCTCAGAAAACACTGTCACAAACTGGCTCAGGGAATGCTAACCCTAACCACTTACCTGTTATAAAGTGACAACATAATATCAAGGTAAGGGCGAGTGTAAGGTGTGTGTGTGTGTGTGTGTGTGTGTGTGTGTGTGTGTGTGTGTGTGTGTGTGTGTGTGTGTGTGTGTGTGTGTGTGTGTGTGTGTGTGTGTGTGTGTGTGTGTGTGTGTGTGTGTGTGTGTGTGTGTGTGTGACCTAGCATTACTATCCTTGTGGGGACCTAAATCTGTTTACATAAAGTCACGTGTGGGGACTCACGTCCCATATGGGGACATAAGGGAAGTCCTCATGAGGGGAATCTTTAATTTTAGGGTGAAGACTTGGTTAGGGTTAGGGTTGTGGTGCACGGGCTCTCGGGTCAATATTTTGTGTTTAAAAACCTGTTTAAAAACTCCTGTAGTAAAACCAATACAAGTTTATAAAAGCCCTGTTTGGTCTGTGTTAAAAATGTATAAGAAAGTGCAATAAAAGGGATAAAAGAGAGCAGCAGCTGCAGCACAGAGCGTATGCGGCGGGGTTAAAACCTGTACTCCTGCCCCCCCGAGGGGGGCTTCCCCGGTGGAGTGTCCGAGGCTGCGTCCCACAGCATCTGGTAAAAGACCTGGTAAGTGGGTTAAAAAACATCTGGCTAAAAGGACCGAGGTTGACTTTGTTTAAAATCGGCATGCAGGTAAAATTTAAATAAATACATAAAAGTGCTTTTAAAAACTAGTGCTAGTAATAAAAATATGTATAATATAAAACAAATATGTAAAATGTAAAATACACACAGGTTAGTAGGTACGCAGGGAGGCGAAATATCTTAAAATAAAGTCAACCAAGTGTCCCTAAAAGCGTTTAAAACCCAGGCCGAGGTCTAGAGAGGTGATGCAGGTGAGACATGGGACACGCCTCGGATGATGTTTAAAAATAAAAGACCTGGTAAGTGGGTTGGCTGATTTCAGGGTGTTTCCCTGCGGGAGGCTCCAATATCCATTTAAAATAAAATGGAAAGTAATAACTAAAATATAAATAAAATAATATAAACAATGTTTAAATAGGAAACGGGGGATTCATAACATGTAAAACATAATAAAATATATAATATCCTCATTTGGAACCTAATGAAATAGGAAAACATACAATACAGTGCAAACATAAAATAAAATGTAAAATAATAATATATAAAATATAAGAAACATATATAAAATGGTAGTAATAATAATAATAAACAAAGAAACCCATGCATTTAAAAATCATAAAGGAGTCCAGATGAGGAGGATTTATAAAATAAGGATAGAAAATATGTATAAAGAATACATCATATACAGATAAATTGTTGTTGTTGTTCACACCACTTTGTGAACAACTGCGTGAGCAAATAGTCCAACAGTTTACGACCAACGATGAATGACGAATCAACATACGAATCAACACATCAACGAATCAACATACAATTGCCAGGGATTTCATCATCTACAGTCCATAATGTCCTCAAAAGATTCAGATCATTTGGAGAAATCCCTGCACTTAAGGCCGGAAAGCAACATTGAATGCCCGTGACCTTCGACCCCTCAGGCAGCACTGCATTAAAACCTGACCTCATTCTGTCCCAGCTTTTCTGGAATGTGTTGCAGGCATCACATTCAAAATAACTGAATATTTGCAAAAAAACATAAAGTTTATCAGATGGAACATTACATATCTTGTCTTTGTAGTGTATTCAATTGAATATGGGTAAAAAAGGATTTGCATTTATTGTATTTTGTTTTAATTTACGTTTTACACCACGGGGGTTTTGTAATTCCTGTGTGCTTAACGATTACTATTTTAATATTAAATAACAATTCACAGCAAGTAAGCATTAAGGTAATATTTTAACCTTGTTATAATAAAAAAACACTTATATAGAGCAAGTCAATTTAGCTGGACACAGTTTATTCAGTGATATACTCTAGTGTTTTTTTTTAATTCATTTTAAATTGTCAATGCCTCACACCAATACAAGTGTCTTGGACGCTTCCTCTCTCGTACCAGCATCACACACATGCCCACATTGTTCTTACCATCCTCTCTTCCATGCCCTGTCCTGGCCTCTGGTTGGCCTCGTGGCTGTCGGGGGGCGGGGACACGCTCCGGCCCTCAGGGTCCACCCAGCTGTACACATGGTTGGTGATGTAGCCCCCAGGGATCCGACCCATGGAACACACTGTAATGGCCAGTTTCTTGCATCCCTTGAGCACCTGCATCACAGAAAGAGGGTAAGGTTGTGAAAGTGCTACATACAGCAGACCTAGTGACCCTTTCACAGCAATCCTTTGGGAAAATGTTTTTTGATCGCTGTAGCATGAGTATGTGTACCACAAAGATTGTTTGTTATTGAATAGGAATGGACTTTACATTCACAATGCAATACAATACAATACATATAATGTATTATTCTGTTCCTGATATCAAGCCTACCAAGTCATTATTGAAACAACAACAAACGGTATAGTATCAACACAGTTAAGCGCGTCAGCCAAGTCATTCCCAGGAGTTAAAACCCCACAGTAGCTTTAGTATTAGTATTAGGGTAGGGGAGAGTGGGGTAAGATGAGCCAGTGAGTAAGTTGGCCCAAATCCATTCACCCTCACACTGCCAGTTAAGCCACTGCTGGTTCCTCTGGTTGTGGTTTGCATCCACTCCAGAGAAGGGCTGTTCCCCCTGTGTTTGCTGGAGGAAATGTGTGAATAAAAGCACTAGGACATATATTCTTACTAAATATTACTCTTCCCTCGAGAATTAACTTCAGGTCAGTGCATCTGCTGGCACATAATTGAGGTTTTTTTCATTTGAGAGGGGGACAGAATTAGTAGAATGCTTTGAGGCCACACCACAGTTACTGTGACTCATGTACGCCTGCTGAAACAAAGCAAAGTCTGCAAGAAAAGGGAGGTAAAGGTGCAGAAACCAGTTGGTTCTTATATGGATGGAATTGTTAAAGCTAAAGCAATGTTACAGTTAATGTTAAAGACAGCCAGCATCTTTGTGAACATTCTATTGAATCTAATATCTAAAATGATCACCCTGTTCTGCTGAAATAATGCCCAGTTGCCATGATTGGGAATCACAACTGGAGTTTGGGGACTGGCATGATTGTATAAATGCATACAAGTATGCATTCAAAAGACTAAAACTAATTAAAATGATGTTCCTGTTTTATGAGTTCTTAGACATCAGGGCGATATGCCTCACTGCAACTGTCCGCCATGGGGTTTCATTGTACCCCAAACCAAAAACATATCTTGATTACTCACATAATCTTGGCCTTACACAGGGTTCTTACACCTTTTCCAAAGTCAAATTCAAGCACTTTTCAAGCATTTTCAAGGTGCATTTTCAAGCTTTTCAAGCATCTTACAGCTGTTGTAAATTACATATTTATATACACATACTTATACTCAAATGATTATTTCCCTACCTCACATTAAATCAGATGTTCTTTATGCTATAAACAACCAAATGTGTGTTTCGTAATAGCATTCTACATGAGGATACAAAATTAAAGAAAAGAAAACTAAGTTTAATATTTCAAAATGAGTGACCCATATAACCTGGCTGAGCCAATATAAAACAATCAGCCAAATAACTTTTCAATACATTATTGATTACTATTTTTGAGGTACTTTTAGGTTGGCAGTAAACATAAGTCAGAGGTGAATTGTGTACTTTTACTCCACTACATGTATTTAATACCTTTAGTTACTTTACAGATGTGGATGAATGATGTGAAATCTAATCAAGTGTTAAATCAGACTTTAGTTCCACCTGGAGTAAATCCACAAGCTACCCTGCAGTATACAAAGTCATTCAAACTAGCTGCACCTTTACCAGCTTTGAGAACACTTTCATGATCAATCATTATAAAACATATCATATATATTATTAGGGATGCTCCGATCGCCAATTTTGGGGCCGATCAGCCGATACCGATCGCCGATCCGATCGAGTGGGCGGGGCCTATGGGGATCTTCCATTTAAAGTAATGTTTACAACTCAGGTAATGGGGCTCATTCACTGGCGCTTCCACAAACAAAAACCAACATAATTATTACATTCAAATTAAGTACATTATTCAAGTTTACATTAACTTGGGATAATAACAGGGGAGAAATTAGCAGAAGCGCTCTCTTTTCCTCTCTCCCCCTCTCCTGACAGCCCGTCAGTATCTCCTGCAGCTCACTGATCCAGTAATGAGCGACCCGACAGTGAAGAATAAATATATTTATAACTAGTTTAGCTTGTTCCAGAGGTAGATCAAATAGCTAAGTGTGTTAGGTCTAACTCTTAATGTGTGTTCTGCTCCGCTCACCGGTCCGTCACAGCGGGTGGAGCTGCAGGATTTCTGCTTCACACACGTTGCATACCGCTATTTTATTGTCATTTTCGGACACTTAAAATACTGCCAGACTAGTGAAGCCATTTTGGCGAGCTTGTTTTGCCGCGCACAGAGAAAAGTGTCATGTATTTTACATGCAACGATAGCCTAATCTAAAATGCTCTACTACGGCGTACCTTTCGTGTGGTGTGTGGCTCGTCAGCGCAGACTCTCACATCGTTATTTTTGCACACTTTGCAGGAGGCTACTCTTGGGCTTGCTTGACCCTCGTCTTCTATTTGTCTTCTGCTAGCCAACGCTCATTGAAACGGCAACCTCCTGGCACACTGTCATCTATCACTCTCATCAGAATGCCCAGGTCACACACGTAACAAAAACACTTGCCGGTCACGCGCATTGCGCGGGAAGGCCAGCGCGGAGCTGTTTTATGTAAAGGCCCGGACACACCAGTCCGATTTTGGGAGTCAGAGGCCGTCAGAGGCCGTCAGAGGCAGTCAGAGGCAGTCGGGAATTCGCGGCGCCCTACTCAGGTTTGTGTGTCCCGCACCGTTGTCTCTTTACGGCACCTTTTCACACCTCCGGACGCCTCCCGCAGCCGATTCAACATGTTGAATCGGCCGCGGGAGGCGTCGGGAAAGTCATGTACATTTTGCAAGAAGTGGCCCTTATTCAGATAGTGTTTCTGTCTGCCCCTCTATTCTTTCTCCCATTATCCTCCACAATCTGCCTAGAAGTATTTTAACGTTGTAGCTGTTCAAGATGGTCATTTTAAAATGTGTTAAAAATATACTGTTAGTAGTTAAACCAATAATAATGTGCGGCTGCTACTGGCAGTTATGTAGGCACATTTTTTATTTTTTATTATCGCTGTGTGATTAAAAGAATAAACACAAATAGCAGGATAGGCAATACAAAACTTTATTTCGTACCTTGATACTACAGCCATTGATAACACAGCATTAGACATATTTGGCAAACTCTTTTTTTTATTGTATTACACACTATTTTTATCGTATTGTAGACGATTGTTGACATTGTACAGTTCTTTAGACATATTTGCTATATCTTATCCCACTGAAAAGGCACTGCACCGCACTGCAATATTGGCATAGTTCATCCCTGTGCTGCTTGGCTCGAGCTGGATTATTGGTGGTGTGTGGCAGGGTGGCCTGCCGTAGTTCAGGGTCTTGTCTCCCTCTTCCTGGGACAGTGCCATGATCGGGTCCTTCCTGGTCAACAACTCCCGCCATGTATGCGCTACAGTTCTCTGTGCGCAGGAAGTTGTGCAGACCACAGCAAGCCTGTGGTTCTTCTTCTCTTGGTGTATAAAAGGCAGTCTGTCTTCCGGTTGTTGCCTCTTTTGAATGACGAATACACACTACCGCTGCCTGCTGGTAAGGACAGTTATTGCCACTCGTCGACTGAAGTATTTGCGGTGTGTTCGTAGGCAGGCGGCGTAGCGGGCGACGTAGCCGACGCAGCCGACGAAGGCGACGAAGCTGACGTAAAAGTCGGGACGCCTTCGGTACGCGTTCTTTGGTCTCAGGTGGGTGTGTAGCGGCCTTAAAAGCGAAGGAATTAAGCGCGCTCCGACTTCTTTCTTTTAATCTAAAAAGCGAAGTAAAGCATTTACAATTTCAAGCACTTTTTCCCAAATTCAAGCACCATTCCCAAAATTCAAGCACTTTTCAAACCTTGAAAACACCTCGTACAATTTCAAGCATTTTCAAGGATTTCCAGCACCCGTACGAACCCTGCTTACAGTATATAAAATGTGTCTGGAATCCGCAGCGGTCATTTAGTGTTCTTTGTAATTTATTATTTCTCTCTACTGACTTTTTCTCTCAGACAGATTGCCCTGAAACCCCTCAGACAGAGAAAAAGTAGGAGAATAATGTATTGTCTGTATTTAGTAAAGACTTAGAGGGTTTTCCAGTCATTTCAGTCATGGCTGCCTTTGCTCGCATCAGCCTGATTTCCAGCAGCCGCCAGCAGCTGTGCAGTAAACAGCTCTGGTAAACCCACTGTGCAATCCAGCAACCCTGACTACTTAGTATACAGAGCCCAGTCTGAGATCACATTGGCACACGTAATAACACAAGTCACAAACATTTTGCCTCAGGACATAACCTTGCTGAACCTTATTTTGAACGCTTAACTGCATTTTTCGAGCCAGATATGTTAAATATAATTTAAAAAAAACATTTTATCATTGGGCAACCATTTCACAAAAGCCAGACTTGTTGCTGGTAAATGTCACTGTCTGTTTGACAAATGAATCCTGTTTAATGTATGTCACCTGCAACATGATGCCAGGGATAAAGATGAAAAAGAAACAACAGAAACACAAAGAGCTCAACATTGGAGACATGTTTCTGTCAGAAGAGAATAAATGTTATAAGCATTAATTGTAGCATTTCAGTTTCCCTAGAAGATTTGCAAATGTTAACTAAAGCATGATTACATTAAGACTGAGGATAGGGAAATATGCTGGTCTAAAGTCTGTGCTGACTTGAAGCTCAAAACAAGACTTTTCTAGACCACTATCTTACTTTGTTCTCTGTCATTATTGTTGCTTCTCATTTGGTCCTCATGAAAGCTCTCCCTTCTAATAAAGGACTCCAGATTGACCCCAATCTTGAAGCACAACTGCCCTGCTGAAGTGTCTTTGAGCAAAACACTGAAGGCTGTTGCTCTGTTGTTCAGTGTGACCCTTAGCCTCGGTGTGGGCGATTTTCCTCAGGGATCAAAAATAATTACATTATTTATGGATCTCTTCATTTGTCCTTTCCACAGCAACTTATATAACAACAGAGGCAGATTATTCATGTTTAAAACCCGTCCTCTTCTTCCTCGCCTCCCTTGAAACTGTGGTGCCGTGGGGAGAATGGAAGTCGGTCCCTGCTATGTTAATGAGTGTTCAGTTTGTGTGTCAGCAGTGCAACTGCAATGTGTCGGCAGTGCCATGGCCATAATTCAGTCTAACTGAGCTTCTTTATCACTGCCATCTCAAGGGTATCCAAAAATAGACAAAGGGTACGGATGAGCATGGCCTAAGTCACAGACACATCCAAGGACTATATGTAGTGAGTGAATGGGAGCATTCTGCCAGCTGAGATATCGGGCACACACACTGGCTAGTGTCTCAACTCAGTTTTTACATTCTGTAATCCAGAGAAAGTCAATAATATCTTTAAAAACTACAACTCCCATTATATCAGCTGGGCACCATGATGCAAAACCACACCATAACTGTAGTTTATTTTTTGATGTGCAAAGAGGTGTTGTGATTAAGAGCAAAAATGTTGTTTAATTGTTGATATATTTATGATCCACGTCGTGCATGCAGTTTGGCTGTGGGAGTTCTTCCAGTTTGTTCAGAAGTCTTCTAATCAGGGCTCTTTAAATAAAGAACTATGGCAGATGTGTTATATTTAATGCAGCCGAACCGTTTATTACAATGCATTTATGTGATGACTTTCAAAGAGAAAAGTTAGCCCACGCGGATTAAAGTATGATTTTTTGTTTTTCTTATCGTATGAGCTACAACTCCTGAGGTGCACCGCCACTAAAACATCCAATCAAAGAGCTTGTTGACTAATCACAAGTTTTATCAAGCAAAGAGGACTGGCGTCGTGTTCACAGCGATAGCTGAGGATTATGGGTAGTGTAGTTTCTTCGGCTATCCAAAACTCAGGGAAAAAATATTTTTCTCTGAATCCAAGGGGAAAAACACAAAAGCATTGTACACAATTTAAACCAATCAATGTAGTGTAACTAGGACAAACTGGTGTTTTTTAGTTCATGAGTACTGCAGATATCACTGTGAAAATCGACAGTGAGGACAATACTTACTTCTGTGTGTATATAGTGAGAGCTGCGTCCCTAGCAACCACCTTAGTTACTATGAAAATGCAGAGACCGGAAATACTGTTTTCACCCCGTGAGAGTTGACGATAACTTGACATGGACGCTGGTCAATAGAAATGAATAGGGGGAAAGATGTAGCAATCTCACAATTTCAGGCGGTTTGGCAGAGCAACCTCTATAGCAGCGGTTCCCAACCTGTGGGCCGCAGCCCCCTAGCGGTCCTCGAAGGCATTGCAAGTGGGCCGCAAAATAATTGTATTTAAAAAAAAATGTGTTTTAATTATTATTATTTTTTGTATTATTATTATTTTGTACAGGTGTGTGACACACACATGGACATAACAATAACATATAGGAGATGACATTCCCATCTCAGACAAAAACAAAAACAGAAGAAATAAAGATACAGTCAGTAGGATCACTTCAACATTTCACAAACAAAAATAGGTTGACAACCAAAAACCACCAAAAACACACACTCTTCGTTAGAGTTAATTATTTCCCATTTCATGGTGTGATGAGCCTTTGATTTTTTGTAGCAACTTTTCTTTCCAAAATAAATTGTATTTTTAATCTACTCTTCAAACACCTTACATTAAGATTACTCCTTGATTGACTTTTAAAAATATATATTTTAGCCAGAAGAATAGTTGTATTTATTAACTGTGTGCGGTCTTCATCTAAAAGCCCAAATAAAATATTAACCTCTTAAGGACGACGGTCCCCCCAGTGGACCCCCCCCACCGTTTTTTTTCGAGACTGTGTCTCAGGGCTTCTTAACATTTATGAAACTATTAATGTGTAGCACCAGATTAACGGGAAGAATCTCAGCTAACTGAAGATATGAACCATTTTTACCAAAACAAAACACAAGGGTAATACCAAGCCTCTGAATTAGCACGAAGCGAAAAAATGCTAACGCACTCAAGATAAAGATACCCTTATTACATATCGTAACTGCACATACAATATATCCGATTAAAGCTGAGACTCCACAGATTATATAGGTATAGTATCATCACTGAGCGATCCGAACTCGCGACAGGGGAAGCAAACACAGACATCACAACACGTACCTTTACGGAGCTTTTACGGGAGATCGTCTCACCGTAGCTGTCAATCTGATCAAAAGACGTGTTCAATGGCATTAAAACAAGAAAAAACGCGGCTGAATCGGTTAATCCATAGGTTAATAATGTATCTGTGGCTTTGAAAAAATTATTTATAATCCATAATTCCATTTTTATGTAAAAATCGGAGAGAAAAAGTTAGCTGCTAATGGTAGCCACCAGAGTGTATGCAGCTTCCGGTTTTGGCCACGCGTCACTCTCACTCCTTATTTGTTAACGTGTTGGGGTGTGTAGAACTTTCCCTCGATTCCATTGGCTCTCGCGGTTATAAAGAGATTTCATTCATCAAAATCGACCAAGGGCGGCCAGAGATAGGTCAAATCCACCCAAATGACCCCAGAAGTGTTTTTTTTTTGCTAAACCTAAAAGGTCAAATGTCACTTGTTTTGCATCAATCTTGATACAGGGTACTTATTATATGTTGTACTTTGGATTCCTAAAGCTTTTAGTCTACCTTACCATCATCCAAGGGTGGTTTTCACTATAAGTAAAAAATAATATTTGGACGGACACTATAATTTACAGTTTTTTACTATGTTCAATCTGAGTTTTCTTTAAAATAAAAAACATCTATATTGATTCTGACTTTTCTACATCCAACTCACAGGTTTATCATTACTTTGAGAGAAAATATTATTAATTTAACCCTTTTAGAAGGGAAGATATGGTCATTTGTTCTGGGAATGTCATTTTCGAGCCTGAGACCTGAAAAACAGGCTCAGGGCTTAACGGATCGATGAATAAAACTAAATACAGGACAATTCCTGAGGAAAATGTGTTCCAGCATTGCAGAGATGTGAGGCTGGGTCTGACCCAGCTAGCGGGGAACGTTCTCACAACTTTGGCTAACATTACCTACAGGTTCTAATAATGTTTTAAAGAAACGATTTAATCTTTTTAGGATGTTTATTATTTCAAATAATGTTCCTATAAGCAGGGGTGCACATCACTTTTTTGCCCTGGTTCTCAAAGGAGCACCTGGAGATGTTGCTTGGTGCGCATCCTTAAAATGAAATAAACCGGACCTTTTGAGGGGTACTTGACTTTCTGAACGGGGGTGCGCTAGTGAGCACGCTCATGAACTGTTCGCTGTTCACTGTATGCCTCGCAGCAGGGTTACTGTGCGGAGCGCATAAAGCAGACCCTTCACGCGATAGCGAGGGGTAGAGCGAGGGATCGCAGATGCTGTATGCTCGCAGGACGATTAAAAAAAATTAACCTAAATTGCTTGCGAATTATACTTTGGGGCGGCCGTTAGTATCTTCAAGTTTTCTTAAATGCAACTCGCAAATATCGTCTCTCTCTCCTCTCTCCTCTCTCTCTCTCTCTCTCGCTCACTCTCATCTTCGTCTCTCTCTTCCATCTCATCGTCTCTCTCTTACGTCCATCTCCTCTCTCGGTCTCTCTCTCTCGCTCTCTCTGTCTCTCTCGGTCCGAATCTCTCTCTCTCTCCTTCTCTTTCTCTTCTGTCTCTCTCTCTCTCTCTCTCTTTCACTTTCTCTCTCTTCAGGTTCTTGGGGGTTCTGCAGGGTGCTCTTTTTCTCTCATTTCTCTCTCTCTCTCTCTCTATGTTGGTGCGCAAATGCGCTTTTTTTCCAAATTATCCGGTGCTCCTTTTTTGGCGGGGGGTGCGCATGTGCACCTGCGCACCAGTTATGTGCAGCCCTGCCTATAAGGTTTAAGGTTAACTAAGACATAACGTTTTAACTGCAACATTCAGAGGATGTTTTGAGGATGTTATTAAGGCCTGAGATGACAGAACGTTTTCAGCAGGTTATTCTTTTTTTATAAAACGTTCCTGTGATGCGAAATATTAACACGGTCATGGTCAACGTCAGATTTATTTGTAGAGCGCTTTAAAAAAGAAACTTGTTGCATTTGTTTGAAAATGATGTTTCAAAAAAAATCTGATGTCACCACATTTTCCTTTTAAAAAACAAAAAAAGCACGTAATTCATGATATTGCATGTTTGCGTAGGCATGTCTGAGTTCCCAGCTAGACATTGTTGGTTCTAAAAATATTCTGAGAATGTTACCATTCATTGTTCTAGGAATGGTTTCATCGAGAAGTTTTATTTTGGTTCCTAGAATGTTCTTCTGAAAGGTAGGATAACGTTCTCTAAAATCATTCTTAAAATGTTTGGTGATAACCTTCTTAAGATGTTTTTTATAACATTGTTAGAACATTATACCCTACTATTCTTCAAACATTTTCAGCTGCAAGTGTTTTTGTTGTTTATGCACATGTCTCTATTGTCATATTGATAGAATAACACTTAGAAAACTAAATAGGTTTATTTATTTCATGACAAAAGTCACTTTTTGTCACCAATAATTACACTTTTTTTCTGACTATAAAGGTTGTGTCTCGTATGTAGGTTCTAACTGTTAGATAAGCTATCTGGCCGTGTGTGGTTTGTGAGGGCTGCGTATAAACAGTGTCCGCTGTTTATGCATAGTGGATACAAATTGTTATTGCACCCTTTAGATTTGAGACCGACAGACATATAGAAGAACGGACCGACTGTCACTGCCCATCCCTGAAACCCCTGTTAGTGTTTGTATGTGTTTGTTTCTACTGTTAGTGTTTGTATGTGTTTGTTTCTACTGTGTGTCTCTCTCTCTCTGTGGCTCACTTTCCCTAATAATAGTGAGTGGCCATACCTGTACAGTGCCAGGAGGAGATAAATGAGTCAAAATAAATAAAGTTTGAATTGAGTCCAATCAAATTAAAACGTACTGAGAAATTAGATGAGTCCCGGACTATTTGACACAGGGAGATTTATACATGCTTTTATGTCCTCTTAACTGGATTACTGCACCTTATTTATTCCTCCTAACCATTGGGCCGCTGCTCAGCTCAAAGCTTCAAAATGCCTCAGCAAGGCTTTTCAGCAGGACTTCAGCAGGAAGAAACACACTCACTCATGTTGGCTATATTACACACATTTTGGTACCACTTTACAATAAGACTACCCTTATAAAGGATTCATAAAGGATTTATAATTAGGTTATTAATTAGGTTGTAAACACTTTATAAATCATTAAGAACCATTTATAAACCAGTTCTAACATAGTTTTCTATGTTAGCTGCAGATTTTATTGCTCCACCTCTTACTACTCTTTTTAACCTCTCCCTCAGCACAAATGCAATTCCAAAAGTATGGAAGTCAGCTTATGTCTTGCCTCTACTAAAAGGAGGGGAGGCAACTATTTTAAATAACTATAGGCCAATCTCTAAATTGTCAGTTCTGGCGAAGGTGCTCGAACGCCTAGTGAGTGAACAGGTAAAGGAGTTTTTATGTAAAAATGATATCCTGTCTAAACATCAGTCAGGCTTCAGAAAGCAACATAGCACCATCACTGCGACAATGAAAGTGGTGAATGACATTACAAGTATTTGAGATAATAAGCAGAGTTGTGCAGCTCTATTTATTGACCTTTCCAAAGCGTTTGATACCGTCGATTATCGCATCTTAAAGCAGAGGCTACTCAGTATTGGCATATCCTGCCATGCAGTGGGGTGGTTTGTGAACCACCTCTCTGAAAGGTCCCAATGTGTTCACTTTGATGGGCTGTCTTCTGAGTGGTTAAACATTACAAATGGTGTTCCCCAAGGTTCTGTTTTAGGTCCACTTTTATTCTCCATCTACATCAACAGTTTAGGTGAAAATGTGGATGAAGCTACTTTACATTTTTATGCGGACGATACCGTGATGTACTGTGCAGGTCCCTCCATTAAGGAGGCTGGTGTTAAATTACAGGCTGTTTTTAACATTATTCAGACTCAGCTCGCTGAGCTTAAGCTTCTTTTAAATGTTGATAAAACCAAGGTAATGCTCTTTTCAAAAGCTAAAAAGACACCAGAGACTGCTTTGGATATTGTGACTATGCAAGGAATAATACTTGAAGTGGTTACCTGTTACAAATACCTTGGTATCTGGCTTGATGATTGTCTCACTTTTAAACTTCAGGTCAATAACCTGCTTAAAAAGCTGAGCGTTAGACTAGGTTTCTTTTTCAGAAACAAGTCCTGTTTCTCGCTTGAGGCCAGGAAAAGGCTAGTCTCTGTGACCTTTTGACCTGTGCTGGACTATGGTGATCTGGTCTATATGAATGCACCTGCCCATTGCCTGAACAAGTTAGATGCCGCCTATCACAGCGCACTGAGATTTGTCACAAATTGTAAAGCACTTACACATCACTGTACCCTGTATACCAAGGCAGGTTTGCCATCACTTACTGTACGGAGGCTCAGTCATTGGTACACGTTTATTTATAAAGCTATGTTGGGTAAACTCCCGTATTACATCTGTTCACTGATATCACAGAGAGTTGCAAGCAGCTATTGTCTGAGATCGCATGATGTAGTCTTGTTAGATGTGCTAAGAGCAAGGACTGTCTTGGGTAAGACAGCTTTTATGTGCGCAGCTCCACTTGCTTGGAACAGTCTACAGCTAAAATTGAAACTGAGCAATTTTATTCCTCTGAATTATTTTAAAGCAAGTCTAAATGAAATGCTCATTGAAACTATGGGTATTTGTAAATGTTGATAAGTATGTAAATGTAGCCTGTAAATATGTTGTATGATATCCTCTATTGTTTTATGTTGTTTTATGTTTAACCTCTTTGGACAATTTATATACTTACAAAATGTAATACCTTGGAGAATGCCGTTTAATACTTTTTAATACTTTTTAATAGCCTTAATTTTCGCTAAATTGATTTATCAACTTTTAATACTTTTTAAGACCCCGCGGACACCCTGTTTACACTTTACAAGGCTCCCTTTTGGCAGTTATAAATGTTGGTAACTCATTCATAAATGGTCATAAGAGATGCCAAGAAACATCAAAATGGATGGGGGGAGAATCAACTCAGTGAACAACAGATACCAAGGATGCTGGCTGATGAAGAAGATGAAGTAAGCTAATGGCGCATTTCCACTACACGGCCTCGCTCGGCCTCGCTCGGTATGGCTAGGCCTCGTTAGGACTGGCTCACTTTATGGCGCATTTCCATTACAGTTTAGGAACTGGGGTAGTATCTATAGTAACGCAGTGTAGGCGGAGCCGTGACGTCATCTTCAATGAGAACCCCAGAAAAACAACACAGCCGTTAGCTGTTAGCACTCAGAGCTCACAGCTCCTCATATCTGTTCAGAAACTAGACAAAAGTTAAACAAGTACAAACCACAGACTGTCTGTGTCATGGCGAATACAGTCGCTGCTTTATTTATGTCTGTATAGGCCGTTGTTGTGAGTGTGGAAGGTCGGAGCATATACTGCGTTAGCTTAGCCAATCTCCATTTAGAAAACACGCATTTTAAAAGGTTTTTCGCCTGCCGTCTGTCTGCAGACTTGTCAAAGCATGGTTTTTACTAACCGGTATCAGTATGTTGTTACCTCGGCATCATTTTTTAAACGTGTATTACAATTAAATCACGGTCAAATATGTCCATCTTGTTGTAGTTGTAGCCCCCTTGCCAGCGATTCTCTCTCTAGTTTAGCATACTCAGCCCGACTCAGCCTCGTTGTCTCTGGCCCTAGAACCACGATTTTATGAGGCCAGAAAAACTGTGAATTAGGACCCGCCGGCCGGTACTAGGCCAAGTGGAAACGCAACCAAAGACGGGCCGCTGACGTCACAGCCCTCTTAAACCGTGCTCCGCGCTGTAGTGGAAACGCGCCATAAGTAGCCAATATAAGGCTTAGCAGTACAGATACATGTGGGCTCACTATCTGGCAAGCAACCGGTCACAGTTGCCCTGTTTATCTCATGTCTTATAAAAGCTTATTCACAACCTAATTAATAAATGAATTACAAACTTTTCGTAAACCCTTTATAAGGGTAGTCTTATTGTAAAGTGCTACCCACATTTTTAACTCATTCAGTATAACCGCTCCGGCTTGTCAAGAAACTTGTCTTAGTGACATTTTAGACATTTTTACCTTTAACATGGTCTAGAAAGAGTTTAGATTGTTCAGATGGGGCACAGTATTAAATGTTGTATACATTTTCTGGTGCACTGGAAATCAATTGCTAATGAAATGGAGTGAATGAATATGGCAGTGTGTCTGACCTTGAATGCTATCTGACTCAGCAAAAAGGCTGCTGGCTCTGACTGCAATCCCTGCACTCAGCCCTCAGCCTCCCCCTCAACAGGGAGAACAATGCAGTCCCAGCAGATGGTTCCAGTACAATAACTAGACTGTTGTCACGCTCACAACTACAGTCACAAACACCATTTAACAGAAATTGAAAAGGCCTATTGCCTAGTTTTTGTTTTCAAAATGGAGGTACAAGAGGTGGGCTAATAGATCATTTTCAAGAAATACAGTTTGACAAGTCAAAGCAGGAAAAACCTTGGTGGAAAAAGTAACATCAATAATGGTTGCATTGATTTAGGGGAGCCAGTTCACGGGCTCTGGTATTGTGCAGGGTCCTTCACTGACACTTAACCGGGTTGATAATCAGAATCGTCTGCCTGAAAATGACTTATATTCCATTCCCCCAGGTGTATTCTAGTATGTTGGTCCGTCTGATACCCAGAAGATCAAACCAGATTAGTTTTTTCTTTACCCATATTCTCTTGTGCTACCAGACTACAGCATCAAGGGAGAAAATGAGGCGTTGGGTTTAACATACCGACGTCAGCGTCTAGAGAGTTCTAATAACCTTTAATTTTAACCTTTTCACATTGTTTTCATTTGTGAAAGCTGTTTGTAATTCATTGTGACTTTAGCTTTTTGGTTATGGCCAACATGTCAAACTACAAGCCTCAAAAACTGTGGTCAATAATGGGAGACCTCAAATGTGAATACTTTTATTTCTCATATACAATCCATGGTTGAAACTAAGTTATGGTTACCCATAGACTTCCTTTAAGTTCACTTTAACCAAGTATAATCCATGAACTGTAACTACTGTATGTGCCTTTGTCCCAACTGCATTGAACACGTGTGCCTCATTAACCTCAGCTTTTTTCATCTATGAATGTCATGTTTGAGAAATATATTTACATTTCCACTTGATTTAATGTCAGCATCTAAAAGTACTATATGCATGTATTTGTAGGACATGTGGGTGCTATTCTTAAGGATATTTTAGTGCTGCTCTTTTCTGGAAACTGGGTCTGCTCTCTGTCCTGACAATGTTTTGATGGATGATCCTCATCCCACAGCTCTCCCAGAGTCCCATGTTTTTGACGGGACATGAAAAGTTCCCCACTTTGTGTCACAGCTTAGTTGGTTCTGTTTTTGAGAGTTATGAGAGGGAAGATGTAAAGCTGCTTTGACAGGTTGATCAGTCTCTAAGAGGAAGTAATGACAGATAGTTTACCTGCTGGCTTTATCGTCTCAGAGCAGGTTGTGAAATAAAGAAGAATCTGAGCAGCCATATAAAGTCCTCTGGATGTTTCCACATCTGGCTAAGCAGCCCAGCAGAGGATGCATATAAATAGATTCTGTGGCAGAAAAGGTTAGCAAAGTGATGTTTTGAAGGTTTCAGGTTTAAAAAAGAATGCCAGCTGGAAGATTAATGACACTTTTTACTCGTCATACAGTTCTTTAGATGAACAAGAACCAAGTGGCAACGTGCAGTTGAGCAGGGGGCGGCTCCACTGGTTAAAACATAACTCTAGTAGAACACTTGAAACATTATAGTAAGAATTACCCTTTGAAGTTTAAGGTCCCAGTTGCTTGTTTCAAGTCTTCTACAACTAAGCATGATGTTTATAAAAAGCAGGGCATGTTTGAGACACGGTTGTAATGTGATCACAGGGTTTTTCTGGTCTGGGTGTTGCCTGGTTTACCAGGGATTATGTCCTAAATCACAGCGGTTGTTCTCGTCGAGGTGAGGACCCACATATACAATTAGCGTCACTTATGCAATTAACAGAAGAAGAAATGGTGCTAATTATTTGCTGACCCATTATCGATTATTGTTAGCACACATTATAATAACCCCTGGCAAAGTGTTTACTTCTGGTCGTTCCTCAGCCCACCAATTAAATGTTTTTCCATTGACAGCATGTTAGGTAAAACATAGAATTAAAGGACATACTTGCCATATAATGTATCCTCTGCCTAATTACAGCACTGATAAAATGAGGCTGCTAAACAGATTTCAACGGAAAAAGAGCGACCCAGATAAACTGCAGAGAGCGATGGTCATCAGCAACTAGAGCTTCACTAACAAATGACAGAAAAAGCTGCATAACAAAGAAAGACTCCGCAGGCGGATCCATTTACTTTATTCAGAGGTTGAGGCAGAAGTAGCTGCTTTCTATTCTGGGCCCAACATTTCTGCAGGCTCAGAGCCATCCAGCGAGAAAGAGAGGCAAAGATCAGTGCCGTAACTGGCAGAGACGAGTGACTATCAAGAGGGATTTAGGCTATATATGCATGCCGCGATGCTGGAGCCGGGATGGAGTGGGTGTAAGAGGAGATCTCAGCGGGTATTGTGTGGGGCAGGATGGGTGGGTGGATGAAGAGAGAGGGGGAGGAATGTGTTGCTATGTTAAAGGTGGTAGATGGGGTTTTTTTTAACCAGGAGAGGTGACATATGGGACAAGAGGGCAGTGTATGCCAATGCTAGTCACTGAGTCTATAGGGGCCTCTCTGAGGGCCCTTCAGTGTGACTGAATCACTACTTCAGCCTCTTAGCATGGCTAATGCTGAAAGCACTGCCACATTAATACCTGCTGTCCGGAGATGAACGCAACGTCCAAAATAGTCCAAATAAGTTACTTTGCGTAATTTATTCCTGTCTACATTGCATCCCCCCATACCTGCGACGTGCAATACCGAACCCGCCCCGCCACCCGCACATATTGCCAATTAGTTCCGCAAACCGACCCGACCCGTCGGCACAAGATCCGCAAACCAATCCGAACCTGCATATCCTATGAGCAGTGAAAACATGCCATTATTAACACACGCAGTTGCGTATTTGGCTCAAAAAGCGTGGGATGTTGGTTATTTCCTCCCAGACGTTAGATTTCGCTCTTGAGGAAGAGTTATTTACAATGCTGTATTCTCCGCTAGAGAGCTTCACCTCGGCCATTTCGAATGTGGCGCGCTCAGCAGCAGATTGATGCGGTGCAGAGGTTATGATTATGCGCGGTCCCGCAAGGGAGAGGTCTGAGGAATCTTTAAACATTAAATTAAATTATTATTATTTAAATATATTTATTATGCAAAACCCGCGACCAAACCCGGAAAAATATGTTTGAAAAAATACCACCCGCGAATCCCCTTTTTGCATCGGGTCGGGTACCGATGCAGGACTCTGATCCCCGCATCATCCGCCTGTGTGCATCAAAGACGCAGACTCATCGTTCCCACTATAGGGGTGGGTGTAATAAGAAGGCAAAGTTAACGTTCAGTGTGTTGCCGGGAGCATATAAGGATTTATCCACGATGTTGAAAATGTAAAAAAAAAAATTGAAAATGTTTTAGAACATAGAGATAAAAAGGTTTAATGTTTTAAGGTGGTGACGCTACTCAGCCAATCAAATCGGTGCAGTCAGTGAGCAATTTCAAATGGCGTGCTCAAAAAAGAGAAAGGTAGACAGCGAAAACAGAGCATTTAATTAAATGTTCTCTTATTGGACCTCTTTGAAATTGTATACCCCTGCATTAGAGCAACAACAACAATAATAATAATAATAATAATAGCAGTAATAATTGGGAGGGGGGGGCATGGCTGTTCTTATGTTCTCTGAGGGGAGGCTCACCTTCCCACACTTTGAAAACCCCTGATTTAGACTCTTGGTGTTGGACTTCTGTTCCGTGTAGTGGTTAATGGTTAATATCGTCTGTTGGCTGAGTTTCTTCCCGTTAAGTGGGTATGCATCATTAATAGGTTGTTAAATGTTAAGAAGCCTTGAGACGATGTTGCGTCTGCCCCATAGACTGTATATATAAATGGACGTAGGGTCCGTGACGTCACCCATAGGATTATGCAGAGTTGCAGAGAAGCCCTTAGTAGGCGGAATCGGCCACTAACGGTTAGACAGTGACAAGAGTTCAACTCCCGCCTGCTCCAAATAAGGGCAAAGAGGCGGAGCCGAGGCGGGACCTCCTGCCACCGAGCTGGAAGTTCCAGAGCTAGCTGAAGCTACCAAGCTAAGCTAACATGCTCCCCATCTGCACACTGCCGTCGCATTTTACGTTTCTAAGGTAAGCGGACATGAGACTATTCAGCAAAACTCTAAATAATAAGTTATTGAGCTTTTAGCATAATACTTCAGAATCTTAAAATCCCTTAACGTTTGTATGCAATTGTGCTAAATTCAACACTGAAATCAAGCAAATATGAATATGTTTGCATGACATTAGTTATTTATATTTTGATATCACTTAATTATACGTTTAATACATTTAAGTCAAGCTAAGGTACATGTGATGGTAGCTAGTTAGTGCTCTTACCTGTGAGGCCTCCTCCAAACAGCATTATAACCAGACTGTATCATTAAAACTACAAGTACCAGTTCTAGATCCTTGACTTTAGACAAACAATTCAAAAGACAAAATGTATTTAAAGACCAATCTTTATTTGAAGGTACCTCTTAACCTCGAGCTATTGGAGCTACAATGAGCCGTTAAAGGCAGAGAGTGAAATTCAGTGAATACACGTAGTTTACAGAGATGCTGTATGAGAAACCAATGTGAGTTTGGAAAAATGCACAGTATAAATCTATTTTAGTATACCTCAACAATGGAATTATGATCAGTTGAAATGGCCATGACACCTCTCCTTTAAAGTGGACCTATCATTAGACCCTCCAGAAAAACGCGGGCTAAAATCCTTGATTATGCGATTAAACATGCGGGGTTTTTATGTGATTTTATGCGGTGAAGTTGCGAAATATGCGGAAATATGCTAAATATGCGAAAAGTTGCGAAATATGCGGGAGGCGGAAAAAAGGTGATTCTTCTCCCACACCCTGTTACTAGGCTACTACTGAATGAAAGTGAGCCCTTTTAAAGAGTTCCTATGATAAACAAGCATACTAGAAGCAAGATACATCACAAAGTGTTATTTATGTATTTGTATATGGGCTATTTTAATCACTCTCTCTCTCACACACACACACACACACACACACACTCTTCTCCGCCTCATTCTGTTTTCATTTACTCGTTCGTTATCTGACCAGCTTCAATCTTGTAGGCTACTCACCTCGTTTCTTGTAGCCCTCGAAAGGGTTTTGGAGGTTGATGCCTCGGTGAACGTGAGTTGTTTGACTTTCTTGTCCGCAGCAGCAGAAAGCATTTTAGAATGTTTGAATGAATCAAAGTGGGTCGTCACCGTTGATTTTCTCTTATGCTCCAACACACAGTTGCACGGGGTGCAGAATAGTTTCCCCCCACTTTCGTGCAAGACATCGGGGTACTGCTTTGCCCGGTCTTTAGCAGAAATGTTCGTAGGCAAATGAGATGGATTCGATTTGTTCATCTTGGTCAGAGCCGTATAATAGTATATAATAATAATAGTATAATAGTATATAATAATCTATATGGCGCTGATCTTGTTGTTTTCTCTCTCGTGTGAGTTCCACACATTCACTCTACGGTGTTGTTTACCTGCGCGAGCTGATGACATCACTACTTCACGTTAACTTTTTTTTCCCTCAACTTTGTGTGGAAAAATGCGGGGATTATGCGACCTTTTAATAAATATGCGCCCTTTTAAAAATCTGCGCCATTTTGCTGATTATGCGGTAAATTATGCGATCGCATAATCGCGTTTTTCTGGAGGGTCTATATCATGCTATATTATAATAATATAGTGTAGGACCATACCTATATAAGGCATATTTATACTTTTTTTTTTTCAAAATACCAAACAGATCATGCATTTTAGCCATGCCTCATTTCGCTCAATTTGCACTTTTTTACCCCTGTTTTTGCAAGGGCTGATTCTGTGAGAACAGCACCACCTACAGGCCTGGCATATGTACTACATCGTCTCCAGCGCTTTCGAACGGCAATGGCCGTGGCTGTCTCCTCCTGATTGGTGGAGTTGGCCCAATAGCCGCAGCGCCACCGTCCTGACGTCAGGACAGTGTTCAAATCTGGATCAGTTTTTATCAGATCCGTTGCAGCCCCTTTTTTTAGAGATTTGGGTATGGAGGAAAATAGAGAGGGTTGTGTTTTCTGACACCTGGTGAGTTCCCTGGAACACCGGGGACACATATTCATGTGTAAAAGACGTACAAAAGTGCATTTTGCATGATAGGTCCCCTTTAAAGGATCTTTTTATGTAATCTATTTAATTTCTTGCTGAGCTTGGTGTAGTTGTAAGGACAGACCTTACAAAGTAGCTTTAGCTAGAAATGCTGTGCTACTGTATGGGATATTTATCCATGGGATATTTATCCATGTTATATAAGCGTCTTTGAGCATTAGGAAAAGCACTATATAAATCCCATGTATTATTATTATTATTATATACCATGCTTGCTCATAAAATGAAATAAAAAGCATCTATGTCTAGGGCCTCATAGCACTGCCTCCACCTCATGACATTGTTTTTGGGGATTTGATTGGCTACTATAAAACACAATATCAGCGAAGGTGGGTCCTGCATTATTATCACACGTTGTGCACTCATCTTGTAGGATTCCTGTGTCAAAGTCTTCTTGTAAGACCTATATTAGTGTAGTTCTTATATTGTTCACATTTGTTGAAATAAAGTGTGCTGAAAACACGTGTTCTTGTATTTCCATCTTTCTCTCTGACTCATGCAGTCATGTGTCCTTTGGTGCGTTAGCTTCACATAATAGGCGGGTGTGTGCATGGAGACTATTGTACAGCAGCAGCACAGAGAAAGGAACAGAGTGCAGAGTAACACCTATGGAATGCCATTTAAGCCAAAATGAAATAAATACATAAATAATTAAATAAATACATATATATATATATATAAGTAAATATGCCTATGAAATAAATACATATGGTTATGAAATACATTTTGAAATAAATAAACGAAGCAATACATTTATATAAATGTAAATGTAAATACACATTTATTTATTTCAGGGGACTTTTATTTCATAATGCCACATTTATTTATTTCAGGGGACTTTTATTTCATAATGCCACATTTATTTCACAGCTCTTTACATTTCCATTTCTTATATTCAAATGAACAGGGTGTGGCTAGCTCACAGATCCAGACCAAAGCAACAGCACCACACATTTTCAAATGAAATGGCGGTCCGCTCTCCCCAGCAGAGTGGATTTAAAAGCAGCAGCAAGCGGAGGAATCACTAATAAATGTGAGTATTGGGTTTCAACTGACTTTACAATAACTACAACACACAGCAAACCCAAGGGGCATTAAAACGTACATTTTCGTTTAAATAATAGGGATAAGTACGTAACGTTAGTGACGCTAACTAGCTAGCTGGACGTGCTGCATTATTGGTTTACACCTATTATTAAAATCAGTTAACCTGTTAAGCACTGAGCCTGTTTTTCAGGTCTCAGGCTCGAAAATGACATTCCCAGAACAAATGACCATATCTTCCCTTCTAAAAGGGTTAAATTAATAATCTTTATTCTCAAAGTAATGATAAACCTGTGAGTTGGATGTAGAAAAGTCAGAATCAATATAGATGTTTTTTATTTTAAAGAAAATTCAGATTGAACATAGTAAAAAACTGTAAATTATAGTGTCCGTCCAAAAATTATTTTTTACTTATAGTGAAAACTACCCTTGGATGATGGGTTAGTAGACTGAAAGCTTTAGGAATCCAAAGTACAACATATAATAAGTACCCTGTATCAAGATTGATGCAAAACAAGTGAAATCTGAGAGATTTTGCCAAAAAAAAACACTTCTGGGGTCATTTGGGTGGATTTGACCTATCTCTGGCCCCCCTTGGTCGATTTTTATGAATTAAATCTCTTTATAACCGCTAGAGCCAATGGAATCGAGGGGAAGTTCTACATACATCAACACGTTAACAAATAAGGAGTGAGAGTGACGCGTGGCCAAAACCGGAAGCTGCATACACTCTGGTGGCTACCATTAGCAGCTAACTTATTTGCTCCGAATTTTAGATAAAAATGGAAATTATGGATTATAAATAATTTTTTCAAACCTACAGTCACATTATCAACCCATGGATCAACCTATCCAGCCTCTTTTTTTCTCGTTTTAATGCCATTGAACACGTCTTTTGATCTAATTGACAGCTACGGTGAGACGATCTGCCGTAAAAGCTCCGTAAAGGTACGTGTTGTGATGTCTGTGTTTGCTTTCCCTGTCGCGAGTTCGGATCGCTCAGTGATGATACTATACCCTTTATAATCTGTGGAGTCTCAGCTTTAATCGGATATATTGTATGTGCAGCTACGATAAGTAATAAGGGTATCTTTATCTTGAGTTGTGTGCGTTAGAATTTTTTCGCTCAGGGGTCATTTAGACGCTTCTTATGAGACTTGTGTTTTGTTTTGGTAAAAATGGTTCATATCTTCAGTTAGCTGAGATTCTTCCCTTTAATCTGGGGCTACACATTAATAGTTTCATAAATGTTAAGAAGCCCTGAGACATTGTCTCGAAAAAAAAACGGTGGGAGGGGTCCAATGGGGGGACCGTAACAGTAAACCAAAACAGTATGTAATTTAAATAATCATTTAGGGATTGTTTGTCTGTAATGCTTAGAATTTTGCAATCATACTTTTGCAGCCATGTGTTTATTATGATTCATTCATTTTTTTATTTTTCTCTTTTCTCTGTGATTCGGACAATTCTGGAGAAATGGATCTGCTGGAGAAGGACCCCTAACGGCAAATCAGCAGGACAGAGCTGCCATCCACCTGGACCCCCGTGGTGCTGGAGAAAGCAAAACAGCGATCAGGGACGTCATCCACCCAAACCTCTGTTTACTGCCGTCCTACAGACGTATGAGTGTAGAACTGTAGAGATCATCACTGCTGTCACTTTAGCCTTCAAATTAACAAATTACATCTGTGTACTACTCATTTTGCATATACTGTATATACTTATTACATTCCTGTTAACAGTTTATTTATTTGCAATAGTGTCGAGACTTAATCTACGATTTGTATTATATTATTTAATCTACATTACATTACATTGCATTTAGCTGACGCTTTTATCCAAAGCGACTTACAATAAGTGCATTCGACCAAGAAGATAGTTTATATTTATCTATATGTTATCTTGCACTTTTTTGTGTCTTAGGTTTAGAATTAGATTTGTATGTCCTTTGTTTTCATAGATATTTAATGATTATTGCTTGGTTCTGTCTGATTCCCCAAAATTCTTATCACCAAACACCTGCTTCTCTATACTTGCTGCACGCATAATAAAAAATAAACAACTTGATAAACCCACTTTTGCTGATATTTGTTTTACTGCTGTTGATGTTAAATGACATGAATATTCTCATAATAGTGGAATAATAGGATATCTCTAGCTCATTAAACTGTCTTAAATTCTGTTTAATTATATTAATACAAAAAATAGGGCATAGAAAATGTTTAATTGTGTATTTCAGCAGAGCAGGGGGTCACGGTGGTGCTGGACCTGGAGGTGCTGACCTGGTGTAGGTAGGATATCATCTGGACTGGTTTAGGGGAAGAAGGAGAATATAAACAGTTATAAACCACAGCTAGATATTAAGATTAGAAAACTAATATTGTTAAGAATCAATCTTTACAACATGCTTTTGTTCATTTAAAAAACATATTGTTTTATTAGCACAGAAAAATTAAGACTTATTTAAAATATGAAATAATATGATTATATGATAATAATTCAGCTATATTGTAAGAAATTAAAATCAATGTGTAATGACGTAATTTAGTTTAAAAGCTTAAAACTGTTTTATTCTGAAAACATTTCCGGTTAGCATTCGTCTGTGGCTAACGTTGTTGCTAAAGTTTATTCTGAAAAGCATTACCGGAAGAAGTCTCCGGAATATCAACAGTGAGCTTAACTTCCGGTTTTATGTTAGCAACGATTACAGCCGTTAAAATGCATTAAATAAAAAGTCATGAAAGAAAGTATGAGGAGAAGAGGCGTGTGGAGTTATGCAATGAATATACAACGTCTAAATCCTCTGTTATGCGCGAGATCGGACACAGAAGAACACAGGGAGGGAGGTTCCCTTTTTACGTCAACAGCCGCCATGAAAGGAGGAGCCATTTCATCAGATATAGACGGGGGGTTCCTGGCTTGTCGGTCTCTTCTTCACCCCTGCACCACTGCGAGGCAACAGCTGCTCTGTCTCCACCTGTACTCGCTCTGTTTGTTTCATTACCGCGCTACTTAAAGTACCCATTTGAACCTTTTGAGAGACTCCATTAGTCTCTTTATTTTTAAGCTTCTCTCCTGGACGCGAGAACAACGAATACATCTAACAAAATACATAATTTACTTGTTAACTAACTAATGTAACATTACTGGTGGCTAAAGGAACAGCTTAATCTTATTTACCTGGCCATCGTCCTCTTTATTTCATCGCCATCGGTGATCTCCAATAAATGGTTGAATTTATATGGTAAAAGTAAAGTTTCTGGATCCTTTTCAGCTGAGTTAGCTTGTAAGCTAATTTGTTATTGCTTCTGGATCAGCGCAACAGAACAGCGGGTATCACGTGACGTAAACAGGAAGTGCTCCGATAGACCATCTCATTTCATAGGCCGCTCAGTCTAGCCTACCCGGTCTATGCTGGGTCCTCCGAAGGTTGCGGCCCCTGAATTGAGACACAGGGTGTTTCTCAATCGCGAGTAAAGCTGCTTCAGAGCCACTATTTCAAGCATACTACGTCATCGAGTGCCGCCGAAGTACTGTTCCAATCTCCAGCATACTTGGAAATCTACCGAGCCCGGCGTACTCCGTTTGGAGAAATATCGAGGCTGCACATGAGTAGACTCCGTGGTCTTAAAATCCCCACAATGCTTTGCGCACGGACCAATTTCCCCAAATCTGTGGCGGAAGATGTAAGGCGGGGCCTCTCATATGACGCACACCTGCACACTTGCTAGTGTGTTCCACACTTCATTTTCCGAATGCCAGGAAGTATTCTTGACTCACTTCTGAAGCAAGATGCTCGGCAGACATGTGCTACCAAGCAAGCGTACTCGCGATTGAGAAACACCCACAGCTTGTAACAATAAATTGTGAGTCAGTGTTGTGGTGCTGTTGCTTTGGTCTGGCTCTGTGAGCTAACCACGCCCCGGTCATTTGAATATAAGAAACGGAAATGTAAAGAGCTGTGAAATAAATGTGGCATCATGAAAAAAGTCCCCTGAAATAAATAAATGTGGCAGTATGAAATAAAAGTCCCCTGAAATAAATAAATGTGGCAGTATGGAATAAAAGTCCCCTGAAATAAATAAATGTGGCATTATGAAATAAAAGTCCCTTGAAATAAATAAATGTGGCATTATGAAATAAAAGTCCCCTGAAATAAATAAATGTGGCAGTATGGAATAAAAGTCCCTTGAAATAAATAAATGTGGCATTATAAAATAAAAGTCCCATGAAAAAAATAAATGTGTATTTAAATCTACATGTATATATATGTATTGCCTCATTTATTTATTTCAGAATGTATTTCATAACCATATTTATTTATTTCATAGGCATATTTATATATGTATTTATTTAATTATTTATTTATTTATTTAATTTTGGCTTAAACGGCATTCCATAAACACCTGCATACTGTCTGACTGTAAACAGACTGACTTACACATATAGTGTCCACAACAGTGTGTGTGTGTGTAGCATCTTTTTCAAGGAAGATTGATGAACAGGGTTGCAAACTCATCAGGCATGAAAAAGGTGTCAATGATCCGAAACCCCGAAACTTTAAACACTTCTAATAAAGCTTTAAACACTATGGATCCCAAATTGCAGATCAGCCCGCCTGAGTCAGACGAAGATCTACGCAACGATCTTTTTTGCATGGCACAGCAGTCGGATCACAGCCAAGCATCCGAACGGAGCCCAGGAAGAAATCTATTAGAGAAACGAAGGCTAAAGCTAACGTTAGGAGTTAGGGACAATGTATGCTAGTCATGTTTGACATGTTTTGTACATAAGTAAAGTATTTGAGTATACGTACTTTATTACTTTCCAACACTGTCAGAGGATAACAAGTATTCCTCTTGCCTCAGACCGCAGTTAAGTTTTCAGCATGCATTGCACTTGCACTGAATGCAGAGTGATTTGCTACAGCATCACCAAAGGTGGGACTCCTGAGCTGCAGTCCGCTCACCCCCTAGTGAAGATGTATCCAAGCGGCAGGAAGTGAGGGAGCAGTCCGGGGGAGAGATAGTTAGCTAATTCACTGTGGTCTGATAAACAGGCCATATGTTTTTTTCTCCAAACTAGAGTTGGTTTGATAAGATTTTGTTGTTATCATGTGGACGGCGATATTCTCTCTATACATCCATGACGCAGTCACACAGGGCTACGTTGATGCGGAAGTGTGCAAGGGTGTGGTAAATCTCAACTGGGTTGTAAACACGATAGATGCGACCCGTATCAATCAGAATATTTTCATACAATAAATAAAAGTGTGCATTTAAACATACTAAATGTGAAATCAGACACATCTGAAAGTCCAAATTAATGCACACACACACACACACACACACACACACACACACACACACACACACACACACACACACACACACACACACACACACACACACACACACACACACACACACACACACACACACACACACACACACACACACACACACACACACACACACACACACACACACACCTGTTGTTCTCTGGTCATATGTAGCTGCAGTATGTGTCAGGCTGCTCCTCCACATCAGGGAAATGATTCCCACACACTGATGCCTGCTAGATTGCAGGCTTTGAAAAAGGGAGAGCTGCATTCAAGCACACTTGACAACAGCAGCCTCCAGCAGTTTGATAGGTAAAGCAGCAAAGGCAGAAAAACAGAGAAGAGGTGTGTTCTTATAACAGCGGTCACATCATTTTGGCTTTATCAAACTTCCAGCGTGGAGCAATCTGAAGAAGAGATGTTTTTGATGGCTTGTAGAAGGCCTACGAGTCATTTCGTAGTGATTGTGTAATTTTTCTCAACAAACAAGTAGAATGAAGCAGTCACTGTTTAAAAATAGAATTGAACAGAGGCCAAATGAGACAGCATATGACAGCTGTGTCATTTCATGTTAAAAAAAAGCATGCCATCAGAATAGCCACAACAAACTGTGAAGGTGGTAATCCTAGACTACAAATACTGTCAGAAATCCTTTCACATGTATCTCTGTTAATCTAACTTTAACCATTCCAGGCCAATGGCTTTTCCTACCAGACCAATGCATATATCATAGTTAGTGTGAATGCTGTTCAACAGCATTCCACTATTGTTCTTCAAATCTTTATTAGTGTGAATGCTGTGCAACAGCATTCCAATTAACTATAGTTAATTTGTCATTCAAAAGAGGCAACCGGAAGACAGACTGCATGATATACAAACAACAAATAGCTACATGCTACAGCTCGAGCCAAGCTCACAGGGATGAACTATGCCAATATTTTAACAGTATCGGTGCAGTGCCTTTTCAGTGGGGCAAGATATAGCAAATATGTGTGCCTATCCTGCTATTTGTGTTTATTCTTTTAATCACACAGCGTTAAGAAAAAATAGAAATGTGCCTACATAACGGGGGGTTACGTATTGTAACCCTAGTTATATAAGCACAGGCGGAGCCCTCTACTGGACTCTATGGGTACTACCTCTTAACCATACTATGCGAGCATTCACCTACTGAGATATCTATAAACGTAGCCGGCCCCTCGGGGCGGGCCTACCTGAATGCGCGCGCAAGCCCACCGTATATAAGGCGACCACGCCTCCTGACTGTCATCCTACACCCTCTTCAGCGAGCGGTATAGGACAGACAGGGCCCCGAGTAGAGGGCTCCGCCTGTACTTATATAACTAGGGTTACAATACGTAACCCCCCGTTATATCTTACACAGGCTCCGCCCTCTACTGGACTCTATGGGTACAGTGGGTGGAGCCCTGATGCATAAACGCCCTGTCGTCCAACAACATCGACCCATCACACTGCCCCTGACCGGCTTTTGGTTAACAGCCACTGCACCGCAACTTCTTCTCCTCCGGCTGTGACCGTGGAGAAGTCGGGGCCGCAGTTTACTTGGCTGGTAGAGCACACTCAGACACGCTTACCTTGTGAAGAGTGTGCATGGAAAATAGTGGGGGAGAGTCCTCCAGCCCTGTATGGGGCTTACTGCGCACCATGTTTTCCGGGTCCCTAAGGAGCATGGGAAAACATAAGTGCATTATGTCCAGGGGGGGGTCAGATATCTACTGAGCCACACCACGTGTAGAGTGTGCATGGACCCCAGTGAGGAAGGCTCTCCCCGCCTGTCCATAGGCATGTGAAATGCACTCGCAGAGCCATCCTGTCCGGCGTTTCTTGGACAGAGCTGTACCGGCCACACCATCCCAAAAGCACACAAACAGCTGTTCAGTGCGCCTAATGGAAGTCGTGCGCCCTACATAACATGCCAGCACACGCACCGGGCAGAGGAGGTGCAATTTACAGTAGCCTCCCTGTCCCCAATATCGGGTGGAAGAATAAAGCCGTTTAACTGTATATGAAAATTATTTTTTACAATGGACTACGCTTAGCTAACAGACTAATTTCCACCACTCATGGACCACACCCACCTTTTCTTTGAAAAACTGGCTGACATACTGTCGCCCTTTAGTCCCTCTCTCTTTTCTTTCTCTCCTTTCTTTTCTTTTTGAAAGCCTGACTTTGTGAGTCGTTGAGACATGGTATACTACACACGTAAGTACTAGCATCCCTGCTCACATGCTCTCTCTCTCTGTTAGAAAGTGCCGTTTGGAGGCGGAGGCGGGACCAAACCATTACATGTAAATAGAAGGGGGTGTACAGAGGCTTTGGATAATTAACTTTTGGAAGAAAATAAGTTAAATTAATTGTAAGTTTAGTGAGTACATTATCAAATAACATTATATTAATGTTAATTCTTGATGAATGATGAAAGGTTACTTAAACATTTTTTTCTTAATGTTCTAAAATTGTTTGGGCCCCCGTGGTGAGGGTGTTTGGGGTGGCCAATAGGGTGGCCAGGATTCAGCCACCCCCCAGCTCCGCCACTGCTTTCCCAGCCTTGGCTCTCGGCGTCTCCATTGGCCGTCTGTCTGATGAGCGCAGGTGGTGACAATCTCCAGTTGACTGTGGCGTGTTGTCCAGCTGATCCGGAATGACGGAAATAACCCAATTGTTGTCCGGTGAAAACAATGCTTAATCCATTGTGATGTAATGATTCTTATTGTCCATTTTCACTCGCAGAGTACGATTCAACTTAATGTAATGGCAATTTCGTTGTTCCAATATCCTATATTCCCTTTGCCATTACTTTCACAGGAGAATGAGTGATCCAGACGCAGACACAAACAGACGATTTCCGGTCTTGAGTACAGTTTAGAATGATGTTTATTTTCCGCTTATATTACCAAGGTTTAATTATTCTGTTCAGTCAATGGTTGTGGTATCAGAGCATCTGCCGGGCTGGTTGAATTGGTGTGCTCTTCCTCCTGTGTCCTCGTCCGTTCCTGTCACCTGTGACCCCTTTTATACACCCAGTGCAGCTAACCCCCGCCACCAAGTGTTCAAAATAATATTGCACCATAAATATAAATAAAGTAAACTGACACGCCAACTACACCCATAAAATGGCTCCTACACAGTCAGTTTTCTTTTAGAAATTGATCCTATTCATCCTACTGCTGTTATTACACTCAAAACAAGACTTAGCAACAGTTTAACACTACTTAAAGGTGGGGTAGGTAATTTTTGGAGAAACCAGCTCGAGTGCCCTAGAATTTGAAAATACACAGCCGGAAAAAATATGCCACTTCCTTACAGAGCCCCTCCTCCAACACACACGAACGCGCACATGACCAATGAGGGCACGAGATAAGTTTGTGCACAGATGGAAGGCTGACAGGCAGGTAGGCCATCCAGTTATTTTAGCCGGGCCGGCTAAAATGATTGGTCGTGCTTTTTACAGTACTACGGCTTCCACAGATGATATTTTTTTAGGAATTTTTGTCAAAGCACTTAAGATATTCATTGCTATCGGGATGTTAAGAGCATTCCATGGAATATAACAAAAAGTGTATCTCGAGCCGGTTTCTCAAACTTACCTACCCCACCTTTAAGGTACTGATCTGCTTGTAAATTACCTTTAATATGTCTAACCTTGTTGTGTCTCGTCAGATTTGTTTGTATTATTTCTGTGTTTAGTTTATATTGTCAAGTCCGCGTCTGCTAACCCTTTTTTGTTGTCTGTCATTTCCTGTTTTACTTTGTGAATCTCTTCTCTCATTTCAGGTAGTTTGACTCCTACCTTGTCGGTGTGCCCCGCCCTTATTGTTTGCACCTGTAGAGTCCCTTGTGTGTGTATTTATTCCCTGTTTTCTCTGTACCAAGTGCCAGATCGTTTCGACTCTTGTGTTGCCTGTCAGCCAGTTGTGTTCTGTGCTACAGTGTATTTAGGTTAGCTTTTGAGAAGTCATTTGAGAGTTTTTGTATTACCTTGTAAATCACAAGTAAATCCTTTTTTTGGAATCATCTTTTGTCTGGAGTCGTGCATTTGGGTCCTATCATTTTTGTGTGTGCCCCAGTCGTAACACACCTTTTGTAGAAGTGATTGTGTTTGTATGCCAGTGTTTTCCTGTGGTGGAGTTTTAGTTTTGCACTTTTATTTTGAAGGGACTTTTGCCGGAAGTGAATAGAGAACGGAGGAGTATAAACACATGTGTAATAGAGATGGGCGAGTCCTGATTCATCCGGATCATTAACCCGGATCCTAGAAATGAGCTGGTCATGACGAGTCTCCCCTCTCCATTAACCCGAGTCCTTGAGTCCCACACTTGGTGTGACGTACAAATTAAAACTATAAATTGCGTCACTCGCTACTCTCTTTATAACATGTAAAATCACATTACAACGTACCCCAAGTCCATCTACCTAACCTTTAGCAAGTATACAGTCACAGGATAGCTGCCAGAAGTGATCGTTTGGCTCAGGGGAGGGGACGCGGATCAGTGAAACTTCCTGCAGACTCGTGGGGACTCAGAGGAGCCGACGGCTCCAACAGCAGACTCGCAGATTCGCAGATTCGCAGATTCGCAAATCCTGACTCGCTGCAACACACAGCGGATCAGACTCGTGCGGACTCGGAGCCGTAACCGTATAGCAGCAGATCCAGAGATCCAGCAGACTCGTCGTCATGCACGAGTCCACACAGCAGACTCGCAGATTCGCAGATTCGCAGATTCGCAAATCCTGACTCGCTGCAACACACAGCGGATCAGACTCGTGCGGACTCGGAGCCGTAACCATATAGCAGCAGATCCAGAGATCCAGCAGACTCGTCCGTCATGCACGAGTCCACAGCAGACTCGGATTCGCAAATCCTGACTCACTGTGTGTGCAACACACAGCAGTGCGGACTCGCAGACTCAGATTTGCCAAATCGCAAAATAACCCTTTTTTTTGTGATCAACATTTTTTATTAAAGCAAAATACACTGTGTAGCGGAGGTTAATATAACGTCAGTTTAATAGATAGATAGATAGTACTTTATTGATCCCAAATTGGGAAATTGTTGTTGTTACAGCAGCATAAGGCATTTTACAATAAAACAAAACTACAAAATATGCAAGAATAGAAATAAAAATAAAATAAAATATAAAATATACATGTCGAAATAGAAAATATACATGCAGATATTATATATATATATATATATATATATATACAAATATATATATGTATATTCAAAATATATGGAATAATAATATGCTCGTGAAATGCAACAACTTTTCGGTTTCACCAATAGGATTTCTACGGTCTTGGTCATGCTGACTCATATGACTCAAATGACTCGTATGATCCGGATCTCTTCAATGACTGACTCAGAAGACCCTGAGTCAGTAAAATGATCCGGATTTGCCATCTCTAATGTGTAATGACGGATGGATGACGGAGAGATGAACATAAAATAATTAGTTACATTGGGTTTTTAGCACCTGGCTGATAGGGGCACAAGGTTTGTTATTACTTTAATAAATATGTTTATTGATATTATGTGGTGTTATTTCGTAGTTTTGTGTCCATGCTTTTGAATTAGCAAAACTGCTATATTAGCCTACATGTGTTCTGCTCTGTTAGTTAGGGGGCAGTAGTGAGCTATTTTACAACGGAGCTGTCAGCTAATATAAAGACATACAGTAGCTACAGTAATATGTATGTGAGAGTAACTCTAGTTTATATGGGTTAAAACTGTATATGTGATTTAAAATAACACGCTACAAATTCATTAATGCTTATTCTGGTTATGTTCAGTTAAAAGGGGTTAAAAGGTAATGTGTCATGATTTATTGTCAGTAGGAGCTGTAATTGCATTATTTAGTTTTTATTAGAAATGTAACATTTACAAATGCAAGGAATGGAGATGTTTTATCTGTGAGATGGTGGCAAATTATTTGTTTTCTTTCGTTTCATAGCTCTTACGTTGGTACGTTGATACTTAATGTATACAGTACATGCTAGGGTGTACGATAAAAGGATACCATCAGTTCGAGAGTATGACCATTATTCAGCTGGGGACGCTACAGTAAGAGCTTCACCTCATCATTCCCACCACGCTCATGACCAAGGATGACTGCGGAGGGACTTGATGTGATGGTCTAAGGTTGTGACACCCTCTCACAAAATGGCATCAGACAACTCATCTTTAGACGATAGGGACACGGACCAGACAATGGATGCTTATAAGGACAGCGAAGAGGAGGAACTTCGCCGCTCTACTCGTCTAAAGACCCCCACGGAGAAGATGCTTGCATTTCAGAGAGAGGAAGCTCACAAAAAGGAGAAAAGGTTCATTCATATTTATGAACAATGGAAGATTCAGGCACGTAGTGCCAGAGATCAGTTAAAGTCAGACATTACTGAGAGCCAGATTGCAGCTATAATAGACACACTAGAGCAAGAAAACGAAAATGTTACTAGAGTGTATATGGAAATAAGTGATCATCTACCTCCATCCAATGAGACAAGACGTCGTATTGATGCCTGTGAAGCAGTCACTAAACACATTGTTAAAATAGCATATGAAAGGATAACAGGCATTGATGGAGATTTTGACAGCAAAGCAGTAAGGCAACGTCTTTGTGAGCTGCTTAACAAAGACTATGGTCGCTCCATCTACGATTCCACAGCCACACCCTCCACGCTCCAACTCCAGCCATCACTCTGTGTGCTCCATCGTAGCAGCCAAAAGAGCAGACGCTGCAGCAGAGTTAACAGCGAAGGAAGTAGAGTATGAATTGCTGTTGGAAGTTGAAAAACAAAATGAAAGGATTCAACTTCAAGAGGAGCAACAAAGGAGAGAACTCGAAGCTCAGAGATGTGAGTTGGAAAGACTGAAGGCAGAAAATAATATAAGAGCTGCACGAGCTAGACTTGTAACCTATGACCAGGAAGTAATGCAGGAACATAGTGTATATTCTTCTGATATCGACCCTAGAGAACAACGTGTATTTCCACAGCAATATGTGAATACAGCTGTCATCCAGCAGCCCACTAATGTTGCAGTGACAACATCAACTCCACAGACAGATGTGATTTACTTGGCTCAAGCAGTCCAGGATAGCATTACTCTGAACAGGCTCCCAATACCAGAGCCACCTGTATTCACTGGTGACCCGATCCATTTCATTGAGTGGAAGGCTTCATTCACATCACTCATAGACAAAAGGAAAATGTCATCAGCTGACAAACTCCATTATCTGAGAAAGTATGTAGGAGGTCCAGCCCGAAGAATACTTGATGGCATCTTCTTCAGAAGTGATGAGGAAGCCTATAATGATGTATGGAGCAATCTCAACCAAAATAAAAAAAACTGTCAAACTGGCCAAAATACACACAAAGGATGCTGATGGATTGCGGACCTTTGCTGATTTCCTAAACTCATGTCAGGAAGCCATGCCCTATGTTAAAGGTCTGGACATTTTGAATGACTGCGAGGAAAATCATAAACTGATTCAAAAGCTACCTGACTGGACAGCATCACAGTGGAACAGAAAGGTTACTCAAGTCATGAGAAGTGAGCAAGAATTTCCAAACTTCCAGCAGTTTGTCGATTTCATGTTAATGGAAGCAGAGATTGCCTGTAATCCTATTACTTCATTCCGTGCTCTCCACTCAGCAGAGTCGAACTCAGAGAAACATCATCTGAAAGAAAGGAGAAGTAAAATGAGTGTTCTCCACACACAGACAGCCACAGAGACTGAAATTAAAGGACAGGAAAAAACAAGTTTAAGGCCTCCATGTATGCTATGTCAAGACAGTAAACATGGTCTGCTCTATTGTCCTGAGTTCAAAAGTAAATCTCTGGACGAACGAAGGAAATATGTGAAGGAAAATAAACTGTGCTATGGCTGTCTAAAGCCAGGCCATAATGCAAGGGACTGTCGTCACAGACACTCATGTGACAACTGCAAAGGAAAACATCCTACATCTCTCAAGGTTCAAGGTTCAAGGTTCTTTATTGTCAATCTGACATAGCTACAGAGTAATTATGCAGTTGAAAATCTTATGTCACAGGCTTCTCCAACAATGCAACATAATAACATAACATAATAACAATAAGAGCAAGAGCAATACAAAAATAATAATAGTTATAAAAATGAAATAAAGTTATGATGTGGAATAGTGCAGTATGAGTCTATATACAAGTTATTGGAATGATATATATATATTAGGTATTAGATACATACTACTGAGTAGCAGTTGAATGTTTGAAGTTGTTTCAACAGTTCAATTTTTTAACAGTCTCACTGCCCGCGGGAAGAAACTGTCTCCGAATCTTCTTGTCCTTGCCAGGATGCTGCGGTAACGTCTGCCAGACGGCAACAGAAAGAACAGTTTGTGGCTGGGGTGATGGGGGTCTTTGATAATCCGTAGTGATTTCTTCCTGAGCCGCTGGGAGTAAAGGTCCTCCATGGATGGCAGCTCCGTCCTGGTGATGTGCTGTGCAGTTTTCACCACCCTCTGTAAAGCCTTACGATCGAGGTCGGTGCAGCTGCCGTACCAGGCCGTCATGCTGCCAGTGAGGATACTCTCTATCGTGCACCTGTAGAAGTTGCAGAGTATCCTGGAATCCATTTTGAACCTCCTCAACCTGCGGAGGAAGAAGAGCCGCTGTCGAGCTTTCTTGGTGATGGTGGTGGTGTGAAGAGACCATGTCAGGTCCTCAGTGATGTGGACCCCAAGGAACCTGAAGCTTTTGACTCTCTCCACCGTAGTCCCATTGATGGCGATGGGGGCGTGTCCCTCTCCCTGTGTGTCTCCATGATGACAGCTACACTAAAGCCAACTCATCATCAGTCCTGAGTCAGAGCAGCACAGATTAAGCAGCAACCACACTGTCTTTTAATGTGAATACAGTGGAGCCATCTGAGAATACTTCAATGATTGTTCCAGTGTGGGTTTCTTCTGTCAGCAATCCAGGTATGGAAAGGCTTGTGTATGCGTTGCTCGACACTCAAAGTGATACGGTCTTCATTGAACAGGAAGTAAGCAACAGCTTGCAAACAGAGGCACATCCTGTGAGGCTGAAGCTAACAACGATGATTGGAAAGGATGCATTGGTGCACAGTGAAAGGGTCCAAGGTCTCAGAGTGAGAGGTTTTAACTCCACATTGTCATCGATCTCCCTCCAAACTACACTAAGGATTGCATACCAGTGAATCGAAAACACATTCCTAACTGTGAAACGGCAAGGCACTGGAATGATCTTTGCATAATAGCAGATGAAATCCCACCACAGCTAGATTGTGAAGTTGGCCTTTTGATAGGCTATAATTGCTCAAGAGCACTGGCACCACGGCAAGTAATCCTGGGAGGAGATAGTGAACCCTATGCAGTTCGCACGGATCTAGGATGGAGTATTGTGGGTTACACATCATCACAGAATGAGTCACCAAGCTTAAAAAACATGTGCCACAGAGTTGCTGTCAAGGAGCGCCCTCCAGTGACTCCAGCAGATGCATTAAGGGTATTGGAATCTGACTTTCAGGATGCCAATAAAGATGGAAAGACTGTCTCAAACCGGATACAGAAAATACATCTGAGTACAACTCCTCAACAGTGGAGATACGTCTCTACTAAAGATAACCCTGCTGACCTTGCATCTAGAGGTTCAAGGGCAAATGAGATTCTCACGTCCAGCTGGCTCACATGACCTCCGTTTCTATTGGAGAAGGACATACCACCAGCTGTGTTTCATCACAGAAATGCAGATTGGAGATCCTGAAATCAAAAAGATTCAGACACTAAACACACAAACAGTGGAACAAGTGAGTTTTTCAGACAGATTGTCAAAGTTTTCTTCATGGTCAAAGGCAACTCAAGCTGTCGCTCGTCTCATCCGTTGTGCTAGAAGAGATAAGTCAACGAATCACAGCACAGTACAAGAACGAGAGGATGCACAGCATGTCATCATAAAGGATTTACAGAGACAAATATATCCAGAAGAGATAAAGTTGCTCAGTAAGAAAACTCAGCTTCCTCGTCAGAGTAAACTGTACAAGATGGATGCATTTCTGGATCAAGACGGACTGCTCAAGGTGGGAGGAAGACTGAAAAATGCATCTCTCCTTGACTCACTGAAACATCCAGTGATAATCCCAAAGGACCATCCCATTACCAGGACAATAATAGCTCATTATCATGAGAAGGTACAACATCAAGGTAAAGGCATGACTATTAATGAGATAAGATCACATGGATACTGGATTCAAGGAATCAACAGAGCTGTGGCAACCTACCTGCATCAGTGTGTTACATGCAGAAAACTCAGGAGGTTCACAGAAGAACAGCGTATGGCAGACCTGCCGTCTGAGCGTGTTGATCCATCACCACCATTCACTTATTGTGGCATGGACTGTTTCGGTCCATTTCTCACCAAGCAAGGAGCAAAAGAGATACTCTTCACATGTCTCTGCTGTCGAGCCATTCACATTGAAATGTTGGACGACCTGTCAACAGATAGCTTAATTAATGGCCTGCGTTGCTTTATTGCCATAAGAGGAGCAGTGCGTCAGATAAGATCTGACCAAGGAACTAACTTTATGGGAGCCAAAAAGGAGCTAACTCAAGCTCTTAAGCAACTGGATGTTAACCGTCTTAACACATTCTTAGCTGAGAAGCAGTGTGATTTTGTCATGAACACTCCGCATGCAAGCCATGCAGGAGGTGTATGGGAACGTCAAATCAGAACAGTGAGACATTTTCTTCGTTCCACTCTTTCACTCTCATCAGGCAGGCTGGATGATGCCTCTCTGCAGACATTCTTCTATGAGGCTATGGCAATTGTGAACAGTCGGCCACTTACAGTTGACAATTTGAGTGATCCAAATAGTCAATCACCTGCTCACCATGAAACCATGGTGACCAATCACAGCCTTACCACCTCCTTACCACCTCCTGGTAGATTTATAAGGGAAGATATGTATGCTCGCAAAAGGTGCCGTCATGTTCAGTAGTCAGTACCTTCAGCATTGCCACCAGACAACGCTGGCATACTCCAAATAGAAACCTCAAAGCCGGTGACATCGTCATGGAGAAGACAGATCTGCCCAGGAACGAGTGGAAGTTGGCAAAAGTTATAGAGACAGTGACAGATAAAGATGGGCTAGTGAGAAGAGTCAAGATTCGTATTGGAGACCAGAAGACGGGAAAGGTGGGACAGTGTTCGGGAAAGCCGTCCATTCTCGAACGTCCAGTGCAGAAGCTGATCCTGCTCTTGGAGACTGTTTGACCACCCTCTTCACTGCACAACCATATCCTTTACAGCAGGGGTTTTCAAAGTGTGGGAAGGTGAGCCTCCCCTCAGAGAACATAAGAACAGCCGCGCCCCCCCTCCCAATTATTATTGCTATTATTATTATTATTATTATTATTGTTGTTGCTATAATGCAACATTATTATTTATTATTATCCAGTGGAATGCCCTTACCTACTGGCCTAGTTAAATCAAAATGGTTACTTATTTTTGTCTGGGCAGTGTAGTTTTACACACCATCTTATTTGACTTTCTCAGGGCAGACCCCCACAAAGAAAAAAATATATGTACACACGTAAGGTCATCATCTTAACAGTTTTTTATGCTCGAGTCATCCGTGAGCAGAGCATCAAGTTGGCATGCCTATTACAGCTGAATGCGGCGATTACCATCTTGTTCAGCAAAACGCCTCACAAACGTATTAAGATCCAAAGCTTTAGTGCGTTTTGATTCAATGCTGAGTACAGCCAAACTTGACAGTCTCTTCTCTGTCATTGTAGACCGCAAATACCTCATTCCTTCCGTGTACTTGGGTCCGAATGCTTCTCGTTTTCTGCCGCCCGTTCAATTGAAATCGCCGCCAATCACATTTCCTCGCTCGCGCCAGGGTTACAAGGCTCGCGTCTTGTGCTGCATTCACTTGCACTCGGACATCAGGGATTTTCTCTGATAAATGTCCGATGAGCCACAACTTTTATTTCAAAACAAAGCTGCCAACTGGGGTGGCCAGACGCTGTCTCCTCTCTCACTTTAGGTAACTTCACTAAAAATCGATCCATGTTGCCGCTCGCATAAAGTTAGCTGAAGTTAACGAGCTAGATTTCACTGTTTCTCTTTATTTTTTTCTCACGCTGCGCCTCCCCTGAAGCTCTCTGGCGCCCCCCAGGGGAGGCGCGCCTCACACTTTGAAAACCGCTGCTTTACAGTATGAATACTTATTCATGGACATTCTTATGGAATAAGAGTTCAAAGTTAACCAGTTAAGCCCCATGCCCCCGGTACCGGGGGCTAAACGCAACACAGTGTTTCCCCTATATACAAATAGTGGCGGTGCAGCGCCGCTGCTGAAATATGCGCACCACTGCTAGGGGGCGCCAGCCAGGTACCCAAAAAAAAAACTTTTACTTTTTATTCTTTTATTAAAATAATAATAAGTGGCGACCCTTTTTCATTTTTGATTGTTTGTTATGTGGATTTGTAGTATTTGTGTTACGCCTAGGGCGCCAGATCTGGGGGGCGCTGCGGTGGTAGCTCTGGGAGGGGAAAACATTTTTTTGACCGTTGGCGCTCATCCTAATTTTCGGCCTTGATGTAACAATATTCATAATTAAGTAAATGTAACACCCTTTTCACCCCGGTTACACTTTTCATTTGCCCTGTACGATGGGCGCTGTAAGTGATGAAAGTGGGGGATGTTGGCTTATCTGGCGCCCACAGCTCACAGCCAAAGTGCGAGCGAGGGAGAGGGAGAGAGGGAGAGAGGGCGCACCGGTACCGGCGCTGTTGTTATTAGAATCTGGTGCTAGCTGCGCTAACGGATATAAGAAGTAGATGTTTCTACAACCAGGGTGGAGGAGAGCTCTCCTGTCTGACTGAGAGGCTCAGTGAGGTAAAGGACTCTGAGGGTTTAGATAGTTAATTTTAGTCTAAGTTATCTCAGTGGGTCTCAAACAAATATGTGTTTACAAATTATGTAAACACATATTTCCAAGGCACTCCTTTATAATTATTAGGATCAATAAAAACAGGTTTGAAATCATTCCAATGTATACTATAGGACAGTAAACCAAAAATATCGTTTAAAGTTGGAGAGATACAAAAATATGCATAAATAAATAAATATTAACTAGGTAAAATAAGATATTAAGTAAGTAATTAAGTAAGTTACATTTATTTGTTATTGGCTATGGTAGGTTATTGGTTATGTTCCCATACTTATTTGATTATTAAAATGTAAACCGATCTTTTTCATATGGGTGTTTTAGAGTTGTACCCCCTAGATCAGGGGCCTCATTTATAAAGGGATATACGCTCCAAAAATGGCATCCACTAGTTTCGATTTATAAAATTCTAACTTGACGGGAAAATATGCTGTCCTCCACGCAAACTCTAACCCATGCGTACGCACTAAGCACACAAACGGGAGAGACGAGAAACTGCGACACCGTTGGCAGAAGGAAGAATGGAGAGAAATATGTGGAAATAATACCATAAATAAAATGTTACCTCTCATTTATCAAATATGAAGAATTCATTTTCAAACATTGATTAAAGCCAATCTTAAAATGATTAAACAAACGCCTGTTTGAGACTCCTCAGTGCACACAAAAACATAACTTGGAGAAATAAATAAATACGGATATGTTATTTAAAACCACTTCGAATATGTTGTGTTAATGTTATGAAATGTTTTCTCATAAATGATGCGGTAAGCAGGAGGACAGAATTACGTCTAAACTGACGCCGTTTTGCATTTCTATAGGTTGTAGATACGAGCATGGTTTTATATACTATCACGTTTAATCGTGTTTTATGCCGTTTGCCAAGACTTGATAAGTCGCTCGTAAAACACAGGAGGTATGGAAACTAAGAACACCATATGTGGTAAATTGTACAGCTAATATAACACAACACATTAGTTGTATTTCCTTTAACTGGTGGATTATGGATATATAGTTGCTGATCGACAGCTGGAACACAAACCACCAAATACAACAAAATCATTCAGATCCAGTCGTCATGACTCCACTCCGGAGGGATTCCCCGATCATTTCTTACAGTTTCTCATCAAGGGGGTGTCTCCTGTCCCCGGGACAAACACACTGCCTGAGGAAGGTTATGTGTATTTTTTTTGTCATTAACTTTTTTCGGACCACTTATTTATTTATTTTGGTGACGATCCGACCTCCATGCTGCTACACTGGTTCAAACTGCATCCACCAAACAATATGATTTATCTCGACCTCCCCAAAATAACCAAAATCTGACACGGTGTGAGATGTCTTTTTTAGCTGTTCTGTCCTCATTTCCTGCGATCTTCTTCATGCAGTCAGTCAGAATGAATGAATGAATGGGCGTTTCTTTGACTATTTATAGGCAAATATGGGCGTTACGAGTCGATTGTGATTTATAAAGGGAAACAGGCGTAGGAAGTGCCGTACGCACTTCCCTCGCCGGTACGCAATGTTTTGTGAATCGGAAAATGTCGAAAAAGTTCTGTACCTATTTTTTTGCTTTGTACTACGTAAGCAACCTTCCCACGTCAATCCTACGCAAGGCGTTATAAATGAGGCCCCAGGTCTCTAGTAATTGTGTGCTCAAAGTGCACCAGATTGAAGCATTTTACTTTAAAATGTTCAAATAAATCTTCCCGGGGGGGACCCCCCTAGAGGATGTGACGTCCACCCCCCAATTCAAACATGTTCATACAATACTGAATACATTTGAAGCCATTTTGACGTATATTACCTATGTCAATAAGGTTCTGTTTTTGTAGTGTATTTGTCTTTTGTAGAGATATTTCATTTATTCTTTATATAAAATCTCACCTAGGGCAGCAAATTTGCTAGAACCAGCCCTGAAGCCTTTCTTGTGCTGGCAGACACATAGAAACAAATTGGCGGGGCGCACTTCGCACGTGCACACACTCAAAAATTCCACGCGCTCCGCGCTCACATTATGCTGGGCCCACGTGCCTTAGCACCGCTGCTATGACTCCATCCTAGGGGAAACACTGCAACATCTTGCAAGAAACAGTGTCTGAGGTAGGGCTGTGCAATTAATCGTATTTTAATCGCAATTACGATTTTGGCCTGCCACAATTACGAAAACAACATAATCGGAAAAAACAATTATTTTGCTTTGCTAGGTTGTGACAGTGCACTGCAACATATTTTATTTTTATTTTGTTTTTAAGATATATCTGTTGTAATTTATTGTCGTTTATTGTTATTTGTAGCAATGTGTTTTTATTACATGTACAGCACTTTGGCTCGACCAAAAATCGCTTTTAAATGTGCTATATAAATAAAACCTGATTTGATTTGATTTGATATTTGATCTAATTAATTTTGGTCTCATTTATTTGTATTTATCATATTTATATATATTTAGTAGCTTGTAGAAGTGCGCTCCAAAATATTTGTTGATCTTGTTTATTGGTATTTATTATTTTGATATTATTTATTTAAATGTAAATATAAATGTATAATTTATTTTATTTATTTTTGTATTGGTTTTTCAGTTGAATTATACGTTCAGGGTAATCAACAGTTAAAAAGATACTGTTCAAATTATTATTTGTATTTGTTTTAAAGTTCAATAAATTGATTTTTTCAAAGTCAATGAATAATCGTATTTAATAATCGTGATATCAATTATTGACCCAAATAATCGTGATTATGATTTTTGCCATAATCGCACAGCCCTAGTCTGAGGGCTTCATAATATTTAACAAACTATGAATGTGTCATACCCACTTAACGGGAAGGAACTCAGCTATCAGACAATATTAACAACTTTTAGCTATAAACGAAACACAAGGATAATAACAAAGGCTCTGAATTAGCCCTGAGCGAAAAAATGCTAACGCACTTAGCACAGAACTCACGGTAAAATACCCTTATTACTTATCGGATCGCGACAGGGGAAGCAAAACACAGACATCACACCACGTAGCTTTATGGAGCAAACATGGGAGAAATGTCTTACCTTTTGTGTTTCTGATCAAAAGTTGTGTTCAATGGCATTAAAACGATAAAAACGCTGCTGAAGGTTAATCCATAGGTTAATCCAATGTGTCTGAAATGATTACTGATAATCCATCTTCATATTTATGTTAGTTGCTATGAGAGCTACCAGAGTGTATGACAGCTTCCGGTTTTCGGCATTCTGGCTACGCCTCACTCATTCACCAATGGGTAATGTTTAGATGGATTTTAGGAACTTCCCCTCGATTCTATTGGCTCTAACGGTTAAAAAGAGATGTCAATCATCAAAATCGACCAATGGGGGCCAGAGATACAGATGTAGCACTCCAGATAGGACTCCACCCAGCGGATTCCAACCAAAAACCCAGCGGATCCCAGTGGCTGGGAGATTAAAGCCCTCCCACTATTTCCTAAGAGGGCGTTGCCAAATTTCCGAATTTGTTCAATTTCAGGATTTAACCATGAGATGGCACTTCATTCACAAATACACAAAGACAACTGGATGTTGTAGACCTTAGTCTGTTTGCAATGTTTGCAGCTCTGCAGTTGTGTTTGCTGAATACTGTAGCATTTAATCACTTATTTGTTATGGTTTTCACAGGCTACTATAACGAAAAAACAAATAAAGTATATCTAATCTTATTATCTTAATTGTAATTCAATAATATATAGTCTTTATATATTAAATAATCATAATAATAATGTAAATGTTTACACTTCTTTATGCTCATACTTTTACCTTTACAATAGTTTGCTTTAATATGCAGTATCAATCAATCAATGTTTATTTATATAGCCCAATATCACAAATGTTACATTTGTCTCAGTGGACTTCACAGTTTGTACAGAATATCAGTATGACAATATGACACCCTCACATCGTACAAGGAAAAACTTCCGGAGAAAACCCACAGTTTAAAGGGGAAAATGGGAGAAACCTCAGGGAGAGCAAAAGAGATGCCGTGTGTAAATTGAAAAGATAATACATTTGCAACATAGGTAGACCAAATGTTTGGAAATGCATGTGTCTATAATAAGAAGATGAATCCACGAGGATATCCATCCAGGACTTATGATCCAGGATCCAGTTTAAGGTTGGTCGTATTGCTAGCTTTTGTTGCTACCTTTTTAAAACAAATGCGACACACCGCCCGGCTCATTCAAGTCAGTAGGTTCGCCTCGTTGATTTGGCTTAAATCCAAAATATTCCCACACCGGAGATGTGGTATTAGATTTTGCAACCAATTCCATTTAACTTCAAATTCCCCTCGAGTAAGTCACACGTTGTCCCCTGCTTGTCTCTATATTATTAATTTGGCTGCTACACTGTTGCACGCAGAGTTTCCTGACTTGGCTGTGTGTGAGCCCCGCCCCTCACAGCGCGCCGGGCTAAAATTCTGGTCACATCCTTATGTAACGCATGTAAACGGCAATTTATCGAGCTCAGAAAAGTTATCGAGTCCATTTTAATTTATCGTACGATAAGCCAATTTATTGATTATCGCGACAGGCCTAACGGCATCACAATTCTTCTGTATTCTACAAAATACTTATTTTCACCTCCCGTATTGCTTTCAACCCACCAGCTTTTATGGAGAAAATAAGTTATATAATAATTAACCAGAGGCATGTTTCTCACTATTTTATGCATAGAAACAACAGGCTACTGTGTGTGTGAGGAATCAGCTGTTTATTTCATATTAGTTCCATTAGCCGCGTTCACACCGGAGTACTTTCACCGTACTTTTCGCGTTTTAGTTCCGTGAGTACCCCTTATGTCGCGTTCACACCAAAAATCGTACTTAATCTCGGGTACTTTTACCCCCATTTTTAGAGCCAGCTCAGAGAGCGTACTTTTCTGTGGGTGAAAAGAGCTCCAAAAGTTCCCCAGTGCTGATTGGCTGGGCGAATTGCAAACCACGCCCGTACAACTCTGAAAATGTTGTGTGTAGACGCCATTGTTTTTCCTCGCTACAAAAACACAACGCTCCGTGCGTTGTGTTTGTTTTTGAAAGCAGTTATGGCAAGCATCAAGAAATGATGAGGAGGTGTCGGCGCTTCTGGAGATCTACGCCGAGGAGGCGACCCAGGGAATGCTACTGAAGCCAGTTCGGTAGCTTTCACTCGACCTGGGAATTGTGCACAGCCGGCTAAATATAAAGAAACTCAGGACTACAAACGGCGGATTCAGTGGCCAACGATGACTACCACGATGAAGGTAAAATCAACTACATGCACTGGGGTTTTAATCTGCACAATAATGGTCTCAGATGTACTTTTATTTGCTCAGTAGATCAAGCTAGCCATGCTAGCCATAATAGGCTAACACCGGCCCCGGCTAGCTACATCTAGCTAGCTAGATATTCTCCGCCGCTATGAAAACGTTTTGACTTGTGAATAACTGTGCAGTGTTTCTGTAATTTGCTTCACTAACTCATGGCACTAATCGTCTGTTTCAGGCGAGGATGGACAACTCTCGGGATTGGAAACAAGTGAGTTTTGCATTCTAGATCACAGCGCTTTGTCGTCCTCCTTACCAGCAACCAAACGCAAAGGTACACACACTGTAACTTTGTCTTGAAAGAACGTTACGCATCGAACTGATGTTCACAATCATGTTTATTTCATAATATTCATCATATTTTATGTTTAACTTGCCTCAACAACATTAAACAAAGTTCAAGCATACATGAAGCACTCTTCAAAAAGGAACAATCCTCCGTGTTTGAACCTCTTGAATCGCTGCATAGCCGATTTATTTGGACTGGATTATCCCAGAGAGGCCAAACATTCTTTATAACACAGTTTCAGATTTGTGAAACCTTAATTCTATTTGTGAAAATACAAAAAAGGGAGATTTCAGTGCTTTTTTTACATGTAGACCACATTAGACCACATTAGACCAGGTCCTGATCTAAAACCACTATACCTAGACTCATCAAATCTGGACTGGATTATCCCAGAGAGTCAAAAGATTCTTTATAACACAGTTTCAGATTTGTGAAACCTTAATTCTATTTGTGAAAATACAAAAAACACATTCCTAGTATGTTGTAAAACTACATGGCGACTAAGATCTTGTATATTGCTTATTTTCCCCTCTTAGGAAAGCGGACACGGGATGCGAATTTCTTTGACACCGCCCAGGCGTTGGAGGACCGGCGTGCCGTGGTGAATGAGTCGCTGCGTGGAGATCAGATGGTGCTGTTCACCAAGGCCCAGGAAACGGAGGACAAGATGCTCACCTCGATGGAGCGCCAGGCAGAAGTGTTCAAGCAGCAGATGGAGCGCCAGCAGCACCAGGATGAAGTGTGGGCGCTGCGCCATGAGGAAGCGTCGGCGCAGCGGCAGGATGAGCGACAAACTGCATTTAATAACAGTTTATTTGGTATAGTTTTTGTAAATACTGACACACGACACACAACGTTGCACTAAGGTGTGTATGCTGCTGAGACTATCCCTACACCTGGGACAGTTTATTTTATATTGTTATTACTGTTATGACTTTATTTTATATATAATGTTTACTGACATGTACAACTGACACTTTATTTACATTTAAAATTGTTCTATTTAATGTTATGTCTTGAGAGTGCAATAAAGAAAACCGACATGGCGATTAAGCTTATTTCTCCTGACACTTTATCTTTTGTGACCTGTGTAGCATCCTATACATCACATGTAAGTGATTATTCTGATACCATCATGTTTCATCGGTTATAAACTGGCAAAGCTTTATTTGTCATTTATTTATCATCAATGTTGCAACCTTGTGGGGGAATGGCAGCGGCACATACACAAATATGACAATTTATATCATTTTAAATATTATTTTACCTAAACTTTTAATTCCCCCCCATTTCACACAACACAACATGGAGTCCACTATGGGCCAAAACTAACATGTATGTTTGCATAGTGTTTATGGCAGACGGATGCAGTGGGTCTCAGGAAGATATATAATAAAGGTGGGTTTGCTGCTGAGACTCCCTACACCTGGGAGTTTATATTGTTATTACTGTTATTATATAGTACAACTGACACTTTATTTTATATTGACAATGTTTACTGACATGTACAACTGACACTTTAGTTACATTTAAAATATTTCTATTTAATGTTATGTCTTGAGAGTGCAATAAAGAAAACCGACATGGCGATTAAACAGATCCTGTATCAGCCATCCTACGGTGAAACATGGCAATCATGTGTGCTTTCCGTCGGCCAATCCTTTTCCTAAAGCTTTTGATGCTGAAGAAACTTTGCGATTATAGCATTCGACGTGTGGCGGCTCCGGATTTTTGTCGGACGCCTAATAGGCTCAGGCTCTGGCCGCATTAACGAAGTTACAAAGCTGTATAACATGAGCACAAACAGCACAACTTCAGTCGACTCCATCTCCATCATGTCTGAGGTCGGAAGGTAAACAACAGACAGTATACGCGGGAAGTTTTTCTTCTTCTTCTCTTGTTTTGTAGCGGATTGCAAACAACTTTAAGGTGCTTACCGCCACCTATTGTACTTGTAATCTTCCCTCATGGAAAAGTACTCCGGTGTGAACGCGATCTGTACTAAGTGCCCTGGGGTTAAAAGCGCCAGGGCTCTTAGTGCCGGAACTAAGTACAGGAAAGTACTTGGTGTGAACGCGGCTAATGTAGCAGTGTCCATCACTGCTCTCCCTGGTTGCAATACACAAAGACAGCAACTGTAAGCTTGTCACTCAGAGGGGGGTGGGGGCTAGAGATGGGTGAGTCCTGATTCATCCGGATCATTAACCCGGATCCTAGTAATGAGCTGGTCGTGACGAGTCTCCCCTCTCGATTAACTCGAGTCCTTTGAGTCCTACACCTGGTGACGTACAAATTAAAACTATAAATTGCGTCACTTGCTACTCTCCTTATAACATGTAAAATCACATTACAACGTACCCCAGTCTATCTGCCTAGCCTTTAGCAAGTAGGATAGCTGCCAGAAGTTATCGTTTGGCTCAGGGGAGTGGACGCGGATCAGTGAAACTTCCTGCAGACTCGTGCGGACTCGAAGCGGTAACCGTAGCAGATCCAGAGATCCAGGCAGACTCATCATGCACGAGTCAACAGCAGACTCAGATTCGCAAATCCTGACTCACTGAATCAAGGGAACTTCCTTCACTTCCTGCAGACTCGTGGGGACTCAGAGCCATAACCGTATAGCAGATCCAGAGATCCAGACTTGTCATGCACGAGCATAGCCGCGGGAACTGGGAAGTCATTTTACTTAGGGGGTGCGGACAAAAGTGGGGAGAGATTTCAACAACAGTAACATGAAGTTTTTCAAATGTACACCATTCGCAGCCCCGCCTCCAGCAGACTCAGAGATTCGCAAATCCTGACTCACTGTGCAAAACATAGCAGACTCGTGCGGACTCAGAGCCGTAACTGTATAGCAGCAGATCCAGAGATCCAGAAGACTCGTCGTCATGCACGAGTCCACACAGCAGACTCAGATTCGCCAAATCGCAAAATAACCCTTTTTCTTTGTGATCAACATTTTTTATTAAAGCAAAAGACACTGTGTACCGGAGCTTAATGTAGCGTTAGTTTAATATGCTCGTGAAATGCAACAACTTTTCTGTTTCACCGGTAGGATTTCTACGCTCTTGGTGATGCTGACTCATATGACTCAAAGGACTCGTATGATCCGGATCTCTTCAATGACTGACTCAGAAGACTCAGAGTCCGTAAAAGGATCCGGATTTGCCATCTCTAGTGGGGGCTGGTGAACGGTATGGTCAATGTTTGATTGTTTAAAAAATGTTGCAGTCGCGAAAGGTCTAAGCCAATCAGACATGGACAAAAAAAAGGATCAGTCTATGTATCGAGGGGGAACTAGACACCCCTAGTCCTTTACAGCCATGGTCCGGTCTGACAGCGATCAGCTGTCTGCGGGAGAGAGGAAGAGACAGATCACTGCATAAATATGCAAACCAAACCAAACCTACAGTTAACTTTACTGCTGGAGAAGTGAGAGATCAGGGGGGGGGGGGGAGCTGTGGCTGATGGGCCATTAGGTGTGTAAACAAAGAGAGTCACACATAGCTGATCACCTGAGAGCTGCCGTTTCATTCAGACTATTTAAAAAAAAAAAAAAGGTCTGATTTGAACATTGCACAACAATGAACTTAATGTGTGATTGTTATGGCAGTAATATTAAACACTAATAATACAGTAAACTATTAACAATAGTATAATATTATAGCCCGTTTGCCCATGGTGAGATGACGAGGCTCTATTCAAAATAAACCTCTTTTTAGTGAATTACTGAGTTTGGGCAAGTTAAGGCAACCAAAGCAGTAACCATTTGTCTTGAGATAATTAACCTTTTGGTCATGTGGCTCTGATTTGAGTTTTAAGCAGTCCACTACTGCAGGGGTTCCCAACCTTTTTCCCCAAGAGCCCCCCCAAATGACTCCTGTTGGAAGTTGCGCCCCCCCCCCTTGTGTGTGTGTGTGTGTGGGCGCAACAGCGGTAATTAAAGTTTAAAAGTCTCAAAAATGCTACAACTACTGTCACAAACTGGATGAATGTGAAGTATTTTGTTAAAGGAGGATGAAAGCGTAATCAAGGAGCACTATTGGAGTGACTTTGATGGTTATTGGACTCAGGATTAATTCATTTGGATTCCCGCTGTATCGCCACATGCTGAAAAGTGCTATATAAATAAAATTGCCTTGCCTTGCCTTGCCTTGCTGTATGAAGAAATTAAAGGACGGCGCAAGTGGAAACAATTCACAAAGGGATTAAACTGTTTAAAACACATGGTCAAAGTAAGCCGGATTTTGCCGATGTGTTTATGTGGATACAAAAGTCGTAAATAATCTACAAAATGGAGGAGACCGATCTGATCGGAGCAACTGTGACAAATAATCTGAAACCGGCATGGACAATGACTATGTTTTAAAAATGCGCTTATCCAGAAAAGCCTGGTTTGGACACTTTACGGGCAGAAGAAACATTTCTATTAAAGAAAGGATTATAAATTTCTGTCTTGTTATGCCTATAATAGCTACTAACTTGAATTTTTATTCAAATTAATTAATCAATTATTTTGTATATGTTATTGTAATGTAGAGACAAGGCTTTTAGTGACAATCATGTATTGCGTTACAATTATATGTAAAAAAGAAAAAGAAAAAAGTCTAAATATGATATTTGGCCTCAAATCATCTAAGGCCTGGCGCCCCCCCTGCGATCTTTGGCGCCCCCCAGGTTGGGAACCACTGGTCTAGTGGATCAACTTGTAGTTGTGCACTTTGCTCTCTTTTCCTGCTTTAACCTGTTCCACTCTGAGCCTGTTTTTCAGGTCTCAGGCTCGAAAATGACATTCCCAGAACAAATGACCATATCTTCCCTTCTAAAAGGGTTAAATTAATAATCTTTGTTCTCAAAGTAATGATAAACCTGTGAGTTGGATGTAGAAGTGTCAGAATCAATATAAATGTTTTTTATTTTAAAGAAAATTCAGATTTTACATAGTAAAAAACTGTAAATTATAGTGTCCGTCCAAAAATTATCTTTTACAGATAGTGAAAACTACCCTTGGATGATGGGTTAGTAGACTAAAAGCTTTAGGAATCCAAAGTACAACATATAATAAGTACCCTGTATCAAGATTGATGCAAAACAAGTGAAATTTGACCTTTTTAGAGAGATTTAGCCAAAAACCCCCACTTTTGGGGTCATTTGGGTGGATTTGACCTATCTCTGGCTTCCCTTGGTCGATTTGGTTGGTTGACATACCCTTGTGACCGTTATGCCGCATTTCCACTACACGGTCGGCCTCGGCCACGCTCGGTACGGCTCGGTACGGCTTGGCCGCGTTGGGCCTTAACAGGGCCGACTCACTTCATGCTGCGCTTCCATTACAGTTTAGGAACTGGGGTAGTTACTATAGTAACGCAGTGTAGGCGGAGCCGTGACGTCATCTTCAATGAGAACTCCAGAAAACACAACACAGCCGTTAGCTGTTAGCACTCAGAGCTCACAGCTCCTTATATATGTTCAGAAACTCGACAAAAGTTAAACAAGTACACACCACAGATTGCCTGTGTCATGGTGAATACAGTCGCTGCTTTATTTATGTCTGTATAGGCCGTTGTTGTGAGTGTGGACGGTCGGGGCATATACTGCGTTAGCTTAGCCAATCTCCATCTAGAAAAACACGAATTTTAAAAGGTTTTTCGCCTGCCGTCTGTCTGCAGACTTGACAAAGCATTAATTCATGGTTTTTACTAACCGGTATCAGTATGTTGTTACTTCGGCATCATTTTGAAACGTGTATTACAATTAAATCACGGTCAAATATGTCCATCTTGTTGTAGTTGGAGCCCTCTTGCCAGCGCTCCTCTCTCTAGTTTAGCATACTCAGCCCGACTCAGCCCTGTTTGTTGGCCCCGATAGAACCACAATTTTGTCGGGCCAGAAAAGAGGTGAAAAAGTGGCCCCGGGCCGGGCCGGGCCGTGACTAGGCCTAGTGGAAGCGCAACCAAAAACGGGTACGGCACGACACGGCACGCTTAAAGCGAGCTCCGCGCTGTAGTGGAACTGCGCCATTAGAGCCAATAGAATCGAAGGGGGAGGCCCACTCACACACACGTTGTAAAGAAAAAATGTGGGCGCTTCGCGTGTGGAAAACGAAACCAAAGTGGAGGAATGTCTCCTTCTGGAGTTTGGAAACTAAAACGCAGTTGTATTGCTTATGGATTATCAGAAATAATTTCAAAGAAGGCACAGACACATAGGATGAACCTATGGATTAACTGCAGCATCATTTTTTTATCGTTTTAATGCCATTGAAGACCAAGGTAAGCCATATTTACGTTTGTTAGCTACTTAGCTCCACATGTGATGATGTACGCTTTCGTTTATAGCGTCGCGAATGTTTATCACTGAGTGTTGAGGTTTTTTACACAGATTCAGTGTCTCCAGGACACCAAAAACGAGTGGTTGGCTGTGCATCTAGGATAAGTAATAAGGGAGTTATGAGTGAGTTTAAGTGCCTTTGTAGGTTCCGTTTTTTCGATCGAGGCTAATTCAGAGGCTGAGTGCTAGCATTGTGGGGTTTTTTTGAAAAAAAAAATTAAAAAGATCAGTTAGCTGAGTTTCTTCCCGTTACATGGATATAACACATTCATAGTTTTATTCAATATTAAGATTCCTTGTTTCCTGCAAATGATGCGTTTATCCGCCCGGTACCGGGGGGATGGTGTGAAACAGGTTAACTTCCTTTAAAAAGTAGTTAAAGTTAATAATTATGGGCTCATACCAATCCATATAATCCATTTACTTTTCCTCTTCTATAAGAGTTGTTGGAGAGAATAAGGCACCTTATTGAATTCATCCTTTTAAACATGTCCATACAATAATCAACATCATCAACATTTCCACCGTCAATGAGCAGGGCTTTTGTTTCATTTAATTTCCTTGTGCACACTCCAAGTTTCCCTCTGCGTGTGGCCATGAGGGATTTTAAAAGATCCTCTGCCTCCATGGCAGTTTTAGGTTCAGTCATCTTTACTTATGAGTTTATTGATTTCCTTGATCAGATTGCGTCCGTTTTAATCCATAATGCAGCGTGCGTAAAGCTTGTTTGCACCGACGTCCTCATTCCTTAGATGCTGCGTTTAGTGATTCCATCCATAACATTTAAAAACGTTTTGTTATATGTTACTTTAACAGAGCTTCATTTGCGTATGCATCCATTAACTCACAAGCATGACTCATTAATTATTTCCTTTGTTTACTCACGAGTCCCACGCGCACTGCCTGGCGTTCAAACATTTCCAAACAAGACCGGCGCCTGTCAGTCTCTCCTTTGTTCTCTCCAAGGGACTCGCAGAGTTTTTAATGCGGAAATCCTTTATCCCTCTTTGCAGCTGGCCACCCAATGTCCAGAGAAAAATGGTTTCAAAAAATAATATCCGTTCTTGCGGTGTGGTTTTTTACTATGTAGCAGCAAAAATCATAAAAAATATAAAACAGAAATAGAACTCAAAACAAAGTGCAGCTGAGGCACCCGTCAGCGAATCTTACGCATGGGTTTAATAAAGGTCCGGGCAAAAAGTCATTTTGTGCATTTTATTTTCTTGATACCAGATCACCCAAGTACAATAGTTTCTTGTCTGTGTTCTTGCCTCGTGCATACCCGATGCTAAAAAAACATAAGCCTACCGGGTGCGCTCTCCACCACCACCTGTTTCCCACATTTATAATCACCAGGTCTCCTATCCCCCGCTGCCCAAAAAGCTGCCTTCCCAAAACAAAAGCATAAAACAACTTATTTGATTAACTTCAATAACACTAGAATGAAAGGAAGATTTACTATAAACAAAAAACAATAAAATAAATGGATAACTATTAAATAATATAAGTCCGTATATGGCTCCATCAATATGTGAAATAATAAAATAAATCTGTCTCATACTCTGCTGGCTGTTTTTCCTACCTTCAAGACTAGGGATGGGTATCGAGAACCGGTACTAAGTCAGTACCGGTACCTGATTGGACGGTATTGGTATACCGTTAAGCCGCTGGACAAACGGTGCTGCTATCGGTATATGAATTACGCTACTTCCTTAGTTTAAACAATTCTGGTTGGTTGGGAACCCTCATCCCGTGTGACGTATCCGGTTTGATTACCACTCTGATTGGCCACTGTGAATGCCACTCGTCATCTCTCCTAACAGCGCTCTTATTATTGTGAGACTCCCGGGGGCAGACCATAGGGGCAGACGCAACATCTTGCTAGAAACAGCGTCTCAAGGCTTCTTAACATTTAACAACCTATTAACCTGTTAAGCCCGAGAGACCCCGGTACTGGGGCCCTCCCGCAACATCTTGCAGGAAACAGTGTCTGAGGGCATCTTAATATTTAATAAACTATGAATGTTTTATATCCATGTAACGGGAAGAAACTCATCTAACTGATGATTTTTTTTTTTTTTTTAAAAAACCCCACAATGCTAACGCTGAGCCTCTGAATTAGCAACGAGCTAAAAATGCTAACAGATTACTGCACCGAAACTCACTCATAAAACCTTATTATTTATCCTTTCTGCACATCCAACCCATCGATCTGATCGTGAGATGACACAGAATCGATGGGTACATACATTATCACTCTATGATAAGAACTCGCGACTTTATAAACAAAAACAGACATCAAAACATGTGGCGCTAGGTAGCTAAAAACGCTAACATGGCTTACCTGTGTCGTTGTCTGGTAAAAAGTGGTCTTCAATGGCATTAAAACGATAAAACGCTGCTGAAGTTAATCCATAGGTTAATCCAATGTGTATGTGTCCCTTTGAAATGTTTCTGATAATCCATAAGCAATAAACCTGCTTTTCCGTTTCCAGATGTCAGAGCTAGAGATAGGTTCGCTCTGATGCAAAACTGCATGCGCAAAGCCCCCACGTTTTTTTTTTACCATGTGTGTGTGTGGGGAAATTCCCCTTCGATTCTATTGGCTCTAACGGTCAGAAAGAGATGTCAATCACCAAAATCGACCAATGGGTTCCAGAGAAACGTTAAAACCCCCATTTCCACCCAAATCACCTCAGAGGTGGAGTTTATTTTGCTAAACCTCTCTAAAAAGGTAAAATGTCACTTGTTTTGCATCAATCTTGATACAGGGTACTTATTATATGTTGTACTTTGGATTCCTAAAGCTTTTAGTCTACCTTACCATCATCCAAGGGTAGTTTTCACTATAAGTAAAAAAAGATTTTTGGACGGACACTATAATTTACAGTTTTTTACTATGTTCAATCTGAATTTTCTTTAAACTAAAAAACATCTATATTGATTCTGACTTTTCTACATCCAACTCACAGGTTTATCATTACTTTGAGAAAAAAGAGCACCCTCTATGAAACGTCAAGCTATCCCACAGCACCCCCAAAAGAAAATCTCTGGCGCCGCCACTGTGGGCTATGCCCCGAATGTTTCCAGGTCCAGGAAACGCCCCTGGTTGTGACCATCTTGCCTTTCTTTGATACCATTCGGCCCCACTTATCCAGTCGAAAGATCATTCCGACATAGGTTAGTGCAGTGGTTCTCAACTGGTCAGGCCTCGGGACCCACTTTTTCCTTTATCAATAAATCACGACCCGAAATTTGAACCACTCAAATCTATTCAACAAAAAATCGTGCTGGTAACAATTGAACATATGTATGAACACAAAGACCATAGCGAGAACAACAATGAGATAAAGTAAACTCCAGCTGCAGTGGTTAAAGTAGTACATTCGATCCTTTAAGTACCAATACAGCAATGTACACATATGTGACCTGCTCCATCGAAATCAGTCGCATTGACCCGAAGACACATTTTGAGTTGTATACACTGTTGCAAAGAGGAGATTCCTAGCTTTCTAATGATATCAGGATTGTTTTTGTACTCCAAATATTAAGCAAAAAATGTCACATTATATAATGACTGTCACCGAGTCATCATTTTGAGAAAAAGGTCTTTAAAGTTTCCTCTTCTCTGGAATCCATCAATCTGATTGATTATTAGCGGAGCAAATGATCAAAATACTACGGACGGAAGATATTTTCGTTTGGATTACTGGTCTGGGGGAAGCTCGCGAGTGTGTGTGTGTGTATACGTGTGTGTGTGTTTGTGTAATTTTGCGTTTCTGTGTATTGTTCTGTGAAAACACTGGCTGTTGTTATGCCTGCTGTGATGTAAAGTTACTCCGTTCTCCGCTTGTAATTATGCCGTTACAAGCTTCAAAGTTGTATTTATCATCTGAATTTGCCAAAACAAGTTTAATATTCTGAAAGCCAAGACTTTGTTTAATTGAAATCAGATGAAAACAAACTGTAACGGACCCTGCCGTGTTATCTATGATTACTATACGCCTTACATTCATAATTTCAGCGGAGGGAGGGGAAGCAGCGCTGCGGAACAGCAGAGTGGCGAGGGAGAGCTGTCATCTTCCCTTTACAAGCTTCAAAAATGTATTTATCGTGTGATTTTGGAAATAAAAGTTTCATATTCTGAAAGCCAAGACTTTGTTTATTTAAAATCAAACAAAACACCCGAACCCCGAAAAACTATTTTTTTACGCAAATCCACGTTTATTTTGAAATGAGCCGTTGCGACTTCCGACTGATTTAGATAGAGCGGGTCACATATTACATTACAAGAAAAGGCCAGTAGTTTCAGTAGCATAAAGCATTTATGTTATTGATTTGAAGTTAGGTCCTTCTGACTGAAACATTATATATGACATCATTATATTAATAACTATGAAGGATCAATGTGCAGTTTGTTTCTGTTCTGGCCTCGACAGTTCTGTATACTTTACGGAGCCCCCTAGGGCAGGGGTTCCCAACCTTTTTTCCCAAGAGCCCCCCCAAATGACTCCTGTTGGAAGTTGCGCCCCCCCCCCCCCCCCCCCACACACACACACACACACAAGGGGGGGGGGACGCAGCAGTGGTAATTAAAGTTTAAAAGTCTAAAAAATGCTACAACTACTGTCACAAACTGGAAGTATTTTGTTAAAGGGGGATGAAAGCGTAATCAAGGAGCACTATTGGAGTGACTTTGATGGTTATTGGACTCAGGATTAATTTATTTGGATTCCCGCTGTATCGCCACGTGCTGAAAAGTGCTATATAAATAAAATTGCCTTGCCTTGCCTTGCCTTGCTGTATGAAGAAATTAAAGGACGGCACAAGTGGAAACAATTCACAAAGGGATTTAACTGTTTAAAACACATGCTCAAAGTGAGCCGGATTTTGCCGATGTGTTTATGTGGATACAAAAGTCGTAAATAATCTACAAAATGGAGGAGACCGATCTGATCGGAGCAACTGTGACAAATAATCTGAAACCGGCATGGACAATGACTATGTTTTAAAAATGCGCTTATCCAGAAAAGCCTGGTTTGGACACTTTACGGGCAGAAGAAACATTTCTATTAAAGAAAGAATTATACATTTCTGTCTTGTTATGCCTATAATAGCTACTAACTTGAATTTGCATTCAAATTAATCAATTCTTTTTTATATGTTATTGTAATGTAGAGACAAGGCTTTTAGTGACAATCATGTATTGCGTTACAATTATATGTAAAAAAAAAAAAAGAAAAAAGTCTAAATATGATATTTGGCCTCAAATCATCTGAGGCCTGGCGCCCCAACCACTGGGAACCACTGCCCTAGGGGACATGGAGAAAAAAAAAAAAAATTGGTTGAAAAAAGAAAAATGTTTTGCGAGATCTCGCAAAACCCCTTTGCAAGAGAACACTCAGAGCGAGGGGACATGCACGTCGCCAAGCATACTCTGAGCTGAGTTATTGACATATTTGAATTTCGCGGATCAATAACTCATGAACATAACGTTGTAAAAATACAAATAACATGACTTTACAATCATAGCAAGGTAGACAACGAGCTACATAGTCGTTTTTATCAGTACAGTTCAATACGCCGTCATCCGAGCTAAACATCAAGAATTGGTCACAATCTGCAGCTGGAGGCGAGAGGAGTGCTTAACCCTCTGGAGTCGGTGGACGCGCCGGCGCGTCCAGGTGCGCATAATTTACGTAATTAATCATATATTTTATTATATTAGAAATATGATTCAGATATCCGCGGAATCGCTGCACTGTAAAACCTGACAAGTTAATAGAACTCAAAAGTTTTTTTGAAACTGATTACATCTAAGTTTTTGAGTAATACTTATATGAAATGTTTTAAGTTAAAGTATAATCTTATCAATTGAGTTCTATTTAGTAGTAAAAAATGTAAGTGACACACGAACATATTGTTTTTTAAGTTAAAGAAACATTATATATTACGTTTTTTTTAACTAAGAATTTGTGTTAACACTGTACATATAAAGATCAAGTATTGTTGACTTAAAAATGTTCATATATTTTCAACTAGCTATTTTGTTAGCACAGTACATATGAAAATCCAATATATTTAACTTGAATATTTGTATTATCTATTATCTATCTATTGTATTATAAAAAACTTTTCGCTGTATAAAAACGCGATATGAATTAAAAACGTCAATTGAGTAGTACTCAAAACTGACTGAATGTAGAGTACTTAAAACATTTTTTGAAACCGATTACATAAATATTTTCAGGTAACTGTAACTCAAAATCCCCAAGTTAACATTTTGAGTAAACATTAAAAAGCACCTTAACACTGACAATTTAAATGCAAATCACTGTTTTATTAAGTGACAATATACAAAACAATATATATATACACATTATAGCAAATAACTCTTTTAAATAAAAAAATACCTTAAAAACAGTGCTTTGAGAAATATCAGTGTACAGTGTGAGTGTGCATTTTAACCATCACTTATGAGTGAACACAATTTTCAGGAATAGTTCTGCGTATTCATTTAACACATGCACCATAAAGACCCAATACATATAAAAGTATAAAACAACATCTACAAACAGTCCTTCAACTTGAAGCTGAACAGTAACAAATCTGTAACAAATCTGTCAATGCAATACAGAACACAGATGTAAAGCAGCAGGATGTAAACAGAGTAGAACAGAGGCTGCAGCACCCCCACCTGCACCCCCAAATGCGGCGCACCTACAGTGTAACGGCCCCTACACACGGCGGCGTGCGTTGACGCTTGCTGGCGGGCATGTCTGAAGCTAGAACAACAACCAATCACCTGAATCTCCCGCCCCGGACACACAAACAGCAGTTTGATTGGCTAGAGCTTGTACTGGCATATGATTCGATTGTAGAACATTGCTCTACTTTTGAAGCGAGCAAAGCTATGCTTCAGACAAGCCCACCGCCGTGTGTAGGGGCCGTAAGCGTGCCACAGTTGCGCCGCTGCGAGGCTCCACTCGCACCCCCCCCCCCCCAGCGCGTCTCAGTTTCTCTCCGCTGTGAGGCTTACCAAGAAGAAGCCATATATCTGCCAGTTGCTTCAGTTTCCTTAAGAGAAAAAACATTGAAGGTTAGCTGGGTTGCAAAGTTTTCACAAAATGATCTGAGAAACACTATTTTCGAACCTAAAATGGCGGCAGGCGGCGCGCTTTTCTTCTTCTTTTTTGTTACCGCATGCATGTCTGTGCATGTTTTATTAACTTAGAGGCATAGAGGATTTACGTTCATTTTATCCACTAACGTTGTACCACAACCGTGCGTTCTGCATGTTTGTAAAAGCAAGCTAACTTGAAACACTAGACGATTAATCTGTTAAACCCGGCAGCCCCCGGTCCCGAGGGCTTTTTGTTCACGAAACTTTGTCTCAGGGCTTCTTAACATTTAAAAACCTATTAATGTGTCATACCCACTTAACGAAACTCAGCTAACTGACGATACGAACCATTTTTACCGAAACAAAACACAAGTCTCACAAGAAGCGTCTAAATTAGCCCTGAGCGAAAAAATGCCAACAAGAACTCACGGTAGAACTACTTTATTATACTTATCGTAACTGCACATACAAGATATCAGATTAAAGCTGAGATTCCACAGATTCTAGAAGTATTAGTATCATCACTGTGTGATCATTACCTTTGCTGAGTTACATGTATTTGAAAACGCTGGGGGGTATAAATTACCTTGTAAAATGAATAGTCTAGTGTTTCAAGTTAGCTTGCTTTTACAAACATGCAGAACGCACGGTTATGGTACATTGTAGTGGATCAAATGAACGTAAATCCTCTATGCCTCTATGTTAATAAAACATGCCCAGACATGCGGTAAAAAAAAAAGAAGAAAGAAAACGCGCCGCCTGCCGCCATTTTAGGTTCGAATTTTCCAGAGAACTTTTGCAACACAAACGTTCCACTTTGAGATATAACTTAAAACAATATAAAAATACTGTCTTACACGTAAGTTAAATCATTTTTCAAGTGAGGCAGATATTAAATGTAGGCTAGCTAACAAGAACTCAAATCAAACTAACACACCATGTGACACAAAGTGCATTAGATGCAGAAATTAATAAAACATAATATAAATACTGTGCAAAGGCAAGACGTAACTCACCAGAGTAGTGCGGCCAAAAAAAAGGATCACGATTTCGGCAGTGAGAGCACGGTGGGCAAAGTATTCTTAAAAGTCTGAGCGATTTCAACCGAGGCGAGGAGCTATTGTATGGGCTCAGAACAGTCTCATAATACACACATGCACACAGAAGGATTCACACTTGTATTTCATGATCCGCAAAAGGATTCACACTTGTATTTCCGGATCCACACTTGTGTTTGTCAATGCACACACAAATGTGTTCCGTTTCATATACATGTAAATAAAATCCAAATACAGAAAAAAGTTTTACATATGTATTTTTGATCCTCACATATTTGTTTTCCGTTTAAAACCGCTGCACCTGCAAACACAAACCGCTTTCTGTGCATGGATCGCTCTGCATTCGTGTGTGGGTTTTTTGAGACTCCCCTGACGGTGACCCGATTCGTACTTGTAATTTTTTCTATCTATAGCCAATCAGATGTCTCCTCAATTCTAAGCCAATCACATGAGCGCGCCCCCACAAGGGTAGATTTCTTGCGTTCATGACGTAGCGCTTCATGTACGCATTTTGCGCTGTCCGGAGCTGACAGGTCCATGGAGCCTGCCTGCAGGCGCTAATCTCAGGACACCTCCACTCTCAGTACATTGCCACTTTCCGATCAGGAAATGCACGCAAATACAAGCCTTTATATTATTAAGGTACAGTGCCACTTTCCGAACCATTAATGAATGCTTGTGTACACAAAAACGGCAGGCAAAACTGTTTTAAATGTGTGTTTCCTGTATGGCGATCAGCTGCTTTATTTATGTCTGTATGAAGTTGTTGTGAGTGTGGAGGGAGCAGCTACAGGTTAGTTTAGCCTAATCGATCAGTGCACTACGAAGCCAGTGCTAGACAGTGAACTGTCAACGGGGGGAGCCCCGCCGGTCATTATCGGCCGATATTCACTCTTAGATCGGTGCTCTCTATAAAGGCCGATCAGGAGAGGTGGATCTGATCGATATGGACATAAACGCGAGTGAAGTTTTAGCGAGCTGCATGAGAAACTGACGGGCTGTCAGGAGAGAGGGAGGGAGAGAGGAAAAGAGATGATCCTTACTCCCGTGTTATTATCCGGTCATAGTCCGGTAATTCCCTAACGGAAACGCTGCTACACAATTCTTATTATTATTATTATTGAAACATGACCGGTAAGTTTCAAATTTGTCCGGTAAAATTAAATTCTGTCCGCGGAAACCCAGCTCCGGACTACGCAAAATGCGTATATGAAGTGACATGAACGCAAGAAATCTACCCTCGTGGGGGCGCGCTCATGTGATTGGCTTAGAATTGAGGAGACATCTGATTGGCTATAGATAGAAAAAATTACAAGTACGAATCGGGTGACCGTCAGGGGAGTCTCAAAAAACCCACACACGAATGCAGAGCGATCCATGCACAGAAAGCGGTTTGTGTTTGTAGGTTCAGGGGATTTAAACGGAAAACAAATATGTGAGGATCAAAAATACATATGTAAAACTTTTTTCTGTATTTGGATTTTATTTACATGTATATGAAACGGAACACATTTGTGTGTGCATTGAAAAACACAAGTGTGGATCCGGAAATACAAGTGTGAATCCTTTTGTGGATCATGAAATACAAGTGTGAATCCTTCTGTGTGCATGTGTGTATTATGAGACTGTTCTGAGCCCATACTATTGTGGCGGACTCTGGTGAAGGCATGGGTGAGACTAGAGAACGTCTGGGCACGTAGGGGGCGGAGCACATACGTGATGACGTCAGACCAGCGTCAGACAGATTCAGTAAAAATGTTTGAGTACTATCACCAATATGACCCAAAATGGTTGAATACTGTATACACAATATTAAAAATCAGTTCATAGTCATCAGAAAATTAGTGGTGAATTAACTTTTTTAAATGTTTGAGTTAAAACAACCCATTTTCTTTCAGAAGCTTGTAATGTTCGGTCTTACAGTGTGGAAGTTTAGCTTTCCAGCGGTACGTCCTGTGAGACTGTAACCAGGGCACAGCAGCCAATATGGCCGCTCAAAGCAGCTTGACTCGGCGTTACACTGTGTGGGATTGGTAGATTCGTGTGTCCGTCAAGGAAATCTCGGCCGGCAGCCATGATGGTCTGAAACGACCAATGGACACTCGAGAAATCACTGAGGACCTCCCCACCAAGAAAAAAAAAACATAAACCACGTGTCTCCCATCAGTTTACGTCTGTGAGGAAGAGAGAGAGACACCAAGAAAATGGCTAGCAGCAGTGAAGATAGAGCCTCAGAACCTGAAGTCTTCGACTCTTCTGAAGAAGAAGAAGAATACAAAGTGTGAGGATTTGCAGTTCTCCCTCCTTCTTCTCCCCTTTGTTTTGTGTTTGTTATTGTCTGTCTGTCTGTGTGTCTGTCTTCCTGGCTGGGCTTGGCTGACCCACTTCTGTTTCCCGCCAACTCATCTCCTCAGCTGTGGCTCATCATCCGGATTACACGACTCACCTTCACCTGCATATATACCCGGTTCCTCCATCCAGTATTCACCAGTTCGTCGTTTCACCACGCTGGTAATACGACTTGGTATTTTCTCTATAGCTAAAAACGTACTCTTTGTGTTCCTGTTACTTACCTTGTGATCTCTCTGTCCAGTATCCGTCTGCCTACTCCTCTGCCTGCCACGTCCAGCCTCCGGCCCCTCGTCTGTGTTTCCTCGTGTTTCCTCGCGTTTATCCGCCCGGTACCGGGCGGATAAACGCGTCATTTGCAGGAAACAACGTCTAAGGGATCTTAATATTTAATAAACTATGAATGTTTTATATCCATGGAACGGGAAGAAACTCAGCTAACTGATCTTTTTAAAAAAAAAATCCAAAAAAAAAACACAATGCTAGCACTCAGCCTCTGAATTAGCCACGAGCGAAAAAATTTAACCTAAAATGGCACTTAAACTCACAATAACTCCCTTATTACTTATCCTAGATGCACAGCCAACCACTCGTTTTTGGTCTCCTGGAGACACAGAATCTGTGTAAAAAACCTCAACACTCAGTGATAAACATTTGCGACGCTATAAACGAAAGCGTACATCATAACATGTGGAGCTAGGTAGCTAGAAACGCTAACATGGTTTACCTTGGTCAAAACTGGTCTTCAATGGCATTAAAACGATAAAAAAACGATGCTGCAGTTAATCCATAGGTTCATCCAATGTATCTGTGTCCTCTTTGAAATTATTTCTGATAATCCATAAGCAATAAAACTGCTTTTTAGTTTCCAAATTCCAGAACTAGAATGTAGCTCCACTCTGCTTTACATTTACATGCGCACAGCCCCCACCTTTTCTCTTCACAATGAGTGTGTTTGTGGGCCTCCCCCTTCGATTCTATTGGCTCTAACGGTCAGAAAGAGGTGTCAACCATCAAAATCGAGCAAGGGGGGCCAGAGATATGGAAAAAAAAACATTTTCACCCAAATCACCTCAGAGGTGGGGTGGTTTTGGCTAAACCTCTCTAAAAAGGTCAAATGTCACTTGTTTTGCATCAATCTTGATACAGGGTACTTATTATATGTTGTACTTTGGATTCCTAAAGCTTTTAGTCTACTAACCCATCATCCAAGGGTAGTTTTCACTATCTGTAAAAAATAATTTTTGGACGGACACTATAATTTACAGTTTTTTACTATGTAAAATCTGAATTTTCTTTAAAATAAAAAACATTTATATTGATTCTGACACTTCTACATCCAACTCACAGATGTAACCTTGCTTTGATAAAAGAAATTATTCATATAACCCTTTTAGAAGTTAAGTTGTAGTCATTTGTTTTGGGCATGTCATTTTCGAGCCTGAAACATGAAAAACAGGCTTGGTGCTTAACAGGTTAATAAACCTTTTTTACCAAATAAACTCTGTCTCCTCTTCCTGGTGTTCAGCATAGTGAGTTCAGTCCTGTAGGCTCGTGAGAGCGTAACACAAAGACAACAACAAGGATCCATTTGGACATGGGTAAGTGTAAATATTACAGTAATAGTGTACTTGCAATGTGTGGGGAATACCGCGAAAATGCAACGTTTACTCTGTGTTAACGTGTTTTATGTGCAAACGTTATTTTGGTGGGTAAAAGTGAGATTACATGTGTAGATGATTCAAATAAACCTTTATTCGTCCCACAACGGAGACATTTACAGTGGCTATACAGATGGAGCCTCTTATTTTGGACGCCAGCATACAGCTTCCTGCCTACTGCCAGCCAGTTACCTGCCTAAGACCTGCCAAAGACCAGTATCCAGGAATGTTAGGCCCTCCCACTATTCTCCAATTTCAGGGTTTAACCAGGAGATGGCGCTATATATTAAATAACTAAGACTTAGTTTTTCACAATAGAAAATGCAGATATTATATAAAAAACTAAAGTTAAAATCTTGTTTTTAATGCCCCAAGAGCAATAACATCTTGTCACAAGCTTTTTGGAAGAAAAAGACTGACCCAAGAGACCTGTAGTTGACTAATTACAGGCCTCAATAAAGTTCTGCCATTGGTTGTGAAAAACAACGGTGGACATAGTGGAAAGTGAAATTGACATTGTCGAATTTAATAAAAATACAAAATAATGTATCTGTATACGTGTTTTACTATGTGATCTGCACTTATCAAACATCTAATTAAAGAATGGTAGCTGTACCTCTCAAACAACCTAAACTAGTTATAAATGTTTATTTTAAATAAAGTCTTTATGACTCGGAATATGAATAATATGGGTCCTTTACAGTTTGTTTTCATCTGATTTCAAATAAACAAAGTCTTGGCTTTCAGAATATTAAACTTGTTTCGGCAAATTTAGATGATAAATACAACTATGAAGCTTGTAACGGCATAATTACTTAAGCGGAGAACGGAGTAAGTAAACGTTACAGCAGGCATAACAACAGCCGGTGTTTATTTTTATTATAATATATAGTCGTTTTATTATATAACTATATATGTAGTTTTATAATAATATATAGTTTTATTATAATATATAGTCGTTATTCATTTCCTATAATATATAGTCGTTATTCATTCGTTATTCATTTGTTTTAAAGCTCAATATATAGTTTTATTATAATATATAGTCGTTATTCATTTGTTATAAAGCTCAATAAGGAAGATTGAACTTTAAACTTTCACACACGTTGACCGGCGAAAAACTCTGCCCGGATCACCGACCCCCCTCTGAGTGAATACCCAAGATATCTTGGTTTGATTTGGAGAAGGCTTTTAAAGTATACTAACTCTAACTCTATTGTATACTAACTCTTCCCGTCAAGAATATGAATAGAACTTAGATAGATCACTTTACATTTCTGCGAATGAATAGCTTAGCTACTTGGCACTAAGAGTACAGATATGTCTACCCTTTCTTTTCAGAGTGTAATATCTGCATTTTCTCTTTTGGTTTGAATAGGAGAAGGGCAATGGTTATCGATGGTGCTTTTAATGCCTATTGTATACGAACTGTGTGATTTATATTGCTTTTCAAATGCATATAAGCCCCCCATTTACACTGCACTTCCCCGTCAAGAAAATGAATAGCACTTAGTTAGATCACTTTACAGATCAGGTTGGACCAGCCCTGTCGCTACTCTCTGCATTTCCTACTGCAGATAAAAAAAAAGCTACAAATATGTATTTCTTAATAAACTAAATAGGCCACCATTGGTAGCAGTTCTCATTATATACTTCTCAGTAACTGCTCCCCTTAAATTAAATGTATTCTGTAGAGAAATGTAAACGTTCACCATCCCCCACCCGCCTACTGTATGTTGCTTTTTGACATGTAAATGAGTAACTACCCCCCTCTGAGTGAATACCTGTTGTACCTGTCCGGGGCTAAGCCCATAGGACGATGCTCTGATGTCATCACCCTCGCACATTGGTCATATGTTTACAAAAAACGATGTTAACACTTTCTCGTTCTTAATATATGCTATATTTAGGGTCGATATGTGTTGAATTTACTTTAAAATAGAATTCACGAGCGTCTAACTCTCTCCCCCCTCCCCCGTCGCACCTTCTAACAGAACCCCCACCCCCATATCAAATCCCAATTTATTCATATTCTGAGTCATAAAGACACACACACACACACACACACACACACACACACACACACACACACACACACACACACACACACACACACACACACACACACACACACACACACACACACACACACACACACACACACACACACACACACACACACCCCGAGTTTGGTTAGGAGGGACAGCACAGCAAAAGCTTCATAATTAACTATGTCTGAGAGCAGAAGTTTAGGGCAAATAATTTCAAATAATTGCAAGTCTCTTCAGTGCGCATGTCACAAGATGCATTGTGGTACATGTAGTTTATGGACATTGTGCTTCTGTAAAGTGGCATGAAACCGTATAATAAACATATTATATGTTTTGAAGCTCTTGCGGGCCAAATCAAATGAAGTCGGGGGCCGGATTTGGCCCACAGACCTAGAGAGTACCAAAATACAGTGAGTCCTAAAGACAAGTAGTCAGGGTTCATTTATAACGCTTATTTTGATTTATTTTTCTCAAATGATGCTGTATGTTTCACTTTCTGAAAGCGTTAGAATCGCACATGAAAAATATTGAAAGCTGCCAGCTGCCCTCGGCCATGTCTTTGGCGGTGATCCAAGCTTCAGTACCACAGTGGATAAAGTTAGTAATACATTTATACTGATCAAATGTCAATACATTACATAAGTCTTATTCTCATTCATACTTAATTTATTTCTTCTTTTGTCAGTATGAACACAAAAAACTAACCGGTATTACATTTCATTCTAAAGTTTACGGTCTAAAAAGGTATTTAAAACAGATAATTTGTCGTTGCTTTTGGCATAAGCAGTCAGAGGAAACATAACGTTCTCAGTAAGATTCCTTGAAGAACTAGAGCACAAGAACCAAAGTAAGCTTTACTTTCAATGAACCTTCAATATAGACCTAACATGTGAAGAAACATACTTTATTTAAAATAAACATTTATAACTAGTTTAGGTTGTTTGAGAGGTAATTGAAATAGCTAAGGGTGATGATCTGCGAACACAAACTACAGACTGCTGGAGAAGAGATATCACAGGGGGGGGGTTGGGACACACACATTCCGATGGCCAATTCGTTTTAAACAAAGAGTAGGCTATACTCAACATAGTGGGGGTGGGGGCTGGTGAACGGTATGGTCAATGTTTGTAAACACTGTGACATTTTGACTTTATTTGATCATTTCAGTTAAAAACTAACGTTCATATTTCATATTACTGTTTTGCCTGGCTGGACCTGTAATTTACAGGAAAGGAGTGCACGCTACTAAAGAGACACGCTACCATGGAAACCAAACAATGGTGTTGCTGTATTGAAGTCCGAGTGGAAACAGTCATATTTGGAGCGTTATGTTAGAATGAAACAGCGAGGTCGTGACTCACAAAAAAAAAGTGTTACTTCACTAACTGTAAGCTTGTCACTCAGAGTAACCTACAGTTAACTTAACTGTTGGAAAAGAAAGATCAGGGGGGGGAGAGAGCTGTGATGGGCCATTAGGAGTGTACACACACAGCTGAGAGCTGCCGTTTCATTCTGACTGTTTAAAAAACGGTAACAATGGACTATTTTTCTTAGCGGATGCATGTAAATTTAAATCAATACATACAACTATTTTTTAAATCAATAAAAATATTTTCTAAATCCATAAAAGCATTTTAATTAATATTGGGAGTCATGTTGTTACTTTGTTGAGAATGTGGCCATGTAATAAGCGGGATAATTTGCAGCGACTTGGTCATTATGGGGAAAAATAACACCCAGGGATCAGTAATTTTTAGTGAATTACTGAGTTTAGGCACGTTAATAACATTTTAATGAAGTTGAATACAGTATATTCATATTTGTCAGTGATTTCATGTCAATTCGGCGAACATAAACGATTAAATTAGGATTAAAAATCGAGAGCCGGCTGCTGTTCGTTTTTTTCGACTAAACAACATTATTTTGTTAAATAACAACATGGTGATGTTTTGTAAATGATTACATGTCTTATTTAGCACAGACTATGATCCTATCCGTGACATATGGATCTTAACAAAGATCCGCTATACATTAGTACCAGACATACTGTACAAGACTCCACACATGACTCCAGTGTGGAACCCCACTGCACCCCCTGGTGGATCAATGATCCATTGCAGCTGGCTTCACAATAATTACATTTATTTATCACGGGGGCGGTATCAAGTCAGACTGGGGGCCGGCCGGCCATCACGGAACGTGCACGAACCGATCACGACCCTCGCATTTTAAACTGTCCAAAATAAGACGCTTCATCTGTACATGTTTTTGCCATCGATTATTTTATCATACTGTTCTGTACAGATGAGGCTTTGTCAATTATTTATTTATATGTGTGCCTGTTATGGCTGCACGATATATGTGACCCACTCTATCGAAATCAGTCGGAAGTCGTAACGGCTCATTTCAAAATAAACGTGGATTTGCGTAAAAAACTAGTTTTTCGGGGTTCGGATGTTTTGTTTGATTTTAAATAAACAAAGTCTTGGCTTTCAGAATATGAAACTTTTATTTCCAAAATCACTCGATAAATACATGTTTGAACCTTGTAAAGGGAAGAAGACACCTGTCAACCCGCACCCTGCTGTTCCTCAGCGCCGCCCCCCCTCCCTCCGCTGAAATTATGAATGTAAGGCGTATAGTAATCATAGATGTAGCCTCGGCGAGGCAGAGTCGGGTACCCACAACGTCACCTGTGGTGTCCCTCAATGATCAGTTCTCGGCCCCACCCTCTTCACACTATACATGCTCCCCCTTGGCTCTATCATCAGCCGACATGGAGTATCATTCCACTGTTACGCTGATGACACCCAACTGTACCTCAGGATCAACCCTACCTCCTCTGCAGCCCTGCCTTCACCCACACTCAATGCCTGCCTGGAGGAGATACAGGCGTGGATGAAGCAAAACTTCCTGAAACTCAACAGCTCCAAGACCGAAGCCATTATAGTTGGCACCCCACACCAGGTTCGGTCATCCACCATCACCACCATCACCTTCTCCGGCCAGGACATTACCCTCTCCTCAATAGTCACCAACCTGGGTGTTAAAATGGACGCCCATCTGACCTTTGAGGCCCACATTTAACAGCTGTGCAAGAACTCCTTTTATCACCTCAGGAACATCGCCAAACTCCGCCCCACACTCACTCTGTCTGACGCCGAAAAGCTGGTCCACGCCTTTGTCTCCTCCAGGCTGGACTACTGCAATGCACTCCTCATCGGGATCCCTAACAAAAGCATCCAGAAGCTCCAGTACATCCAGAACAGCGCTGCTAGGATCCTGATGAGGGTGCGCAAATATGACCACATCACCCCAATACTTAAAGCACTACACTGGCTACCCGTGGAACTGAGGATCGAATTCAAGGTCTCCGTCCTCACCCACCAGTGTGTCCATGGAACTGCCCCTCCCTACCTCAAGGAACTCCTCACCACCCATACCTCCTTGCGGACCACCCGCTCCAGCAACTCCAACCTGCTCAAACCCCCCAGGACTAAGCTCCGTACTATGGGAGACCGGGCCTTCTGCTCGGCTGCTCCCAGTCTGTGGAATGCTCTCCCCGACCACATGAGAGCACCACAGACCGTGGAGGCTTTTAAAAAGGCCTCAAAACCCATCTCTTCAAAAGAGCCTTTGCCTAGACCTTTTTACCACCTTTTTATTTTATTTTAATTATTTTTTTTTATTGCTTTTTATTAATTCTACCGTGTTGTGTCATGTCTATTTATACTGTTCATGCTCACTGCTTGTAGCACTTCGGGATTTGAATTTGAACATGAAGTGCTTTATAAATGGAACCCATTATTATTATTATTATTATTATTATTATAGATAACACGGCAGGGTCCGTTACAGTTTGTCTTCATCTGATTTCAAATAAACAAAATCTTGGCTTTCAGAATATTAAACTTGTTTCGGTAAATCCAGATGATAAATACAACTTTGAAAGCTTGTAACGGCATAATTACAAGCGGAGAACGGAGTAACTTGACGTCACAGCAGGCATAACAACAGCCGAGTGTTTTCCCCGGGAAACAAACACAATACACACAAACGCAAAAAAATACACAAACACACACACACGTATACACACACACACATACACACTCATGAGCTTCCCCCAGACCAGTAATCCAAACGAAAATATCTTCCCTCCGTAGTATTTTGATCATTTGCTAATAATCAATCAGATCGATGGATTCCAGAGAAGAGGAAACTTTGGAGGCCTTTTTCTGAAAATGATGACTCGGTGACAGTCATTATATAATGTGACATATTTTGCTTAAAGGTAGGGTAGGTAAGTTTGAGAAACCGGCTCGAGATACACTTTTTGTTATATTCCATGGAATGCTCTTAACATCCCGATAGCAATGAATATCTTAAGTGCTTTGACAAAAAATCCATAAAAAAATGTCATCTGTGGAAGCCGTAATACTGTAAAAAGCACGACCAATCATTTTAGCCGGCCCGGCTAAAATAACTGGATGGCCTACCTGCCTGTCAGCCTTCCATCTGTGCACAAACTTATCTCGTGCCCTCATTGGTCATGTGCGCGTTCATGTGTGTTGGAGGAGGGGCTCTATAAGGAAGTGGCAGATTTTCTCCGGTTGTGTATTTTCAAATTCTAGCGATCTCGAGCCGGTTTCTCAAACTTACCTACCCTACCTTTAATATTTGGAGTACAACAACAATCCTGATATCATTAGAAAGCTAGGAATCTCCTCTTTCCAACAGTGTATACAACTCAAAATGTGTCTTCGGGTCAATGCGACTGATTTCGATAGAGCAGGTCACATATTGTGTTGTGACGATAATCGCGTTATGCGCATGCACGATATTCACATCGCAGGACGTACGATTTTATTTTTTAATTTTTTAGGAAGTGCGATATTAAGAAGGCAAATGAACCCCAACACGTCATGTTACAATTCTTTTGCTGCTTGCTACAAAAGGAAAACTCGCGCGGCTCTCATGTCAGGGTTACTTGAGTGAGTGACATGCAGGCTCAGCATGCACAGCAAACCACCAATCACAATCATTCTTGATCAGATCACAGCAGGATAACCGAGCTAGCTCAGCTTGTTGCTCTGATAACTTAAGATCCAGAAGTCCGTGACTAAAATCCTTCATCCGGTTAAATATTGTTAAAAAAATACCAATTGTATAGCATTAAAGTTCAAGAAAGGATGGTTTGCGGACAAAAAAAACTGTCTTTTCTTCAATTCCTGTATTTTTTCATATCGCAGGGGAAGAAAATATCGCAATGTCAGTTTTTTACCGTGATCTACCGTGGCTCAAGGGCCTTCACCAGAGCCATCACCACCAAGGACCAGCAGACCAGCATCACTACAGCTGCCTCCACCTCCATCTGTGGCTGCCACCAGGTCAAGATACACACGGCACAAAGGCTCTGCCACAGCCATCACCATCAACCCAGCCAGCAAGGAGGTCTCGTGGAGGTCTCGTATAGCACACGTACCTCCCCCCTACACAGCAGCCCATGCACAACTCATCACACAGTGCTCTAAGGTGAGTAATTTGCATTTATAGCAATACCAGAGATTGTCCTGAACATTTTGATATGTAACACATGGGGTGCCATGTTATAAGAAGTACATTTAAAAGGTGATTTAAGGAAACATCTAAAAATCGCGAAAATACCCTTAGACTCCAGAGGGTTAGGGACCGTCTAACTGCAACGCCGAAAATATATACCCATAGAAAAATTAAATAACTTCATTGTTTTAAGATGTAGTGCTACCAAAATCTCTTAACACATCAATGGTTATGTTGTTGTTACAGTATAACACTTATTTTAAATAAATGTGCTTTTAAATATTTTTCAGGATTCTTTGTTTCAAACTATTTTAAATTATAAAAAAATAGTGCTGCCCCGGCCGTAGCTCCGGCCGTAGTTTGGACAACCCTGATGTAATATGAGCAGCAATGTACTATTGATGTGTGAAAGGTAGGGGTGTAACGGTTCACAAACATTTCGGTTTGGTACGTACCTCGGTTTTTAGGTCACAGTTCGGTACGTTTTCGGTACAGCAGAAAAAATGATCACAAAACATAAAATATTTTTTGGGGGTTTTTAATTATTATTAAACTGTGAATAATGTATTCACTCAAATAAATACACAATATAATAAAACAAACATTAAGGTGCAGCATTTCGATGAACTGAAATAATCTGTATTTTAACTTTACTGTACTACTGTAGTACTCACAAAACATAAAATATTTGTTTTGGGTTTTTAATTATTATTAAACTGTGAATATTCACTCAAATAAATACAAAATATAATAAAAATAAACATTAAGGTGCAGCATTTCGATGAACTGAAATAATCTGTACTTGAACTGTACTGTAGTACTCACCTAAGCAGCCAGCTTGACATTAGGACTTGCTTGCTTCTCATTGTATTTTCATGTTTTTTTTAAAGAAAAATGAACTTGTCCACATTGCTTGCCGAAAGGGCAGATCTGCTGGCACTAACAATGTCTCCTGCTGTGGAGAACACCCTCTCGCTAGGGACAGAGGTAGCAGATACAGCCAGGTAGCGCTTTGCTAACATGGCAACATAAGGATATTTGGCGTTTGTAATAGCTTTGGCTCGGTCTGAACTTTTTGCGAGTGGTGGAGGCTTAAATGCTAGTGGGAGTTGCGTTTGCACTTCAGTCATTTTTCTTTTGGTACCGGTGATATTCATGTTCGGGTGATGCCTTTTCAAATGAGTGTGCAAGTTTGATGTATTGCCAGCCGCGTAACCAATTTTAGTTGAACAATGCCGACAAACAGTTTTGAACCGAACCGAAGGGCCCATACCGAAAAAATGGAAAAAGACAAATCTCCAACGAGGCGTTCTGGGGCAGCATAGACAGGTCTTTTCTGTGTTAGAGTTTTACTCGCTACAGGGTGTACTTTGAGGGTTTGTGACTCTGCAGACCGTTTACATGCATAAAAACCTTCATAACACACAAGGTCCGGCAGTGGCTCAGTCAGTAGGGGCTTGGACTGTGAGCCGTAGGGTCGCCGGTTCAAGTCCCCGACCAGACCTAAAATATGGAGTGTGGACTTCTACTTGGAGAGGTCCCAGTTCACCTCCTGCCCTGCCGTGGTGCCCTTGAGCAAGGCACCGGACATCCCCCTTCCCCCCCTCACTCCCATTGCTCCCCGGGCGCTGTACAATAGCTGCCCACTGCTCCTAGTACTAGACTCCTGGTACTAGGATGGGTTAAAAGCAGAGAACAAATTTCACTGTGTGTGTGCTGTGTGCTCTGCATGTGTGACCATTAAAGAGGGTTTCATCCCTCCCAATTCTATTCTATTCTATTCTATTAAGGGGACGGGTAATAACCGGAAAAGCATGACATGGGACCTTTAAAAAGGTTTGAAATAAAAAAGTCTGAAAAATATTTCAAAGCATATTTATTCAAAATAAGTGTTATACTGTAACAACAACATAACCATGTAAGAGATTTTGGTAGCACTACATCTTAAAAAAATGAAATTATTGAATTTTTCTATGAGTATATATTTTCGGCGTTGCAGTTTGTAGACGGTCCCTAAGCACTCCTCTCTCCTCTAGCTGCAGATTGTGACTAATTCTTGATGTTTAGCTCGGATGACGGCGCGTATCGAACTGTTCTGATCAAAACGACTACGTAGCTCGTTGTCTACCTTGCTATGATTGTAAAGTCATGTTGTTTGTATTTTTACAACGTTATGTTTATGAGTTATTGATCCGTGAAATTCGAATCTGTCAATAACTTAGCTCAGAGTATGCTTTGCGACGTGCATGTCCCCCTCGTTCTGAGTGTTCACTTATGTGAAACCCGTGCCTATTGTCAAGCACTGATGTTATATATGATCTTTATATTTTAGACCAAGCTCAAAGTAAAAATCGATGAACCGCTCCATTGTTGTGGTTTCTGTGTTGCCGAACTGACTGAAGTACATTCTCGCAAAGGAGTTTTGCGAGATCTCGCAAAGGTTTTGCGATATCTCGCAAAACATTATTTTTATTTATTTTTCAAACTATTTATTTTTTCTTCTCCATGTCCCCTAGGGGGCTCCGTAATACTTCAATGGGAAAGGAAAGAAGTAAAAAGTTCTGATACTCAAATCTGTTTTAAGTAATTTCATATTTTCTGGAGATATAGGATAATTTCACCATATTTTTACCTTCATTCAAAACATGGTCAACCAGCGAAAAGGGAAATGCAACTTAAAATGTGACACCAACTACACAATGCTTTTTGTACAACGTCAAAAGCCAAAACATTTGGAAACAACTAGTCTTCAACAATATTGAAAAGCTTGTTATAAATACATTGTTTCAAATATTTATCTTAAAGGAGAGGTGTCATGGCCATTTCCACTGATCATAATTCCATTGTTGAGGTATACTAAAATAGATTTATACTGTGCAATTTTCCAAACTCACATTAGTTTCGCATACAGCATCTCTGTAAAGTATGTGTATTCAGCAGTATTCACTCTCTCCACTAAACGACTCGTTGGAGCTCTTGCCCCCCCCCTCCCTGTGAGCCTAGTGTGCTCCGATTGGTCAGCTCGGCCACTCTGTTCTGATTAGTCAACCACCAGAGAGGCTCCGCCCATGTCTAACAGTGCTTTTTTCGGCTCGCTCTCAGCGGAACAACAGTCTTATAATGGCCTCGGTACAGCCGTATATTTTATACGCTAACTAACCGAACTGTACCTACAACTGTTGTTATAGAAGAGTAAGTTATTTTTACCTGTAATAAACTACTACTGTTTGATGAGAAATCAAATCATGGTTTGCTATATATTAATGATATGTTATAGGACCAAATAATTCAGGGAAGAAAGGATAGGCCTACTAAGTATTTCCATCAAACTTTACTTTTAGAAATGTACAAAATGAACATGCGTAAATATACATATATACACTGTATATCATCCATTCCTCCCCTTATAGGCGTTTTCGGCATCTTGCCTATCGCAGCTTTGTAAGCGGCTGCCGGGGCTTTTTAGGACGAGGCATCAGAGTGGGTCATCCCGTGTGTGTGTTGTCCGCCAGATACGCCAGGAGTTTCCTGATCTGGCTGGACGAAATAAAATGCAAATCACAAAATATTAGAGAAACTTAGTTGTTTTAGATTCGTTAGTAGTAGTTGTGGTAGGAGTGTGTATCTATCTAATCTATCTATCTAATCAACACAGTTAGCTTGCCAGCTAATATGCTAACCTACGTTTGCTAGTTGTTCAGTGTAATATGCCAATCTACTATAAACAACAGCTAGTCTAGGCTAGCAAGAACATGTTTACAATTGCAATCTTATACGGGTAGTCTGGTATACGTTCGGTCATTCATTGTAGCTGGCATGAAAACAATGTTTTCCCTAGCATGTCTAGCTCTAGGTAGCCTTGTTGTTTAGCTATGTAGCATACACGCTATGAACGGTAGCTTGGTAGCATACACGCCAGGAACGCCAACTATAATGTACTGACCGTACGGTAAATCACCCGGAGTATACTGTCTATGAGTATTTCGTGTGTGAATGCAGACATTCTCCTGCTATGAGATATATGTATGTAAGGCCATCTGCTGATATTGGAATTGATATATGGAAACGCTAGCAACTTAGTTAGCCCAGTTAGCACTGTGTCAGTGGCTTAGCAGTCCGACACACGTTTACACATTTAAACAGTCGTGGTAGATACCTTGTTTGGGAGACATTCCTAACGAAATGAAGTGCCAATCACAAAATATTATTTAAACTTAGTCGTTTTATGTTCGTCAGCTTGCCAGCTGGATTACAATGCTAACCTACGTTTGCTAGTTGTTCAGTGTAATATGCTATACTATACTATACTATACTATACTATGAACAACAGATAGTGGTTCATATTAGGCTATCAAGAACATGTTTACAATTGCAATCTTATACGGGTAGTCTGCTACATTCATTGTAGCTGGCATAACAACAATGTTTTCCCGAGCAAACTCATGTCTAGCTCCATTGTTTAGCTCGGTAGCATACACGCTAGGAACGCCAGCTATAATGTAGTTACGTTTCGCGACTGACCGTACGGTAAATCACCCAGAGTATACTGTCTATGAGTATTTTGTGTGTGAATGCAGACATTCTCCTGCTATGAGATACATGTATGTAAGGCCATCTGCTGATATTGGAGTTGATATATGGAAACGCTAGCAACTTAGTTAGCCCAGTTAGCACTGTGTCAATGGCTTGGCAGTCCGAAACATGTTTACACATTTAAACAGTCGTGGTAGATACCTTGTTTGATAAATACACAAATAACAATGCAAACTTACAGGTTGTGTACCCGAATCTTCCCCTGCTCCAAACGGTCCAAACAAACTAGGAATAGCATCGTCCTTCAGTTTCAAATGCTGTGCATATCCGGCCTCAAACTGGGCAATGTTTTGGAAGCTTTTGTCTGTGAAATGCCGCGCACACAGTAATGTTCTTCGAACCTCTGAAGGAACAGTGTTAAACAGAAATTTCAACCACTGACTTCGTCGTGGTTCTTCCGTCGGTAGGACAAACAGCTCAGCGCCGCTGGGTATGGCCAAAGCTCTTCCGGATTGGTCCATTTTGTTCCGGGTACGGCATGATGTCATGCCGTACCCGGAAGAATCAAATGGACGTATCTCCAACGAGGCGTTTTGGGGAGGTATTTTCTGTGTTAGAGTTTTACTCGCTACAGGGTGTACTTTGAGGGTTTTGGCTCTGCACACCGTTTACATGCATAAAAACCTTCATAACACACAAGGGGACGGGTAATAACCGGAAAAGCATGACACCTCTCCTTTAAAAGTAACTAGGAACTAAAGCTGCCAAATATATGTAGAAAAATGTACAATATTTCCGTCTAAGGCAGGGGTGTCAAACTCAATTTCATTGCGGGCAACATTAGCATTATGGTTGCACTCAAAGGGCCAGCTTTAACTTTAAGACTATATAAATATACATGTATAAATATATATTATATATGAAATAATGTATTATATTACATTATTGGCTCTGCATTGGATTATTATCAGTTCTGGTAATAAATTCATAAATAACTACATCTGAAAGCAGAAGTCTAGGGAAAGCAAATATTCAACAATTACACCAATTGTATTGTATATTATATTGTTTGCAACTCTTGCGGGCCGTATAAAATGAGGTCCTTGAGTTTGACACCCCTGGTCTAAGGAGTAGTAGTTTTGGAGCATGTCATTAAATCCCCAAGAACATCTTTGGTACGCATCTACAGAGCATCAGAGACATCAGGGAGAAGAGATGTCTGTGAGAGCCCCCCCCCCCCAGCTGCTTTGTTCAGGCTGTGACATTCCTCAACTCATTCTCCACACTCCACAACTTACTTTCCACCACGTCAAACTGTTACATTCTGCCTGTCTTTCCAGGCACAGTCCCACCTTCCTAAGATCTTTGATTGTATTTCCTCCACATCCACCAGATGTCCTCAGACATTTTCAACAGACTTCCTCTTCACATCTTTGCCTTATGCCTATACTTCTCTTACCAGTGACTCACCACAAATAGCAATCCACCTCCTTTGTTCCCCTGTCAGAAAGATTCACTCAGTGTCCTGCCTACATGATGGCTGCCTGCTGGACCTCTTTCCACCTGTGACCTCTACCTTCATTAAATCACTGAAATACTCTCTGCATGTGGGTCCCGGCACTGTGACACCAGCAGACACTACACTTGACAGATGCAAACCGAGGCTGGGATTGTGGTTTCAAGCTGTGTGTATTTGGCATCTGGCTTACTGAGACCACAGCATCTAAACATACAGCCGCCTTTACATTAAAGGAGAGGTGTCATGCTTTTCCGGTTATTACCCGTCCCCTTGTGTGTTATGAAGGTTTTTATGCATGTAAACGGTGTGCAGAGTCAAAACCCTCAAAGTACACCCTGTAGCGAGTAAAACTCTAACACAGAAAATACCTCCCCAAAACGCCTCTTTGGAGATACGTCATTGTCCATTTGATTCTTCCGGGTACGGGATGATGTAATCCCGTACCCGGAACGAAATGGACCAATCCGTGGAGCCGTCACGTTACGTCCGCGGAGCCGTTACGTTAAGCCCCCGCTGATTGGTCCAAATTGACCAATCCACGGACTTCCTCACACACAGGCAGCTCTGCTGATTTCTCCTCCCTGGCTGCAGGCTGATAACAGACAGTTGGGATTGCGACAAAATTCTCTCTGCAGACCCATTCTCACAGCGTTTATCAACCTTGTTCTTACTCAATATCAAGCCACACTTATTGTTTTTACTTACGCTGTGACTTTGTGTGTGCTCAGGATGAGTTTGGCTGTGTTTCGCTATGTATCCTAAACAAGGAAACAACACCTCCACTGAGCTCAGCGCGATTCACAACGTCCCGACCAATCAGAGCACACTGTGCTCACAGGGAGGGTGGGGGCTGGAGCTTTTGGAGCTACAACGAGCCGTTAAAGGCAGAGAGTGAAATTCAGTGAATACACGTAGTTTACAGAGATGCTGTATGAGAAACCAATGTGAGTTTGGAAAATTGCACAGTATAAATCTATTCTAGTAGACCTCAACAATGGAATTATGATCAGTGGAAATGGCCATGACACCTCTCCTTTAACACAAAGTATACATTTTCTCTCAAACATAAAACTCTCCACTTAACTCTCCATTTATTTGAAACAATTATACTGGGTTACTTTTAAGAAAGTCAGACACCCTGTGTTCGGGGAAAGTCAACTCATTGATTTCCCATAAGTAACTCTCCACAACACTGTTCTTACATAATTGTAAAAGTATTTATTATCACAAATGAGGTCCTCTGTGTCTGCAGCTGACTTTCTGGCCTTTAGCTTGTGAAAAGCTTTTTCTAAAAGAGGCATTTTTTATTTATCTTATTCAGAAGAATGTCTTGTTGTTTTTTCACTTCAAATGAAGGATGTTCATTATGCCAGGGCTAATTATATTTATGTTATAGTTTTTTGTTTTTCATGTTCACAGTATCCTATTTAAAAAATGTACTGTAAACGCTTTTGACAGGCTTGACACAACAGGACGTAATTGAGACATGGAGTTGATAAGTTCCTTTTAAATATTGATTGTTTAAACAAATATTTGTTACCTTTAAAGTGGTACCAAACGTGCAAACCTCACTGTGATGACAAACCTCCAGAAATGCACTAGCCTATTCACCAAGAAAACGTTTTAGCACACAAGATGAAAGCTGTTCTCACTGAGTTTCAGAGCTGATGGTATGATCGGGCTTTGAATAGTTGGGCTAGCTGTTTTCCCCCTTATTCCTGTCTTCATGCTAAGCTGGGATAGCTCCTGAGTGCATCCTTTACAACTAGCCAAACCTAACTACCTACCTGTAACCAGCCTCCAGAAAAAGTGGAAATTGTTGTAAAGAGAGTCTATTAGAGTCTGACTCAGTGAGAAGCGTGCAACGTCATAAAGTAATCTCAGCAGGCAGTCAAAATACCTGCGGAAAATAAAACAATTTCTTGGACAATTATGAGGGGAATTTTTAAACATGGTGACAACAACAGGCGAACTTTGCTGCCTTCAGACCTTTTCATTATCTATTTGAAGTATTTTTCCTCCCACATGCTTTCACTCCCTTATGTAATCTGCATCAAGTAGAAGAACCAGAGGCATATATTATCAATGTGACGACTGACGAGGCTTTCTGATATGTGTATTCTTCTAAATTACTTTTTTACTTCGATGGCAGAAACAGTCACACAAGTTAGCTCCAAAAATACCTCATATAAATGGGCAGAGCATTGCATTGATTCTGGCTGCCGGTACAATGACCAGGGAGTCAACAGTTACACATTTGCTAAAACTAGGGCCAATACATGTCCATCTAAAAGAGCATGGGAACCGGGTCTGGGAACAGAACCTGGTTGATCAAAAATGGGACCATATCTTAGACCTAGACCAATTCTCCTCCACAGTTTTATTTTACAACGAGGAAATTACCATAACTCCATCTGCTAATGAACATTTGATTCCATGCTCGTTCACAGAGCATGCAGTCAAGTAGAAGAATGAAAACAAAGTATTAGACTGGAGGCCGGCAGAGGAGGCTGTTTCTAGGGCAGCAAGGCCCAGTGCTTAATGCACGCTCTCTCTGCCTGAGGCATACAGTGTTTACATCTGGATCACCACACAGTCTGCACCCTTTCACCAACATGCTCTGTAACTAGAAGGAATTCAGAGACCTCCACCAATGATGCTGCTGCATGCCCCCTTCATTCTGCCAAATGCTGTGTGAACATAATCAGAGGTAGAAGAAGTACTCAGATATTGTACTTGAGCAAAATTAGAAGTACCAGAGTGTAGAAATACTCTGTAACAAGTCAAAGTCCTGTATTCAATATGTTACTCAAGTAAAAGTAGAAAAGTATTGTCATCAACATATACTTAAAGCAAAAGTAAAAGTATTCATTGTGCAGATTGGTCCATTTCAGAATAATATAATGATGTTTTATAATGATTGATCATTAAAGTGTTATCAAAGCTGGTAAAGGTGCAGCTAGTTTGAATGACTTTGTATACTGCAGGGTAGCTTGTGAATTTACTAAAGTCTGTAAAGTAACTAAAGGTATTAAATACATCTAGTGCAGTAAAAGTACACCATTTACCTCTGAACTGTAGTGGAGTAGGAGTAGGAAGTAGCATAACATGGAAATACTCATGTAAAGTACAAGTATCTCAACATTTTACTTATGTACAATAGGCCTATACTTGAGTAGGCCTACTTAGGGTCTTTACACCACTGAACATAAAAAGAACATGTGCTCTTTATTGGTCAGAGATGTATACATCAAGCTGAGCTGTTCTGTTTTGTTCTTGAGTGGGCAAGTAATTCTTCCAATTACACTGACAAAACTTGAATGCAGCACAAATGCTTTATCTTGCAATGTTGACCAAAGTTGACCATTGTCCGGATGTCTCGCGTGATTTGGGTCTGCTCCTAAATGTAAGCTATCTGGTCCCCCCTTCCACCAAGCTTCATGGTTAGGTTCACAATGATTTTTGACACATCCAAACACAGCCCCCCTACCTGCACCGCCTCTACGTGAGACACACGGTCGAACATCAGGTCGTTCACGGTCACTATCTGGTCCCCGATCCTGAGTCCTTCTCTATCGGCCGACGAGCCCGGCTCCACCAGGGACACGTAGATGCCCACGCCGTGCTCCGACCCCCCACGGATACTGAAGCCCAGACCCTCGTGGCTCCTGGTGCGTGTCAGCAGGACTTTGCGCACCTCTCCAAAGGGACCCTCGCATAGCGGCGCGGCCAGGGAAGCCGACAGCTCGTCCGAACAGCCGGAGGGGGGGGGCTGCTCCTGGATGGAGCTGACATATTTCTGCAGAGTTGAGTCGCCCTCCGCGCTGCCGTTGCTGGAGGAAAGCTCCGTCTTCAGATAGAGTCCCTCGGACGTGTACTGGTCGAACAGCAGCTGGTCAGACCTCGGGATGACCAGGCGCAGCATGGGCAGCAGCTGGCGTTTGCTGCTCGTGTTGAGAATCACTTTGAGAGTTTGGACCAGGTCGAAGACGTTGCGCTTGGCGTGGTACACATTGAGGCAGTGGATGAACTGCTCTCTCTCCGGGCCGCTGAGCAGCAGGTTCAGGGCGGTGTGGAGCCTCCGGACGTTCGCGGAGAGCGCCCGGCCGCCTGAGCCGGTGGAGGAGAGCGGTGTGTTGAGCGAAACGCTCTCCAGATCAGAGCTCATCCTACAGCATGGCGGGGAATCAGTTCATCATACAGACGGGAGGGCGGGTCGATCATCTGTCAACGCGCTGTTCAAGTCGATCCTCTAGTTGTGAAGTAAAACGTGGAACAGTTCGGCGCGCACCCAGAAACTTCAACAGGTGACCGGGGATCTACGCGCGTAACAGCGCTGATGTGCTCCGCACGCGGTGTTTCAGACCGAAACAAACCATTTTCTCTGTCGAAGCTGGCATTGGTCAAGCACTGTAAACCGCATGCATGTTATTTCTCTCTGTTGTCTTCCTATTCCATTACAACACAAGCTTCTGCGATTCAAATAGTGTCCGGTGTATCTGTAAAATCCGGCAGAATAAAAATCCTTGAAAGGCTCTCTTTATGCTTGAAAATCATAAAACAGCACATGAGCTTCTCCATGTCCATTGCGTCCACAGAACAAACTATAAATCCGTCCGCTCGCTCTGACGGAGCCTCTGGAGGAGGGAGCTCAACGGGATGCTCTCAGACCCTTCGCGTTTAGGAAATGACGCAGGTGTGTGTGTGTGTGTGTGTGTGTGTGTGTGTGTGTGTGTGTGTGTGTGTGTGTGTGTGTGTGTGTGTGTGTGTGTGTGTGTGTGTGTGTGTGTGTGTGTGTGTGTGTGTGTGTGTGTATGGGTTTGTTGCTTAGAAACTGACTACATTATTCACCCTTATTTAAATGACTATTTTTGCCAAAGCATCAGCTGATGTCATGCATAGTAGCAGCTTAAGTGTTTCAACTTTAAATAACTCACCAGTGAATGTCAGAATTCACAAATTGCATGATAAAATGCCTTGTACCAAAGTTGGTGAATCTGTGCTGATTTAAAAGCACGTGGATGCATTGCTCCGGGTCCATCTTCAGAATGTGTTGGTTGGGTATTTGTATGCAGATGAGCGTAGAGTAGGTGTATGCCTGTCAGCCTTTAAGCTGATCAAGCTGCATTAGCCGATGCCTCCTTGAGGCTCCTTGTCATAACTACAACCTAAGCCTATTTTTAAACAACTATTTATAGGCGTTGTCTTCCTCCTCATAACAGTTAAAAGCTCCTTCTGTCTGGCCCAAACTCATGACAGTCCCCAGAAACATTCTAACCAGGGGCTGCCCCTCCCCCACACTCAGTAGGTGTTTGGTTCCAGGCCAGCTATTAAACAAAAAAGATCGCATAAATGACCATAGTTTTTCAGCACATGGACATGGTCCACTAGAGTCTAAAGTGAACCGGCTGCCATGTTCTGTTATTTGCTGGATAACTGTGGAGAATGTTTTGATATATGTTTTATTGTGAACAAATGCTAAGAAGGAAATATGTACTTTTGGGGAAAATTCACATTTTAACATTCCACACAATTGCTTTAACCATACCTTTAGCATCAATTAACCATTACACATTGTCTGAAATGTTATATTATGCAAACAAGGCATTCTCTAATTCATTATGTGCTTTTTTGCAAAAATGACCTGAACAGAAATCTAAACATGTTGTAGTACAGAGAAAAAGGAAGTCACTGTTAGTAGATAACTAGATCTAGATTTAAAGTAGTAAGAGTTGCAGCGGACCTGCAGGTTTCTGGTAGTTTGTCCCAGATATTTGGAGCATAATACTGAACTTCTCCATGTTTAGTTCTGACTCTGGGGACAGAAAGCTGACCAGTCCCAGAAGACTTGAGAGATCTGGATGGTTCATAATTTAGCAGGAGATCAGAAATGTATTTATGCCCTGAACCATTAAATGCTTTATAAACCAGCAGCAATATGTTGAAATCAATTATTTGACAGACAGGAAGCCAGTGTAAGGACTTCAGAACAGGACTGATCCACTTTCTTAGTGTTAGTGAGGAACCAGTGTAAAGACTTCAGAACAGGAGTGATGTGATCCACTTTCTTAGTGTCAGTGAGGACTCAAGCAGCAGCGTTCTGAGTAAGCTGCAGCTTTCTAATCGATTTTTTAATGAGACCTGTGAAGACACCATTACAGTAGTCCAGTCTACTGAAGATAAAAGCATGGACAAGTTTTAAAAAATCCCGCTGTGACATTATTCTTTTAATCCTAGATATAATCTTAAGGTGATAGTAGGCTGACTTAGTAACTGTTTTAATGTGACTGTTGAAACAGCTATGTTAAAGGTCCCATGTCATGCTTTTCCGGTTATTACCCGTCCCCTTGTGTGTTATGAAGGTTTTTCTGCATGTAAACGGTCTGCAGAGTCACAAACCCTCAAAGTACACCCGGTAGGGAGTAAAACTCTAACACAGAAAAGACCTGTCTATGCTGCCCCAGAACGCCTCGTTGGAGATTTTCTTTTTCAATGTTGTAACATTTTTAAGTAAAATGCTTCAATCTGGTGCACTTTGAGCGCCCAATTACTAGATACCTGATCTAGGGGGTACAACTCTAAACACCAGAGGTGGGACCAAGTCATTGTTTTGCAAGTCCGAGTCAAGTCTCAAGTCTTTGCGCTCAAGTCCGAGTCAAGTCTCAAGTCTTTGCGCTCAAGTCCGAGTCAAGTCTCAAGTCTTTGCGCTCAAGTCCGAGTCAAGTCTCAAGTCTTTGCGCTCAAGTCCAAGTCAAGTCTCAAGTCAGGATGGGAAAGTTCAAGTGAAGTCCAAGTCCTAAACTTTGACAAAACGAGTCTTAAACAAGTCCTTATGTGCTTTTCAACAAATGTAATGACATCGATCAACAGAATAATACTTAATAATCAAACTGCTCTTTATTAGTCACATTAATAATTTAATAATCCATTTTCTCTCTGCTGGTAAAGTAACGTGTTTTTCTTCTATTGTAAGAGGGATCAGTAAGGTAAGGCTACCGTGACGGTTTGATTCAGAAGGAGTTTAATGTATAAGATCCCTGATGTTGAGGTGACCAGAATGTTTATTTCCACTGTGTACAGCATGTTATAAGGGACCCACTTCTATCTTTATGCAAGGGATAATGTGCAGCGAGGCGTCTCTATGGGGAAAAGAACACCTGAATCTAGATCCCTCTGCAGGTGGTACTTTAACTATATTTTGATGCTAATACTTTTGTACTTTTACTTGAGTAACATTTTGAATGCAGGATCTTTTATTGTAACCGAGTATTCCTACACTCTGGTACTGTTACTCAAGTACAAGATCTGAACTTCTCCCACCTCTGGCAATAAATCCTGAGTGGTTACCAAAAAAAAAACCCTGCTCTGAAGGTTATTTTCGTTTTACAAATCCTGCACTCAGCTTTGCTTTCTCCAATATCATTGAAATGCAGCCAGATGCTGCTTCTTTTTTCGGTTTTCGCAAATTTCTTGACTTCTTCCGACGCGCTTGCATTTAAATCCGTCTCCCCGTCGCTCTGTGTAGCTGGCCTGTACCACTACACCTGCTGTCTTTGGAGCGTCTGCCCCCCACCCTTCTTTCACATAATGGTATGATCCTAGTGTGTCCTCACATATGATTGGCCGCATGGTGGCCCAGCTAAATAAAGTCCCGCCCCTGCCTGCAAGGATTCTCAGCAAGAGTTGCAGCGGCTGAAGATTCTGCTCTCCCCGACGGGAGTCTGCTCTTCAAGCGGCATCTCGCGATCGGCGTGTTGGAGACCCCTGAATTAAATTATCAAGTCACCTCAAGTCAGAAGGCTCAAGTCCAAGTCAAGTCGCAAGTGTTTTGTGATTTTGTCAAGTCGAGTCCAAAGTCATCAAATTGGTAACTCGAGTCTGACTCGAGTCCAAGTCATGTGACTCGAGTCCACACCTCTGCTAAACACCCATATGAAAAAGATCGGTTTGCATTTTATTAATCAAATAAGTATGTGAACATAACCAATAACCTACCATAGCCAATAAAAAATAAATGTAACTTATTTTATTTTTGTTGTTCATTTATATCTTATAGCATATTTTTTAATCTCTCCAGTTTTAAACGATATTTTTGTTTTACTGTCCTATAGTATACATTGGAATGATTTCAAACCTGTTTTTATTTATCCTAATAATTATAAAGGAGTGCCTTGGAAATATGTGTTTACATAAATTGTGTAAACCTCTCTCTCTCTCTCTCTCTATGCTCTCTTCTAGCTCGTAGCGCCTCTCTCTCCTCTCTACTCTCTCTCTCTATCTCTCCTCCTCTCTCTCCTCTCTCTTCTCCATCTCTCTCTCCTACTCTCTCCTCTCTATCTCGTCTCTCTCTCTCTCTCTCTCTCTCTCTCTCTCTCTCTCTCTCTCTCTCTCTCTCTCTCTCTCTGACATCTTGGTGCCAGGAGAACAACCTCCATCTCAACATCAGCAAAACAAAGGAGCTGATTGTGGACTACAGGAAGCAGCAGGGAGAGGGACACGCCCCCATCGCCATCAATGGGACTACGGTGGAGAGAGTCAAAAGCTTCAGGTTCCTTGGGGTCCACATCACTGAGGACCTGACATGGTCTCTTCACACCACCACCATCACCAAGAAAGCTCGACAGCGGCTCTTCTTCCTCCGCAGGTTGAGGAGGTTCAAAATGGATTCCAGGATACTCTGCAACTTCTACAGGTGCACGATAGAGAGTATCCTCACTGGCAGCATGACGGCCTGGTACGGCAGCTGCACCGACCTCGATCGTAAGGCTTTACAGAGGGTGGTGAAAACTGCACAGCACATCACCAGGACGGAGCTGCCATCCATGGAGGACCTTTACTCCCAGCGGCTCAGGAAGAAATCACTACGGATTATCAAAGACCCCCATCACCCCAGCCACAAACTGTTCTTTCTGTTGCCGTCTGGCAGACGTTACTGCAGCATCCTGGCAAGGACAAGAAGATTCGGAGACAGTTTCTTCCCGCGGGCAGTGAGACTGTTAAAAAATTGAACTGTTGAAACAACTTCAAACATTCATCTGCTACTCAGTAGTATGTATCTAATACCTAATATATATATATCATTCCAATAACTTGTATATAGACTCATACTGCACTATTCCACATCATAACTTTATTTCATTTTTATAACTATTATTATTTTTGTATTGCTCATGCTCTTATTGTTATTATGTTGCATTGTTGGAGAAGCCTGTGACATAAGATTTTCAACTGCATAATTACTCTGTAGCTATGTCAGATTGACAATAAAGAACCTTGAACCTTGAACCTTGAACTTCAATATGAATGTTGATCATTTTTTTGTATTATATTTCCATATAATCTTGTGGACGTGCAGATTCCCTGTCCTCCACCAGGGAGTGCTGCAGCACCCTCAGCACCCCTACTTCCCCCAGCGAGTTATGCAGCTGCTGAGGATGCTGCTCTCTTCAGTTTGCGGATGAAGTAGAGGCGCTGCTGGGCTTTCTTGGTGATTGACGTGGTGTTGTTGCTCCAGGAGAGGTCCTCGATGATGTGCACCCCCAGGAATTTGGTGCTGGTGGGGGTGTTGGGTGTAGGTTCTCCTGAAGTCGACATCAATCTCCTTTGTTTTCTCCACATTGAGAAAGAGATTGTTATCTATGCACCATGTGGCCAGCTGGCTCACCTCCCTCCTGTAGTGGGTCTCGTTGTTGCTGATGAGACTTGACAAAGTGGTTGGAGCTGTGGGTGGGTGTGCAGTCGTGGGTCAGCAGGGTGAAGAGCAGGTCCCCAGGCAGCTCCTCACACTGCCTGGGACAGACAGATAGCCTGGTCGTTGGGTGGAGGTGTTGTTTTCTGCGCATGTGTGCTGTTCTGTGTTTCGAAGCGTGCAAAGAAGCCGTTGAGGTTGTTCAGCAGAGAGGTGTCACTGTCGCAGGTCTGTGGTTTGTAGTCTGTGATGGTCCTAATACCCTGCCACAGGCTCCGTGTGTCTCTGCTGTCACTGAAGTGAGCTGTAATCTTCCGGGTGTACTGTCTTTTGGCTTTCCCGATGCCGCGGAATAGGTCAGCCCTGGCTGCTCTGAGACCAGCTGGATTGCTCCCTATGAAGGCAATGTTGTGGGCCCTCAGCAGCCTGCAGGCCTCTCCTGTCAGCCATGGCTTCTGGTTGGCCCTGATGGTGATGGAGGGTCACATTTGGTGATGTAGCCTGTAACAGTTTCTCTATATTCCTGGATGGTGGTGGTGTTGTTTTCTCCACCAAACCAGATCCAGTTCTAGCTCAGTGCTCTTCTGGTTCCGAACTGGTTCTTCTTTTTAGCCCCAGTTATGTTTCCACCACCCAGAGCCTGTCTGGTGCTACGTCATGACATCACCGTTTACGTCGCTGATTTTCTCCACAACGGCGCTCACAACAACAACAATGGGGGACTGAGTCGGGTCGATGATCGTGTTGCTTTGAATCATACGAAGCCAGATTAAATAAAAAATCTACTTCTCCAACATTATACTTTTCCTTGTGCCGTGGTTCATTGTTTATTAATGTGGTTCAGCGGCATTTACCGACCGCTGCAGTGCTGCTCGCTGGAAAGTATTCACTGTCTGACTGTTACACAATCAGCTGATAAATATCCCCCATCCCCATAAGTGAATGAGTTTCAGTCTCAATTGCCGTTGTTTGGCATCACGCTGTTATGAAAGTTTCTCTGGTATAAGATGGGTGATGTTAGTATAGCAACCGAAGCTAATCTGACTATTTTGACTACTTTTTGCTATCCTATTGTGGCATAAGCCATTTTCTACAGGCATATTTTACCGGCGTATTTTTCATTATGATTCTACTTGTGATAGTCGGACATGGCAACCTGTGTAGCCCATGTATTGATATAGCGTGATGTATAGGGAGGCGTGTTGCGCAGTGCGCTGGTCTTCGAATCAGAGGATAGCAAGTTCGAGTCCCACTGCAGTCAGCATGTCGTTGTGTCCCTGGGCAAGACACTTCACCCCAAATTGCTCCTGTGGGGATTGCCCACAGTATTGAGTATGTAAGTCGCTTTGGATAAAAGCGTCTAACAAGTGACATGTAATGTATTGGTTTTGGTTCTTGCCGGGCAGCCGAGTGGGGCCAGCTAAGAACCGGTTTCCGGTGCCAAGAGCCGGCCCGCTGCGGTGGATACAGGAAGAACCAGAGCTTAATCAGGCTCTAGCCCGGAACCGGCTCTGGAAAAGGGGCATTTGAGTGCAGCTGTGCTGTCCTCTGACCACACACGTAACTCTTTGGAAACTGGTTTGCTGACTTTCACGCAAGTTCACATAACAGTGAGGTGATTAGAGAGGCCGATGTGGGGGAGGGGTGAAGATTAAGATCCAGGGTGTTGTTTTCCCAAATTAACATGTTGATATATTTAACCCTTGTATGGTGTTCGGGTCTGTGGGACCCGTTTTCATTATTTATCTAAAGAAAAATTATATCATCAATTATTTTTTCAAACTCACACTCAATGGCCTTGGCTCATTTTCTGTGAAGAATATATATCAGAACACATTTTCAATGACCACCCACTGGACACCCCCCCTACACATTTACACATGGGCGTAGGAAGCATCCTGAATGTGGGGGGGACATCTTTAACGGGGGGTGTGGGGGCGAAAAAATATATAGATTTCCTGTATTCTGGTGCATTTTAACAGGTGGTTTGATACTTTTATGTGGCTACACTAGCATGACGAAAATGATGGGTACATTTTGTAATTTCATCCAGTAGTAAAGAAAGGAAACATATTTGATTATTAATTCAGAGCTGTCTTTGAATTAATAAAAAGCAGTTTAAATGCCCATTTTTTGTACATTTATATACAACAATAAATATTTGTGAGTGCATTGAGAGATATTGTTGTGGAGAGACATTTATATATAAATCGCAAAATACATTTGTGAATCCTTCTGTGAGCATTTATTAATATTGAGACTGATCTGACTCCATACAGATGTTAAGTTCACCTAGGAATGGTATCATTGACTTAAATGTTCAAATAAATGTTGCTCTTCTGTCTATATTGGTCATATGATGCCCCTTGACTGAAATGTTTCCTGTTCAATATCCCCACTGATTTCCTTAAAATCCTGGGATGAGAGTCCACATCACAATTTACTCTCAACTGTCATTTCCCTTTCATCACTCACCTCAGCAATGGACCTCTCTCCACTGTCCCTGTATTCTGCCTCTGACTTACTCTCAAGTGCCTAGATGTCAAGAGAGGTGGTGAAGTGATAATTATTTATTGAGCAGTATACTCTTTCACATTGAATCATAACAAGTCATACTGAATGTAAATACAACTGACTCTAAAGTAAGTCCCAGTCTGTGACATTGGACATTTTGAAGACTCAAAGTCCCAAGCAGTAGGTAGAATATTAGCTAGTCTATGTAATGTGCACAGAAAATAAATAGTTAACTGAATACTGGGATGGAAATAGCCTATAAGCACTCAGTAAAACATAAACACACACAAAAAGCTTCTGAATGATAAGAAGTATAATTAAAACATAATGCACATTACCATTTTGAGAGAGAGTACCTAAGTTAAAGAACTCAGAAAAGAATCTCTTATCGAACTGAGGCTCCAGTAAAACACACTGACTGCGTCTCTACATGGACATCAGTAAGCCGTTTATGAGTATTATCCTGGTTATGATCATATTGGGGATATGGTGTTTACATGAGCACAGAGAGATCGGGTTATTCATGTTCCCTGTTTACATGATAAATACTAGTAACCTGGCATTTCAATGCCTTTTCTCATCTAAACTATTCAGTATTTGTATCTTTCTATCATGACATAAAGACGAAACTCCTCTCCAGAAGTGAGACGCCGCCATCACTGTTAACTGATTAACTGCTACCAGCTGATTACTTACTTTCCTCTTCTTTGAAAAAAATGTTCTTATGTCCATGTTGTCTGGGGGAGAAAACATATCAAACCAAGAGATCGTCAGCTTTGATTTTCGCTGTATTAACCATTTCCTGAACATTTGGTGTGTGTGCCTTACCTCCGCTACCGGCATCGCTTTATACAACAGATCTGAGCTGTCCAACTATGACAACACTCCTTGAACATGCGCGCGCTATGTGAGAATCTGCCTTGGTACAAAGTAGCAGTGAAAACATGGTACGGAGTTTCATTGATTTGGGCATTCTCTCAATAAGCAAGTGGAATGGATTTCATTTGATAGTGAAGCACTGACACAGCGCTCTACAAAGTGCGGCGAGTGGATAGACCGATTCACGGACTTTCCGCATAGTAAAAGTGGGGGGGTCTAAACTAATCATTTGAAAAAGTGGGGGGGACTTGTCCCACCCTCATATAATGGCTGCGACGCCCATGCATTTACATTACATACAGGGTGTTCGGTTCTGAGTCTGACAGTGACTTTGAAGAAGAGGATGAGATTGAGCATCAGCTAGTTAAAGACGAGCCACAGGACCAGCCGGTCAGCGGGCAAAAAAACAAGTAGCAATTTAATTCATTATTGTGATCTAACAAATGTAAAAGGCCAAATATTAACCATATAGGCTAGCAGGATGGCATTGATTTCCCTTGGAAGATGGAAAGGCCTGCACTTCACGATCATAAACTCCGCCAGCGGTGAACAGTGTTTGCAGATAACCACAGCGTCTCTACACCAAGCATCAATGATGTAAACAATAACACCGCCGCCGCGAGTTCCCCCCCAAACCGTAGCTCTGTCTAAGCGGTAGCATGTTAGCCGGTCGAGCTGAATGGCAGAGTCCGGGATGTTGTCGTTTAGCCATGTTTCCGTGAAATTGTAAACACAGCTCGACCGTAGAAGTTTTATATTGTCCATTTTATGGTCCAGTGAGGGTACATTAGCCATGAGCATGGTCGGAATAGCCGGCCTGTGTGGGCTAGCCTAGCTTGGATGCCTCCGTGCTTACCCCTCCTCTGCTACCTCTCACAGTGCCTGCGGCGTCTCCTTTCCAGCTGGGCGGTAGCTACTTGACTTTAGACAAACAATTCAAAAGACAAAATCAACTTAAGGTATTTAAAGATCAATCTTTATTTGAAGGTATCTCTTCTTCTTTTATTAATAATAATAATAATAGCTTAGATTTATATAGCGCCTTTCATGGGACCCAAGGTCACTTTACAAAGAAAAACAGGAGTAAAAACAAACAAACAAAAACAAAAGGCAGTCAGACAAACAGTCAGACAGACAAAATAACGAATAAATTAGGGGCCGAAGGCCTTGGCAAACAGATGGGACTTGAGGGCCCTTTTGAAGGCGTCAAGCGTGGGGATGATGCAGATCTCCGCAGGGAGAGCGTTCCAGAGGGTGGGGGCTGCCACACTGAAGGCTCTGTCCCCGAAGGTTCGCAGGTTGGTACGGAAGGTGGTGAGCAGGCCAGAGTCTGAAGACCGCAGGTTCCGGGGCGGGGCATGTGGGGGAAGGATGTCCGATAAGTACTGGGGGGCATGGGCATAGAGGGACTTGTAGGTGAGGAGGAGGACTTTGTAGGTTATGCGGGACTTGACCGGCAGCCACTGGAGGTGGATGAGGGTGGGAGTGATGTGCTGCCACGGCTTTGTATGTGTGAGTATCCTAGCAGCACAGTTTTGAACATACTTGAGCCTGTCCAGTATTTTGTTGGAGACCCCAAACAGGACACCATTGCAGTAGTCCAAGCGGGAGGTGACGAAAGCAGGACTAGGGTTTCTGCGACCGACTCCGAGAATGACGGTCGGACTCTGGCAATGTTCTTTAGATGGAAAAAGGCAGATTTGGTGACAGACTTGATGTGGGAGTGGAAGGAAAGGGTGGAGTCAAAGATGACACCCAGGTTGCGGACTTCAGGAGATGGGGAGATGGAGCAGCCGTCAACCTCAAGGATGAAGTCACCAACCTTCTGGAGCAACGCCTTGGGTGCCACAACCATGAGCTCTGTTTTCCTGCTGTTGAGTTTCAGGAAATTGGACGACATCCAGGTTTTTATGTCGTGCAGGCAGTTGACAAGAGACTGAGGGGGCAGCTGGGAGGATGGAGTAGTGCTGAGATATATTTGGGTATCATCAGCGTAGCAGAGGAAGTTGAGTCCATGATGGCGGATGATCTGGCCAAGGGGGATCATGTAAATGGTGAACAGGAGGGGGCCAAGCGAGCCCTGGGGTACACCGTGATTGACTGGGGCCGGGGGGGAATTTGAGCCATTAATGGTAACAAACTGTTCCCTGTTATGGAGGTAGGATGTGAACCAGGACAGGGCTGTGCCAGTGACACCTAGGAGGTCAGATGGGCGGTTGAGGAGGATGGTGTGGGAGATGGTGTCAAACGCTGCAGAGAAGTCCAGGAGGATGAGGATGCTGAGGCGGCCAGAGTCAGCAGCAATGAGGAGATCGTTGATGATCTTGATGAGGGCGGTCTCAGTGCTGTGTTGAAGTCTGAAGCCGGATTGGAGGGGCTCATAGCATGGCTGGACATGTGCAGATGGAGTTGGCCGGCGACTACTCTTTCCAGAGTTTTGGTGAGGAAGGGAAGGTTGGAGATCGGCCGGTGGTTGTGGAGGTCGTCGGGCTCCAGGCCAGGTTTTTTGAGGATGGGGGTGACTGAGGCAATTTTGAAGCTGGTGGGGACTATACCAGGAGCCAGAGAAGCATTGATGATGACCACCATGTGGGGGCAGAGGGTGGGTAAGCAGTCCTTGACCAGGGCTGTGGGCATAGGGTCCAGGGAGCAGGTGGAGGTCTTGGCCGAGCTGACCAGCTTGGCCACTTGGGGAGCATCCACAGGGGAGAAGGAGAAGAGGTTGCAAAGGGAGAGGCGCGGCACTGGGGGTGCGTTGCCAGGTTGCTGAGGTGCAGGTAGGGGGGAGGGCTAGGTGCAAGGAGCTGCTGATGGATGGCCTCAACTTTCGCCTGGAAGAAGTCAAGGAATTTGGAGCAGAGATCGGGAGCACCTGAGGGCTGGGGGGCGTCAGCGGTGCGGAGTAGGCGGTTGATGGTGGAGAACAGTGTTCTGGGGTTGCTTTGCTGGGCACCGATGAGACGGGAGTAGTAATGTGTCTTGGCGTGGGAGAGAGCTTCCTTATAAGCTTTCACATGGTCAAGAAAGGCCAGGAGGTGGACCGTGAGGCCAGTTTTTTTAGAGAGCCTCTCAAGCTGGCGACCAGAGGCCTTCATGCGGCGGAGTTCGGTGGTGAACCAGGGGGCAGGGCGGGTGAAGGAAACAGTCCGGGTTTTGATGGGGGCGAGAGAGTTGAGACTGAGGGATAGGGCAGTGTTGTAGTGGGCTACCAGGCCGTCCACGGTGGAGTCGGAGGAAGCCGAGGCCATGTGCTATCAGGTTGGATAGGGCCGGTGCACTCACAGTTTAAATTAAACCTTCAGACGTGAGATATTAGTTTTACATCTATAGCATTGGCAATTTAAAAAAAAACTGAGCAATTCAACAGTACACTTTATATTTCTTACCGTTTAACCTGTTAAGCCTGAGAGACCCCGGAACCGGGGCACTCCCGCAACATCTTGCAGGAAACAGTGTCTGAGGGCATGTTCATTTAATAAACTATAAATGTTTTATATCCATGTAACGGGAAGAAACTCATCTAACTGATCCTTTTTATTTATTTTTCAACAAAAAAAAACACAATGCTAACGCTGAGCCTCTGAATTAGCAACGAGCGAAAAATGCTAACAGATTACTGCACCGAAAATCACTCATAAAACCTTATTATTTATCTTTTCTGCACATCCAACACATCGATTCACACCGTGAGGTGACACAGAATTGATGGGTACATACATTATCACTCAATGATACGAACTCGCGACTTTATAAACAAAAACAGACATCAAAACATGTGGCGCTAGGTAGCTAAAAACGCTAACATGGCTTACCTGTGTCGTAGTCTGGTCAAAAGTGGTCTTCAATGGCATTAAAACGATAAAAACGCTGCTGAAGTTAATCCATAGGTTAATCCAATGTGTCTGTGTCCCTTTGAAATGATTTCTGATAATCCATGAGCAATAAACCTGCTTTTCCGTTTCCAGATGTCAGAGCTAGAGTATAGGTTCGCTCTGATGCAAAACTGCATGCGCGAAGCCCCCACCTTTTTTTTGTACCATGTGTGTGAGAGGGGAGATTCCCCTTCGATTCTATTGGCTCTAACGGTCAGAAAGAGATGTCAATCACCAAAATTGACCAATTGGTTCCAGAGAAACGGTAAAACCCCCATTTCCACCCAAATCACCTCAGAGGTGGAGTTTTTTTGCTAAACCTCTCTAAAAAGGTCAAATGTCACTTGTTTTGCATCAATCTTGATACAGGGTACTTATTATATGTTGTACTTTGGATCCCTAAAGCTTTTAGTCTACCTTACCATCATCCAAGGGTAGTTTTCACTATAAGTAACAAAGCATCTTTGGACGGATACTATAATTTACAGTTTTTTACTATGTTCAATCTGAATTTTCTTTAAAATAAAAAACATCTATATTGTTCTGACTTTTCTACATCCAACTCACAGGTTTATCATTACTTTGAGAAAAAAGATTCTTAATTTAACCCTTTTAGAAAGGAAGATATGGTCATTTGTTCTGGGAATGTCATTTTCGAGCCTAAGACCTGAAAAACAGGCTGAGGGCTAAACAGGTTAAAGCATTTATTACATTCATTTTTCCCCTCCCATATTCACAGTATGGATCAATTGAGACAGCGTGGTGTCCAGAGAGCTGCAGAGACATTGGGGAGAAACCTCAGTGTGATGGAAGTTCTGTCTGTTGGTTTGGCCGGAGAGGACTGAGGTAAAGAGGTCTTTCCTCTGTGAGGAGGGCCAGGCCTGATGGAGGAGGACCAGGCCTGATGGACGAGGACCAGGCCTGATGGAGGAGGAACAGACCTGATGGAGGACCTGCACCAGCTACACCTGCAGAACCTGAGCTCATACTGGGCATAGCTGATACCACCTGCACAGGCCTAGTCTGTCACTTTTTTACATTTTACAAAATGTGTTATACATTTAATAGGTTAACACCTTCTGTCTATTATGTGCTTTATATTTAAAACATTTTTGATGGTTCACCTTTGATAACTTCTGGTTCACATTTCAATAAATTGAATTTGTATTTGCACTACATGTCTTTTATTCCGACTGTAAATGTTAGATTACACATTCAAATCTGACTGAAGATTGGCACCATTTATTTGTGATGTTGTAAACTCTGCGATACAAGACACAAGTGTTGTGAGGCTTATAAAGTGAGGAAAATTGAAATAATCAGCTGATCAATTGTACATGTGGAAATAAGTGCATTTGATCAGCTGACTGTGTTTTTTTTGCCACACTTTATAAGCCTATAACCACACCTTCTCTGAGGTGCAACGTCAGAAACAAATTAACCTCTTAAGCCCTGCCCTCCCGATATCGGGGGGAAAAACGCGTCATCTGAGGAAACAGTGTCTGAGGGCATCTTAATATTTAATAAACTATTAATGTTTTATATCCATGTAACAGGAAGAAACTCATCTAACTGATCTTTTTTTTTTTTTTTTCAAAATAAAACCTACAATGCTAACGCTGAGCCTCTGAATTAGCAACAAGCAAAAAATGCTAACAGATTACTGCACCGAAAATCACTCATAAAACCTTATTATTCATCTTTTCTGCACATCCAACACATCGATTCACACCGTGAGGTGACACAGAATTGATGGGTACATACATTATCACTCAATGATACGAACTCGCGACTTTATAAACAAAAACAGACATCAAAACATGTGACGCTAGGTAGCTAAAAACGCTAACATGGCTTACCTGTGTCGAAGTCTGGTCAAAAGTGGTCTTCAATGGCATTAAAACGATAAAAACGCTGCTGAAGTTAATCCATAGGTTAATCCAATGTGTCTGTGTCCATTTGAAATGATTTCTGATAATCCATAAGCAATAAAACTGCTTTTCCGTTTCCAGATGTCAGAGCTAGAGTATAGGTTCGCTCTGATGCAAAACTGCATGCGCAAAGCCCCCACCTTTTTTTACCATGTGTGTGTGTGGGGGAATCCCCCTTCGATTTTGATGGTTGACACCTCTTTCTGACCGTTAGAGCCAATAGAATCGAAGGGGGATTCCCCCACACACACACATGGTAAAAAAAGGTGGGGGCTTCGCGCAGAGGGCCAGAGATGTGGAAAATCCACCCAAATGACCCCAGAAGTGTTTTATTTTTGCTAAATCTCTAAAAAGGTCAAATGTCACTTGTTTTGCATCAATCTTGATACAGGGTACTTATTATATGTTGTACTTTGGATTCCTAAAGCTTTTAGTCTACTAACCCATCATCCAAGGGTAGTTTTCACTATAAGTAAAAAAGAATCTTTGGACGGACACTATAATTTACAGTTTTTTACTATGTTCAATCTGAATTTTCTTTAAAATAAAAAACATCTATATTGATTCTGACTTTTCTACATCCAACTCACAGGTTTATCATTACTTTGAGAAAAAAAGATTATTAATTTAACCCTTTTAGAAGGGAAGATATGGTCATTTGTTCTGGGAATGTCATTTTCGAGCCTGAGACCTGAAAAACAGGCTCAGGGCTTAACAGGTTAAGGTCCTGTTGCACACAAGACTGTGTGCAGATCTTTGTTTTCACAATGAAAGTGTAGTTTCTACTGGTCTTACATCTCATAACATCAGCTGCTCATTTTCCTCTTGGATGTTCTTCTTAACCCTCGGAGAAGGAGAAAATGCTGAGGCAGTTGTGTGTTTCAGGCATGTCCTTTCCTAACAGAAATAACAAGAAATGTAAAACATGAGATATTGCAGAGCAAGTGTGTTATTTATGAAAGAGGTGTGTTTGTGTGTTTAGGGGCTGTAGATATACATGTAATCTTTTTTTTTATTTGAATGTGCTTTTTAAATTTAAATGGTGAACTACAAAGATAATCAAATTATGATTGAACAGTATGAAATTCATCAACATTAAAATATTTTTCATTATCAAAATAATATTGAACTGTTATCAAAACTTAGGGTAACTGTAGACTCTGTTCGGTTGTCTCGCTGAAATAATCACCTTTACCACGTTTTTTACAGACAAAATAAAGAGATAAATAGTAGTGTTACTTGTTAACATCTAAATTTAACATTTTGCATGGAAAGAACACTAACTTCACTGATGTGTAGGTTATTGAGCATGAAGTGATGTTTAATGGCATGTATATCAGTGTATTATAGTCATTACTTTATCTATTTATAATAATAATAATAATAATAATAATAATAATAATGTTTATTCCAGACAGAGAGTCTGTGCTGCTCATAGATAGACTATTGACTAAAATGACACTATTTTCATAGGAACTAGCTAGTGAAAAGCATTATTTCAATCTGAAATGAACATAACCTGGATCCGGTTATGTCTGCAGCATAAGTTTCCATGGTGATCTGGACATGTTAAAAGAGAGCCACCTTTTTATTTTTCACCTCTCCAATCCACTAATCTGCTTTGTGGCACACTGGTGTGTTGCCTCGACACAGACAACAGACATTTGTTGAGTGACTGCTTTAACTCTGTATGTCATGCTGATATAACTCCCACTGTCTTCCTCTTTGCTTTAGCAGCAGTGGCAGGCGCAGGTGGGCGTTTATTCTCTGCGTTGGAAGAGTAGTGTGGTAATTAGAGGCCTGTGTTCACAGGCCATTTAAATGGAGCTATCAGCGGATCCGGTGCCCCCACATTGCTTTTCTTTTTTTTACAGTTACCATCTGTGACGACAGTTAAAAGCACCTGACATTTCCATTGCAATTAATGCCTAGGCCTGTTACTTCCCACGGTTTTGAGGGAATCAAAACTACATCCAACTACAGGGTTTGCCTGCTATCTTTAGTCCGTCACCAGACACACAGTTAGAGGGATGTGAAAGGTTCCTGAATTCATGCTGTATTGGAAAGGTATAAGAAAGGTTCTGCAGCAGAAAATCTGCTGCATGATACTATGTTATTCTCCATCTTCGGAGCTGGAGGCTACACTGAGGATGGAGTTGTACTGTAATGCTAACATTGGCAGCCTGAGCCACTTTGTTAATTGTGTAGGTTTTCAGGTTGCTGGTGTTACCCCCTTTGCACTACCCTATTTGTCCTGTCAGCTATGACTGTGAGGGTCACAGAAGGACTCAGAGCATTGAGAGATGAGGCTCAGTATTTAAAATGGTTCAAACACTTTTATCACACGAGCTGCGCGTTTCTTACCAACCAGAACATAACATAACACAAACGCACCGTTCTTCCAGCAGCTTATTGGTATCCGGTACCAGTTTATTACCTGTTCTCGATACCCATCCCTAATGATTGCACAAATGTGCTACTGTGGAGGAAGCAGACAGTTTTAGGCCTTGTGACATGATGCTGCCACCAACAGGTCAGGTCTGCTAAAAACAACATTCTCATACAGAGAAACGGTATTGTCGATTATGTTTCCATTCACATATTTTCACCCAGATGGCCTTTGATTTCGACGTATCAAATGTGCATTACGAGAAGGTCGGATTTGTAATTTAATTATACGTAGTTTTGTTGCGTTTTTGTATTTACCAATGTTAACCATGTCAAAACTACAACTGTGATCTGGAAGAGAATACGTTTCCCTCTAAACCAGGGCTGTCAAAACTTTTTTCACGAGGGCCGCATACAGAAAAATATAAGAAGGGGTGGGCCACTCACTAGAGGTTTATTACCTCATAAGTTCTGTTATAAGTTGGAAAAGTCAATCCAATGTAGCTAAATTATTATTGATACTTGAAAATGCTTTTAGAAAAAACAGCCTCTATCACAGCTCTCCAGAGGGTTTCATTTGTTGTGTTGGCAGCTCATTCCTTAAAACAGGAGCCTCAGATTGCTTATAGAAGAAATATGGAGGGTATATTTCAAGGTTGTTATGGAAATAAGTTATTGGGATTTTTTTGATTTGTTAGAACATGTTTTCAACTTTAATTGACTGAATTTCTTTGAAAATTGGGCCTATTAACACTACTGTGTAATATATTTGAACATATATATTTAAGAACTACAATATAAGACAAGCAGAAGTTTATTATACTTAAGTCATTATACTTTTTTAATTTGCTGAGTGAGGGCCGATTCAAAATGGTCCGCGGGCCGCATTTGGGCCCCGGGCCGTAGTTTGGACACCCCTGCTCTAAACAATATTGTGCGTGCAGTTGTATGAGAATGTAATTTTGTAACACACAGGGTTGCTCGAATATGCTTCATCATAGGGAACCTGTGTTCATAGTGATGACCCGAGGGAAATAGACAAAACAGTAATGCTTTACCTGTTACCAAAACCCCTTATTTTCACAATTACCAAGACACAAAAGATGCAATTATTAGTTTGAAAACATTGAAAACAAGACATTTGTGTTTGGTAGATTATTTCTTTGTTGTAACAATGCTTCTTGGCAATACATTTGTTACCGTTGGAAAGCCTGTTTAATTACCCTTTAAATGGTGCCACATTTGTGATGAACATGCATTTGTGGGATCAGCAGCAGAGCTGAGTATGTGGGTTGCGCCCATGAAAAATGTGACAATCTCCTCTGCCAATGACAAACAGCAGCTGCCAGGAGGCCTGCCATAAGTGTCCTTCACCGTCAGGCCCACTTGCACTGGAACCTCAACATGTGGAGGAACATTATGTTCAGGGGCCTCATTTATAACGCCTTGCGTAGGATTGACGTAGGAAGGTTGCTTACGTAGTACAAAGCACAAAAATAGGTACATAAATGTTCCGCCATTTTCCGATTCACAAAACATTGCGTACCGGCGAGGGAAGTGCGTACGGCACTCCCTACGCCTGTTTCCCTTTATAAATCACAATCGACTCGTAACGCCCATATTTGCCTATACATAGTCAAAGAAACGCCCATTCATTCATTCATTTTGACTGACTGCATGAAGAAGATCGCAGGAAATTACGATAGAACAGCTAAAAAAGACATCTCGCACCGTGTCAGATTTTGGTTATTTTGGGGAGGTGGAGATAAATCATATTGTTTGGTGGATGCAGTTTGAACCAGAGTAGCAGCATGGAGGTCGGATCGTCACCAAAATAAATAAATAAGTGGTCCGAAAAAAGTTAATGACAAAAAAAATACACATAACCTTCCTCAGGCAGTGTGTTTGTACCGGGGACAGGAGACCCCCCCTTGATGAGAAACTAAGAAATGATCGGGGAATCCCTCCGGAGTGGAGTCATGACGACTGGATCTGAATTATTTTTGTTGTATTTGGTGGTTTGTGTTCCAGCTGTCGATCAGTAACTATATATCCATAATCCACCAGTTAAAGGAAATACAATGTGTTGTGTTATATTAGCTGTACACTTTACCACGGTGTTCTTAGTTTCCATACCTCCTGTGTTTTACGAGCGACTTATCAAGTCTTGGCAAACGGCATAAAACACGATTAAACGTGATAGTATATAAAACCATGCTCGTATCTACAACCTATAGAAATGCAAAACGGCGTCAGTTTAGACGTAATTCTGTCCTCCTGCTTACCGCATCATTTATGAGAAAACATTTCATAACATTAACACAACATATTCGAGGTGGTTTTAAATAGCATATCCGTATTTATTTATTTCTCCAAGTTATGTTTTTGTGTGCACTGAGGAGTCTCAAACAGGCATTTGTTTAATCATTTTAAGATTGGCTTTAATCAATGTTTGAAAATGAATTCTTCATATTTGATAAATGAGAGGTAACATTTTATTTATGGTATTATTTCCACATATTTCTCTCCATTCTTCCTTCTGCCAACGGTGTCGCAGTTTCTCGTCTCTCCCGTTTGTGTGCTTAGTGCGTACGCATGGGTTAGAGTTTGCGTGGAGGACAGCACATTTTCCCGTCAAGTTAGTATTTTATAAATCGCAAACATTGCGTAGAAACTGGCGTACGCCATTTTTTGAGCGTATATCCCTTTATAAATGAGGCCCCAGAGCACTGGAATATAAAGGTAGATATGGTGCAAAATGCGAGAGCTTGTAAAACCTGATGTGAGCACTTGTAGAGTACAATGTGAGAACTTGCAGAAAAATAATCTGAGCTTGTGTGCATACATTTAAACTTGTATAAAATATCCACGTATCTGTGAACCAAATTTGAAGTCAGAAAAAAAAAAAGTTTTGTAGCTTGTAGAAAAAAAATGAACTTAGTGCTGAAATGTTCACTTGGAGAAAAATATATATATATTTTTATATATTTTCCATTTCAACTGCAACTTGGTTATTACAACCTCTCAAATCAGTCATTACAACTTCACGAATCTGCTCTGTGGCAGTATAAATCGACGAATCTGCGGCCTTGACTTTTGCTACACTTCTTGCGATGAATGTGTCGCTAAAGTAATTTTCACCTGTAGATGTGGGGGGAGGGAGGGGGGTTGGAGCGAAGGGGCGGAGCTATCAGAATGACGAGGCGCAAGCTCGGGTCAGTCACAGCCAGATCGAACCAGATGACTGCGGCAGTCTGCGGGGCCACACCAACACGGTTCCAGGGCCAGTTCGGAGCTAGAGCCTGATAAGCACCGTTTTTTCCTGTTCACACCGCAGCGGAGCCGGCTCTTTTCCCCGAAAACCGGTTCTTACCAAGCTCGAAAAAATTGTCTGTCTAGAAGCAAGAACCGCATACGTCACGCTTACGTCGGAGGGGGGCGAGATTAACCTGAGCTAACAGTTTATGGCGAGTACCGCAAATAAAAGTTGTAACAAGCAGTAGCGCTGAGCAAACGCAACCACACACTTATAAAAAAAACACACTTTATAAAGTCAGGCAACACTAACCAGGCTTCGTGTGATTCTGTTTATTTTGTACTTTACTTTGACCATCCGTTCGCAGTTATTGATCATTGTGGAGAGCAGGCAGACGTTTTGTTTTTTATTATAGCAGCTATCGGATGGAATCAATACATGGGCTGCACAGGTTGTCATGTCCGACTATCACAAGTAGAATCATAATGAAAAATACGCCGGTAAAATGTGCCTGTAGAAAACGGCTTATGCCACAATAGGATAGCAACAAGTAGTCAATATAGTCAGTTTAGCTTCGGTTGCTATGCTAACATCACCCATTTTATACCAGAGGAACCTTCGTAACAGCGTTGTGATGTCAAACAGCGTCAATTCAGACTGACACACATTCACTTATGGGGAATTGGGAATATTTATCAGCTGCTTGTGTGACAGTCAGACAGTGAAGACTTCACAGCGGCCGTTGGGGTGAGCTAACGGGAGAATAAACTCCGGTGGACGAGCAGCACTGCAGCGGTCGGTAAATGCCGCTGAAACACATTAATAAAAAATGAACCACGGCACTCTGGAGAAAAGTATAAGGTTGGAGAAGTAGTTATTTAATTTAATCGTATGATTAAAAGTAACACAATCATCGACCCGACGCAGTCCCCCAATTGTTGTTGTTGTGAGCGCCGTTGGGGAGAAAATCAGCAACGTAAACGGTGACGTCATGACGCAGCAGCGGCAGCACCAGTCGGGCTCTGGGCGGTGTGAACAAAAAACGGTTCCGAACTAGAAGAGCGCAAGCACGGAGCTAGAACGGGAGCTGCGTCGGTGTGAAAGGGGCAGACTATAGCGCTTTCACACCAACCTATGGCTGTGACTGTGTGTGACTGACCCGAGCTTGCGCCTCGTCGTTCTGATAGCTCCGCCCCTTCGCTCCAACCCCCCTCCCTCCCCCACATCTACAGGTGAAAATTACTTTAGCGACACATTCATCGCAAGAAGTGTAGCAAAAGTCAAGGCCTCAGATTCGTCGATTTATACTGCCACAGAGCAGATTCGTGAAGTTGTAATGACTGATTTGAGAGGTTGTAATAACCAAGTTGCAGTTGAAATGGAAAATATATTATAAAAAAAAATAAAAAATTCTGCAAGTGAACATTTCATCACTAAGTTCATTTTTTGTCTACAAGCTACAAAACTTTTTCTTTTTTCTGTGACTTCAAATTTGGTTCACAGATACGTGGATATTTTATACAAGTATAAATGTATGCACACAAGCTCAGATCTTTTTTTCTGCAAGTGTTCACATCAGGTTTTACAAGCTCTCGCATTTTGCACCATATCTACCTTCATACTGGAACCTCAACATGTGGAGGAACATTATGTTCAGAGCACTGGAACCTCAACATGTGGAGGAACATTATGTTCAGAGCACTGGAACCTCAACATGTGGAGGAACATTATGTTCAGAGCACTGGAACCTCAACATGTGGAGGAACATTATGTTCAGAGCACTGGAACCTCAACATGTGGAGGAACATTATGTTCAGAGCACTGGAACCTCAACATGTGGAGGAACATTATGTTCAGAGCACTGGAACCTCAACATGGGGAGCAACATTATGTTCAGAGCACTGGAACCTCAACATGGGGAGCAACATTATGTTCAGAGCACTGGAACCTCAACATGTGGAGGAACATTATGTTCAGCGATGAGTCCAGATTCTGCCTATACGGCACTTGGATCGTAGAGTCAAAGTGTGGAGAAGACGTGGAGAAAGTTGGCTGTTGTGGCTGTGTTTGGTTCTTCCACACGCTACTGAGGCTGCTTGTTAAATGAATACATTGTTAATACCAGATTATCCTTGTTCAACAAAACGACATTGATTGGATTAAATATGCTTTTGTGTTTCCCCCCTTCAATTCTGAGAAACAAGTAGTTTTCTCTGAGTTTTGGATGGCCAGATAGTATACACTACACTACCCACAATCCTCAGCTATCGTCGTAAAGACGCTGACGTGACAAAACCTGGCTGACGCAGTCGCAGTTCTTCAGAATCAAGGTAATCGCATGCATAGGTAACATAGTTATAGGAAATACGGTAAAATTAGCCACGAATAATAATAATAATAATAATAATTTAATCGGCGCAAATGTTGTTTCTGGCACCTTTCTGAGAGGTATAGTATATAGTAACTAAATAATATAGGGTATTATCCAAATATAACAAATTAACTTACTTAAAGGGCCCATGTCATGGCCATTTCCACTGATCATAATTCCATTGTTGAGGTGGGCCTATACTAAAATAGATTTATACTGTGCAATTTTCCAAACTCACATTGGTTTCGCATACAGCATCTCTGTAAAGTATGTGTATTCACCGGTATTCACTCTCTGTCCTAAACGGAACTGATTAGTCAACCACCAGAGAGGCTCCGCCCATGTCTAACACAGTGTTTTTTCGGCTCTGAGCGGAGCATCAGTTTTTGTATAAGCTAACCTACGTTTGCTAGTTGTTCAGTGTAATATGCCAACCTGCTATGAACAAAAGCTAGTGGTTCATATTAGGCTAGCAATAACGTGTTTACAATTGCAATCTTATACGGTAGTCTGCTACGTGTCAGTCATTCTTTTTAGCTTGCATAAAAACAATGTTTTTCCTAGCATGTCTAGCTATAGGTAGCCTTGTTGTTTAGCTTTGTAGCACACATGCTAGGAAAGCCAACTATAATGTAATTAAGTTTTGCGACTGACCGTACGGTAAATCACCCGGAGTATACTGTATATGAGTATTTTGTGTGTGAATGCAGACATTCTCGTGCTATGAGAAACATGTAAGGCCATCTGCTGACATTGTAGTTGATATATGTAAACGCTAGCAACTTCGTTAGCCCAGTTAGCACTGTGTCAATGGCTTGTTCTGTGTAATAAAACCACTATGAACAAAAGCTAGTGGTTCATATTAGGCTAGGAAGAACGTGTTTACAATTGCAATCTTATACGGGTAGTCTGCTACGTTCGGTCATTCATTGTAGCCAGGGTTGCCAACTTTGGGTACCTGGCTGGAGTGAGATTTTGATATCATGGGTTTAATTACACATATGCGCACTAAATGACTGCTATCGTGTCAGTAGCGGGACCTTAGCATATATATAGGATGTATATACAATATATACAAATACACAATATTGGACACAGACTATAAAGGGCACAAAGTTTCATTAACTAATGAAAGTCAAACACATGTTTGTTTCCACTGTTTTATTGTGTGCCTGTCGTGATAAGCAAATAATTGACTTATCGTTCGATAAATAAAAATGAACTCGATAAATTGCCATTTACATGAGGATGTGACTAGCAGTTATAGTTATATTATATATTATCATTATGTCAGTGGTCTAAAATGGTCATACAACGGTGCCGACAATATTATCGTTTATCGCAATAATTCCCTGGTAAATGTATCCAACAAAATTAATTATCGTGAGAGGCCTATACATGAAACACACACACACAAACAAATCTACAGACTTACTCCAAACTGCCAAATATATTAATTAACACACTCTCACTCTGATATACTCTTTGACTCTATTTTGGCCTAGTAGAACTAGGGCCGTATCCAGGATTTCCTAAATACCGAGGTCCAAACATGCTAGGGGGGTTCGGTGGTATACTCCCCCGAGATTTCCGGGATTTTCATGATCTCGTTCGGTGCTTTTTAAGTCCTGTGGGGGGTCACAAATTGGATAATATATCGATTTCAAACCATGTCAGTGGGCTGCAGCATAAATGATTTTTAATCAGTTAATTGTTACTATTAATGATCTGGACATGCAGAAGAGGCTAAAATGATCACAAAACATTGTCAACATTCATTTTCCATGTCTCTCTCCTTTCCATAACCTGCCCCCTCTCTTCCATCTTCTTTAGTCTCTCTGTCCTCTAATCTTTCTCCTTGTTCAATCTCTCCCTCGTTGTTCACTTTTTGCTCACTCCTGTCGCTCCTGCCAGTGAATTAAAAGCAATTCAGCAATTTAGTTCATTTCACTTGTTTGTTTGCATTTTTTTTTTTTTTAATCTGTTTTGTTTGATTCTCAAAAGAGAACAAATATGTAAGCAAATTGTATTTTATACAATTGTATGTTATGACATCATAACTGCAATAGATGTAAGTTGTTTTAAAAATGATGCATATTGTCTATATTGTAAATGAAGACTAAGTTATAGATAGATAGATAGATAGATAGATAGATAGACAGATAGATAGATGGGGTTATTAAGCCTACATTATTTTTGTGTGACTGTACCTGCAGTTCCTCCCTGACTTCCATCACTTTCTCTCTCTCTCTTTCTCTCTGCCTGTCCTGTCTCTTCCTTACCAAAGCTGAGCTTTGACTGACGTAGTCTTTTCATTATATCTGAGTCAGCGTAAAAATAAAACAATACAATGTTATATCTTCAATGTTTTACTCAAATTGAAATGAAAGAAAAGCATTACAACGTTTGTTAACTTAAAAGGTAATCCTTCTGACATTGGATGAATGTAATTAACTTTAGCTCTCTAGCTAGTTTATTCACGCAATTTAAACCAAAGTATAGTCTATGGCTGCAATATAAGTTAGTGTGCATGTTGTCGGACGTCCACTGACTAACGTAGTGCGTTCACACAGGATCTGCTGGTCATATGATGTCCTGAGGAACAGAAACACAAGCAGCCCGCTGGACTCAGATCTCTAGATACCTCATCACTCCTCCTCTGGACTCAGATCTCTAGATACCTCATCACTCCTCCTCTGGACTCAGATCTCTAGATACCTCATCACTCCTCCGCTGCTCCGATACAAGTCCGGGCTGCGGTGGTTTGTTGATATATGTCGTCTTCTTCTGTTTGCTTTAATCGAGGCTACGTAGTTATGCAGCGCCCCCATCGTCAGTAAATGGAAGTACTACAAATAATGCTGTCAACTCAACATTGTAAATAACCAGCCAAAAACGATCGCCGGTTCATCTTGTTTTTGGCGTGAGAATAGTTTGGGCAGCGTGAGAGCGTGAGATTGAGAGTGAAAGCGTGTGTCACACGCCAGATGCGCGAGAGTTGGCAGCCCTGTTGTAGCTGGCATGAAAACAATGTTTTCGCCTAGCATGTCTACCTCTCGGTAGCGTCGTTGTTTATCTCGGTAGTATACACGCTATGAACGGTAGCTCGGTTAGGAACGCCAACTATAATGTACTGACCGTAGGGTAAATCACCCGGAGTGTACTGTCTATGAGTATTTCGTGTGTGAATGCAGACATTCTCCTGCTATGAGAAACATGTAAGGCCATCTGCTGACATTGTAGTTGATATATGTAAACGCTAGCAACTTCGTTAGCCCAGTTAGCACTGTTTTGAACTGAACCTGAGATTCCAACAGTATATATGCTTGGCTGGCAGAGGATGCGTCATAGCTCTGGGCGTGGCTACTGGGTATCCAGACGTCACGATGCCCAGGAAGAACATGAGAAATCTCCAACGAGGCGTTTTGGGGAGTTTTACTCCCTACAGGGTGTACTTTGAGGGTTTTTGAGTCTGCAGACCGTTTACATGCATAAAAACCTTCATAACACACAAGGGGACGGGTAATAACCGGAAAAGCATGACATGGGCCCTTTAAACTAATACTCGCCGTGAGCTAGCTAGCTACCAAAATTAAGTTGAACAGCAGAAGTTCAACTTTATTTTGGTGGTATTTTATTTGAAGGGGATATGCATAAAACTGTTTGACACAAACAGTTGCCACGAAGATGAACTGGTGTTACTAAATGTTGTTAACCATGTCAAGATGACATAATGTGGTTTGTGAAAACTGACCAAATTATACCTGAGGAAGAGGCCTTTTCACAAGGGCCTAACAGCAAAGATTGGTTTCTGTCATAAAAATAATTACTTTAGAAAATGATTAATGCTTCAATCCTTGCTTGCACAATTTAAAGTTCAAGTATATATATTTGTATTAACAATGACTAATATTAACAAATACTGGTGGTTATACATTATTAATAATATTCAAAAAAATGTGTATACATATTTTTTTATTATTAATAGTAATAATACTTTTATAAGTTTTGTACACATTACTTATTTAAAGGGGACCTATCATGCAAAATGCACTTTTGTACGTCTATTATACATGAATATGTGTCCCCGGTGTGTCAGGGAACTCACCAATGGCGCGTTTCCACTGCAGCGCGGAACTCGCTTTAAGCGTGCCGAGCCGTGCGGGGCCCGTTTTTGGTTGCGTTTCCACTTGGCCTAGTACCGGCTAGCGGGTCCTAATTCACAGTTTTTCTGGCCCCATAAAATCGTGGTTCTAGGGCTAGGAACAACCAGGCTGAGTCGGGCTGAGTATGCTAAACTAGAGAGAGAATCGCTGGCAAGGGGGCTACAACTACAACAAGATGAACATATTTGACCGTGATTTAATTGTAAGACACGTTTCAAAATGATGCCGAAGTAACAACATACTGATACCGGTTAGTAAAAACCATGAATTAATGCTTTGACAAGTCTGCAGACAGACGGCAGGCGAAAAACCTTTTAAAATGCGTGTTGTCTAAATGGAGATCGGCTAAGCTAACGCAGTATATGCTCCGACCGTCCACACTCACAACAACGGCCTATACAGACATAAATAAACCAGCGACTGTATTCGCCATGAAACAGACAGTCTGTGGTTTGTACTTGTTTAACTTTTGTCTAATTTCTGAACAGATATGAGGAGCTGTGAGCTCTGAGGGCTAACAGCTAACGGCTGATGTTGGTTTTGTGTTTCGCATTGAAGATGACGTCACGGCATGCCTACACTGCATTACTTTAGTTACTACCCCAGTTCCTAAACTGTAATGGAAATGCGCCATAAAGTGAGCCAGTCCTAACAAGGCCTAACGAGGCCTAGCCATACCGAGCGAGGCAGAGCGAGGCCGTGTAGTGGAAATGCGCCACAAGTGTCAGAAAACACAACCCTCTCTCTTTTCCTCCATACCCAAATCTCTAAAAGCGGGGCTGCAACGGATCTGATACAGACTGATACAGATTTGAAATATCTCTGACGTCAGAAACAAGGAGCTCCGCCTATATGGGCAACTCTCCACCTATCAGGGGAATGAGAGGTTGCCGTGGCATGGTAACAGCATGGTAACATGACAGATATTAAGCCAGACAAAGTACTTAACGTCTAATATATTGCATGGTTTGTTTTGGAACTTGACAATCAACTTTCCTGCAATGTTAATATGTTGAAGCACTTATTTTAACTGATATTATACATATTAATTATACTCTTATAAGATGTATGTAGATAGTATAAGAAATGTGCAGAATATGTTTAATGGTGGAGGTACACAGATATCGATAGATGTCTTGTAATGCACTGTTGAGGAACCTGTGACCCAAGTTTTTCATTCATTGCATAACTACACCGTAGTTGTGTATATGATATGTCAATAAACCTTAGAAAATCTTGAAATCTTGAAAGGGATGTGCAAAATAGCCATTATATACAGTTTTTTATTAACTATTAGTAGAGAATAACGAGTAATGAATATACTTTATAGGGATCTGCAGATAAATATTTAGTCTTCTCAAGCACCCACTACCAAATATCTCGCCTGATTGTTTGCACTTGACAATCACCTTCACTGAATTTTACTCAGGTGTAACTAAAGTCTGATTTAAGGGTTGTTATATTTCACATCATTAATCCAAATCTGTAAAGTAACTAAAATAAATGTAGTAAAAATACCAGGTTAACCTTAAAGAAAGCCTTCAGGATTATAAAAGACCCCCAGCCACAAACTGTTCTGTCTGCTGCCGTCTGGCAGGCGGTACCGCAGCATCCAGACTAAAACCACCAGACTCAGGGACAGTTTCATCCCACAGGCCATAAGACTGTTAAACACCTGAACTTAGAAACAACATCCATAACATTCATCTGGCTGCTACTTAGAAATTATTTATCTAATATATCATATTCCAATCACTTGTATATAGACTCTTATTGCACTATTTCACTTTTTACTATTTTTCTTTTTGTATTTACTTGCACAATTTTTTCTGTGTATCTGTTTTATTGTGTTGCACTGTTGGAGGAGCCTGTGACCTAAGGGGGGGGGTAGGACACGTTCTAAGCACATGGTGTAGTCCCATAGCTGAGGATTCTGGGTAGTGTAGTGTCTTCTGCCATCCAAAAACTCCGAAAAAATATTTGTTTCTCCGTATCGAAAGGGGAAAATACAAAAGCATTGTACACAATTTACACCAATCAATGTTGTGTAATTAACCAGGATAATCTGGTGTTTTTGAGTTGAGTAGTGCAGATATCACTGTAAAATCAATCGACAGTAAGGAGAATACTTACTTCCGGGTGTAAAATCCTCCGTTATCCAATGGGAATGGACGCTCACATTGCTCTTTGGGTCCGTAATACAATAAAGGGGACATGATCAAATAGGAATATAATTATCTTTTAAATAACGTTAACTAAAGGGAACAATCTATTTGACACAGCTGAAGCTCTGGCCTTCCTTATAAACTAACTAATTTAATAAAAATCACAGTTGTATTACACACAATGCACTGTTTTTTGAGAACAAAAATTGGTAAATAATGCACCATAATACATTCTGACGAAAAATAAAAATGATTATGAATACAAATAAAATAAAAGAAGCCTCCCGTGAGTTACTACAAGCTATAAAGTAGATTTAAAAAACGTTTTATAGAATAAAAGCTCACTGCGGGACGTTGTAGAAATGCGTGTATGCACCACGACAAAGGAGCGTCATTCACTTTACATTGGGGTTGTTCGTGACTCCACCACGCACTGCGGTGTTAAGGAGTCGTGGTGTAGTCACGCATTCTAACAGCTGCTGGGGCACCAGTTAGCCAATCCTACGCAGGGCAAGCTCGAGGAGGCCACAGAAAGGCTCAGGGAAAGAGTGATAACCCTTTGATGGATGCATATTGTGATAGGAATAAAACGCACAGAAAGGAGTCTTGCCTGGATGTGGATCATTGAACCCTGTGTGAGATCCGGTAACTGGTGCCTCAGCAGCAGCTTCTTTTGAGTTCAATTTCTCGATTATTTCTTTATGATTTGTTTTGATTTGTTGTATCGGCCCGCTACAACAAGGATGAACAAATGAACGTGGACCAAATGTGACCGGGTAGATTCAGTGATTGACAGAGGTGGGAGTAAGTCCTACATGTGCAAGTCATGAGCAAGTCTCAAGTCTTGACCTACAAGTATCAAGCAAGTCCCAAGTCACTGTGGTGAGAGTCAAGCAAGTCAAGTCAAGTCATTGCTCAGGTCAAGCAAGTCAAGTCAAGTCATTGCTCAGGTCGAGTCAAGTCATACAAAATTCTGATGAATAAGCCCAGTTTCCGCATTTAAATCAGTTAAAAGACAGTGGTTATGAAAATGGATTTAACCCACACTATGATCTTCATTACATACACAGTTAATCATTTGAAATCTAATTTAGACCGATGACAATCATATTAGATTCATATTAACCCTAGAACTGCAGACAATATAGCTTGGACTCAGTCAAAAGGTCTGTTCAAAAAGGCAGAATTCCAGGTAAGAAAATCATATATGGCATTTGCCATTACACATATTTAATTTAAATGTCTGTTAACACTAGAACCGCCAACAGCGTCAGCACCTACATAGATATCATTTTCAAATCATTTAATTTGTTCCTCTTCATAATTTCCTTATAAATTAAGTAGGACGATTTAAAACTCACTTAATTGGGTTAATTTAGAAATTGCTTCAGTTTATCATCATAACAGATCAAAAAGTTCAGATTCATTTTACAATAAATCAAGGAATGATGCACTTCTACAAACAAAAACAACATAATTAAAACATTTAAACAAACTACTAAAAGTAGATGAACTACATTATTCAACAGTTTACAGTAACTTCTGATAATAACAGGGGAAATAAACGAGGCATCTCTTTTCCTCTCTCTCCCTCTCCTGACAGCCCGTCAGTATCGGGGTTAGTCAAAATGAATCCCTTGGCGGTTCTAGTGTTCATTTACCGTTTTGTCTTCTCTTTGCAATGCTTAATCGATTTGAAACCAAGTCTAACGTAGCTTAAACTTAACGTTAGCTTTCTAGCTAACACAACACATTCACGCACCTTTCTCTGTGGGGTTTGTTGTAGCAGTGGCGAGCCGTCAGGGCCCTCTAGGCCCTCTGTGAGGGCCTAAGATATTCCAAAAAATAATATTTAAAAACATTTTAAAAATATATATATTTTTTAAATATATATATTTTTAATATTATTTTTCATTAGTTTTACCGAAAAAAAACTTGATTTAATTGTATTTAAAATAACATTTCCAAAGAAATAAATCCTTCGAATCTGCCTGTTCAGTCTCTGTTGAATGTGAAGGGTTACATGAAAGAAGCTCGTCTGGCCCTCTCTGCGATTCACAGAGGGCCCGCTATAGTAACTGAACGAGAGAGTAATGTCAAATGACAGTACAATTGACCAATCATATCTTCCCTCTAAATGGGTGGGTTTTATTATCGCGGAATTTATGACAAGTTCCTCCCGCTGTGAAACTTTTCTTGTTTCCATAGCAACAACAACTTCCTGTCAACAGCGTGAACTCGCCTTCAAAATAAAAGCATGCCAAATTACACTTAAGACATACAACTGCAACGAAAGTAACAAACACAATGCAATATCATTTTCAATGTCAAAGAACACAAATTGGGTTCACAGGTGTTTTGTGTGGTAGAGGGTCGCTGTCATTGATGCGTTTTGCACCCTGGGCCGTTGTTTTGATATTCCGCTGAAGTATACGCTGTGACGTAATAACTCTTTTTTTTTTTTTTTTTTTTTCGAGGGAAGGGGTGGGGGTCAGAGGGCCTAGGTATAAAGCTCACGGCTCGCCACTGTGTTGTAGTGACGAATGAAGTTGGATGTTGTGGTGGTCGGGTCACTGATCTTTATGCTGCAGACCGCTGTTCTCTTATTAGCGTCATCGACAACATAATCCTTGAATCCAAACTTCACTATTTTTGGAGTAACGCTAGCCGCTGCCATGTTAACTGACACTCCTGCCGTCTAGTGGGTTGCCAGGTTTGCGCGCACGCCGCTATAATCACCCAATCACGTTTTTCGAAAAAACTAAACGTAATATCTCACTACAAAAACAAATGCAAATATTTAATTTTCAGTCAAGTCCTTTCAAGTCATCTGTCACAAGCTTAAGTCAAGTCTCAAGTCATGAATACCAAGTCAAAGTCAAGTCTTTTATCAATGTTAGTCAAGCAAGTCTCAAGTCAAAAAATATGCGACTCGAGTCTGACTCGAGTCAAGTCATGTGACTCCCCACCTCTAGTGATTGATATCTGTGTTTGAGGTGTATCAAATACATTGAATTGTCATAGATGACTACACCGTTCAACAGTTTAAGAAGCATTATTGCAAATGGGAAATCATGATCTGCAGGTGACACCTCCAAATACTCATTACTTCAATATTGCTTCAAATTCCACATGTTAAACAAGTTATTATTCAATCAATAACATTAAATCATTAGGCAACATTTAACAGATCCTATTATTAAAGCATGGTAGTTCACCATAGAACATCAACTGAAGTATTTGCATTCAAACTCAGGTTCTTTGTTTCAAAATGCAAATCTCTCTGTTTCTTAGGCTCTGGTTCATCTTCTTGATTCCAAAGAAAGTGTGAGGCCACAAAAAACATGTATGAAAGTTACAAAGTCTCTCTATTTGGTCTGTCCTAGAAATTACAAACACATTCTGTAATAATTACATCACATTACATGTTAGACGCTTTTATCCAAAGCGACCTCCATACTCAATACTGTGAGCAATCCCCACAGGAGCAATTTGGGGTGAAGTGTCTCAGGGACACAACGACATGCTGACTGCAGTGGTTTTTGAACCTGTGCTCCCTTGATCCGAACACCAACGCTCTATCCACTGCGCCACACGCCTCACTAATAATGTAGTTGAAGTCACCAATAATTATTTACAGTACTAAAATCTAACATAATATAGCATTTTTTAAGTATGATTATAGGATTTATTTATATTCAAATTAAAGCCAATAAAGGATTTGATGTTTCTATATGTTCATTCATGAAAGAGACGAAATGTTAAGAAATTAAATGTACAAAATATTTACAATTAAAGATAATGTATCAGAATAAAGTCCCTACAGTAGTAGATACTGTAGGATCCATTGGAACACCAAAGTTGCCAAACCAGGATGATTGTATAAATATTACAGGAGCATCATACTGATTGGATATAAATGTCAAAAAGTTCAATCAGGTCAGTATGGACCCTCATTTGAATATTACAGTGATACAATTTAAACATACTCTTCAGTATCATAGAGAAACGTAACATGATACAACATATCCTCATTCAACAGTTTTACACCCACTCCTCTCCTCTCTGCGGACTATCAGAGAAAAAATATTTTTAAGCATGAAAAATTCGATACGAAGTCCACTTTATGCCTGCATTCTCAGGAAATAGATTTATTAGGGATGACTGCAGTTACACGTCTGCTTTTATAACCCGGAGCTCTGGGTGATGTTGGCGTTCTCCCTGTAGGCGAAGCAGCCGGGGAAGATGCCGATATTTCCTGCACTGTGTCCCTCCAGCCACACCTCATTCACTAAGAGAGGTGAGAGCGACACATAAAGACTCACACTGGAACACAGAAGGAAGCAGTTCCATGACATGCACATTCAGTTTGAGGTTTACCCTGCAGGGCCTCACCTTCACCCAAGATGTCGATGGTGTCTCCTTCGCTGAACTCCAGGTCCTCTGGTCCCTGAGCAGTGTAGTCGTACAGCGCCACCATCTGGTGGAGGATAGAGCGGTTGGCCAAGGGGTCTTCTTTCTGAAGAAGCACAATAAGGGGGTTAATCCTGTATATTAGATTATTACTAAGAGAAATCATTCACTAAATTGAATTTGGGCATGACACTTGCAAACACATTTTAAAGGATCCAATGCTAACATTGCAATATATTGGTTAACTTGATTATCTAACAAACTACAAAATGATTCTATACCTCTATACCTTGGCATTCCAACAGGTATAGTTTCCATTGGTTATAGTATTGCTATATCATAGTATTCATTAGATCAGATCCTCACCTGGCACCACAGGGTAACTCTGCCAGCCTCAGCCACATCTTGCACAGTATGGCCTGGCCCCCCCTCGCCCCCCAGAGGGATTAGCATCCGGGAGCCATGCTGCTTATATCTGATGACACAGTGGGAGGGGTTATGGCCGAGGAATAGATGATATGTTGAGGGCATCAAAGGGGAAACATTGGTTTACAGATGATAGGAAAGAGTTGGAGCCATTAACAGCCTCTTGATATATGATGGATCAGACAGATATATTTGAGTTAAAGCATTATTTATTAAATATGGTTTTTAGAACTTATTATTTTTATTTTTTTTAACAACTTTATTTTTCTGTTTTTCACAAATACAGTATGTCCAACATTTATGACAAAAAGTTGCAAACCCCCTCAAATACCACCCCCCTCTCCCTCCAGGTGGTATTACCCAATGAATAGACAAACATACGACAGAAAGATAAATAAATGAATGGTCTTAGAAATCAAATATAAAAAAATATATTAAAAAACAGTAACATAAGGAATAGACCAAAATAAATAAATACAACAAAATAATGACAATAGACAGTATTCGAGTAAATATTCAGATATAATAAAACATCACATACATAACCCAAACAAAACATTTTAGTTGATGCTATTCTTATTGCCAGCCTTCTAAACCCCTAGTGTGACAAGGTACATAAAAACTCCAAGCCCACAATCAAGGACCCCAGAGTGTCCAGGTCAATAGTCAAAGAAGAATTGCAAAGTGAATCAGGTGAGGGATAGGCCTCTAACATGGGTAATAAATAGCGACCAAGTTTTGTCGTATTTGTAAACTAAACCGCGCACTGCATATCTCAATTTTTCCAAGTCTGACCCAAGCATCACTTCCCTGATCCAATGAATATAGGAAGGGGGATTCTTTCCTTTCCAATTTAGCAGTATGAGACGGCAGGCATGCAACAACACATAGGCAACCGCATTTTTGTGGAGGGAGGAGAACCCTAGTCCAGTGTCAACAGTTCCAAAAATAGCTGTTTGAGGGTTAGGAGATAGTATCCTGTCAGATATTGCAGAGAGTGACCGAAACACAGAAGCCCAGAAACTGCTTAATGACGGACATGACCAGAACATATGCCCCAGGGAGACAGGGGAATAATGACACCTGGGACAGGTTGGAGCAACACTGGGAAAGATCTTAGCTAGTCTGTCGTTGGAGTAATGTAGCCGGCGTACTACCTTAAATTGGATTAATCCATGTCTAATACAGAAAGAAGAGGTGTGTATACGTGAAACAATGCTTTCCCAGGCTTCCTCTGAGATAGAATCACCAATATCTCCTTCCCATGCTTTTTTAGTTTTGTCCCATGTGGGAGGGCAGTTATTCAGAATCAATGTATATATTTTGGACACAGCCCCTTTATTAAATGGATTCACATTAAGAACTCAGTGAGCTAGGTCTTTAGAGGGTGGACATGGATATCCTGGAAAATGTTTAGACGCAAAAGACCGAGCCTGGAGGTATCTAAAAAAGTGAGATTTTGGTATGTTGTGATCCCTACACAAGTGCGTAAAGGATGCAAAACTGTAGTCACTAAAAAGATCTTGAAAATAGACCAAGCCACTTCTATGCCAAACAGCAAATGCCATGTCCAAACGGGATGGTGTAAAAAGGTGATATTATTAGACATTATTGGCGAAAAACTGCACAGCGTTAAAAATGTGCCACAAAACCAACCAATGGATGTATAATCAGACCGTCAACAGCCTGATGGCAACCTAAAACCCCTCTCTTTCCGTATGTCAGATCGAAGATATGATTGGAGACAAAAACAGCCAATCAGAACCCGGTTCGCTGAAGTCCGGCACCGCCCTTTATTTGAACAATTCTCGAGCGTCTATCTAATTAATTAAACTAATCGTGCTGCCTTATTTTGTGCTACTTGTAGTTTGTTTAAATCTTTTTCAGCAGCACTAGACCAAATAACCAAACAATAATCAAGCTGCGACAGAACCAAAGCATCCAAAACTTGTGTTCTGACATCCATTGGCAAATATTTTACAATTCTTTTTACAAGTGACACACCCCTTCCCATTTTATATACAACATCATCAACTTGTTTAGACCAAGATAATTTATGATCCAGGGTTATACCTAGCAATTTTGTCTCCTTGACCTGTTCAATTTGAATATGGTTTAAATGTAGTTGCAATTTTGGTTCACCTTTTAACTGATGATTTGATCCTATTAATTAAACGATTTTGTTTTTCCCGCATTAAGTACCAACTTATTATTTATGACCCACTCCGATATCAGTAGTAGATCTTTATTCATAACATTTGTCAACTCTCTTGTAGTTGATGCTGCATAATATATTGTTGAGTCATCTGCATACATTACAATTTTAGCTTTTTCTAACACTAATGGTCTGCCGCCGGGTCTGGCTACAATGGGTGATCTGTTTGGTATTTTAAGCAAAAGACTTCACAGACATGTTTTGTATAGGTATGGCCCTACAATATAATGTTCCAATATAGCATAATAGGTCCACTTTAAATGAACTATAAAACGTGTTTTAATATCCATACCTTTTCAGTTTTTCATGTTCTTGTGCCGATAGGTGAGTTTCTTGCAATAAAATAACCTGCATCTCCTCCTTTCTAAATTTGGTAAATACTTTCCCCCTTTTAATCGGATTGTTCAAACCATTGACATTTAACGACACCATTTTGATTCCCCTACGTTGCATTATATTTCCCTTCAAAGCATCTTTTCGTTCCCTCCATGTCACAAAACACAATAGGTATAGTAGCAGCAACCACTAAGCTAAACAAATACAAATTAAACATCAAAACTTGGTCTTACAAGGTTTTCGGAGGTTTCAGAACTATCCCCTTTTCCCCCGCTGGTGGGTGGGAGGTAAGGCCTCTCCTAATGAGAGGGCCCCCCCTAGTAGGCAGCAGGCTTGGCGGAGAACCTCTGCCCCGCTAGACGCTATAGACGGCGTGTTGTCAGAAAACAAACCTCGTCTGGTATAATAGCTCCGATTAATGCATTTCACCGTTACGGCCCGTCCACACAGCGGTGTGCGTTGAAGCTTCAACGCTTCTGCCCATTCACTTTGAATGGGGTGACGTCACGCTTCGCCGAACTGCATTGTGGGAGCGAAGCGTAGATTTGCTCGCGTTGCTTGCGACGAAAGTTGAGCAATGTTCAACTTTTGAAGCTTCGACGGAAGCGTCAGCCAATCGAATCATATGCCAGTACAAGCTCTAGCCAATCAAACCGCTGCTTGTGTGTCCGGGGCGGGAGATTCATGTGATTGGTTGTTGGCCCGCCGGCAAGCTTCAACACACGCCGCTGTGTGGACGGGCCGTCAATGTGAAACACGGCGGAGGAGAGGGCCACCAGAGAGTACCACAGCTTCTTAGCTGCAGCTCCACAGCTCCTTGCATGTCCCCTAAAACACAGTTGTATGGGGAATGGAAGCTCAGCTGTGTACTGACAGAGTGGATGGACAGGATACTGCGACTGGGTTACTCACTCCAGTTCTGCAGCATCCCTCCTCCATTCAGGGGTGTAAGAGAGGCAAATCTATCATCCCAGGAGGAGATGGTTTCCTTTCAACAGAGATTCAGGCCCTGTTGCAAGAACGGTGGGTTACGTATTGTAACCCTAGTTCTAGAGTGATGTGTGTGTGAAAAATGCATTTAATAAAAACGATTGCATTTATCCCAGAGTAAGAGTCATCTCTCTCCACAATTCCCCATAATGTCTAGTTGAAATCGGAAAGATCCGTTTCATACGATGTTAACTGGGCACCCATTATGAGACATGATTCCCCACTCGCCGCCCCAGTTGTAACTCCAGCAAAGGAGGCAGCCAGTGGGCGTGCGAGTGTGATAAACCGCAGGAAGTGCTGTCAAAGCGCTATGCGGGTGCAGGGACATTAGGGCCGGCGTGTTGTTGTCAGAAAACACACCTCGCCTAGTGTAATAGCTCCGATTAATGCATTTCACCGTCTGTGTGAAGACGGCATTATGACGGAGCGTGCGGCCCCGCGAGAGCGTGCCGCGGTGCGTTCAAGGACCTCAGTAGAAAATCGGCCCTTTCTGTGTCAGCCCCCCATGGGCCAAACTTCCTTTTATGGAAGGTTTGGTGGCGGAGTGGGCCACCAGAGAGTACCACAGCTGCCAGAGAGTACCACAGCTGCTTGCATGTCCCCTAACACAGTTTTATGGGGAATGGAAGCTCAGCTGTGTACTGAGTGGATGTACAGGACACTGAAACTGGGTTACTCACTCCAGTTTTGCAGCGTCCCTCCTCCATTCAGGGGTAAGAGAGGCAAATCTATCAACCCAGGAGGAGATAGGTTTCCTTTCAACAGAGATTCAGGCCCTGTTGCAAAAACAGGCTGTGTCTGTTGTGCACTCTCAGGACAGAGAAAAGGTGCTTTACTCCATGTACTTCCTGGTTTCCAAGAAGACAGGAGAATTCAGACCCATTCTGGATCTTCACATCCTGAATCAGCACATTGTCTGCAAAAAGTTCCATATGTTAACCATAAAACAATTACTGGAACTGGTGCAGCCGGGCGATTGGTTCACAACCATCGACCTGAGGGACGCTTACTTTCATGTAAATTGGGGGTTTGCGGTCAATTGGAAGAAGAGCAGAGCCATACCTCACCAGCAGGTGGGGTATCTGGGGATTTTGCTCAATGCAGTCCCCATCGAGAGCAAGGGGTACGCCCCCATCGAGAGCGAGGTGTACGCCCCATCGAGAAGGAGGGCAGGCTACGTGCCACTCTGTCAGAGGACAGACGTGGTGCGAGGAAGGGAGTCTAGAGCCTCTGTACATTGGGCTCTATTCCATCCTAGCTATAGCTGCTCGTGGACAAGGGGCTTGCTCATGCCACAGTCAAGGTGTATGCAGCAGCCATCTCGTCCTGTCATGGGGGGCGAGGCTTTAAATGGACCACACATGTTCTTTTAGATAGATGGCGGAAGGCTTACAGTTTTACATTATTAGACGCATTATCTTAGAGAAAATTACATTATTTGTCACTTTGTTTTTAGTCATTATGGCTCACCATTTAGCGCATTCTTTTTGTCACCTTATTTCTGTCGATTGCCTGATCAGAATAATGATATTTGGATTTTGGATATATTTGTTTTTTCTGGAAAGTCAACCAGAGTTTGTTGTTTAATAAATCATATTTTTTTGGAGTGGAACAAAACAACATCTCTGTGCATGCTTTGAGGAAATGTGGCTTCAGAACGTTTAAAACCCAGGATAAGGCACTTCAACAAGAATCAAAGCAGGATTCCCGTTCTTTCTTGGTATCAGCTCCTTTCTTGTGTTATCAATTCTTAGATGTAATGTAATGTGTTTTATTGTGTGCTGTATCAATCCTACTGCTGTCTCTTTTATGGACTCTTCTCATGTCTGTGGAGCTGCAGCATCAGTGCCCTTTGTTAGTTTTTCTTAGCAAGAACACATATAGGACCCACAGGGTGTAGTGGACAAAGAAAAGCATATTTTTAGAAATGAAGCATCACTTGTTGAAATTCAAGGAGACAGAAGTGGGTTGGCAGGCCTGTGGTTACCTGAGGCGCAGCTGAGACGCCGGCTGGCCCAGTTTCTGTGCAATGCAATCCTTTATTTCACGGTTAGTTGTTTCCAGAGGGACAGATAGAGCCACTGTGTACGTGAAGTGGACCTTTACCAGCACAGAGCCCGCCTCTGCTCCCTGAGCCTCATCAGCATGCTGGGAAGAAGGAGCAGGAATACATAAAGAATCACGTAAATATAGCTTTTATTTTAAAATAGTCATCTGGTCCGGTCAGTGTGAATACTGTTTATATGGGTATTATGCAATAACATTATTAATACTAATAGAAATTGTAGTTTTTGAAGTTACTTTTCATATTTTGAAGACACAGACCAAATATTTTTTGATTCCTTATCGAATTTCCCTGCCTGAAAATAAACTATGAATAAGAAACATATTTGTCACTCTGACCGCACACATTGATTTCGGGGACTTTCATTTCAGAGCCTCAAGTTTGGCCTTTTTGCCATCTATGTTTTTTGGAACCAAAGTGACCATAGCCGAATCAGCCCCCCATATGGAAGAAAACAATAATAAACAGTGTACCATTGGTTAAAGAGTAGAGGGGAATTTGGGTGCAAGGCTTCTGTAATAGAAAGTATTTAAGAATAGGAAAAGTAATACTATTTTAATATCATATAAGCTAAATAAAAGCTAAAGCTAAAAACTATCAAATATGAAATGATGTACTCTGAGTCATCGAAGTCATTAAGTTCACCAATCAAAAATGTTTGCTTTCATCTGGGGATTAAAACTGAGTGCACAGAGCAATTTCAACCGTTTTTATTTGAAAGTGTATTTAATCATTAATTTATGAACATTTTCACATCACATTATTTGGGCATTTGGTAGAGATGTGCTACAGAACGTCCATTGGTTATTTCATCAAAAATATTTCATCTTGTCAGGTCACTGGCATTCAGAAAGAGAAAACGATATTCATATCCAAACACTGAATACCTCTGTCTGAGTGTCAGAGGGGCACCTTCAAAAAAGGAGTAGCTCTACTATCTCATTGTACCTGTATAATGACAATAAAGGATTCTATTATATTATATTCATACTGACTTAATCAGGACACATCAGCATTCCCCCTGCTACTTTTAACCTTACTAGGCAGTTTCTTCACAAGCCCCATAATCCTTCTATATTTAGATCTGTATAAAGGTTAGGATTGTGTGCGTGTGTCTCATAAGCTGAATGTGCAAAGAACATAACTTTGATGTGATCCGTCTCACAGCTCTGAATGTTGTGTTTCACAGGGGAATATTACCTGGTCTCTGGCTGGGTTCTCCGTGTACTGGGGGGCCTCTGAGGCTGAGGGCGGTGCGTGGGTGGCAGTGGAGTAGGATGGAGGTGGAGTGTCTGAGGAAAAACTCACTGCAGGAAAACACAGTACAGGTACAAATACAGTCTGAATACATTACAGTTTAATTAGCATTAGGCTGTTGTGATCACATCACAACATGGTCTCTATTTTATTACACATACTCCCATGTGAATAAAAATACCATGTGTGTTTTCTACAACAATCCTTTAAAAATATCGCTGTCACAATCAGAACACCTTCTGAATTTGCAAACTCAAACAACATCCACAGTTTATTTCCAACATTTCTGATTACTTCTTGATGTTTTGTGGCCCGTCAGACTTATTTTTGTAACATGAATATCTTCCAACATCTCACAACTTGGTTAGTAAAATATAATATATTATAAAAGCGATAATATTGCACCTAAGTTGATACCAACCAGTAATCTTGACATTGTGAAAATATTCCTCTTTTTTTGTGTGTTAAGAAGCATCAATGTGCTCAGAAAGAAATGTTTTTAATTTATTACCAATATATTGTGTGCAAAGTTGACAAAAATAAAAGTGGTCAGTTGCTTTACTAGATATATGCATTAATTGTATTACTACTGGTTACTGAGTATAGTAGTTTATTTATAGTATGCTTTAAACCATTGTGCCCATTCAAAGTAATTATTTCCAGGCTATTCTAGACTCGCTCAGATTCAGTCCTGTCACACTGGGAGGGCTGCGGTAGCTAAGCATTAGCATCAAAGGTTAGTCAATCATAACTGACAACCATTGAGCCCACATTCATAACTAGCAACAATTCTTATGGAGCTAAAACCTAACCTGGATGTCTTGATTGAAAAAATGTATAAACACATGCTATGGTTCACCTTGCCTTTTTGTGTGATGAGACACATCTTGTAGCTACATCCGATGCTTATGGAACAACTGACTGAGTCTTTTAGTGCACAGCAGGACCGCTGAACATGCACAACGTTCATGGTTGTAAACAGTTAGGCAAACCATTCAATAAATAAAATAGTGTATGTTGTATAGTCAATACATAATACAAATATTTACTTCCAACTAAACTCTAATACAGTCTCAGTACTCTTTCTCTTTTCTGTTGGAATTAGAACCTTTTTTTTAAGGGAAAATAACTTAGTTGTTACAACATGTAAAGACAACCAACGAGAGAGCAGATTCAGGTAGAGTCCTGAGACTGTATGTTAGAATGCTGCTCTGACCCTTGAATGAACTGTAATAACGGAGAAGCACATGTTAAAGCAGAGCAGGAATGATGTGGCAGGCGGTCCTCCCTTTGAGGCAGGAGAATTTGAGATAAAATAGAGTGTTGTTGGTGTTTTACCTCGAGGAGGAGCTGCAGGGCTGGGCTGGGCCTGTGGGCGGGTGGGGGGCTTCAGTCCCGGTGGGAGAGGGATCCCACTGGGAACTCTCTGTGGAAGATGTCAGTGATATAGAATGTATTATCTAATGGTGGAACAGCAGGACACTTGAGCGTGTCAGTGATCTACTAACTGTTCTAGCTGAAGAGCAAACTGTAGTCCTTTACTTTTAAATGTATTTATCCTAAAATAACATTTTGCTGCCTGGTCTCACAGGTGAAGAAGAGAATACTCTGTTCAGCATGAGTCTAACTCCTGCAATTTGGGAAGTGCTGCCAGTAAAGGTCTACACTAAAATGAGCTTAAAGGTCTCCTATTATACTATTTTCAGGCATATATTATAGGTCTCAGATATAAAAAACATGTGTCTGAAGGTTGAGTGGGCGAGAAGTTGCCAGAAGTTCAACTTAAAGCCAGCCCACATTTTAGTAATGTCTAGCAAATCTGGATCAATCAATCAAAAAGTGCATTTTACATAATAAGTGACCGTTAAAACATTTTGGCAAGAGGATCATAACGTTTATTAATATATTATTACAATACATTACATTCTCCTTTTTGCCTTTTGATGTCTTGACATCGGCAGGATCGAGCAGGGACATTGGAAGAAGTCCTCTCTGAAAACAAAGGGCCAAAATAATCTGAGAATACATGAAATATTATATGACGCTGAAATACAGAAGACAACAAAGCACAGGATTATGCAGGGTTTTCACCAGCCCAAACCATAACCTATACACCAACTGGCTTTCCCTCAATGTCTTCCTATCCTTATCAGATCAGACTTCAAGGCGCTTGTAATTTACAGAATTACAAATGCCTTCATACATTTAATATAACCAAATTATTTAAATTGAAAAAATGGTGGTAAATCTGTTAGGTAATGTGGAAAGGGTAGGACCCAAATGCAGACTACAAAAAGGGTAAAGGTCTATGAACAAAAACGAGCTTTATTACAAAAGCTGATGACAAAAAAACATGACTTGAAACAAAACGAAAGCAAAAGGAAAAAACATTTACCGAAAGACTGACCGTGACTGACATGGAGGGAGACAGGAAAAACCAACAATGAACCGACAAGGCACACAGGGGAAGACAAGACTAAATACAGAGAGGGGTAATCACAAGACAAGACACAGCTGGGGTAAGGGAGGCAGAAACACAAGGGCAACAGGTGAACACAATCAGACACACCAGGGAAACTAACGACAGGAAGGCAAACACAGGAAGAAGGAACAGAGAAGACACAAGGAGGAAAACATTTCAAAACAAAGGTGGAAAATGAAAACATAAATACAAAACCGTACCAGAACCCCCCCTTCAAGGGACGGATTCCAGACGTCCCAAGAAAACCCCAAAAAGTCCAAAACCTCTAGAAGGGTGGGCGGAGGGGGCCCGGAGGAGGGACGCACAACCAGGACCAAAAGGGTGGGTGGAGGGGGTCCGGAGGACGTGCCCGGAAGGGGTCCCGGGCGGATAGCCCGGGGGCAAGGCAGAGTCCAAAAAGGGGCGAAGGCCACAGCGGGCGAACTCAGGGGCCCGGACATGAGAGCGAAGGCAGTGGCTGGAAGAGTCAGGAGGCCGGGCTCGAGGGCGAAGGCAGCGGCTGGAAGAGTCAGGGGGCCGGGCTCGAGGGCGAAGACCGCGGCTGGGGAACTCAGGAGGCCGGGCTCGAGGGCGAAGACCGCGGCACTCAGGGGGCCGGGCTCGAGGGCGAACAAGAAGGCGGCGACGGGACAGCTCCGGAGGACGGGCAGGAAGACGCTGACGGGACAGCTTCGGAGGCCGGGCAGGAAGGCGCTGACGGGACAACTCCGGAGGACGGGCAGGAAGGCCATGACGGGACAGCTCCGGAGGACGGGCAGGAAGGCCATGACGGGACAGCTCCGGAGGACGGGCAGGAAGGCGCCGACGGGACAGCTCCGGAGGCCGGGCAGGAAGGCGCCGACGGGACAGCTCCGGAGGCCGGGCAGGAAGGTGCCGACGGGACAGCTCCGGAGGCCGGGCAGGAAGGCGCCGACGGGACAGCTCCGGAGGACGGGCAGGAAGGCGCCGACGGGACAGCTCCGGAGGACGGGCAGGAAGGCGCCGACGGGACAGCTCCGGAGGACGGGCAAGAAGGCGCCGACGGGACAGCTCCGGAGGACGGGCAGGAAGGCGCCGACGGGACAGCTCAGGAGGCCGGGCAGGAAGGCGCCGACGGGAAAGCTCCGGAGGCCGGGCAGGAAGGCGCCGACGGGACAGCTCAGGAGGCCGGGCAGGAAGGTGCCGACGGGACAGCTCCGGAGGCCGGGCAGGAAGGCGCCGACGGGACAGCTCCGGAGGCCGGGCAGGAAGGTGCTGACGGGACAACTCCGGAGGACGGGCAGGATCCAGTATCGGCCGGACAGGAACCGGAGCCGACGGGACAGGCGTAGACGGGATCCTGAACATGACATGGGCTGGTGTCAATGGGACCCCGGATGGAGCAAGGGCTGGTGTCGACTGGACCCCCAACGGAACAGGACACAGAGTTGGCAGGACCCCCGGTGGAACAGGTGTCGGCGGGACCTCCAACCGGTTAGGACACAGAGTTGGCAGGACCCCAGGAAAGGGATAGAGGCTTGAGAAAAGCTTCCAGGACTACATGTAAAATGTTGTAGCCACTCAGGCAACAAACCCCTGAGCCAGGGCTTGCGAGCAACCTCCTGGCGTGCCTCCTTCAAAGCAGCCACTCTACCCCGTATAGATGTGGCGTCATACCAGGTATAAAAAAGGTACTCTAGAGGAGTACCCAAGACGTTCCGCCTGGAGAACAAAAAAATCTGAATCTGCTGAGTCCAATGTTGGTCGGTTCATTCTGTTAGGTAATGTGGAAAGGGTAGGACCCAAATGCAGACTACAAAAAGGGTAAAGGTCTATAAACAAAAACGAGCTTTATTACAAAAGCTGATGACAAAAAACATGACTTGAAACAAAACGAAAGCAAAAGGAAAAACATTTACCGAAAGACTGACCGTGACTGACATGGAGGGAGACAGGAAAAACCAACAATGAACCGACAAGGCACACAGGGGAAGACAAGACTAAATACAGAGAGGGGTAATCACAAGACAAGACACAGCTGGGGTAAGGGAGGCAGAAACACAAGGGCAACAGGTGAACACAATCAGACAATCAGACACACCAGGGAAACTAACGACAGGAAGGCAAACACAGGAAGAAGGAACAGAGAAGACACAAGGAGGAAAACATTTCAAAACAAAGGTGGAAAATGAAAACATAAATACAAAACCGTAACAAAATCAAACATTTCTTTGGATGTTGATTTAGATTTCTGACCCAGTATTAAAAAAAAATGTAACTGTTCTACACACCTTTTATTGAACATCACAGCCTAAAATCATGATTTATTTGTAAAATGCTTCAGTTATCATCGTCACACACATCATTACCAATTACCACCACCTCTGCAGTATAAGCTATACGATTTATTCTCTATTCTTACCTGTCCATCATATATGACAGTTGCCATCCCATCCCTGTCTTGCTCGCCAAATAAAAACACCATGGCCCCCCCCGGCACCGTCAGCTGTTGAGGCCCTCGGGCCATGTAAGGAACTCGCATGCGCATGTATCGAGAATCCCTGGGAAATGAAAAAGAAAATCTGTCATACTTACCATCAACAAACATTTTTACAGTATTGGTTGTTTAAAAGCTCAGGTTACTACTTGGATGTCACAAGATTAGGGATGGGTATCGAGAACCGGTACTAAGTCAGTACCGGTACCTGATTGGACGGTATTGGTATACCGTCAAGCCGCTCGACAAACGGGGCTGCTATCGGTATATGAATTACGCTACTTCCTTAGTTTAAACAATTCTGGTTGGTTGGGAACCCTCATCCCGTGTGACGTATCCGGTTTTAGTACCACTCTGATTGGCCACTGTGAATGCCACTCGTCATCTCTCCTAACAGCGCTCTTATTATTGTGAGACTCCCGGGGGCAGACCATAGGGGAAGACGCAACATCTTGCTAGAAACAGCGTCTCAAGGCTTCTTAACATTTAACAACCTATTAATGATGCATACCCACTTAACGGGAAGAAACTCAGCTAACAGACGATATTAACCATTTGAGCTACATGGAACAGACATCCAACACCAAGAGTCTAAATCAACACTTAGCAAAACGGGCTAACGGGGCTAACGGCTACTTTAGCACATAACTGGCAAAAGCGATCTTTTCTACGTCATTTTATCGGTTAATCCAATTTCTCTGTGTAACTTTAAAATGATTACTGATAATGCATCATTACAATTATAAATAATAAATGCAATAAACGGATTATAATGGTTAGCCGACCGGAGCTTCCGGTTTAGGAGGTGCCAGAGATGGGGTCGTTACTAAAAAAAAGTAATATATTACATATTACATATTACTTTAAAAAAAAGTAATATATTACACTACTTCGTTACTCTCTACATAAAGTAACTCGTTACTTTACTCGTTACTTTACTCGCAGGGCCGGCCCGCCCCTCCCTACAGGCAGATCACGCAGACTGCTAAAGTTTCAAATGTTCTCTTTAGTTCAGTTTCCATTGTCGCATAAGACTGATCCAGATAGCTCTGACTATGGCTGTCCTCTGTCTCCTGCTATCTGTATTTTGCGCAGTATATCTCTGAACGATGCGATGGTGATTCCACTGTGCAAATGGGCAACATTTCCTCTACTATGAAGGATGCTACAAGCCTGTCCATCTCTGCTTTGGTTACCGGTCCTCCAAATTCTAATTTGTGCCGCTTCGGAGTCGGCGGCCGCGCACTCACAACATCCTCACTCTGGGTTCGGGGGTCCGGTCCTTAGCTATTAGCTTCACCTTAGCATATGTTCTTTGCAGGTGTTTGTTGAGGTTTTACGTGGTGTTTGCAGCAGTGGATAACAGCTTCTGGCCTGGACACAGTTTGCACCTCACCGTCACATTCCTGTCTATTCTTCGGACAAACTCAAAATAATGGGCATACCTCCACCCCTCGAAAGTTATCGCTGACTCTGCCATGTTTATGCAGCACTGCACGTGGAGATGTGGACGCGCAAGTCGCGCAGATTACGTACATATAAACCTGCGGCGGAAACCCCTCTTGTCTGTCAGTGTGATTATGACTGATTTTATAAAAGTAACGAAGTAACGCGTGTCGGGGCAATGTTAGTAACTGTAGTGTGATTACTGAATTATAAAAGTAACGCGTTACACTACTCCGTTACCGACAAAAGTAATATTATTACAGTAACGCGTTAATTTGTAACGCGTTACACCCAACTCTGGGAGGTGCGCACGCAGCGTCTCGTTTTAACTGAATAATGGTCATGTTTACATGGATCTATGAACTACCCCTAATTACCGCCCCCCTTGCAGAGACACACTGTCAAACACACTCATACCTGCTTGGTATGACATTGAAAAAGTTACATTAAATACAAATAAATTACAATAAAATGACTTTAGTTTAATCTTCACATCTTGTAATCATGTCTATAATTTTGAGCACCAAATTATTGAAAAGTATCGATAAGAGTATCGAAAAATATCGGTATCGATAAAATCCTAACCATACCCATCCCTACACAGGATAATACTCACTGAGCTCCATCCACCTTGGGCTCATAGAAACCAGGTTTCTGTGGTGAAGACAGAGTGATAGTTGGCAAAGGGAGTGATTGACAACATCATCTTCATTCATACTGACACTGTACTGATTCTTACCTGCAGCCTCAGAGGTTCAAAGCCTCCAAAGTCATCATTGGGAATCATGGATGAAATCACCTGAAAGCAGAGCATCTCAGTGTAAGTGACAGGAGCAGGTTGGAAGCTCATTAAAGCATATTACTACTATAGACTGTGTGATTACTATACCCCATAATACAACATTCAGCAACTCTACCTTTGCTTTGCCCAGGAAGTCTCTTTGCTGCAGCTGCTCCACATCCTGTTTCCTGGGACGAAACACCACGTTGTCAGGCACCAGCAGAGGAGCCAGGACCTCCTCCCTCTGTTATCAAAGCCAGAGCAAAGCGTTCAAATGACAATGTTTGATTTACCCCAGTGGCTTCTCAAATAGAATATCAAGAAAGTCCCTAAAAGGAGCAGTACATTTTTATTTCCAGGATTGGAGTCATCTATGAACACTGTCATTGTTTTGCGAAACAGGTAAAAAATGGCATTAGAATAACCATTGTGTTACCCTTTGCCATGAAGATATACATAACCTTGAAAACACAATCAAACCACCCCTTTACTTCCTATAAAGTCATTCATGTTAAAACAAAATGTTCCATGAACATTTGTTATAATTCATCCCTTGACTGTCCCTGCTGCCACGCACCTGAAGCACCAGCACAACCAAATGTAGCACAGCCTCAGATCGACTGTGTTCCAGGAAGTTTCCAAATGTGTCTATATCCTTGCTAGGATGTCAACTATGGCAATGGCAGAAACAAACGTAAACACTGTGGCAATGTGTCCCTGAAGTCCCTCTCTAAAGTTGTGACACTCACCAGGACGGTGTCCAAAGCCGCCTCTATGTTTCCCCCCCGAACTCCTCCTCTCTCCTGGGAGGCTGACAGCAGAACCTCCCTGGCCTGCTCCCATTGGCCCATCCGACAGTACACAGCTGCTGCATTATACAACACCTAGGGGACACGTCAAAATTATACATTCTGGGACCAGCCGGTAGTATTTCCTTTTGAAAAGGGATGTTGTGCTGGATGTAGAGAAAAGGCAGTTTGATATGACCGTTTGCAGACAGGCAGGATAGGTTAGGATTGTTTAAGCTAAAAACTACATTTCCACCTCTGGTATTCATACCACTTTGGCCACTGGAGTGGATTGTGAGACTGTGATTATTCCTCTCAAAGAGGTTAGTGTACAGACTGTACACACAATTAATGTTGGTGAGTTATCACTCTCTGCACTATCTTTTTGTCCCTGCGTTCATTTAAAAGTTAAATCGTGTTTGTGGTTTAATTTGCAGCCCCAAAGATGATGACATCACAGGACTTAGAAGTCAGCCTCAAACACTGGCAACTCGACTTGGACTACCAGCTGCTCACGACTTGAGCCTTTTCACTTAAAAACACCTGATAGATTTTTAAAGCTGTGCCTTTCAATCAGAGGCACTAAGTGGAGTAGTAAGTCGGGAAGGGGCCCTTGGCTCCCCACTTTAAGGCCCTGTTCTGATTAGGCTAGTTTGATACAGTCACAAACAGATTTATGTAACTCTTCTGTCTTACAAATTGGAACAGCCGCCACCTACTTCTACCTCATGAGAAAAATAAATAAAAATGATCAGCAACACTGATGGTGCAAATGAGATAGGGATACTAGAAGAAAATTACTGATAGTGTAGATCCAAAAGTATTAGATTAACCACTAGATGTACATTCATCTATTTTCTAATCAGTGTCACATTAGCTGCATTAACATACTGTACCTTGCTAAGGTTACTGTACCGACTAATCTCACTTTGTTGTATAGCTCTGTGGTCCAAGCTCTGGGCATCAGGTTTTTTTAAGTCTTTCCACAGATGTTTTATGTCATCAAATCTTAAAATCTGTTACAGGAAAAAGCTGTTTTTCAGCAAGTTAAACCGACCTTTTCATAGGACCTTAAAGCGGTAGATGCATAAAATCAATGCTTAGCAACAAATAGAAAAATGATTGCCTTTATCCAAAAATGAATGGCTGCATATATGAAGGTTATCAGGGCCAGAGGTGGGAAGTAACTAAGTACATTTACTCAAGTACTGTACTTAAGTACAATTTTGAGATACATGTACTTTACTTGTGTATTTTCTAGGGCTGTCAAGTTAACGCGTTAATAACGCGTTAACGCAAAAAAAAATTAACGCCACTAATTATTTTAACGCGATTAACGCATGTGTATTTTTTGTCCTCGGCCGCCCCGTAGTTTCAGAGCGCATCGAGTTTAAAATACCATCTACAAGCTGATGCTGACAGCCCCGCTCCTGCCGCCCGCTTGTGGCAGACCACACTTCCACGCTCACCGGCAGGCCCGGACTGGCCATCGGGAGGACCGGGGGTGTGTATGTGTGGCGCGACTCGCGCGAGCGAGGCACACCTTACGTGTTGTTGTTGTTGTTGTTAGCATCTGGTGCTAGCTAGCTGCGCTAACGGATAAAGGAGCTGTTTCAATGACATTTCGCCGACAACTGCGCCGAGCACTTGACTTTATGCAGGTAGCCAGACAGTGGGACATTGTTCGAAAAGTCAGCGCACTCAGCACGGATAGTACGCGCTACATGATTGCAGCGTCCAGGCAGCACACGTTCGAGCATATATGCCTTGAGCGCGCCCACACACACACACACACACACACACACACACACACCACACACACACACACACACACACACACACACACACACACACACACACACACACACACACACACACACACACACACACACACACACACACACACACACCACACACACACCACACACACACACACACACACACACACACACACACACACACACACACACACACACACACACACACACACACACACACACACCACACACACACACACACACACACACACACACACACACACACACACACCACACACACACACACACACACACACACACACACACACACACACACACACACACACCACACACACACACACACACACACACACACACACACACACACACACACACACACACACACACACACACACACACACAGAGAGAGGTTCCAGGTTGAATATTTGTAATGTTCAGAGGTTGTTGTGTTTAACATTCATGAGAATATTTGTCATTGTTCAAATGATAATAAACAAACATATAAAGCATATTTGTCCACTCATATGTTGATAAGAGTATTAAAAACTTGAAAAATATCCCTCTAAGGTACATTTAGAACAGATAAAAAATGTGCGATTAATTTGCGATTAATCGCGATTAACTATGGACAATCATGCGATTAATCGCGATTAAATATTTTAATCGACTGACAGCCCTAGTATTTTCATGTAATGCTACTCCACTACCTTTCAGAGGTACATGGTGTACTTTTACTCCACTACATGTATTTAATACCTTTAGTTACTTCACAGATCTGGATGAATGATGTGAAATATAATCAAGTCTTAAATCAGACTTTAGTTCCACCTGGAGTAAATTCACAAGCTACCCTGTAGTATACAAAGTCATTCAAACTAGCTGCACCTTTACCAGCTTTGAGAACACTTTCATGATCAATCATTATAAAACATATCAGATATATTATTCTGAAATGGACCAATCTGCACAATGACTACTTTTACTGTCGCTACTTTCACTATATTTTGATGATAATACTTTTCTACTTTTATTTGAGTAACATTTTGAATGCAGGACTTTTACTTGTAACAGATTATTCCTACACTCTGGTACTTCTACTTAAGTACAAGATCTGAGTACTTCTCCCACCTCTGATCAGGGGTGGATGACACTGACTGTGTGTTGGGATTCCGCAAACCAATGGGCACATTGCTTTTAAACCTTGGCTTTAAACATGTTATCTGTTACTGGCAGCTGCACTGTCTGTTGAAGCTAGAGCATGTCTTATCTGCACTGTGAGAAATATGTGATGTTGTGTAACCTCCATCAATGAGGCTTTGTTAGCATCCAGGTGAATGGGACGTTTGAAATAAACAATGGAGGTGATGACATAGCACAGTTGGCACTGTGTTCATTCCTCAGTGGTGATAGACATAGGATTGGATTTCCTTTATATTCTATTGTAATGTGTCAGAAGAAGCATACTGGAGTCTCATGCTTCCCTGTATTAGTGCAGGTGTGTGTTGCAGTGTGTACGAGTGTGAGGCTGAATGTCAGACCTGCCAGCTGTAGAGTTTGAATCTCAGTCCCAGCTGTCTGTAGTCGATGACCGTGTTTCCTCTCATGTGCTTCTGTGCCCAGATACAGTCAGACAGAGCTTCCTCCAACCTGAGCAGACAGCAAACAGACCAACAGTCAGGGAATAAGAGTTCATTTTCTAAATGTGGCATCAACAAAAGCTTTACAAAAAAAAACATGGTGGTTTTACAGGGGTGTTGTGGGTCAGACTTTTTCTTTGTCACACACAGCAATTTGTTCTCCACTGGTTGCCTGGCAACCTCACAATGATGAAAAGTCTCCAGGAAGTGACTGCCAAGAAATAGTTGAGCTCATGAACGCCCATAACAACATGCGTGACATACATGTTGATAATGAGCTTTGAAGTGCTGCTAGGAAGATGTTGTCACCTGTGGACACATCCTGGCTCACTCTTTTCCTCTGTTTCAGTCACAATGCTGAGCTCAGATAACCAGCTGCATCTACAGTGAAGATAAGAGCCTTTCTTTCTAAATTCACACATGTTTCCCTCTTTTCTCAAAATTACAAGAGTATACATGGTCAGTATTTGGGACAGATTGCTCTGATAATCAAAAATAAAATCAACCTACCTGTCAATCTGCATCATCACTGCTGCTCTCTGGAAGAAGCCGACAGCGAGACGTTCATCTTTGGCAATAGTGAGGTCTAAAGCCTGGAAACACAGAGACAGGTGGATGTTGGACACAAAAAGATGGAACTATTACATATATATATATCAAATCAAATCAAAATGTATTATAGCCCCAAATCACAAGAAATGCCTTAAAGGGCTGTACAAAGCAAACAAAAGCAAAGACAAAAAACTGAATACAAACGTCATAGCATAAAAATGATAAAAACATTATACATCAACTAAGTATTGCCATGTGATAAAAGCATGTGACTGAAGTGGTGGTAATGTTGAAGGGAAACTAGGTGATGGAAATTATTTTCCAAGGAAGACAGATGCGAAGAGATGGGTTTTGAGTTTGCTTTTGAAGGAATCAACGGAAATAGCTTTGCAGATCTGAAATGGTAGACGATTCCAAAGGAGAGGTGCTCGGAAGAAAAAGGCTCTGCCACCTACGGATGATTTTTGAATTCTGGGGATGGGAAGGAGACTTGCATTATGTGATTGTGGGAGCCTGGTAGATAATCGCGGGATAATTAATGATGATAGATATGGAGGTGCTAGTCCATGTAAGATTTTAAAGGTTAATAGTAAAATCTTGAAGTCAGATCGTATGTGAATCGGGAGCCAATGCAATGAAATGAGAACAGGGGTGATGTGATCACATTTCCTGGTTCTGGTTAATATTATGGCAGCTGTGTTTAGCACCAGTTGAAGTTTGGCGGTTGTTGATTTTGGTAGCCCAGAGAAAAGTGAATTGCAGTAGTCCAACCGAGACTATAACATGCTTCCTTTTACAGTTGAAGTATTCAGCAGTGATATCCCACGGATGTTAGGTATAGACAGCGGATAGAGCTTCATCATCAAGAGACACAGCGAACCATAAACATGGCATCAGACAACATACTAGAAACTTAATGGGTTTAATGGAAATTACTGTATAATCAGAGGTGGGAGAAGTACTCAGATCTTGTACTTGAGTAAAAGTAGAAATACCAGAGTGTAGGAATACTCTGTTATAAGTAAAAGTCCTGCATTCAAAATGTTACTCAAGTAAAAGTAGAAAAGTATTGTCATCAAAATATAGTTAAAGTAGCGACAGTAAAAGTATTCATTGTGCAGATTGGTCCATTTCAGAATAATATATATGATATGTTTTATAATGATTGATCATGAAAGTGTTCTCAAAGCTGGTAAAGGAGCAGCTAGTTTGAATGACTTTGTATACTGCAGGGTAGCTTGTGAATTTACTCCAGGTGGAACTAAAGTCTGATTTAACACTTGATTATATTTCACATCATTAAAAAGAGTAAAAGTACACCATTAAGCTCTGAATTGTAGTGGGGTAGAAGTACAAAGTGTCAAAAAATGGAAATACTTAATTAAATTGAAATAGTAATAGTTAAGTAGAAGTACATCAAAAGTATACTTAAGGAGGGACTTCCGCCAGACAGCTGAGCAGCATGGTCGCTTGAACAGTGAGCTCCCTTATGCCAACAGAATAAACTCTGCCTAACTCGAAAATTAAAACATATAAAACATCCTGGACAGTTGATAATGAGCGGAGGGTCAACAAAAGCAAGGAATAAGAAAAGCGTGAACCGTCAAGGTAAAGAAAAAACTACCAACATTAACAAAGAAAAGGACAGGCTAACGGCAGAAGCTAGCACAGCAATGGCTAAACCACAAGCTAATCTGGACAGCATTAGCAAGCAAATCGAAGCCATGCAAAGCGAGCTGAAAACCGACTTGACCATCTTTAAGGAGGACATCGCCACTCAAATAAAAAACGAGCTGGCAGAATTCAAAGAAGACATTAACCAGAAACTGGTCAAAATACACACAGAAGTTGGACAGCAAAATGATAAAATAGACGCCGTTAAGAATCGCACGGAGGAGTTTGAGCTCTGGAGTACCGAGGCAAAAAGCGATATGCAGGAAATAATAAAAGAACACAAGTTTATGACTGAAAAGCTGGATGATTTGGAATCGAGATCCAGACGGAACAATTTGAGAATATACGGCATACCAGAAGATGCAGAGCTGAAAAGTGACACGGTGGCGATTTTTGTGGATAAATGGCTGCGGGACGAGCTGTCAATAGAAACAGATCTCCAGATTCAACGAGCCCACAGAGCCCTGGCACCGAAACCAAAATCGGGACAACCTCTGAGGTCGATCATCCTGAACTTTCTGCAGTTCAATGTAAAAGAGATGGTCTTGAAGAGGGCTTGGGAAAAGAAAACTGTCAAACTCGGAGACAATAGGATATATTTCGACCACGACTACACCGCGAGGATACTGCTCCAACGCAAGCCATACGCACAAAATCAAAGAGGTGAGAAACCAAATTAACAACTTACTACATCAGGACATGGAGATAAAAGCAAGATATCTTAAACAAAATTATTATGAATTAGGCCCCAAAGCTACAAAGTTGTTGGCAAGACGATTACGAAAGCAATCAAACAGGCAGCAATCACAGTCAACAAACTACATGACCCTAAAACAAATCAACCTAAATATGAACCCAAAGAAATTGAAATTATTTGTAGAGATTATTACAAAGATCTTTACATGTAAACGTCAACAACAAGTCATATGTGTACAAAGTCATTCCTAGACTCACTGGATCTGCCCTCTATAGGTAAAGTTCAAAATGAACGTATAACAGCAAAGATAACTATAGATGAAATCCATAAGGCAATCGGAAAACTGAAAACAAACAAAGCTCCAGGTAGTGATGGATTCCCATCGGAGTGGTACAAAAAACTAGAAAAATAACTGTCTCCACTGCTACTAGGTACCTTTAATTGGATCATGTCAAAAGAGGATACTCTCCCCTCATGGAAAGAAGCAATTATTACAGTTATCCCCAACCCACTAAAAGATAAAGAATTTTGCCAAAATGATAGACCAATCTCAATTCTTAATGTTGATTACAAGCTCTACACTACAATACTATCAAACAGGCTACAAACAATAGTACCAGACCTCATAGATGAGGACCAAACAGGCTTTGTTTCAGGTAGACAGACGCATGATAATATCAGAAGAACGTTACACATCATACATAGAATACAAACAAATCAAATACCAGCAGCACTGATTAGTCTCGATGCGGAAAAAGCATTTGACAGGGTCAATTGGGAATTGTTATATCTAACATTAGAGAAATTTGGATTCAGTAATAAAACTATTAAATGCATCAAGTCTATTTATAACAAACCAACAGCTCGAGTTAAAGTGAATGGCTCACTAACAGACAGATTTACATTGGAAAGAGGAACTAGACAGGGCTGCTGTCTCAGCCCTACCCTGTTTGCTCTATATATGGAACCATTAGCCCAAATGATCAGACAGGAAAGTGCAATAGCAGGAATAGAAATTAGTCAACAAAAACATGTTATTAGCCTTTTCGCAGACGACGTCATGATCATGCTGAAAGATCCAGTAAGCTCCTTTATAAAGCTAATATTCAGGATACAAATTAAACATATCTAAAACTCAAATCCTTATGTTTAACTGCTCTCCACATCAAAAACTAAAATAATTCAATTTAAACTGGGAAGCTAATCAATTAAATACTTAGGAATAAACATAACCAAAAATGTAGCAAATCTGCACCAAAGCAACTATGAATGTATTGACAAAGATATAAGGAAAGATTTCGAAATATGGTCAACTTACCCGATGAGTTTTATTGACAGGATAAACACAGTGAAAATGAATATTCTACCACGCTTGTTGTATTTATTTCAATCCTTGCCGATAAATATACTGCAGATTCAGTTCCAAAGTTGGGATAAGCTTATATCAAGATTCATATGGGGGGGTAAAAGACCTAGGATAAGATATACCACACTGCAATTGCCTAAAGAAAAAGGGGAACTGGCACTTCCAAACCTAAAGGAATATTATCATGCAGCACAACTACGTCCTCTCATTTACTGGTGCAACTCCGACTATATAGCCCGCTGGAAAGACATCGAAATACTTACATATGAGTCCCCAATTCAACCACTCATAGGGCAAAGAGAAATGCCTCCCCATATTAAAAAAAAGGGAGACCTAGACCCAATAACAACATTTACACTAGAAAAATGGTATTCTATTATTGAACAATTGAAATTGGGAAGGGAACTTTGACTATTAGACTGGATAGCCTAGGACAAAGGATTCAAACCAGGAAGCTATGACTGTAGATTCAAGCAATGGACAGAAAAGGGTTTAACAGCCATATGCACGGTTATCCAGAAGGGAGAAATGAGAAGCTTTCAAGACCTGAAAAACCTCTTTGACCTAGAGAACAAAGACTTATTCAGATATATGCAAATGAGGGACTACTATACAAAAAAGGTTAAGAAAAATGAAGATGACATACAACCTATTGTAAAGATTATTGCACGAGTTTACCATGATGATGTTCCCAAAGTTGTGTCAACCCTGTATTCGTGCTCGATGGAAGCCAAAAAAGATTCAACACTCGATGTAAAAACGAAATGGGAAAAATAACTCAACGAAAGGATCTCAGATGAGATGTGGTATGATATGTGGAAAATGCACCAGACCACTACACAGTCACACGGATGGAGAGAAAATCACTAGTAAACAAACAAACACTCAACAATCATGCTGGAGACTTTGTAAACATCAGGAACCTCACCATGCACATGTGTTTTGGAGCTGCAGTAAAATGCAACCTTTCTGGGACTGTGTACACTGCAAGTTATATGCAAGGTATTAGGCTATAGAATCCCTCAAACCTGTTTGATATTATACCTGGGACATATGGAAGGATCTGTACATGTCGGAGATCAATACCTGATCAAGATCCTCCTAGCTGCTGGAAAGAAGGCTATCACTAAAAACTGGCTAAAGGCCAGAAACACCAAGCTATAGACAATGGGTTCATATTATTGGTGATATCCTAATAATGGAGAAAATCACATACAAGTTGAAAGTAATGGAAGATACACTTCTTAAGGGCTGGGAAAAATGGTTAAGGTACATAACAAAAGGAGTCAAAAAAACCAAGCAATATTTGATAACTATGTAGATCGTCTCCGTACAGGCACTGTTCTCTCTGAAATGTAATATTTGTTTGTGTGTAATTTTACCTTGTGAATAAATCAATAAAAGAAAGTTTATACTTAAGTACAGTACTTGAGTAGATGTACAACACTGTGTATAATAAAATAGCCAAATAGTGACAGACAGTTGGAACCACTTTGAAGTTTAGTGTGAACATGCACCTTCAGGGCCAGGTGCAGCTGCCCCAGCATCAGTTGGGCCGAGGCTGTGTTGAACAGCGTGCGGGAGGTGGGCTCGCTGATCTGCTGCAGCTGGGACAGAGCCCCCACCCAGTCCTGAGAGTCGGCCCTCTGCACCGCCCCGTCCCACAGCCGCAGCAGCTCCGTGTACAGCATCTGGAGGAGGTCACAGGGTACACACACACACAGGTCACAGGTTACACACACACACAGGACACACACAAACACACACACACTGCTTTGTGCTCTGGGGCCTCATTTATAAACGGTGCGTACGCTCAAAAGATGGCGTACGCCAGTTTCTAAGCAATGTTTGCAATTTATAAAAAACAAACTTGATGGGAAAATGTGCGGTCCTCCACGCAAACTCTGACCCATGCGTATGCACTAAGCACACAAACGGGAGAGGCGAGGAACTGCGACACCGTTGGCAGAAGGAAGAATGGAGAGAAATATGTGGAAATAATACCATAAATAAAATGTTACCTCTCATTTATCAAATATGAAGAATTCATTTTCACAAATGGATTAAAGCCAATCTTAAAATGATTAAACAAACGCCTGTTTGCGACTCCTCAGTGCACACAAAAACATAACTTGGAGAAATAATTGAATACCACCTCGAATATGTTGTGTTAATGTTATGACATGTATTCTCATAAATGATGCGGTAAGCAGGAGGACAGAATTACGTCTAAACTGACGCCGTTTTGCATTTCTATAGGTTGTAGATACGAGCATGGTTTATACCAGAGATCGGCAACCCCTGGCACGCGTGCCAGCATTGGCACCGTAACCAGTGGCACACTAGGAATAAGTGGAATAAGTGTGCAAAATATTTAAATTGTATTTTCGGATCCTGAACGAGACCGCCGCCAGGGCGCGTCTCCCCGTTACCTGCAGAAGGAAGCCATGCACGCAACGCAGCCCCGCTCTGTTTAACTCCAGGTGACTTTCTGCCGCTTTCCTCCGTGGTGCAGGGCTGATCGTTTCACCACGGAGGAAAGCACAAATTGCAGTACCCATAAGCAGTTGTAAAAATGCCGCAGTTTTTGCGTGGCTGTGTCTTTAGTTGAAAGCCCAGTGGCGATCTGCTCATCTCTCATTGAAATAATATGCTACAAAAGGGGCGGTCTGGCCATCTGGGTGTTGAACTTTCCTGTCGGCTCCCAGACCGTAGTCGAGGAGGGCAGAAGCAACAAGCTTCAGGTTCAATAACCCACTTTAGCTGAAATGACTGGAGAGAGGCGAGCTCTTCTTGGGAGGCCGTTGCATTTATTTAGCTGTTCTTCTGTTTCACAAAATACATCACAGACCTCTGTTTTTCTGCTGCCTCGTTTCACTTCCAGAAAAATACACACGCTCCCTCACTGACACACACACACACACACACACACACACACACACACACACACACACACACACACACACACACACACCACACACACACACACACACACACACACACACACACACACACACACACACACACACACACACACACACACACACACACACACACACACACACACACACACACACACACACACACACACACACACACACACACACACACACACACACACACACACACACACACACACACACACACACACACACACACACACACACACACACACACACACACCCCCCTCTCTCTCTCTCTCTCTCTCTCTCTTAAAGTGGACCTATCATGCTATATTTAAATTATATATTGTAGGGCCATACCTATATAAGGTATATTTATACGTTTCTGTTTTCAAAATACCAAACAGATCATGATTTTAAGCCATGCCTCATTTCGCTCTATGTGCTGTTCTCCAGCACTGTTTTTGCACGGGGCTGATTCTGTGAGCTGCAGCTGACCACGCCCCCCTGCAGGAGAGGGGAGCGCGCTCTGAACAGCTGCTGGGCTGTCAGAAGAGGGGGAGAAAAATAGATCTCCGTCTTCCGTGTTTTATTATAGCCTATTATTATATAGAGTCGTTATTCATTTGTTTTATAGCTCAATAAATAACAAAGAAGACCTTTGACCGGCACTTTTCTAATTTTGTCCGGAAGATTTAAACTTTAACGGACATCTTGACCGGCGAAAGAAAACCTAACTGAAACTCTGCCGCACGGTCCCCTCGTTCCTTGGAAGAGGCGGAGAGGTGGGTGTTTGTCATCTGCTGGTGGACTAACCGGAGATAATTACAGTGCTTGCCTCGACTGGGAGGGATTGCATTGAATTAAAGCAGCGGGAGCAAACGCTTGCCTCGGGAGGGAGAAAAAAAGCCACAGCGGCGAATAAACAGAAGGGTAACCATGGTAACTATGCGCGAAAAGTCTTCTTCGCTGCTTTTGTGTCAGACTACAGCGCCACTTACAGGCCTGGCATATACAGCGTCTCCAGCGCTTTCGAGCGGCAATGGCCGGCCGTGGCCCAACCCCACATTCCCCTGATAGGTGGAGAGTTGGCCCAATAGCCGTAGCGCCACTTTACTGACGTCAGTAAAGTGTTCAAATCTGGATCAGTTTTTATCAGATCCTTGCAGCCCCTTTTTTAGAGATTTGGGTATGGAGGAAAATAGAGGGTTGTGTTTTCTGACACTTGGTGAGTTCCCTGGAACACCGGGGACACATGTATAAAAGACGTACAAAAGTGCATTTTGCATGATAGGTCCCCTTTAAAGGGACAGCGATCTCATCTCACTCTGCATGACCCTAATATCATAACATGTGTGTTCTGGAGAATCACAGAACGGACGATCGTCCTTATTATTATGCCGTTTAAACCAATTATTTAAATGTGTATGTTAAATTCGGCATCATGTAAGTTGTGCCGACAGGTACACACACACACTGCTTCCCCGCAGCGAGGCTCCCCCCGCCCTCCTGTTGATAGTTCACCAGCGTCTGCGGTGTGTCTCCTGTCCCCGGCACAAACACACTGACACACTGCCTGAGGAAGGTTATGTGTATTTTGTCATTAACTTTTTTCGGACCACTTATTTATTTATTTATTTTGGTGACGATGCGACCTTCATGCTGCTACTCTGGTTCAAACTGCATCCACCTAACAATATGATTTGTCTCCACCTTCCTAAAAGAACCAAAATCTGACACGGTGTGAAATGTCTTTTTTAGCTGTTCTGCCGTCATTCCCTGCGATCTTCTTCATTCAGTCAGTCTAAATGAATATTAATACGGGGCGTTTCTTTGACTATTTATAGGCAAATATGGGCGTTACGTGAAGCCCGCAAAAGCTGCGCCGCATTTCGAGTTGATTGTGATTTATAAAGGGAAAACGGCGTAGCAGTGTTTTATAAATCGGAATATTTGTGTGCGTATTTATTTGCTTAGTCCTACACACGCCACCTTCCCACGTGAATCCTACGCAAAGTTTTATAAATGAGGCCCCTGAACTGTGGAAGATAAAACGGGTTCCACGTCTGTGTTTTTATTTGTAGCCTAGTGAGTGAAATGTTGGACTTAAGTGACAGATATGTTAAATAAAAGACTTTTCAGTTCCACTTAAATAAATATATGTAGCCTATCCCTTTATTATTTACATTGATTCTCTTGAATTGAAGTTCAGATTAGATACATGTAATACAGAGACTTACAAATATTAACAACACAAACAAATACATAAAAAACAGAATAGGATAGAAAAGAGAGAAACCTGTACAGCAGTGATGTCATCAGTTACATTCTGTATATTTAACTGGAGTACTTCCTTGTACCTGACCCAGACCCTGCACATGTTTTCACCTCAGTTACTATCAGCTCCATAGTTTATCTGAGAAATTTCAAAGACCCTCCATTCACACGGCTTACCTCTCTGTCCTGATTGAATGTCTTGTGAGAGTTCAGTCAGTGTCCAGCTGTGCCTCGCAGACTTCACACTCCAACAGGAAGTGAGTGTGAGTGAAGCAGGCCTCCTGAGCAGTCTCCACCCTGTTGCTACAAGGAAGTACTCCATCCACATTCCCCAGGTGTGGAATTCACCTGTCACTGTAGCAGTACTCAGCTCTGCCAACATGAGGCCCAGCCTGGGAATAAACCCTTTTAACCCTGTAACCCTTTTAGAGGAAACGTCATGAAATGTAATTCATGTTTACTTTTTCCTGGATTGTTTAGTTTGTGAGCTTCTTCTTGTTATTATTTTTTTTATCGTATTATTGTTTGTATACTAAGTAAGGAAGAGTGGCCACACGTTAAAGATTTCCCAGAATTCTGACATATTTTCTCAGAATTCAGACTTAAAAGTCAGAATTAAAAAAACACAGAAGTGCACCCCATCAACCTTCACCCAGAAGAAGCACGCCCCCGCGGATGGACAGAGGCCAGAGCGCGCGACTCAAATGTTTTATAGGCCTATTGTTAAAGACAGATTTTCAAACGGTACATTATAGTGTGTTTATGTGAGTTCTTGTAATCTGTATTCGAGTATTTTTGTATTTCCTCTTAAGTTTTATTTGGTGCTGCATTTCATATTTTCTCTTTTCTGTTGTGGTAATTCAACTGCTTTAAATGAAAAAAATAAAATGTTCAATGTTACGGGGCGCAGTTAAACGCACCATAGATCATAACAAGTGCGTCATGTGACACATGCAGCACGCGCAGGCGCGGTGAAATCCTTAGAGCAGAAGCTTCTGTAGCCGGTGTGGAGTATGAGCCCGATGTTAGCTGTGTTCACGGTGAGCCTGCTCTGTGTGGGGCACGGCCTGCCGCTCTCTTTCCAGGTAACAGCTTACGTTATATACATATTTAAAATACATATTATGTGTGTGTGTTTCCTGAAACATCAGTTCCCCTCTGGAGGAAGCTCAAGTCGGGAGTCACGTGTCCCCTACTTCTCGGTCTGACTGAAAATAGTTTTTAACACATTTCTAATGTTCTGCTTTAAAGTGACAAACGATGCAAAACGTTTCGCCTATTAATACAACACGTATCAGAAGGTGTGGAGTATTTGAGTGTGGAATGTGGATACTGGTGTAAAGCACAATTGGGTTTCAGTGGTGAAATGTAACAAAGTACGTTTACTCAAGTACTTTACTGAAATAAAAAACGTAGCTACTTGTACTCTACTGGAGTATTTTTCGCTTAATGCTACTTTATACTTTTACTCCACTACATTTTTAAGGCAAATGTTGAACTTTTTACTCCATTACATTTATTTTACAGATTTAGTTACTTGTTACACTACAGACTGAGGTTGTTAATAAAAAATATAAATCAACTAGTTCAATATCATATATTATTATAGGTTAGGCTACCCAGTGTGAACAAATGAATGCATCAATAATTATAATATAATATATAATATAATAATTTCACAAATATGCTGCTTAAATGTGCTATTATACATAACATAAAGTACCTTTTACTTTTGGTACTGAAAATATGTTTTGATGCCAATACTTTTATACTTTTACTTAAGTACATTTTAAAATGCAGGAACATCACTTGTAACTGAGTATTCTTACACTATAGTATTTATACTTTTACTTAAGTAAATAATCTGAGCTCTTCTTTCATCTCTGGTTTCACTTAGTGTTACGTTAAGCCCTATAGAAGAACGGAGATGTAAACGTTTTAAACACAGGTCTCTTTATGATCGTTTTATGACCAGATAACTCAGTTTAATGTGCGCTGTACATTCATTTTCATAGTCAAGAAAACATGATGGATTCCAGACTGAATGCCAGTTCACAGAGAAGTATTTCACTCAGACTCTGGACCACTTCAACTTCAACAGCATGGGGAATGGAACCTTCCAGCAGCGATACCTGATCACAGGTCAATCCACTTCCCATTTTCAATGTTACACATGCTGCGTTCATGAGCAAATGACTCATTGTGTTCTTTTTTTTCTCTCCTTTAGATAAGTACTGGAAGAAAGGCTACGGCCCTATTTTCTTCTACACTGGCAATGAGGGAGACATCTGGGAGTTTGCTGCTAACTCTGGTTTCATCTCAGAGTTAGCTGCACAGCAAGGTGGCCTGGTCATATTTGCAGAACATGTAAGAGCACAGTCAAATAAAACCATATTACATCTGTATATTATTGACTGAACTCAAAGTCAAATTCCCAGTTCATGGGACTGAGGAAATAAGGAAATGGATGGTTAAAGTTTGATAATACTGTCAGCTGACTTTCAGCCCCCACAACTTTCCAACCACAATTATGTCTTTTTTCAAAGCAGTTGTGAGCTGGTGTAACGCAGCAGAAACAAAGAATTGTGTTGCTTTCGAGGAATCTCTGTTAATTTTTTAAGTGGCCATGTTTCCAAAAAACATTTTAATCAACATTTTCTTAAATGTGTAATTTTTCGTAACCCCATTCAAAGTGAATGGGAAGCGTCTCCGTTGAAGCACGCAACGGAACCGTCGTTGAACTTTGAATGGGGTGACGTCAAGCTTTGCCGAACTGAATTGTGGTTCCGTCGCGCCACTTTGCCTCCGTTGCTCGCTTCGAAAGTTGAGAAAAGTTTAACTTTTCAAGCGTGATGTCCTTCTCTGGAGATACTCCAGCTCTAACACTGCCTCCATTAACCCCCCCCCCCCCCCCACCTGCAGAGGTACTATGGCCGCTCGCTGCCGTTTGGCAAAGACTCCTTCAGCTCCCCCCAGGTGGGCCTGCTGACGGTGGAGCAGGCGCTGGCGGACTTCGCTCTGATGATCTCTGAGCTGAAGCAGCAGCTGGCCGCTCCGCTCTGCCCTGTCATCGCGTTCGGAGGCAGGTAGGTCCACACACTCATGTCAGAACTATTCTCCCAGAAAAGGTGAAACATGTGCTTAACTTTACCTAATGATCTGGCATGTGATGTTCATTTAGAATGGTCCCCAATGTGGATTTGACCATGCTTAATGAAGAAATGTAATAATCATAATTTTATGAAAATAGTTTATTTTAGACATGCAACTGCTCATGCTCCTGCTGATTATTGGAGATGAGATATAAAGAGCAACAGTAAGGCGTTCAGAGGCTGATGAGATACAAACGATATGAGCCTTTATCTTGTGCTTTCACTTTTCTGAAGTATGATTGTGACTGAATGAAAAGTTAACTTTTGTTTTGTTGATCAGATATTAGTTGTATTAATATTCACTTCATCTTAAACCAGACAGGAAATATAACCGATACACATGTTGTTCTTATTGGCTCTCTTGTTTGTGTCTCCTCTCCATGCAGTTATGGAGGAATGCTGTCGGCCTACATGAGACTCAAGTATCCCAACATGGTGGCGGGGGCTCTTGCTGCCAGCGCCCCCGTGCTCTCCACTGCGGGGCTCGGGGACTCCAGACAGTTTTTCAGAGACGTTACAGCTGTAAGTGTTTATGTCCTCAACGTGTGATGCAGAGAGACACATCTACTACAGGCTCTAAGATATCTGAGTTGGTTTGGACCTTAAACTGTGAACAGTCTAGCTCATAATGTGTGAATGTACACGCCTATGGCAGGTTGGATAATGAATGCACCTCTGTTACTCTTTCAAAGGATTTTGAGCGGGTAAGCCCAGCGTGCAGAGATGCTGTGAGAGGAGCGTTTCAACAGCTCACAGAACTGGCTCAGCTTCAAGGTACTGCTCTGCTTTCTGAACAGAAGATGGCTGAATGACTGTAGACAGAAAGGATTGTGTTCTATTCAAAACAAAGTATAACAGTATATTATAACTGTAGTGACTCTGAATAAGGAATGAAAAGCCACTGCTGTTGATTGAACAGATTACAGTCGGATCCAGTCGAAGTTCTTCCTGTGTTCCCCGCTGGCGTCCTCTCAGGACATCCAGCAGCTGTACGGCCTGCTGAGGAATGCCTTCACTCTGATGGCCATGCTGGACTACCCCTACAGCACCCACTTCATGGGCAACATGCCTGCCAACCCAGTCAAGGTAACAGCTGATCAGCAGCAGTCTGAAGTGCCACATCACTAATATTCAAACATTTGTTTGTAAACAGAACAGAAACCTGTGACGGCCACACATTGATTTAAGGTGTTTTTTCTAAACTGTAGTGGCAGGGGAAAAGGTTTAAGGCATGTTGATTATCATGAAATTAAGTGAACTATGATACATATATCCTCGCAACTGCAGTTCTTAATGTCCACTGTTATGTACGGTTTGAGGGTGTGGGTCATTAAGCCTCATCTACATATTCACCTGTCGCGGCGCGCAGAGGCTTCTTAGTGGGCGCGTCAACGGGATGCCAGGGGTTGGTTCTCACGGGAGGAGGAAGTGTGCGGCGAATGCGGGTATCCAGAGGGATATTTCAGTTTTCCTCAGCATGAGTTTATGTATGTTAAAATGCAACGGGGAAAATAACTGAATGTGGATATTGCATCGATCCGACCAAGAAGCACGTCTCCGTGGAGAAGACGCGCACAGATAGAGAGAGAGATTCTCTCCAACACAGGGTGAGATCGCTCCTTCGTGCCACGCCGATCATCGTGTTTTTCTTTTTGTGGATTATAGCCTAAATAGGCCTACACACATTTCCAGTGTTTTGCTGCCGACGGGCGCAGGAGCAACAGTTTGTTTGTCAATGAACTATAGTGGCCTGGATTAGGCAGTAAAGACAATTTCGGTTTATCGCCGAGCGGACTTTTGGTTGAGTTTTGTTTGTGTTTTGTTTGGCAGGAAAACTGTGAATATAATTGTATAACGTATAAAACCTGTCTTTGTTTATTTAGTGAATGTGTGGATATAGAAAGTAGTAAATACACTTCCGCGCGGACTATTTGGTGGAAAGAGTAGATTGGCCGTTTATCAGTTCTGTTTGCCTTTAATATATTATTTCATATCAAGAACCCCTTGTGCGTTTATTTAACACAGCTATTTCTGATAGTTGATCGTTACAAACGTATAGTCTAGTTGCCAGTTTAGTAAACCAGGAAATGTTGAGTACCCCCAACTTGCATATGTTGGGCAATTTGCACAATTAGCATAAGTTGTGTTTATTAAATGTAATGGCATTATAGCCTATGCAAACTATATTTAAAAAATGACTTAGCCGATTTGACATTCCACTTCTGACATTTTTAGTATAAAAAATGGCAGTTTTAACCAGAAAGTGGCAATATTTGTACTCCGTGGGCTGATTTTCACTACCATTAATAGTGTTGCAACCATTAGATATAGAGAGCAAGATGAACAGTGTTCTCTGTGGACAATTATTTTTCAAATAAATAAGCAATATTCCCAATCAAAATGATCCAGAGTCCCCTAAAACATTGTCTGGTTTAAACTACACTTTTTTTATACTTATAATGTCAGAAATGGACTCAGTATCTTCAATTACCCCCAAAACCACTCCAAAGTTGTCCAAATCAACGAAGCCATTTGAGTAACTATTAGCTATTAGTCCACATAGGCTATAATGGTAATTCATTTGAATAAACACAACTTATGCTACTACATTTCCAGGTTCCCTATACTGTATGACTCTGAGCTGCCAACTAGACTTTTATGAAGGCTACTTTTCATATTCAGCCTTCCCAGACTAAACCAGCTATTCAAAACTGCTGCACATTAATATCAAGGAAGAAAAATATGATTCTTTGAAACTGCAGAATAATGACACTGTAAATATATGAAATGACAGGTCTGCAGGGTAAGCAAAAACAAAATAAAACAATAATTGCATGCATAGACATAGAATATAAATATCTGTAACATGAATATAAATATAGAAATTAGTATAAATAAGCAGAGATGACCAGAGTGACACGAGTTGGGATCTTTTGTAGCAGCTCACAGTGATCTTTGCCTCCTCTCAGGTGGGCTGTGAGACCATGCTCAGTGGACCGGACCTGCTCACCAACCTCAGGAACACTGCAGGTACACACATGTGAAACACAGCATCTGAAACTCAGCATCTGCTTACATCTTCTAAAGAAACTGCTGTCACAAACTCTCCAGGTGTCATCAGCTGCATTTCATGTAACTAGACAGTAGAGGGCAGTGGTCCGCTTCGTAGAATTCTTACTCATGTTGTTGAATTGCTGGACTGTGTTAATAACCTCCATTTCATTCTGTCACTGATGGTCCACCTTCCTTTCATGCAGGGATTGTGTACAACTCTACGGGGGAGCTGAGCTGCTTTGACCTGTACACCCTGTATCTGCAGTGTGCCGACCCCACCGGCTGTGGGCTGGGTCTGGATAGCCTGGCCTGGGACTATCAGGTACTCCCCCCACCCAAACACACGGCACAGAACAAGCAGGATGTGAATGTTGTGTAATCAGATCAAAATGTCAGAATAATAATATACAGGTTAGTATCAGTCCATCCTCTCTGGAGAGTTTAAAGTTCCAAACCTTAACAATCCTCAGTCAGAATAATGATCCTGGCAGAATCTTTTTTTTTTCCCCACCTCTTTCACAGAAGAAAGAATGGAGGTATTAAGAAAAAACATCCTGTTTAAAAACAGAGCGAGCAGAGAAAGAGATGTAGATCAGATTCAGTTCAGGGGACTGGACTTCTTGATAAATAAGATGAACCTCTACGGACTCTCAGACCTCTCATTTCCATTACAAAAGTATTCATTAGAATGAACTGTTGTTGTGATGTGTGTATGAATGGTAGAGTCTGTTGAAAAATGACACATTATTTGTCCCACTCATGGTGGTGCTCCATTTTCACACTGAGGATCACACACTGAGGATCACACACACTGATGATCACACACTGCTCCTGTGATGTGTTTGCAGGCGTGCACAGAGATTAATCTGTGCTATGAGAGCAACAATGTGACGGACATGTTCCCCCCCATGGCCTTCACTGAGACGGACCGAGAGCGGTACTGCTCCCAACGCTGGGCCGTGCTGCCCCGGCCCGGCTGGCTCAAGACCCAGTTCTGGGGAGACGGTGAGCCCTGAACACTGGTACACTGATGTCATGGAATCTAGAAATGAACTGTTAAAATGAAACACAAATACAAAGGAGCTTTATTGGCATGACTACACCAAAAACATATTGCCAAAGCATGCCGCACAAGGTGTTACAACAAAACAAAAAAAGAACTAAACATGTTAACGATACATGTGGCAAAACACTGTGTGTGTGGAGATTGTTCTTGAAACACTGCAGCTGTCCCCCCCACACATTATCAATGGGTTCAGGTGTGTGTGGTCCCTGCCACAGGGGCTGTTATCACAAATGGCCTGTGGCAGTTTTGTGGAACAGAAAGCTTAGTGAAAGCAGCAGAAACGGACGCAGTAGAGATCTTTGTTTTCATAGAACAAGGCGTTGCTCAGCACACCGTGGTGAGTTGTCACAAATACTCCATTTTGAATCGGTTACGTAGAAGATGTTTTCGGTCAAGCAGTTGAACTTCAAATGACCATGAACATTTTTGTTTATAGTTTATAGATTTTTTTGGATTAAGAAGAGGAAGTAGATCTGATGTTGAGTTCTTTTTTAACAAGGTTATTTACCTTTTTGTGACATCAGACCGAAGCTATTATGCCAAGTAAAAATGTTATAAGTTATTTATTATTATAATAATAATTAACTTTATTTATTGCACCTTTCGGACCATGGCACATAAAGTCAGATTGCTCAGAGCAAGGCCTCTCAGGGTTTTGTAATTAAGCAATACAATGTTAAATTAAATTCTACTATTTTCCACTGTGTTAAAATCCAGGCAGCTGCGGTTTGGATACGATGGAAGAGGGAGACATTTCTACTGATGTCAGGGAGGAGGGGATTACAGTGTTATCTAATCTACTGGGCCCAGGAGTTCAAAACGTTTAATCTCAATCAGAGCCGATCAGATTTTGAAATCCCATTTTTTGTGATCCAGGATCAGACAACTCGGCCAGATTTTGTCCCAGTATTTCAAAGCAATTCAGGATAGGATCACCCTGATCCAGGTTAAGACTTTTCAAGATGACTAGATCCTGAATATCAGTGCTTTAATCCTACCGATCGCCATCTAGTGTATATGAAAAATAATACAAGGAAGACAAGAGACCACATTGCAGAGACATCTATAATGTCTAACTATATTTTTAAATACATAAAGGACATCAAATCAATCCGGGCGTGCTTTGAGGAGCTGAATTCTGAGTGAGGTTTCAGTTTGCTGAAGCCGGCACAGCTGTATTTGTTCTTTGGCCAGACGGATCTGCATGTCTGCCCTCTCCGTGTCACGACTCAGCAGTGTCTCGTAGGCATCGTCCCTCTGCCCTCTCCGTGTCACGACTCAGCAGTGTCTCGTAGGCATCGTCCCTCTGCCCTCTCCGTGTCACGGCTCAGCAGCGTCTCGTAGGCATCGTCCCTCTGCCCTCTCCGTGTCACGACTCAGCAGCGTCTCGTAGGCATCGTCCCTCTGCCCTCTCCGTGTCACGACTCAGCAGTGTCTCGTAGGCATCGTCCCTCTGCCCTCTCCGTGTCACGGCTCAGCAGCGTCTAGTAGGCATCGTCCCTCTGCCCTCTCCGTGTCACGACTCAGCAGTGTCTCGTAGGCATCGTCCCTCTGCCCTCTCCGTGTCACGGCTCAGCAGCGTCTCGTAGGCATCTGCTCTCTCCGTGTCACGACTCAGCAGCGTCTCGTAGGCATCGTCCCTCTGCCCTCTCCGTGTCACGGCTCAGCAGCGTCTAGTAGGCATCGTCCCTCTGCCCTCTCCGTGTCACGACTCAGCAGTGTCTCGTAGGCATCGTCCCTCTGCCCTCTCCGTGTCACGACTCAGCAGCGTCTCGTAGGCATCGTCCCTCTGCCCTCTCCGTGTCACGACTCAGCAGTGTCTCGTAGGCATCGTCCCTCTGCCCTCTCCGTGTCACGGCTCAGCAGCGTCTAGTAGGCATCGTCCCTCTGCCCTCTCCGTGTCACGACTCAGCAGCGTCTAGTAGGCATCGTCCCTCTGCCCTCTCCGTGTCACGGCTCAGCAGCGTCTCGTAGGCATCTGCTCTCTCCGTGTCACGACTCAGCAGCGTCTCGTAGGCATCGTCCCTCTGCCCTCTCCGTGTCACGGCTCAGCAGCGTCTCGTAGGCATCGTCCCTCTGCTCTCTCCGTGTCACGGCTCAGCAGCGTCTCGTAGGCATCGTCCCTCTGCCCTCTCCGTGTCACGGCTCAGCAGCGTCTCGTAGGCATCGTCCCTCTGCCCTCTCCGTGTCACGACTCAGCAGCGTCTCGTAGGCATCGTCCCTCTGCCCTCTCCGTGTCACGGCTCAGCAGCGTCTCGTAGGCATCGTCCCTCTGCCCTCTCCGTGTCACGACTCAGCAGTGTCTCGTAGGCATCGTCCCTCTGCCCTCTCCGTGTCACGGCTCAGCAGCGTCTAGTAGGCATCGTCCCTCTGCCCTCTCCGTGTCACGGCTCAGCAGCGTCTCGTAGGCATCGTCCCTCTGCCCTCTCCGTGTCACGACTCAGCAGTGTCTCGTAGGCATCGTCCCTCTGCTCTCTCCGTGTCACGGCTCAGCAGCGTCTCGTAGGCATCTGCCCTCTCCGTGTCACGGCTCAGCAGTGTCTCGTAGGCATCGTCCCTCTGCCCTCTCCGTGTCACGGCTCAGCAGCGTCTCGTAGGCATCGTCCCTCTGCCCTCTCCGTGTCACGGCTCAGCAGTGTCTCGTAGGCATCGTCCCTCTGCCCTCTCCGTGTCACGGCTCAGCAGCGTCTCGTAGGCATCGTCCCTCTGCCCTCTCCGTGTCACGGCTCAGCAGTGTCTCGTAGGCATCGTCCCTCTGCTCTCTCCGTGTCACGGCTCAGCAGTGTCTCGTAGGCATCGTCCCTCTGCCCTCTCCGTGTCAAGGCTCAGCAGTGTCTCGTAGGCATCGTCCCTCTGCTCTCTCCGTGTCACGGCTCAGCATTGTCTCGTAGGCATCGTCCCTCTGCCCTCTCCGTGTCACGGCTCAGCAGTGTCTCGTAGGCATCGTCCCTCTGCCCTCTCCGTGTCACGACTCAGCAGTGTCTCGTAGGCATCGTCCCTCTGCCCTCTCCGTGTCACGGCTCAGCAGCGTCTCGTAGGCATCGTCCCTCTGCCCTCTCCGTGTCACGACTCAGCAGCGTCTCGTAGGCATCGTCCCTCTGCCCTCTCCGTGTCACGGCTCAGCAGCGTCTCGTAGGCATCGTCCCTCTGCCCTCTCCGTGTCACGGCTCAGCAGTGTCTCGTAGGCATCGTCCCTCTGCCCTCTCCGTGTCATGGCTCAGCAGCGTCTCGTAGGCATCTGCCCTCTCCGTGTCACGGCTCAGCAGTGTCTCGTAGGCATCGTCCCTCTGCTCTCTCCGTGTCACGGCTCAGCAGCGTCTCGTAGGCATCTGCCCTCTCCGTGTCACGGCTCAGCAGTGTCTCGTAGGCATCGTCCCTCTGCCCTCTCCGTGTCACGGCTCAGCAGCGTCTCGTAGGCATCGTCCCTCTGCCCTCTCCGTGTCACGGCTCAGCAGTGTCTCGTAGGCATCGTCCCTCTGCTCTCTCCGTGTCACGGCTCAGCAGTGTCTCGTAGGCATCGTCCCTCTGCCCTCTCCGTGTCACGGCTCAGCAGTGTCTCGTAGGCATCGTCCCTCTGCTCTCTCCGTGTCACGGCTCAGCATTGTCTCGTAGGCATCGTCCCTCTGCCCTCTCCGTGTCACGGCTCAGCAGTGTCTCGTAGGCATCGTCCCTCTGCCCTCTCCGTGTCACGGCTCAGCAGCGTCTCGTAGGCATCGTCCCTCTGCCCTCTCCGTGTCACGGCTCAGCAGTGTCTCGTAGGCATCGTCCCTCTGCCCTCTCCGTGTCACGGCTCAGCAGCGTCTCGTAGGCATCGTCCCTCTGCCCTCTCCGTGTCACGGCTCAGCAGCGTCTCGTAGGCATCGTCCCTCTGCTCTCTCCGTGTCACGGCTCAGCAGTGTCTCGTAGGCATCGTCCCTCTGCCCTCTCCGTGTCACGGCTCAGCAGTGTCTCGTAGGCATCGTCCCTCTGCCCTCTCCGTGTCACGACTCAGCAGCGTCTCGTAGGCATCGTCCCTCTGCCCTCTCCGTGTCACGACTCAGCAGCGTCTCGTAGGCATCGTCCCTCTGCCCTCTCCGTGTCACGACTCAGCAGCGTCTCGTAGGCATCGTCCCTCTGCCCTCTCCGTGTCACGACTCAGCAGTGTCTCGTAGGCATCGTCCCTCTGCCCTCTCCGTGTCACGACTCAGCAGTGTCTCGTAGGCATCGTCCCTCTGCCCTCTCCGTGTCACGACTCAGCAGCGTCTCGTAGGCATCGTCCCTCTGCCCTCTCCGTGTCACGGCTCAGCAGCGTCTCGTAGGCATCGTCCCTCTGCCCTCTCCGTGTCACGACTCAGCAGTGTCTCGTAGGCATCGTCCCTCTGCCCTCTCCGTGTCACGACTCAGCAGTGTCTCGTAGGCATCGTCCCTCTGCCCTCTCCGTGTCACGACTCAGCAGTGTCTCGTAGGCATCGTCCCTCTGCTCTGGTTGTCTGGTGCGCTTGCATTTTCTCTTTCGAGGTGGCTCTTGCAGTGTGTCATCAGGCCTGGCTGAAGGTTCTGGATCCACATGGGTCAGGAGGACCCCGTCTTGAATGGTGTGTGTCACATCAGGTGCATTGACTACCTATCAATATACTTTATACCCCTTAATAAGATGATCAAAAGCATGCAAGCTCCTGGAAAATTGTAGTACTTGTAGTAATTGTAGAACAAGGATGCTATATAAGAAATATAGCCTATAGCCGCGTTCATACCGGAGTACTTTTCACCGTACTTTTCGCGTTTAGTTCCGTTAGTACCCCTTATGTCGCTTTCACACCAAAAAGAGTACTTAATCTCGGGAACTTTTACTCCCATTTTTAGTGCCCGCTGAGAGATTGTACTTTCCTGTGGGAAAAAAGTGCCCCAGTGCTGATTGGCTGGGCGAATTGCAAACCACGCCCCGTACAACTGTGAAATGTTGTTGAGAGCCGCCATTGTTTTTCCTCGCTACAAAAACCCAGCGCACCGACGGAGAGTAGTTTGTTTTTTAAAGCAGTTATGGCAAGCATCAAGAAATCATCGGAGCGGTGGAGTGATGAGGAGGTGTCGGCCCTTCTGGAGATCTACGCCGAGGACGCGACCCAGGGAAAGCTACTGAAGCCAGTTCAGTAGCTTTCACTCGACCTGGGAATCGTGCACAGCCCCACGGCATACCGGCTAAAAATAAAGAAACTCAGGCAGGACTACAAACAAATTAAAGACTATTATAACAAGAGTGGTAACGACCGGAAGACCAGTAAATGGTACGAGCGCTTGGATGCTCTGCTAGGCCACAGACCTTTTCTCCCGGACAGCATCGACCGATGGTGTGGGAGGCCGCTCAAACGGCGGATTCAGTGGCCAACGATGACGACCACGACGAAGGTAAAATCAACTACATGCACTGGGGTTTTAATCTGCACAATAATGGTCTCAGATGTACTTTTATTTGCTCAGTAGATCAAGCTAGCCATGCTAGGCTGAACTGGCTAACACCGGCCCCGAGCTAGCTACATCTAGCTAGCTAGATATTCTCGGCCGCTATGAAAATGTTTTGACTTGTGAATAACTGTGCAGTGTTTCTGTAATTTGCTTCACTAACTCATGGCACTAATCGTGTGTTTCAGGCGAGGAAAATCAACTCTCGGGATTGGAAACAAGCGAGCTTTGCATTCTAGATCACAGCGCTTGGTCGTCCCCCTTACCAGCAACCAAACGCAAAGGTACACACACTGTAACTTTGTCTTGAAAGAACGTTACGCATCGAACTGATGTTCACAATCATGTTTATTTCCTTCTTGGTACAATTATGAAACAGCGTGAAAACGTATTCGCCTAGACCGGCGTTTACAAATGTTCGCGCCTTTTTACTCTCTCACAAACATTGTAAACATCCGGGCTAGAGGTCACATGACTTCCGGTAAGAAAACTTGCCTCAACAACATTAAACAAAGTTCAAGCATACATGAAGCACTCTTCAAAAATACAAAACAATAAAGAAGGGCACTTTGAGCGGCAGCTACACACACACACACACACACACACACACACACGTATGTTGTAAAACTACATGGCGACTAAACAGATCTTGTATCTTGCTTATTTTCCCCTCTTAGGAAAGCGGACGCGGGATGCGAATTTCTTTGACACCGTCCAGGCGTTGGAGGACCGGCGTGCCGTGGTGAAAGAGTCGATGCACGGGGATCAGATGGTGCTGTTCACCAAGGCCCAGGAAACGGAGGACAAGATGCTCACCAGTTCATTTTATATTATTGTTATTACTGTTATTATATAGTCTTGATACAACTGACACTTTATTTTATATTGATAATGTTAATTTACACAACTTCTATTTTATTTACATTAAAAATGTGAACTTCTATTTACTGTTATGTCTTGAGAGTGCAATAAAGAGAACCTACATGGCGATTAAACAGATCCTGTGTCTTGCTTATTTCTCCTGACACTTTATCTTTACAGTGACCTGTGTAGCATCCTATACATCACATGTAAGTGATTATTCTGATACCATCATGTTTCATCGGTTATAAACTGGCAAAGCTTTATTTGTCATTTATTTATCATCAATGTTGCAACCTTGTGGAGGAATGGCAGGGGCACAAGGTTCAAGGTTCAAGGTTCTTTATTGTCAATCTGACATAGCTACAGAGTAATTATGCAGTTGAAAATCTTATGTCACAGGCTTCTCCAACAATGCAACATAATAACATAACATAATAACAATAAGAGCATGAGCAATACAAAAATAATAATAGTTATAAAAATGAAATAAAGTTATGATGTGGAATAGTGCAGTATGAGTCTATATACAAGTTATTGGAATGATATATATATATTAGGTATTAGATACATACTACTGAGTAGCAGTTGAATGTTTGAAGTTGTTTCAACAGTTCAATTTTTTAACAGTCTCACTGCCCGCGGGAAGAAACTGTCTCCGAATCTTCTTGTCTTTGCCAGGATGCTGCGGTAACGTCTGCCAGACGGCAACAGAAAGAACAGTTTGTGGCTGGGGTGATGGGGGTCTTTGATAATCCGTAGTGATTTCTTCCTGAGCCGCTGGGAGTAAAGGTCCTCCATGGATGGCAGCTCCGTCCTGGTGATGTGCTGTGCAGTTTTCACCACCCTCTGTAAAGCCTTACGATCGAGGTCGGTGCAGCTGCCGTACCAGGCCGTCATGCTGCCAGTGAGGATACTCTCTATCGTGCACCTGTAGAAGTTGCAGAGTATCCTGGAATCCATTTTGAACCTCCTCAACCTGCGGAGGAAGAAGAGCCGCTGTCGAGCTTTCTTGGTGATGGTGGTGGTGTGAAGAGACCATGTCAGGTCCTCAGTGATGTGGACCCCAAGGAACCTGAAGCTTTTGACTCTCTCCACCGTAGTCCCATTGATGGCGATGGGGGCGTGTCCCTCTCCCTGCTGCTTCCTGTAGTCCACAATCAGCTCCTTTGTTTTGCTGATGTTGAGATGGAGGTTGTTCTCCTGGCACCAAGATGTCAGGTTTTCGACCTCCTCTCTGTACGCCGTCTCGTCATCGTCTGTGATCTGGCCGATGACGGTCGTGTCATCAGCAAACTTCACGATGGTGTTGGAGCTGTGTGTGGCCACGCAGTCGTGGGTGAACAGGGAGTAGAGGAGAGGGCTGAGCACGCAGCCTTGAGGGGCACCGGTGTTGAGAATCAGGGTGGAGGATGTGATATTTCCCACCCGCACTGCCTGGGGTCTGCCCGTCAGGAAGTTCAGGATACATACACAATACACATACATTCACATACACAAATATGATAATTTATATAATTTTAAATATTATTTGACCTAAAACTAAATGTTTTTATGATTGTCCTCTGAGGAGGACATGGGGATTTGCAAACTTTTAATTCCCCCCCCCATTTTACACAACACAAAATGGAGTCCACTATGGGCCGAAACTAACATGTAGGTTTCCATAGTGTTTATGGCAGACGGATGCAGTGGGTCTCAGGAAGATATATAATAAATAATAAAGGTGGGTTTGCTGCTGAGGTTATTTACTGTGCATACAACACACCTGGCACAGTTTATTGTTATTATATTGCCACACTGTACACTATTGTAATGTTGCCTGTCTTGACTGGAAAATAAAAGACAGAAACAAAAGCACTGTACAAAAGATCAGCTTTGTCAAAATGTTTACAATGTACAATTTACACGCTGTTCAGATGCCTCATAAGGGCTGTGCGCGTGTCTTGCCCCCCAGCCTCGGCAATGGCTGGCCCATCAAGCTGGGTCGCCGGTAAGGCAGTCCATTCGTCCCTGTACTCATCATTACTTTCACAAAGGTTATGTAATATGCAACATGCTGCCACCTGGATTTTGATCTTGTCCATCTTGCAGTCGTTTCTTTTCATCAAGCACCGCCACCTGCCCTTCAGTCTGCCAAAAGCGTTCTCCACCACCACTCGTGCTCGGCTTGTTTTGTTATTGTACGCAAGTTGCTCAGGCTGCATTAACTCAGTTACAAAGCTGTATAACATGAGCACAAACAGCACAACTTCAGTCGACTCCATCTCCATCATGTCTGAGGTCGGAAGGTAAACAACAGACGCCTAATGTACAGCGAGTGGGTGGGCGTCGCAGTATACGCGGGAAGTTTTTCTTCTTCTTCTTCTTCTCTTGTTTTGTAGCGGATTGCAAACAACTTTAAGGTGCATACCGCCACCTACTGTACTCGCCGTGAAGTGGTTTGTGGTCTGCCAGTAAAGCCAAAGCAGAAGAAGAAGAAGTGACGTCAGCGGCTCATTTGCGTAATCTTCCCTCAGGGAAAAGTACTCCGGTGTGAACGCGATCTGTACTAAGTGCCCTGGGGTAAAAAGCGCCGGGGCTCTGAGTGCCGGAACTAAGTACTGCAAAGTACTTGGTGTGAACGCGGCTATTGTAGTTTGTAGTACTATGAAAATAGCAATTATACAAGATAATAATTGTAGTTCTATAGGGACAAGGATCAAATCACACATACCTGCGACTCACCATCCAGTACAACGTTTGGTATTCCATGTAAAGATTGTGACTGCTGACCACCAATGATATCAAGTACCACATCTGTGTATTGTCCCCTTTTATACGCTTTGTTACCCGTCTGTGGTCTTTGGTAGCTTGCTGCTTCAGATTCTTCCACCTCAACCTCACTTGGTCCACCGTCCTCTTGTGTCCAGATCCTGTGGCATTCACATTGTCTGTAACTTCCATCCATATTCCGCTCTTTACTTTAGTCGCTCCACCCTCTCTGTTAAAGCTACCAACTATGGAGTCAGAATGATTCCTTACACTCTGGAGCAGTGCATGGGTCTCAGCAGATGTACAATTAGGCCCCTTTTTGTCCATCTTTCCAACTCACTCACAACGTGACCGAAAAATAAAATTGATTTGTCATGAAGGCTAAGAATTGTGTATTATTTCAGTTAACAAACTTTGCCATCTTATTTATATTGAAACATATTTTTAAATAAATTGTACAGTACATTTTGCTCTGGAAATCCACCCCTCTGGTGGGATCAAGATAATCCAGTTTGTTGGGATCAAACTGAAGAGTGTGTGTGTGTGTGTGTGTGTGTGTGTGTGTGTGTGTGTGTGTGTGTGTGTGTGTGTGTGTGTGTGTGTGTGTGTGTGTGTGTGTGTGTGTGTGTGTGTGTGTGTGTGTGTGTGTGTGTGTGTGTGTGTGTGTGTGTGTGTGTGTGTGTGTGTGTGTGTGTGTGTGCGCGCGCGCGCGCGTGTAGCCCTCTCCACAGCCAGCAACATTATCTTCTCCAATGGAGATCTGGACCCGTGGGCCAACGGAGGGGTAGGAGATGAAATCAAGATTTTGGAATGTTTATTTTTAGTCTTTTAATTTTGATTGTACAAATGCCATGTTCTTGAATGCTGCTGCAACGCAAACATTTCCCAAATTGGGATCAATAAAGTACTTCTTATCTTAAGTCAGCACTGTAAACTGTGAAGCGCTGCGTTCAGTCTGACCCAATCATCTCTCTTCTGTTTAGGTGCGCCGGTCCCTGAGCTCATCATTGGTAGCTGTGAACATTTGTGAAGGCGCCCATCATCTGGATCTCAGGTAGAGCCAGCGGGTCCCTGCACACATCCTGACTCTTTAACCCTCAAATAAATCTAATCTGCCTTTATCTGTTGTTTCATGCAGAGGATCTAATGCTGCAGATCCTGTGTCAGTGATCAGTGCCAGGAAGACAGAAGCCGAGCTCATCGCTCAGTGGGTGGAGCAGGAGCGGGTCAGATCACAGCAATCACTTTAAAGCTCTTCATGGCTTTGGAACACGCAGAGTTCACCCTGGCATTGAGCCGACATGGAGGGAAATAATGAACTTTACAATGCACAGAATGATTGGATGAGCTGCTCGGTCGAGGAAAATGAAAGTCATCATGGACATGTCAAACAGCTTGTGTAACATTTTGCTTGCTCTCGAAAATGTTTTCCAAAGGCAATAGCATTACAAAGTTTGACTTTCAAGATCTAAACATTTAGATCATTGGATCTGCAGCCTCTCCATCCTCCCCCTCACACACCAGCTGAGGTGAGGATCTGACCCTGCTGTATGCTCCGTTTCTATCCCAAGACATCAAACACGTAAAGCAGATGAGTCATTGATCAACACAAATATTCTGTTCAATAAAATCTCTTTAATTTCTAAAATGTTTACTAATTTAAAGCCGATCCAGCGTTTATCATTCACCATGTGACAATAAAAACCAACACAAATAAAAAATGTTTGTGTGCAGCATGGCACAGCAGAGTGCAGCCTCCAGTTAAAGCAGTCTGTCTCAAACAGAAGTGACGCAGTCATCAATGATTTCAAACCCCCCACACACACAGACCCTTATCAAAAGCACTGAAAATAGTTTGACCTGAAACAGGCTGCTTTGTAGAAATGGCTTTTCATTTATATCAAACACTAAGGTTGATAATATTTTCAGCATATTTTTGGCTCAGGAATTATGCTGAAAACATCTAGGGAGGGGTCATAGAGCCTCTTCAGGCAGGATGTCAATACTTACACTGCTAGAGATGAGCTTTCTGTAAACCTAAAGATTGCTTTGAGGGACTGCTGAAAAAATATAAATCCTTATTTCATTATTCCATCGTAAAAAAAGTCATATTTGCATTCTGCAGTTTTCATAATTTTCACACTGTGGCTAACCAGCAACGTATGCACATGTTAATAATAGACTGGATAGAAATACACATCAGCAAGTTAACAGTTGTCTTTTGAAGGCACATGTGAAACGACACCAAGGAAAAATACACAGAATATACAAGATGAGTTTGGTCTTAATAAAGTCATAACAGAAGAGAGCTATGATGTCAACTATTAGTATTTACAGGAATGAATGCAGCTGCTGTGAGGTTGCTACTTTGAAAACAAAACATGCACAAGAGCTGACTGTATTAAGATGATCGCACGCTAAATTTATATTTTAAATGAATTGCTATCACTTCAAAGAGAAACAGATGAATGTCACACCATACCAAGACAAACAGAAGGAGAGAGAAATGGAACAATCAGTGAAAAGAGCAGCTTCTCAGCAAAATGATAAAAAAAACATTAATGCTTATAACTCATTGATATCCTCACAAAAGACAAGCTTCACACTTCACTAATAAATCTGCTGCTTGGCAACAACTGAAATCATAACAAAGTCAGTCCCGAGTACAGATAAATGATACATTCATGCCAAATGGGAATTATACGATTGCAAGAAGTTATTAATAACTTGCCATCCTTTATGGGGCAGCAACACACACACCCTTCTCCTACAACCCTGGACATTTTCCGACCTTGATTATCAAAGGTTAAATGTAAGAGTTTAAGGATCTGCATGGCCCCAGACTCTGCTGAGCAGATGTCCACCATGTTGCATTCATGAACAGTAGCTCTGCCTGGCCTGCCGGTCAGGGTCCACCAATCATGTCGGGCATTGGGAAAACTGCTGGGTTGCCAGGTTGCAAAACAAAACAAAAAAGCGTTGCTTGGGCGTTGAGGCATGTAAGTGTGTTACAGTATTGTGTGCTTTTACTGAAGTTTGACATAAGATCATCTCTGACAAACGGAGAAATATTATCTTGATATCCCCTGACCCTGCAGACTTGAAGTCAGTGTCCTCCACCAACTAAACTGAATGCTACTCCTCGAGTCGCACTGATCTAGGATGGTACTTTTATGCAGTAAAGTCACATCTCCTGTATGACATGAATGCAGCATGGGAAAGCGAATACTGGAATGAGCGAGCACCGAGGGCATCTGAGGATAGTCATAGCCAGACAGAATGACTATATGACACAGTGTGATGGACTCATTAGCTTTGTCTTGCAGCCCTGCAGGAGTCACAGCAGTACAGAGCTGTGACAGAGGGGGGGCAGGAGCAGACACACAGGAGGCTTCAGGTCAGACAGCTGCTGGCTGCTGTCAGTAACCGTCTGCTACAAGGCACCAGCCTGCTGACCTCAGCACCGGGTTGCACCCCCATGGCAGATACGAGCTTAAGAAACTATTTTACTGGATACAATGCAGGGGAGAAATACAACATGTTTTTTTCCCCGACATAAAATGGAAATTTGTGTTCGAATTTATGTGCACAGCTGTAAGCAATGAACAGCTTCAAACTGGAAATTTCAGTATCAGCCATCCAACACCTTCATGTGTTCAAGTCACAATCAGGTTTCTCTTTAACGCAGATGGTAGAGGACGGAAACCTTCCTCTGCTTCATCAGCATACACTCACTACCAGAGTCCATGACACAAAATAAACCAGTCTACAAGTTGACCCCGGCTCCTCTTCACACGGAGAGGAAACCATTGATGGAATCAGTGACGGAGACGCTCCCTCTGGTGTGTGCTTGTCATTCAGACAACATTCAGTCACAGAGATAGAAGACAGGAGTTATCTTGGTGTTCGACCAACCCTGAGATGTGTTCAGTTTCTACATGCAGTTCTATCGGCCATTTCAATTCCTGGGTATGTTTGTGTCAGGCTGTGGAGGGCCATATAGGCAGGGGGTGAGCTTCAGTGTTGAACACATACTCGTCCAGACTGATGAGGCTGGGATCGTCTGAGAAAAGCAGGTACAGATACTTCAGGGTCTCTCCCAGGAAGAAGCTCTCCATCTTGTCTCGAGGGCTGGTGTAGTCCGGGTCACGGACGTTGTTGATGGAGGTGTAGCCCCCGGAGGAAACCTGAGGGGAAACAGAAGCAGATTCAGCTGCTATCAGTTTGTAGGAACGCCCTTTAATACAAATTGCATTATGCAAACACAATGTGTAGTGGTGCACCTTTATCTCATTCATATTTCTTACACATATTTAGCCAAGCATGTAGATGAACCGTTGACTTTATATAGCTTTCTTAATCATTTATAGACAATAAAGAAACTGATACTTTTGTTGATGTTTAAAAGTTCAGTCTTGGTGGACAACAATCCCAACACTGCGCAGGTCACTGTATGAAGCATATATTTGGAATAGAAATGCACCAACATCAACATATGAACAGACAAGTAACCTTCCAATTTTACATTTGAATGATTCCTTTTGAATGTGTTTGATGTATGCTGAGCGTGGCTGTTACATCATTTAACAGTTTACAGATGATGTCATTTTGTCCCGCAGAAGCCCATCTGAGATATCATTTTGATGGGGACAGAGGAGTGAAGGTCATGGTGTACCATACCTTGGTGTACTTGTTAAAGTTCTGCAGAATGTTCCAGCCCCAGTCCTGGTACTTGTGGTCTTTGGTGAACCTGTACAGGTAGAAGAGGCTCTCCACGGTCTCCGGCCGCAGGAGGTTGTGCCTATCTGCAAGCTATCATCACAGTCAATACAACACACTGAATTAACATCCGAGTACAAACAAACTGCTTCACATTGCTTATTGTCACACTTCACTGATTTCATGCCTTTTGACTCTAGAATGGTTCTCTTAAAATCCACAAGACAATTAGTGGTTGAACAATGGGAAGATGGAAGGTCACCATGACTTTCTTCCCTGAGACTTTAGGCAGTGCCTTTATCCAGAATCACACAAAATGAGTTTGTAGAGGACATTGCTGCATGTTAGGATGAGACCCTCTGATCCACTCCTGCAGCTCCGTCTCTCTCTACCTTTACGTCGATGTCTCGGATGCTGCCCTCATGCATGTTGAAGTGGACGATCTCTGGACTGAGGCCCGTCTCCATCTGGATGTACATCTGGTAGCAGGTCTCCATCAGCTGTTTGGCCAGATCCATGTGATCAGCAGGGAGGCCGTGGTGGGCCCCCAGAGCCAGCGTGCCCGGCAGGAAACACACCAGATGGTCCTGAAAAACAAAGAGTACACACAAGGACAGTTAACAGGAAGCTGTGTGTACACATTCTGTCACGTCCCCACATCAAAATAAATTAAAAAATGATGAATTGTATAATTGATAAACTTCATCCCAGCAGTCTTAGATCATCAAATATCTTGATCTATTAGATACATTTCAAAATTGACCCTAGCAATATTTATTACAATAATGTACTGTACATATCCCGTCAGAGATAAGCAGTATTTCTGTAAGTGCACAGCTAAGAGTACAGTGAAGGAAATAAGTATTTGATCCCTTGCCGATTTTATAAGTTTACCCACTTACAAATAAATGAACAGTCTATAATTTGAATGGTAGATTTATTTGATTAATGAGAGACAGAATAATCAGAAATGTGTATCAAATAACAGATATACATTTATTTGCATTTAATTGTGTGAAATAAGTATTTGATCCCCTTGCAACAAACAAGAATTCTGGCTCCCACAGACCGGTTACATGAGTCCTCTTCCTTTAGGAAAGTACTCCTAACATCAACTTGTTACCTGTATAAAAGACACCTGTCCACAGAATCAATCAATCAGATTCCAACCTCTCCACCATGGGCAAGACTAAAGAGCTGTCTAAGGACCTCAGGGACCAGACTGTAGAGCTGCACAAGGCTGGGACTGGCTACAAGACCATCAGAAAGCAGCTTGGTGAGGAGGACACAACTGTTGGTGCCATTATTCAGAAATAGAAGAAACACAAAATGAGCATCAATTGCCCTCGGTCTGGGGCTCCACACAAGATCTGGCCCCGTGGGGTATTGATAGAAATGTGAGGGATCAGCCAAGAACTACACGGGAGGAACTTGTTAATGATCTCAAGGCAGCTGGGACCACAGTCACCAAGAAAACTATTGGTAACATACTACACCATAATGGATCGAATCCTGCAGCGCCTGAAGGTCCCCTGCTCAAGAAGAACATGAACGGCCCGTCTGAAGTTTGACAATGAACATCTGAATGATTCAGAGAAGGCTTGGGAGAAGAGGATGTGGTCAGATGAGACCAACATCGAGATCTTTGGCATCAACTCGACCTGCCGTGTTAGAGGAAGAGAGATGCTGAGTATAACCCCAGAACACCATCCCCCCCCCCCGTCAGGCATGGAGGTGGAAACATTCTGCTTTGGGGGTGTTTCTCAGCTAAGGGGACAGGACCACTTCCCTGCATCGAGGAGAGGATGTACGGGGACATGTAGCGTAACATCTTGGCCGATAGCCTCCTTCCCTCAGCCAGGACACTGAACATGGGTCATGGAGGGGTCTTCCAGCAGGACAATGACCCTGAACATACGGCCAAGGCAACACAGGAGTGGCTAAAGAAGAAGCACATATAGGTGAGGGAGGGGCCTAGCCAGTCTCCGGACCTCAATCCCATAGAAAATCTGTGGAGGCAGCTGAAGCTTCCAGAGGCCAAGCATCAGCCTCAAAACCTGGAGGGTTTGGAGAGGGTCTTCAGAGAGGAGTGGACCACAATCCTTCCTGAGAAGTGCACAAACCTGGAGACCAGCTACAAGAAGTGTCTGACCTCTGTGCGTCCAACAAGGGTTTCTCCACCAAGTACTAACACATGTTTTGTAAGGGGATCAAATGCAAATAATTGTTTATCTTTTATATCATTTCCATTCCTTGATTTTCTTTTGGATATTCTTACTCTCACCATTCAAATAAACCAATTATAGACTATTAATTTATTTGTAATTGGGCAAACTTACAAAATCTGCATTGGATCAAATAATTATTTCCTTCACTGTATTTCAGCAGTGCAAGCTTAATTATCGGTCAACAGGAGGGAATTTTTATAATAATTTGCACTCGACAGGGTAACAGATGGTGCACACCAAAAGCAAAAAGAGAACAGAGCAGCAGGATAACCTTGAGGACATTTCTGAATATTACTGACCATCTTCGGGCTGAACTGTCCATGTGAAAGTTCTCCAACAAAGGTGAGGCCATTAGGGGAAGATTTCTGCAACAGATTCTTCTTCACACCCTCTATTGCCTGCACGTAGTCCTCCAAGAGCCTAACATAATGAAACACAGGGACATCGTTTATAAGGAGTACATTTTGAAACTCTTTGCATGCTATCAACCAGAAAGGGCAATGTCAACAAACTGCACAGTGAATGTTGAAAAACTGATGGGAAACTGAATGGCTGGCTTTAAAAGTGGAATAATACCAGAAATGTGTTTTACAGTGTACTAATTAGCTCATCTCAATCTCAGTTTCCCCTGTATTAGAGGTTGCCATGGGGATGGTAACGGCTCAGTGAGGTTCAGAGTTATGAACAACAGACATTATGCCGAGGCCACCGCTCGTGCTTTACGTAAAACATGGCTGCACCAGGATATATATCTGACATTAATGTTTCCTTTGATGGCTCCAGGACAGTTGCGGCCTACTAGGATCGCACCGAGAGCTTCACCATGAGTCTGAGTCTTCATCATGTCTTCATCATGAGCCTGAGTCTTCATCATGTCTTCACCATGAGCCTGAGTCTTCATCATGTCTTCATCATGAGTCTGAGTCTTCATCATGAGCCTGAGTCTTCATAATGTCTTCAACATGAGCCTGAGTCTTCATCATGTCTTCATCATGAGCCTGAGTCTTCATCATGTCTTCACCATGAGCCTGAGTCTTCATCATGTCTTCATCATGAGTCTGAGTCTTCATCATGTCTTCATCATGAGTCTGAGTCTTCATCATGAGCCTGAGTCTTCATAATGTCTTCAACATGAGCCTGAGTCTTCATCATGTCTTCATCATGAGCCTGAGTCTTCATCATGTCTTCACCATGAGCCTGAGTCTTCATCATGTCTTCATCATGAGTCTGAGTCTTCATCATGAGCCTGAGTCTTCATAATGTCTTCAACATGAGCCTGAGTCTTCATCATGTCTTCACCATGAGTCTGAGTCTTCATCATGTCTTCATCATGAGCCTGTCTTCATAATGTCTTCATCATGAGCCTGAGTCTTCATCATGTCTTCACCATGAGTCTGAGTCTTCATCATGTCTTCATCATGAGCCTGAGTCTTCATAATGTCTTCACCATGAGCCTGAGTCTTCATCATGTCTTCATCATGAGCCTGAGTCTTCATCATGTCTTCACCATGAGCCTGAGTCTTCATCATGTCTTCACCATGAGCCTGAGTCTTCATCATGTCTTCATCATGAGCCTGAGTCTTCATAATGTCTTCATCATGAGTCTGAGTCTTCATCATGTCTTCACCATGAGGCTGAGTCTTCATCATGTCTTCACCATGAGCCTTCATCATGTCTTCATCATGAGCCTGAGTCTTCATCATGTCTTTACCATGAGCCTGAGTCTTCATCATGTCTTCACCATGAGCCTTCATCATGTCTTCACCATGAGCCTGAGTCTTCATCATGTCTTCACCATGAGCCTGAGTCTTCATCATGTCTTCACCATGAGCCTGAGTCTTCATCATGTCTTCACCATGAGCCTTCATCATGTCTTCATCATGAGCCTGAGTCTTCATCATGTCTTCATCATGAGCCTGAGTCTTCATAATGTCTTCATCATGAGCCTGAGTCTTCATCATGTCTTCACCATGAGTCTGAGTCTTCATCATGTCTTCACCATGAGTCTGAGCCTTCATCATGTCTTCATCATGAGCCTGAGTCTTCATCATGTCTTCACCATGAGCCTGAGTCTTCATCATGTCTTCACCATGAGCCTTCATCATGTCTTCACCATGAGCCTGAGTCTTCATCATGTCTTCACCATGAGCCTGAGTCTTCATCATGTCTTCACCATGAGCCTGAGTCTTCATCATGTCTTCACCATGAGCCTTCATCATGTCTTCATCATGAGCTTGAGTCTTCATCATGTCTTCATCATGAGCCTGAGTCTTCATAATGTCTTCATCATGAGCCTGAGTCTTCATCATGTCTTCACCATGAGCCTGAGTCTTCATCATGTCTTCACCATGAGCCTGAGCCTTCATCATGTCTTCATCATGAGCCTGAGTCTTCATAATGTCTTCATCATGAGTCTGAGTCTTCATCATGTCTTCACCATGAGCCTGAGTCTTCATCATGTCTTCATCATGAGCCTGAGTCTTCATCATGTCTTCACCATGAGCCTTCATCATGTCTTCATCATGAGCCTGAGTCTTCATCATGAGCCTGAGTCTTCATCATGTCTTCACCATGAGCCTTCATCATGTCTTCATCATGAGCCTGAGTCTTCATCATGAGCCTGAGTCTTCATAATGCCTTCACCATGAGCCTGAGTCTTCATCATGTCTTCACCATGAGCCTGAGTCTTCATCATGTCTCCACCATGAGCCTGAGTCTTCATCATGTCTTCACCATGAGCCTTCATCATGTCTTCATCATGAGCCTGAGTCTTCATCATGTCTTCACCATGAGCCTTCATCATGTCTTCATCATGAGCCTGAGTCTTCATCATGTCTCCACCATGAGCCTGAGTCTTCATCATGTCTTCACCATGAGCCTGAGTCTTCATCATGTCTTCACCATGAGCCTGAGTCTTCATCATGTCTTCACCATGAGCCTGAGTCTTCATCATGTCTCCACCATGAGCCTGAGTCTTCATCATGTCTTCACCATGAGCCTTCATCATGTCTTCATCATGAGCCTGAGTCTTCATCATGTCTCCACCATGAGTCTGAGTCTTCATCATGTCTCCACCATGAGTCTGAGTCTTCAGAGGGTCCCTGTACTGTGGTGGACGTCCTGCCTCATTCCTGTGCCTAAGACACTGTGTCCCTGTGGCTACAAGGACTTTTTTACATCAACACATTTTATATACATTTGTATTTATTTTATTCTAATATGGTGCCAGTGTCAAAACATATAATTTCCCCTCCTGGGATTAATGAAGTGTTTTGGTTGATGGATTGACAGGGTATGCTAGCTCTAGGTTAAAAAGCGTTTGAAATGGAGCATTTATTAAAAATAAAGTCATTTTTTATACCTCCAGATAAACAATTCAGTTTTTTCCTTTTGAGTTATTTGGGAAATTGCGTGGCACTTCTGTAGCTTTGAATGCCAAATGTGTGAGTCGGCTTGCACTGTTACAGTGGAATAAGAGATCAAATTGGCTGACATGTTGTATGAAGAGTTAATGACAGAGCATCAAAAAAGTAAAACGTGGCCTTATTGAGTTCTAATGTTTGGAATATTTTCCAGAACAGACATGTAGCCTAGTATTTATTCAATAATGAATAGTGCCTGTAACTTGACCATCAAAAATATTCCCTAAACAATGGGTACATTAACAAATCAATTTGAATCCAATGTACATGCCAATTTAAGTAGGTCATACCCGGAAGTGACACAAAATCACAGCAACATCCAAAGCTGCTTAATCTAAGCTCATGCCCTCGAGCGTGTCTGGAACGGATTGTTGTTCCACTTTATTCATCTTTCAGCTGTCCCACTGACAGGCATAGTAACCTAATGCTTACAGAGTGCTGACAGAATAACAGAAAGCCTTTTTTTCTACATACGACATGTATGACTTGCTGACATGTTTTGATATCAAATATAATACTGGTCTGTCAATTTATCTAGTAGGGATGCATCTGCCTTTCAGTCAGCACTCACACATCTTAAAAATAACCCCTGAATAAGAATGCAGTTTGATGATTCCACCTCAGCATTTAGCCCAATCTCCCATACTGTATGAAAATAAGTTTTCACAGTTTCATATTTTATGTTGTTCACAGCACGAGTTGGTTGACCGTTTTCTACTACTTTTCTACTGGAATAAGTGCCACTCTACCAGGAATATCTGAATCTCATGGGCCCAGTGTTGTGCCCATGGTGGACAGCTGTGTTGTGGCCCCATGGGCCTTGAAGGCATTCTCCAGATAATACAGAGTTAATATTGCCAACCCCTCTGTGAAACTTTAGCGTAAAATGAAAAAGACATGCAGTGATATAAAAGGCTGATTCTCAGTTCCTCTGCTTCATCCTCATCAATGAGGTAGGTACTCTGGGTTCACAATTCTGCTGCTCTAAGCCCTGCAGTGATAAGCAGAGCCTGTGGCAGTCAGGAAATATGAGAACAGAAACAGATGTGACTCCAGTTCTATGAATCCTTGGCGTCCTCTAGGATTTTCAGTCACATGTAATGTTGTGGTACCGTGGAAAGATTCTGAAGGAATGTCTTTGCGAATGACACTGATACTTTTACCTGGACATGCTCATCTGAGGTCACATGTGACTCTGGTATGTTTGATATGAATACATAATTGGGCAACCAGAAGATATTCAGGGTTAAGCACTGCCTCTGGTATATATCCAGCATAATAAGAGTGTACTTCTGCTCACCTCAGAATGTTTCCTTCTGGTTATAATCTGGTTCAAAATGATACGCTGTAACTGTCCTTCTGTGGTGAAAGCCACTACAGATATACCTCATTGCTAACTACCCTTTGTTTGGCAAATCTGAAAAAAATGACAAAATCATTGCTTTTCGACAACAGCCTTTAAATCCCCCATCACTGCATGTCTAATTAGTACTGTAAAGTTTCAACAAAGGCAGTGGATTCAAGTGCATTCTATTATGGTCTCTGCGTGGAGACTTTTAAATCTACTGAACTAAAATGTACTGAATCAATAATCCCTATGAAGGAAGGTAAACGTGTTTAAAATGCATATACTGTATGAACAGATCTTGTCAGTAATTGGTAGGCATATAGGGTATAGGGTATGCCTACCATCTGTTTCTAAGCTGTGCAAAAGCTGAGTATGGCACTTTAATGGATTCATGTGAAAGTAAATCTAAGTATGTTTAGTCCCACTCACTGGTCCTCCTTCTTGCCCCCCTGGATCCACTGCTTCAGCAGGTATTCATAGTAGCTGTCTGCTCTGGCCCCCAGTGTGAAGATGCCTTGATGGGTGAACTGTCCGTTGTTCGTGTTGATGAACATGGGCACGAGACCATCCAGCTTTCCGTCCAGCTTGTGGACTTGTTTCATAACCTCAGCCACTGCATCCTGATAATCCAAGATCAGAAGTCCGATTAGTTAGGAGGTTCTTCAAAAATGAAATACGTGTGAATATTGTAAGAATGACAAACTGAAATGTAATTAATTGTGCTTCTGAACACTTAATTACTACCATTTTGGACAACAATAAAATAACAGTAGTCTTATTAAAAAGTGTATTCCTGCTTTTTGAATCAGCTGGGCTCCGAACGCAGGTACCATGTTGATACTAGTTATTGGGTTAGAATGAGGCCACAAAAGCAAAAGCTGATATGGAACCCAAGAAATACTAATGCATACAAGTTCAAACTGGAAACAGATAAAGCACCCAATCTAAGAAAGTAAATCTACTATATAACAATAGTGAGACAAATGAGCTCCTCCTAGATCCTCAACACAGAGGGAGCAAAAACACGACTGTGCAACTTTAGCAAGAGTGTAAGGCTGCGCATCATTCAAAGAATCATGATACCAGAACCAGAACAGTCAACTGTGCAAGACCAATCACATGTCAAAGAATGCTTGCGGAAAACAATTCAAATTGCCATTTTTCTTTTTAAATCCGATTTAAAAAAGTGCATGTATTGTATGACTGGAGACATTTCAATACTACTCGAAATTATTAACCCTTTAGAAACTTTTTATTTTTGACCACCTCAGACTCAGCTTTGTAGGTTACGGTGACACTTTGGTTCTTTGTTAGCTTCAGATGTAAAACATCTCGTCTCAGTTGTGCATTAGGGAGAACAAAAAATATGACTTGAATAATCTGTGCAATAATCCTGATAAACTGCCCAGTTCAGACTGCAAAGCAGTTTTAAAACAGCATGTGCAGATGGGAAGAAAAATATCTAAGTTCTGGTTAGTGCAATAATGTCATGATGACCTCAAGTTGGGTCAGCAAGATTAATAATGGAAAGCTGAGCTAATGAAAAGGGCCAGCGTTTATGGGCGGACCCTGGATCAGCATGTAGTATCTGTGGGTCAGGTACCTGGTACTGGGGGTCCTGGGTGAGGCGGCTGAGCTCTCTAAACTCCAGCTGGATGCTGGTGACCTCGGCCACAGTGCTGTCTGAGGTCCAGCGGGGAGGGTGGGCTGTGCCTTTTCCGATATTGACATCAGAGTAGGGGATCTTTGACGGGGTGTTAAAGGCTGGCATCAGCCTGGAGCCGATGTCTTTCTGCAGAGAAACATGAAGATAACATCCAGGTATGTGCAGCTGAAGGCATTGAGTGTCACCCATGGCTGACTTTAATTGAAGTCAGCCAATTTAATTGTCTACGTACGTAGTTCAATAATCGGCATTAGAAAAAAACAAAGTTGGTGTTTTTCTGCATTCTTTAATGTGCTTAAAGTATGCTTGCCGTTTTGAAATGAGTACGCGTGGTGGACTCACAGCTTTGTCCAGGAACATGGTGTCCCCCGTCAGATGGTAGGTACTCAGGAGGCCTCCCAGGATTCGGATGGTGCTTTCAAACAGGTTGACATCTACATTCTTGTTGAATGTGAGCTCTGTGGCCACCCACGTCCTTGCTTCTTCAAACTCTGTAACAAAACAATACACCATTTTGAGAATTAATAAAGAATCATTTGTGAACTTACTATATCATCTGAAATGATTTGATGAAGTTAACGGGTACATACAGGCTCTACATAGACAAATAAGATGGCTTTGTACATGAGGAAATTCCAAAGATTTGTATAAGAACCAGGTCTATAGCAGGTGATTTTAAATAAAGGTAGTATGTGTTAGACAGTATACAGATAGTAGAAAGGTATCCAATACCCATTCTTTCAGTATGCTACAATATGAATGATGTGAACAGCAGGGTTGTGTCTTCCAATCGCTGCAGGCATTGTGTTTTTCTCTCCCAATTTTCAACCTTTCTAGCATACAGGAGATGAGTATTTAATCCTTAAAAGATTATTGGGTGGTTGTGGGGTTTATCTGAAAACAGTCAGCTATGACTAGTGGACAGTAACATTTTAAAGTTGAAAGGCACAAAGCTCAGTCTACCTTCTTTAAGGCCAAGGATCCACATGGTGTCCAGGGCATCGATAAGCGTCAAACCCAAACCGAACCACTCGCTGTAGGACTTGGAGAGGGGCCGAAGCTCATCGTGGCCCCAAGCAAAGTCTTTATAACCCTGCCATGCATGTCTGAAAGCGTCCTTCACAGCCTCCAACAAGCTAGCTTCTGAAACACACAACACACACAAGAGGCCTAGTTATTATCCCATCCCAGTCTACACATTCAGAAACAAGTGTAAGAAATGTGCCATCTTTATTTAGATTATAATGATAATCTGAAGTTGATGTTTGAATTCATTGTCACCATTAGAAATGACTCCAATATTGTGATGGAAATGTTTTTCCTTTGTTTAATGTGATCAAGTGGGAAAACAAACAGCAGATACCTGACTGGTTTGAAGGTCCAGATGTATGGTTGGCAAGTAAATGATCCTTACTTTCCCCATCCTTGGCTTCTCCTGTGTCCTTATCAGTATCAACCACTGCACCTCGCCAGCTAAAAGGCACCAGAGGAATAAAAGATCAATTATACAAATATGTAAACTAACTGTTAGTTGTGATCATACGCCAAGACTCACCTGATGACCCCCTCTTCCTCCCCTTTTTCTTTCTTTTCCTCCACTGTGACTGTACCGTTGCCCTTCTTCTGAAGACGATTCTGAAGGATGGGCGGCCCTCTCTTGTTGGATAATTTCTTCTGTGACAAATGATGAAATTAACAACTTATTTTGACCTTTGAAATCTTGAACTTCATTCAAGCAAGTTATTAAACAGAAAAAATTGATTCTGTGATGTAATTCAAAAGGTACTAAGTGTACACATTTACTATGTATTTCACCAATTCATATGTTTATACCAGTACTTTTATTATCACAGTAACAGAGTATTTATCTATCAGGCGAGGGAAAGAAATCAGCATGTTCAGTGTAGGGAATCAACTTGAAAAGATAAACAAATGGTCAAGTGCTGATACCCAACTATCTGCTGCCAAAACTGTTCAAACTAAATCATTTATTGTCAAATAGTGAAGCTCAAAACCCAGCCTGGATACATTTTAGCACAAACTCATATATCTACAAAGCAGTTTCTCAGGGTTAAAAATCACCTGAAAAGATTAACTTTTTGAAATGGCAATCACCTTACAGGATCCTGAATAACACAATCCAAATTAACATACACATTGCAGGTAAAAACACTAAATAGCACAAAATGTTCCAAGCCCTTTAGAAACCCTGTGGATGGTCAAAGAAACATAGAAACCTGGGAGCTTTGTTCTGGCAGTGGTTTGACAGGCTCAGGCAGCACTTGAGGGAAGACGGGCCTCAGGACGCTGTTACTCTCTGTGGAGCGCTCTCCATCTGTAAGGCCTCAACACACACACAAAGATTTAGTACCAAAGTATTACAGGGCTGCTATAACATAGCTATTGGGAAGACTTTTCACCTGGATTCATCTTCTTATTATAGACACATGCATTTTCAAGCATTTGGACTACCTATGTTGTAAATGTATTATCTTTTTAATTTACACACAACATCTATTGCACATCTGTCCGTCCTGGGAGAGGGATCCTCCTCGGTTGCTCTCCTCGAGGTTCCTCCAATTTAACTTGGGGGTTTGTTTGGAAGTTTTTCCATGTCCGATGTGAGGGAAGGACAGAGGGTGTCGTATTCATATTCTGTACAAACTGCAAAGTCCACTGAGACAAATGTAAAATGTATGATATTGGGCTTTATAAATAAACTTTGATTGATTGAAGACGACTGGCCTAATGATAACTAAAGGTCCAAGGTTAAAACCCAACAGGCGCCTTTACAATATGCTGACAGCATGCCAGTTGCTCAGACTCATGGGATATGTTGAATATATAAGAGTCAGTGTTTACCCTACCATTGTCTTGGAGGGGCGCTGCGCCCCGCCAACGGATCCCCGCGCCCCCCCTGAAATTCAAGGTGTTTAAAAAAAAAAAATAATTATAATATATTTTTTTTTTAAATATATATATATATATATATATAGCACCAAATTGCAACTAATCTATATCTACTGTCACTTTTCACATTGAACATGTGCGCTTTTATTAAATAAACTAAACGCTTACATTTTAAGTTGTGAGTTTAGTGTTTTTGACCCTAAGTAAGTATTTTTTTTTAAATATCCCAAAGCCCCCCCCCCCCCCCCCCCCCCCCCCCCCCCCGCTCAGGCAGCACCCCCCCAAAGCAGTAAACCTAGGGGAAACACTGAGAGTCTTACCTCTAAGGTGTTCAGCAACAGCAGGATAGGAAGCAATTCCACACATGAACAGGAAGAGGAGGATAAGGCTCCGTTGCAATCTGGAGAGCTGTTTCCATTTCTGCAGGCACACAGACAAAAGAAAGATGGTGAAAAATGCCTACGTCTGTCCATTTCTGTCCAAGTACTATGGTTCAAAATGTGCATTTGTTCTGCACCAAACAAGGAACCAACAGGTTTCATCACTTATATTGATGTTGTGGCTTAATGGTGCTATAGAGTTCTGCGCAGGACAATACCTATAGGCGCGTTCACACCAAGTACTTTTCCCACAATAGTTCATGAGAACTCTTTTAGTTCTGATGAACTAAAGCAGATCGCGTTCACACCAAAATGAGTTCCTGGGAGTGGATTAGGCAAATGAACCACTGACATCACTTCTTCTTCTGCTTTGGGTTTACTGGCAGGCCGCAAACAACTTCACAGCGAGTACAGTAGGTGGCGGTATGCACCTTAAAGTTTCAATCCGCCAAAAAACCGAGAGAAAAAGAAGAAGAAAAACCTCCTGTGCCCACTTGCTGTAAATGAGGCGTCTGTTTACCTTCCGACCTCAGACATGAGCTTCGTCTGCGTTATTTAAGCAAACACAAATACAGATCGTCGACCAGTCAAATACAATAGCAATGCTGATTCGGAAGCGAAGGCGGTTAAGAAGGATTGACAAAGGGATTGGACGACGACATGCACGCGCTACGCTACGTGTGAAATTAATAAACTGTGCCAGGTGTGTCGTATGCACACTAAATAGGCTCAGCAGCAAACACACCTTTATTATATATCCTCCTGAGAGCTGCATCCGTCTGCCATGAACCCTACAGAAACCTACGTGTTAGTTGTGGCCCATAGTGGCCTCCATTTGTGTCGTGTAAAATGGGGGAAATCAAAAGTTAGCAAATCCCCATGTCATGTTTATATGACATGGGGATTATTATTACACTGCTCTGAAACTCACTACACTAACTCCTAAGATGTTCCCTTACTATAATTAATAAAAAATATTGAACTCACAACACTGGTAATAACAAACTTAACCATTTCTCTTTCTATAAATAAATAGTGCTTGTGTTGGACGCCATTTTGAAATACAATGAAATTATCTTTTTGAAAGCCACAATAAATAAAGCTTCGCCAGTTTATAACCGATGAAACATGATGGTATCAGAATAATCACTTACATGTGATGTATAGGATGCTACACAGGTCACTGTAAAGATAAAGTGTCAGAGGAGAAATAAGCAAGCTTAGTTACATGAAATGTAATGAAAAATGTAAGATACAGGCTCTGTTTAATCGCCATGTAGGTTCTCTTTTATTGCACACTCAAGACAATATCAATAACAGCATCACGCTGTCCCAGGTGTGTCGTATGCATGTAAATAGAAGTTAACATTTTCAATATCAAATAAAGTGTCAGTAGTATCAAAACATATATATATATATATATATATATATATAAAATAACAATAGGTAGGCTCAGCAGCAGACACACCTTAGTGCAAAGTGAAGTGTCAGTATTAATAACAGTGGCATATATATATATAATCACAATAATATAAAATTAACTGTCCCAGGTGTAGGCAATTTGGGGTGAAGTGTCTTGCCCAGGGACACAACGACATGCTGACTGCAGTGGGGTTTGAACCTGTGCTCCCCTGATCCGAACACCAACGCACCAGACCACTGCACCACACGCCTCCCAACAAGTCATTGTACAGTTTATCAACGACGACAAGTTTTTCTTAATTTTTTTATTGAAGGCCTGTTGGATTTAATCAGCTCGCTTAGCACTGCCAGAAGCCCAGCCTGAAAGGTATTTTGTTGCTCCACCTGGCGCGCCGACACCTCCACCTGGCGCGCCGCCGAGTCAGCATGGCGCTGCATCACCATGAGCAGCTGGTCGTCCGATTCCTGGGCCTTGTGTGAATGCAGCAGCCGTTCGTCGTGCATCTCCTTGGCACGCAGGTCCTCATTCTCCTTGCTGACCATGGCACGGCGGTCCATCGCCATGATGGTGTCAAGGAAGCTGTCATCCCGTGCCCGCTTTCCTAAGGTGAAATAAGCAAGATACAAGATCAGTTTAATCGCCTACTGTAGTAGGTTGTCAACAGAGACAACATTGGACATGGTGCAGGCAGGGACAGTGTACAAAATGCAGGTGTAAAGTAGAAGATAAGATAGGATCAAATAATATCAAATAAAAAATAAATATCAAAGTGCCCTTATTTATTGTTTTGTGCTTAATGTATGCTTGAACTTTGTTTTATAGGGATTAGAGGACATCAGTTAGATGTGTAACCTTCTTTCAAGGCCAGAGTAGTTACAGTGTAAGTGGATTGACATCTAACATAACATGGCTGAGTACAATTATAACAATCAATAAAAAAAAGGAAAAATAAATAGAATTTCAATTACATTTCTACTTAAATGTGCAAAAATATTAGAACATCAGTCTTTGTGGCATGCAGGTAATCAACTGTTTAAGCTTTTACCATTAACATGTAGAATGAATGTTGCAAATTACTTGAAATTATAGCAACTACAATGTATTGTTAGAGGTAGCATTATGTCCAGCTAGCATGCTAATTGCTAACGTTATATTATCGTTTTATCTAGTTTCTAATCCAGAGAGAAACACCTCGCCTGAAACACACGATTAGTGCCATGAGTTAGTGAAGCAAATTACAGAACATTGCACACTTATTCACAAGTCAAAACGTGTTCATAGCGGGCACGGCTGAGAATAGCTAGCTAGCTAGATGTTGTTAGCCAGCTTGGACCTATGATAGCAAGTTCTAGCATGGCTAGCTCGATCTACTGAGCAAATAAAAGTACATCTAAGACCAGTATTGTGCAGATTAAAACAGTGCAGTGCATGTACTTTATTTTACCTTCGTCCCGACATGACTTTGCCAGGTCTGCTAACTTTGCTGAGCCACGGAAACTGCATTCAGTAGAAGCTTCTGAATGGGGCGCTTCGCGTCCTCCGAGTAAATCGCCAGAAGCGCCGACACATCCTCATCACTCCACCGCTTCGATGATTTATTTAGTGTTGCTATAATAACTGCTTTCACAAAAGTAATCTCTTCGGGTGCGCTGGCCGAAGCGAGCAAATACAATGGCCGCTTCCAAAAAAAAATTCAGAGTCAAACGGGCGTGGTTTGCATTCCGCACAGCCAATCAGACGTATGAACTATTTTCTCCCACGACAGTCCCTGCTCTCTAGCAGGGACTGAAAAGCGGGTCAGATGAACTAATTTGAACTACTTTAGTTCCTGGGGCTTTTTGGTGTGAACGCAAATATATCGTAGTTCTGATGAACTATTGTGGGAAAAGTACTCCGGTGTGAACGCGCTGCTGTGGTGGCTTGATCAAGTGGGGAACAGCACTACTGAGAACTGAAGTCCTCTGAGTGTTCTAACAACACACCTTACGCTCCGCTGATGCAAAAGACAGCTAAATGCTATGCTCTGCTACTGCAACATTGTCTACTGGGACATATTGTTACTCATCCCTCCTTCACTTTGAGTTGTTATGACATGATGTGACCATTCAACACCACCATTAACATTAATTCATGTTCTGCCATGTCCTAGCACTGTGCAAAACCTTTGGTCACATAATATAACATTCAAATTAAGCGTGAAATTGCCCAGCTGCAGCTGAAATAAAGTTTTATCAAAGGTTATTTATTTGTATTTTTACCAAGCTCCACAAGGCCAACATTGCTGTGTCCCTGCAGGAATACATAAAAGCAACTTATAGTTAATAAAGGTTTCCCAAAATCGCCAAGAAATCTCTCCGAGTTGTTTGTGTCTTCCCACTCCTGCTTCTCTAAAACCTTGATTCAAAGGATAACAGTAATACCAGGGTGGGCTACATAAGCATTTGAAACCTAGGTGAAAGAAGACATGACTTCATGAGCTGCTCCATCACTGCTCCATCACTCACCCTCCAGCAGGACTGTCTCCTCCACTGCTTTCCGTTATTGTAAGTTCCTTGTCCAGCAAGGCTTATAGATATATAGTCCTTTCGAGATGGTGGGTGCATGTCTGTAACACAGCCCTGGGGAACAGTTATTTGAGTCAGAGTGGTTATATTAACCCAGATCAGAGCAAGCTAGAGGAACAGGATGCAGCGTGCATGTGAGCCTGGCTGGTAAACCTAGGTGTGGTTGTGATATCATTACAAATGTGCACAATATTGACAGATATAAAGAGGACAGTTTATCCCGAATTTAACTTACTTTGCACACGTTTGGCTTTGCATTAATACGTTTTCACACTGACATACATTGTTGTAAATTCACAGCGCAACTAATAATGATTGCTCGCTTCGTTTAATTTGAGGGGAAATGTAAGCATAAATGTTATGTTTTTTTAAACCTGGCTGTGGTTCACTGTTATAACGTTACCGCTTCTATAAACGCCTATCAAACAAGCGCTAATCAACAGGCTGGTTTCATGGAAATTGATTACCTGGCCAAACGTACTGAGTATCAATATACATAGCTTTTACGGACAGTACTGTCACCACATACTAACGTTAGGTTATTGCACCTTTCACAATCACAAAAGAGGAGCACACCGGTGTAACGTCAGCCCCGCTCTAGCGGCAACTTTAAACCCGCGTCAATTGCTCGAAGTAACATGTTGTCGGATTCACTGCCCAACTCTGGACCGAGGCATGAATTGAGGCCTAATACAACCGATAGCATGGGTAAACTGTCGAGCCCTTTTTAACTAACGATACATTTGAGACATCTTTTAAATAAAGAACACAACGTGTTTGAATCACTATTTAATCGGCGTCAAATGTATAACCGACACTAGGTTACCTTGTATTCAGCATTGAGGGTTAAATTAGATGTACAGCCTGTGTAATCCAGGACCAGGGGAACGGTAACCGCAGTAGACAACACTGCGGTTAGCTCGGAGGAAACGAGACAGCTTAGAGGATCTATTCATGTGTAAAACACTTCACCGATAATACAAGAGAGCCACAAAGCCTCTAGTCCTTGTTTTAAAAATGTTTCATACGATAACAAAACCTAATATCATCCACTTGTAGCTTAGCATGTGATGTTGCTCACTGTCAACAAATGTGTGACGGTGCACTCATGCTGCCTTCAGTGTCTTCCTCAAAAAATCGTAAATAGTAATGAGAATAAATATAAGTAAATGACAAACACTCCCATCTTTTGTATTCACTCTGTAACTGTCAGTATATAATCCAACATTTTATTAGATAAGACTTTAATTATTACAATTATGAATTATTCAGGTCCATATGCGACAGATGTGTCAAGGTAGTGCCTGTAGCCTTATTCCCACAAATAATAAATGAATGCATGACTATTAAAAACAACTTCATATCAGTTCAGTGCCTGGTAAAAATGTTGTCTCTGTTTTTATTTATAATAAACAGATTAATAGTGTATACATATTTACATTATAACACTTTAGCAGCATATTTGCTGAAGTTCAAGGTTCAAGGCTTTTATTGGTCATACATAGCTACAGACAGTACTGAGCCCCTAATAGGGCTTTCACACCAACGCGAACCTGTTCTAGCTCGTGTTGCTTTTAATCATACGAAGCCAGATTAAATTAAATAACGACTTCTCCAACCTTCTACTTTTCTCCAGAGTGCCGTGGTTCATTGTTTATTAATGTGTTTCAGCGGCATTTACCGACCGCTGCAGTGCTGCTCTTCCACAGGAGTTTATTCTCCCGTTAGCTCCGGGTTAGCTCACACGGCAGCGGCCGCTATAAAGTATTCACTGTCTAACTGTCACACAAGCAGCTGATACATATCCCCAATTCCCCATAAATGAATGTGTTTCAGTATGAATTGACGCTGTTTGGCATCACAACGCTGTTATTAAAGTTTCTCTGGTATAAAATGGGTGATGTTAGTCACCGAAGCTAAACTGACTAACTTGACTACTTGTTGTTGCTATCCTATTGTGGCATAAGCCGTTTTCTACAGGCACATTTTACCGGCGTATTTTTCATTATGATTCTACTGTGAAGTTGTGATAGTCGGACATGACAACCTGTGCAGCCCATGTAGCCTATTGATTCCATCCGATAGCTGCTATAATACAAAACAAAACGTCTGCCTGCTCTCCACAATGATCAATAACAGCGAACGGATGGTCAAAGTAAGGTACAAATAAACAGAATCACACGAAGCCTGGTTAGTGTTGCCTGACTTTATAAAGTGTGTTTGTTTTTTTATAAGTGTGTGGTTGCGTTCTAGTCACTTTGCTACTGCTTGTTACAACTGTTATTTGCCGTACTCGCCTTTAAAGGGCCCATGTCATGCTTTTCCGGTTATTACATTACATTACATGTCACTTGTTAGACGCTTTTATCCAAAGCGACTTACATACTCAACACTGTGGGCAATCCCCACAGGAGCAATTTGGGGTGAAGTGTCTTCAGGGACACAACGACATGCTGACTGCAGTGGGGTTTGGTTTGAACCAACGCATAACACACAAGGGGACGGGTAATAGGGAGGTGTGTGGTGCAGTGGGTTGTGCGTTGGTTCAAACCAAGCTTTTTATGAATGTAAACGGTCTGCAGAGTCAAAAACTCTCAAAGTACACCCTGTAGCGAGTAAAACTCTAACACAGAAAAGACCTGTCTATGCTGCCCCAAAACGCCTCATTGGAGATTTCTCATTTTCCATTGTTTGCTTCCTGGGTTCTGTGACGTATGAACACCCAAATCAACAACAAATGACCGGATTGGCCCAAATGGACCAATCCGCAGACTCGGAGCACCTCACACACCAGGATCCCTTGGCTACAGTGGCCTCCAGAGTATTTTTGTTGGGTAATCCATGGTAGGGCTAACCCAGAGCCATATAATAGAAGAGTTACGACATCTCCGTTCACTCCAATGGACCAGTTTTTTTACAGCAATGGCGGATCGTGGAGCCGTCAATAGTTCCCCGGAAGTTAGCTTGCCGCTGACTTCCGGGGGACTATTGACTCGAGAGGCTCCACGATCTGTGGCTGGCAGCGCAGTAGAGTTGCAGCGTTCGTGATGGACTTTTAAAGGTAAGAAGACGTTTAAAGATTTATATTGCGGATATTATCAGCACATCTGAGTCAAATTAACATGTGTATTAAAGGATGTTAGTGGATTATCCCATAATCTACTGATTTAGGGAACGTTTACAGATAACAGATTAGGCTAGGATACCGGATAAAGTTAGCAACACACGTTAACCATGAACAGCCTATTAATCCGTTCTCCTAATGTTATTTCATCCAACGTTGTGGAATTAGAGAAAAAGGGCTTCTAAACGTGATTTTTTGTGGGGTGGAGGAATATAATATTAGTTAAATATAACATTGGGGCACGTGTGATTGTAATGAGTGGAGGTGGAGAAATTACGATCTCCATTTTGGAGTAGGCCTACAAGCTAGTATAATAAATTTAACGTTACACAATAATAAGGAAGAGAGCTATTTGTGTGATACATCGCTATTGATATTAAGTTAGAGTGCATATTTGAGACTTCCAAACGGTAAACAAAAACGTAATTTATGGGTGAGTGTTTTTAGTGTATTCTGTTGATTATTACCTGTCTGTATTATGTTGCAGCTCAGCTGATTTTGAAATGATGGCAAAGGGAGAGGGACCTAAGTGAGAGTGAAAACACAAGGTAAATGTAATACTACTGTTGTATATAAGTAAGCATACTAAACATGTATTCTATCACTGTATTATATACCGTAATCTTGTTAGTGTATATTAGTAACCTACTGTATGGCAGGTGGAGGGGCAGTGATGTTACAGGTGGAGGGGCAGATTCAAATTCATATCACATCCATTACTGATGCCATTTGTCATACTTTGTTAAACTCACAAATAATAAAGGTCCATAACTTCAGTTGGAAACAAAGACCACACCTTATCTCCCCAAGGCAATTTCCCATCCAATAGGTGTGCTATATAGGTGTGTATAACCCTTTCTCCTGTCTGTTTCTCCCTTTTTCAGCACAAGAACCAGAGGGGGATTCAATAGAGCCTGAATACCTGCACTGAGACCCTCACCCTGCACCCTGAGTCTCAACTCTCAGAGTTTTTCAAGCCTTTCCCTGTTATTTGTATTAAACCAAACATTAAGCTTCCCAATGGTGTGGTCTTCGTTTTGTGAAAAAGTGCAAATGCAGTGTTTGAATATGATTACCTCACATATTTTGTTGCGGCTGTGACGTGCAGTGAGGTTCATGGCTGCTGAGGCACTGGCACTGACTCTTCAGGTTTACAAATATTATATTTTGACCTAAACCAAAATATAATATTATTTTCAAAAGCTTTTTTTGTCTGATGCTTTGATTAATTTTAAACAGACAGTTCAACAAAAGGATACCCAAAAAATGTAATTTTATCATTTAAATATTGAATTGTTCTCTCTTAGTAAGATCCCATTTTCAATAAAATGGCGGTCTTACCTTGACTTGAAGATGAAGTCCATTTGCCTATCCTTCTGGACAAACATTTCTATTACTTTTTTGTAAAAGTCCTCCTTATGTTCTTGTAGTTTCAAAAGTCTATCATAAATCTAATCCATAGATTTATGATAAAAAAATTATAAAAGTAGGGTAGACATGTGGATGTTATCCGGCTAATCAAAACGTGCATTTATCTAACAGGTACGTTTCCCACAGATCTTATTTCGAGCTATTTTCTAAAATCCTCTGGAGAAATCTCATTGCTTTTTTGTGCTTACTTCCTGGTTTTAGGATGCGCCACTGCAGCTCTCTCCTCCTCTTCAAGCACCACACTTTTCGCGGCACACGTACTTACAGCCAATCAGCTCTGAATGATTTGAGATGACGTATGGTGGGGATGGTAGCTCCGTGCCCCTCTGGTCATTATTTTTTTGCCACACACATTACATTACAAAATACTCTGAGCATGCGCAGTGTAGTTTTTACAGTCACCGTTCACTTCACAGCGAGAGGAAGGGGCATAATCAGGTTTTGTCCCACATGGCTCTAAACAGCTCAATAGGCACACACTGTGACTGTAGACACACTAATTAGAAGAACACAGACTAAAACAGCAATGTACAGACGAATCAGATGATTAAACATGATCTTAAAATATTTTTTTTTTTTTTTTTTTTTTTTTTGCATTTTTGTAATCATTATTTGTAATACTTTCTGCTGACACTAGGTGGGGCTGTGCCCCACCTGCCCCTAATGACCAGTCGCCACTGGATACATCGCTATTGATATGAATTTAGAGTGCATATTTGAGACTTCCGAACAGTAAACAAAAACGTAATTTATGGGTGAGTGTTTTTAGTGTATTCTGTTGATTATTACCTGTCTGTATTATGTTGCAGCACAGCTGATTTTGAAATGATGGCAAAGTGAGAGTGAAAACACAAGGTAAATGTAATACTACTGTTGTATATAAGTAAGCATACTAAACATGTATTCTATCACTGTATTATATAAGTAATCTTGTTAGTGTATATTAGTAACCTACTGTATGGCAGGTGGAGGGGCAGTGATGTTACAGGTGGAGGACTTACTGGACATGTATACACTCATTACATACTGTACGTAAAATACGACCAAGAATATGAGACAACTTTATACAAATTCATATCACATCCATTACTGATGCCATTTGTCATACTTTGTTAAACTCACAAATAATAAAGTTCCATAACTTCAGTTGGAAACAAAGACCACACCTTATCTTCCCAAGGCAATTTCCCATCCAATAGGTGTGTATAACCCTTTCTCCTGTCTGTTTCTCCCTCTTTCAGCACAAGAACCAGAGGGGGATTCAATGGAGCCTGAATACCTGCACTGAGACCCTCACCCTGCACCCTGAGTCTCAACTCTCAGAGTTTTTCAAGCCTTTCCCTGTTATTTGTATTAAACCAAACATTAAAGGGCCCATGTCATGGCCATTTCCACTGATCATAATTACATTGTTGAGGTATACTAAAATAGATTTATACTGTGCAATTTTCCAAACTCACATTGGTTTCGCATACAGCATCTCTGTCAAGCATGTGTATTCAGCAGTATTCACTTTCTCCACTAAACGACTCGTTGGAGCTCTTGCCCCCCCCTCCCTGTGAGCCTAGTGTGCTCCGATTGGTCAGCTCGGCCACTCGTTCTGATTAGTCAACCACCAGAGAGGCTGCGCCCATGTCTAACAGTGCTTTTCCCGGCTGCTCTCAGCGTAACATCAGTCTTATCATGGCGTCGGTACAGCCGTATATTTTATATACATATATATTTTTAACTGTTGTTATAGAAGAGTGTGACGGCCCCAGGGCCTTTGTCTTACGATGGGGTGGAGCTGAAGAGGCTAATCAGCACGATCACGGACACCTCCGGACACGACGGCCCCAGTCTCTCTCCAAAGCGGCTGCAGGAAGACTAACTCTGCGATCCTCTCAACCACCTATCTCTGCATTTACCACAATAAATGTGCCGTGGTTTTGTAAACTCGTGTATGTCTCCTTGTCTTTCCGTTGTGGCTCATAACAAAGAGTAAGTTATTTTTACCCGTTATAAACTACTACTGTTTGATGAGAAATCAAATCATGGTTTGCTATATATGAATTCAGGGAAGAAAGGATAGGCCTACTAAGTATTTCCATTAAACTTTATTTTTAGAAATGTACAAAATGAACATAAATATACATATATACACACGGTATATCATCCATTCCTCCTCCTCGCATCTTGCCTGCGCACAGTCGGTGCGGTGCCTTTTAGCACGAGGCCTCAGTAGTAGTAGAAGTCATGGATTGTCCGCCAGGATCTGGCTGGACGAAATCAAATGCAAATCACAAAATATTAGAGAAACTTAGTTGTTTTAGATTCGTTAGTAGTAGTTGTGTAATGAACAGCTTGCCTGCTAATATGCTAACCTAGCTTTGTTTACCTTGGTATATGAACGTTAGCTTGGAGGAAAGGCAACTATAATGCAGTGTAATAAAACTACTATGAACAAAAGCTAGTGGTTCATATTAGGCTAGCAATAACGTGTTTATAATTGCAATCGTATACGGGTATTCTGCTACCATACAATGTAACTTGCATGAATACATTGTTTTGCGCTAGCATACAGCTAGCCTCGTTAGCTACATGCAGTATATGTACGGTCACAATGTACGGTAAATCACCCGGAGTATACTGTATGAGTATTCCGTGTGTGTGACTGCAGACATTCTCCTGCCATGACAAACATGTAAGGCCATCTGCTGACATTGTAGTTGATATATTTAAACGCTAGCAACGTAGCATCACAAAAATGTTTTTCCGACCAAAACTAGCTCTAGCTCCGTGTGTTAGATCGGTTGCATACACGCTACGCCAGCTATAATGTAATTACGTTTCGCGACTGACCGCACGGCAAATCACCCGGAGTATACTGTCAATAGGTATTTTGTGTGTGAATGCAGACATTCTCCTGCTATGAGATACATGTATGCAAGGCCATCTGCTGATATTAGAGTTGATATATGGAAACTCTAGCAACTTAGTTAGCACAGTTAGCACTGTGTCAATGGCTTAGCAGTCCAACACAGTTTACACATTTAAACAGTCTTGTTTGATAAATACACAAATAACAATGCAAACTTACAGGTTGTATACCCAGATCTTCCCCTGCTCCAAACGGTCCAAACAAGCTGTGCATATCCGGCCTCAAACTGGGCAATGTTTTGGAAGCTTTCGTCTGTGAAATGCCGGTTCTTCGAACCTCTGGAGGAGGAACACGCCGCTGCTGGTGTGGCCATAGCTCTTCGGGATTGGTCCATTTCGTTCCGGGTACCGCATGACATCAGGCGGTACCCGGAAGAATCAAATGGGCAGTGACGTATCTCCAACGAGGCGTTTTGGGGAGGTATTTTCTGTGTTAGAATTTACTCGCAACAGGGTGTACTTTGAGGGTTTTGACTCTGCACACCGTTTACATGCATAAAAACCTTCATAACACACAAGGGGACGGGTAATAACCGGAAAAGCATGACATGGGAGCTTTAAGCTTCCCAATGGTGTGGTCTTCGTTTTGTGGAAAAAGTGCAAATGCAGTGTTTGAATATGATTACCTCACATATTTTGTTGCGGCTGTCTGTTTTGATTGTTAAATTGCTCCTGCTGACTTGAGCTAGCCATTTTTTCCTCCTCTCTGTGTCAGTGGGGAAGCCGTACATTCTGATTCTTACTCCTTTCTCTGAGCGATTGGAGCATCCCCAGGCAGCACAGCAAACCATGGTGGAGACGATATGCCAGGACAACACGGAGGAAAAGGCACAGACAAACTGCATGACATGCTATTCAATGTTTATTGAATTCCATGTATTTACAATGGATGTTCCTAAAACAACACTTTTAACGTCATAATCGTGTTGCTGATAGTCCATTGATAGTCACCTGTTGGTCTCCTGTCCTTTCTGAAAGTCATAAAGATCACATTAGTCATTTAGATTACTTATGTCCTCAAGTACCATGGGATTACTGAAACCACCATGAATTAAAAAAATGGTAGAAATTAATCTAATCTAAATTTTGAAGCATTCCTTGCCATCCCCTCCCACTAAATATATCAATAAACATTAGGAAGTGATTCTCCTGACTACCATACCTGTTTAAGAAGATAATATTTGTTTTAAATAATTCAAAGCAATACACAACAGCAACAGGCTCTTTAACCAAGGCAACGTTAGCCTAACATGTATATGTTAACAAGTAAACTAGCTGTTCACACTATTCCTAATATTATCCATAAATATTAGCAGATTCTATTTATTTTTTAAAACATATTGATGTAAATACATACACATATCGGTATGTTGTATAAATATTGCAAATCAAGACCTTTATTCACTACTTATTACCAAAAATCGTAGTTCTATCTCCGGTAATCATGCATTCATATGTCCCGCCACGAACTTCCGGGGAACTATTGACTCTCCCTGAACCACGTGACGATCAAGCATTTTGGACTTCCGCTGTCATAACTCTCTCTCTATAGAGTGGCGAAGTCACGCCCATCTACTTCCGCCCCATGGGACCTTATTTCGGAAAAATAATGTATTGAAGTCAATGGAGAGAGAAAACTTATCTTTCGATCCCGTTTGAATTGTGCCATGAATTACACATATGATGTTTGTCAATCTTAAAAAATCATTTCCATGTCAAAAAAGTCACAGTTTGTCGTAAAACTGTTGAAATATAAGACTATGAAAATACGCAACTAGAAAGACTACAAATCCCAGAGTCGCGTAAGTGATGTCACAATTGAGACACTAAGATCAGCACAATTGAGATAGCTAAGATCAGCGCCATATAGATAGAATCTATCTATATGGCGCTGGCTAAGATAAGATAACTTTAACAAGATGCCTGTGTGCTTAGTACCAGGTTGTTATTATACCAGCAATGGGTCTTGCTCGTTCTTTCGCTTCCCGTCTGATGAAAGGACCAGGAGTGTGTGGATCAAGCTAGCTAGTAGCTAGCACGTTAGTTAGCATTACAGCCTTGTCATTTGTATTAGCCTTAACATGAAGTAACATTAAGTAACCCAAAATGTTAAACAGTAAGAGTAGTAGTCATATTTCGTGAACCCTTTGAAGAGTACTGTCACCGGTGTGATCATTCTATAATACACCATTTAAGCCCGGGGGAGAAATGCTAACGCTAACGCTAGCGATCTTCTCTACTTCATGCTATCTGCACAAATGGTTGACATTAAAACGACCAGGCAGTTCAGAGAGAATCAAAGGAAGGCAGGCAGGCAGCTTTGCATGACATTCTTCAGGACGTGTTTCATTGTGGTGATAGTGAGGGTAGTCAATCGTTTTGTTGACAAGACAGTAGTGACGGCCATCTTGGTGACGTGTGTTGTTGACCAGAGATGTAGTTCATTGAGCGTTTCACACAAACAAATGTGTTACTTCACAGTTTTACGACACATTTTTTTTTTTTTGACTTGCAAAATTATCTTTTAAATTGACAAACATCATATGTGTAATTCGTGGCACAATTCAAACGGGATCGAAAGATAATCTTTCTCTCTCCATTGACTTCAATACATAATTTTTCCGAAATAAGGTCCCATGGAGGTCCACCAGAAGGGGAGGGACTTCGCCACTCTATATGGCGCTGGTCGTGACCATAGACGGTATATATAAATGGACGTAGGGTCCGTGACGTCACCCATAGGATTCTGCAGAGTTGCCGAGAAGCCCTTAGTAGGCGGAGTCGGCCACTAACGGCTCGACAGTGGCGTCAGAGTTCCACTCCCGCCTGCTCCAAATAAGGGCAAAGAGGCGGAGCCGAGGCGGGACCTGCTGCCACCGGGCTGGAAGTTCCAGAGCTAGCTGAAGCTACCAAGCTAAGCTAACATGCTCCCCATCTGCACACTGCCGTCACATTTTACGTTTCTAAGGTAAGCGGACATGAGACTATTCAGCAAAACTATACATAATAATCTAAGTTGAGTTTTTAGCATAATACTTCAGAATCTTAAAATCCCTTAACGTTTGTATGCAATTGTGCTAAATTAAACACTGGAATCAAGCAAATATTAATATGTTTGCATGACATTAGTTATTTATATTTTGCCATCACTTAAATTATACGTTTAATACATTTAAGTTAAGCTAAGGTACATGTGATGATAGCTAGTTAGTGCTCTTACCTGTGAGGCCTCCTCCAAACAGCATTATAACCAGACTGTATCATTAAAACTACAAGTACCAGTTCTAGATCTAGGTCTAGTTTTAGACAAACAATTCAAAAGACAAAATGTATTTAAAGACCAATCTTTATTTGAAGGTGCCTCTTAACCTGAGATATTAGTTATACAGTAATAGTATTGACAATCTAAAAAAACTGAGCAACTCAACAGTCAACTTTATATTTCTTATTGTCTAAAGCATTTATTATTTTCATTTTTCCCCTCTCATATTCAGTGTGGATGGATTGAGACAGTGTGGTGTCCAGAGAGCTGCAGAGACTTCAGAGAGAAACCTCCGTGTGATGGACGTCCTGTCTGTTGGTTTGGCCGGAGAGGACTGAGGGTCTTTCCTCTGTGAGGAGGACCAGACCTGATGGAGGAGCCCATGCATAGCTGATACCACCTGATCAGGCCTAGTCTGTCACTTTATTTGACTAAATGTGTTTACTTATACATTTAATAGGTTTATACCTTCTGTCCATATGTGCTTTTTATTTAAAACATGTTTGATTAACTTTTGGTTCACATTTCAATAAATTGAATTTGTATTTGCACTCCTTTTGTCCATTATTCTTACTGAAAATGTTAGATTACACATTCACATCCGACTGAAGATTGGCCCCATTTATTTGCGTTGCAAACTCTGCGGTACAAGGTACATGTTGTGAAGCTCATGAAGTGAGGCAAATAGAAATAATCAGCTGATGGAGTGTAGATGTGGAAATAGGTGCATTCGATCAGCTGACTGTGTTTTCACAATAAAAATAGTTTCTTAGTGAATGTCCTGTACTGGTCTTAAAATCTCATAACATCAGCTTTTAATTTTCCTATTGGATGTTTTTCTTGACCCTCAGAGAAAGAGGAGATGTTGAGTCGTGTCTTTCAGGCATGTCCTTTCCTAACAAAAATTACAGGAAACATAAAACATATTATTGCAGAACAAGTGTGTTATTTATGAAAGAGGTGTGTTTGTGTTTAGGGGCTGTAGATATCATTATTTTGTAATTGTAATGTTTTTTTTTATTTCAACAGTGAGCTACAAAGACAATCAGATTATGAATGAACAGTATGAAATTCATCAACATTTAAATGTATTTTATTATCAAAATAATATTTAACTGTTATTAAAACAAGCTTGCTCTGTTGTCTCACTGAAAGAATAACTTTTACCACGTTTTTACAGACAATATTGAGAGATAAATAGCAGTTGTCACTATGCGTTAAATATCTTTGCCTTCAATACATTAAATTAGAAAGCTGACAGTCATATTGCTTGTTAACATCTAAATGTAACCCTTTGCATGGAAAAAACCCTCAACTTCACTGATGTGTAGGTGATCTAGTATTTAGTATTGTTTAATGGAATGTATAGCAGTGTATTAAAGTCAATACTTCATTTATTTAAACCAATATCTTTCTTGATTCTTTGTACAGTATGAAAAAAGAGTCTTTGTACCTGTGCTGAAGTTCACTGCTGTGAGGAGTCCAGTTCTGTCTCTCACTCTCTGGTCCAGCCTGTCTGCATCACCTGGACACTTTAAACAAACAGATATATATGTAAAGTACCATGTGTACAAACAATATAACTTATTATCTTCTGTTGAACATGTTGGATTGTGTATTGTCCGAGTCAGGGTCCTTTTTATTTTACTGTAACTTTGGAAGTTGTGTTACCAATGCTTACTGTTTATTTGATACCAATTTGGTAATGCAATTAATAAAAACAACAAGGTTTGGGTTCGTTCTTCAGATGACTGTGATGTTAACGTGTAAGCTCAATAATGAACTCCAGCTCAACCAACCATATTGTAATATCTAAGTAATCATCTTGAAATATGACATTAATAATTGTAATATACACACATCTTATTGTGAGGTTGATTTCACATACACTACTTCGACGTTAGCTTGTCTACATACTTGAGCATAGCCAATTTAAATTAACCTTAGCGATGCATACAGTTCCTACCTACATAATAAAATATCTCTAAGTTACAAGGATGACCTTATTTTATCAACCTCAAACAGAAGCCTTTTGTTCTACAGTATTATCCCACTTAACGCTTAACACTTGTCTATTTCGTTTTAACCTTTATATATACAGTCTATGGTTTTAAGTTAACTTGGAGGCTAAGATTAGCATCGTTAGCACCGATGTAGCTACCACTCGCTTACACGCTAACCCAAGCCTTAACATTCATTACGTAGCTGATTGAAATCATAAACACATAAATAAAGTACTCGAATTTCACTTACCGCAAAATGGCATTCATGCACCGTCTGTTTTAACCGCAGAGCGAGTCACCAGTGGCGTTTTTATATGTACAAAAGTGGTGAGGCACAAAAAACTTAGATGTCTATATATAAGCTTCTGCAGTGACGTGCAGTGAGGTTCATGGCTGGTGAGGCACTGGCACTGACTCTTCAGGTTTACAAATATTATATTTTGACCTAAACCAAAATATAATATTATTTTCAAAAGCTTTTTTTGTCTGATGCTTCGATTAATTTTAAACAGACAGTTCAACAAAAGGATACCCAAAAAATGTAATTTTATCATTTAAATATTGAATTGTTCTCTCTTAGTAAGATCCCATTTTCAATAAAATTGCGGTCTTACCTTGACTTGAAGATGAAGTCCATTTGCCTATCCTTCTGGACAAACATTTCTATTACTTTTTTGTAAAAGTCCTCCTTATCTTCTTGTAGTTTCAAAAGTCTATCATAAATCTAATCGATAGATTTATGATAAAAAAATTATAAAAGTAGGGTAGACATGTGGATGTTATCCGGCTGATAAAAACGTGCATTTATCTAACAGGTACGTTTCCCACAGATCTTATTTCGAGCTATTTTCTAAAATGCTATGGAGAAATCTCATTGCTTTTTTGTGCTTACTTCCTGGTTTTAGGACGCGCCACTGCAGCTCTCTCGTCTCCTCTTCAAGCACCACACTTTTCGCGGCACACGTACTTACAGCCAATCAGCTCTGAATGATTTGAGATGACGTATGGTGGGGATGGTAGCTCCGTGCCCCTCTGGTCATTATTTTTTTGCCACACACATTACATAGAAAAATACTCTGAGCATGCGCAGTGTAGTTTTTACAGTCACCGTTCACTTCACAGCGAGAGGCAGTGGCGGCGCCAGAGCATTTTTGTTGGGTAATCTATGGTAGGGCTAACCCATACAGTGGTGGTGCTCAAGTCAGTATTTGCAATGTAATTACATACACGCTATATTACCCCCCTTGACAGTGAAACGCCACGCGTGAGGTTTAGATTATTTCCCTGTCTCAATCAAAATGGAACTGTATGAAATAAAACGGCACATTTGTCTTGTAGTAAATAAAAAGGGATCACTGTGAACGTGACGTATGATAGTACACGTTGAAGATCCAATGGGGATACTGAATGGCGGTTTCAATTGATCTCAATCAATAAGGCATGACGCAGATCCAACGTTTCGTTGCTCTGATTGGCTGTAGGTCTATTCAAATTGCATTCGGAGGCATTTTGATCTGACCGCGGCCGCGCTGATATTATAACGCCAGAGAATTTCCACACCTTTAGTGTATAAAACTCCCCCACTACTTAGACTATTCCTTGCACCCCTCTTATAGCATAAGCCCGAATGGTCTCAACCATATTGCATCAGTAAGGTGCACTTGTTGTTACAGCAGGATCAGTTTGTGTGCTGTGGACACGACCCGTATATTTTCGCAATCCGTGTTCTCAACATTTAGCATTTCGCTTATTATTTAATTGAATTTGCATCACTTTTCATGGTGGGGCTATGGTGGGGCTAAGCCATTTCTTGGTATGGCTGTAGCCTACCCCAGCCATACCCTGGCGCCGCCACTGGCGAGAGGAAGGGGCATCATCAGGTTTTGTCCCACATGGCTCTAAACAGCTCAATAGGCACACACTGTGACTGTAGACACACTAATTAGAAGAACACAGACTAAAACAGCAATGTACAGACGAATCAGATGATTAAACATGATCTTAAAATATATTTTATATATATATTTTTTTTTTTTTTTGCATTTTTGTAATCATTATTTGTAATACTTTCTGCTGACACTAGGTGGGGCTGTGCCCCACCTGCCCCTAATGACCAGTCGCCACTGCGAGTCACAATAGTCCGATATATAAGCATGAAGAACAAACAAACACGGCCGGGGCCAAGTTGTGTTCCCTGGATGAACTGAGCAGGCAGAGTCCCTGTAGCTTCACGGAGACGGAGCAGCTAGCAGAGAGACAAGAAGCTAACAGCAGCAGTCACTTGACAGAGCTGTCACTCAATGTGACCACGCCCTAATTTATGCAAAAACTTTAAGACCTAATATAAATAAAAGGGTCATGTTAGAAAACAATTCACTCACAGATTCATAATCATGAAGGTGGAATCTAACTATATACATAATAATATTTATTGCATCCAGGGCTAGAAACGTTTTTTTTCTGCTGTGAAATTGGGCATTTTAACATGGGGGTCTATGGAAATTGCTCCTTTCTGCAGTCATCGCCTATCGGCCAATATATGAACTGCAGTTTGTGGCACTTCCGTATTGGCGTCCCGGCTCTTCCCCAGAGTTTGCCGCTTGGGTCGTGACGCACGGCCGGACTTATCTCAGCCAATGACAGCTCTGCATGCATCCCCTGGATATTATTTTATTAACTGCTTTCATCGCGACGCGATGTTTACAGTGAGAACAGCTGTGAGGTCCGTGCAGAAAGCAGAGCAGTGTGTATAATATATATCATTCAGTATAACAGGCCTACTCTCTTTATTTGCTTTAGTTTAGTAGATATCTACAAACAAAGACTCGATATTTTTCTAAAACCATTTAGTGCTTCACATAATAAAATACACAACGGCTGTAGCCTGATTATATGCTTTAGGAGCTGTACTGTAGGTGCGTGTGTGGTGTAGGTGTGTGTGGTACAGTGTGTGCGTAGATGCAGCGGACAGACAGGTCTCAGTTGGTTTGGTGTCCTCTGCTTACTTTTAATACTTGTAAATAAAACTTTTGGCCCGTCATTTATTTTCCTCATTGTAGCGACCAAAGAGGGGAGAGGGGGGGATATATCCAGTCTCTGATAGTGTTACGTTATTATGAGTGCTCTGTTTGATTCTGAAATTGTATATATTTATATAAATATATATATATATATATATATATAAATATATATATATATATATATATATATATATATATATATATATATATATATATATATATATATATCTATATATATATATATATATATATATATATATATATATATATTTATATATATATATATTTATATATATATATATATATATATATATATATATGTGTGTCCGCATCTGTAGCCTGTTATTGTCTCATTATACCGCACTGTGAATGAATTAAAAGTAAATATATAAGTCGTCATGAACACATCTGTCCATCAGATAGGGCTGCTGTGCCTCCTGTCATCATTAATGGACGTCTCTTTAAAATGACCGCTCAGAGGAGAGGAGTTCTCATTTCTCTAACCGCCTGCTGCTTCCCCTCCTCTCTCCTCGGTTCCCCTCCTCGGCTCCTCCGCTCGCATCTCCTGTGGGCGGGACTAAGTCTCGAGGATAGGAGTCGAGGAGGGGAGTCGAGGAGGGGAATTTGATGAAATGAGAACCCCCTGGTGAATACACATAGGCTACTATAGAGTGGCGAAGTCCCTCCCCTTCCGGTGGACCTCCATGGGACCTTATTTTGGAAAAATTATGTATTGAAGTCAATGGAGAGAGAAAGATTATCTTTCGATCCCGTTTGAATTGTGCCACGAATTACACATATGATGTTTGTCAATTTAAAAGATAATTTTGCAAGTAAAAAAAAAAAAAATGTGTCGTAAAACTTTGTTTGTTTGTTTGTTTGTGTGAAACGCTCAATGAACTACATCTCTGGTCTCACAGAACAACACACGTCACCAAGATGGCCGTCACTACTGTCTTGTCAACAAAACGATTGACTACCCTCACTATCACCACAATGAAACACGTCCTGAAGAATGTCATGCAAAGCTGCCTGCCTGCCTTCCTTTGATTCTCTCTGAACCGCCTGGTCTTTTTAATGTTTAATGTCAACCATTTGTGCAGATAGCATGAAGTAGAGAAGATCGCCGATGCTAGCGTTAGCATTTCTCCCCGGGCTTAAATTGTGTATTATAGAATGATCACACCGGTGACAGTACTATTCAAAGGGTTCACGAAATATGACTACTACTCTTACTGTTTAACATTTTGGGTTACTTAATGTTACTTCATGTTAAGGCTAATAAAAATGACAAGGCTGTAATGCTAACTAACGTGCTAGCTACTAGCTAGCTTGATCCAGACTCTCCTGGTCCTTTCATCAGACGGGAAGCGAAAGAACGAGCAAGACCCATTGCTGGTATGATAACAACCTGGTACTAAGCACACAGGCATCTTGTTAAAGTTATCTTATCCTAGCCAGAGCCATATAGATAGATTCTATCTATATGGCGCTGATCTTACAGTAGCTATCTCTTAGTGCAGGAAAACAATTGTGACATCACTTACGCGACTCTGGGATTTGTAGTCTTTCTAGTTGCGTATTTTTCATAGTCTTATATTTCAACAGTTTTACGACAAACTGTGACTTTTTTGACATGGAAATGATTTTTTAAGATTGACAAACATCATATGTGTAATTCATGGCACAATTCAAACGGGATCGAAAGATAAGTTTTCTCTCTCCATTGACTTCAATACATTATTTTTCCGAAATAAGGTCCCATGGACCGGAAGTAGATGGGCGTGACTTTGCCACTCTATACAGAGATGCTGTATGAGAAACCAATGTGATTTTGGAAAATTGCACAATTTAAATCTATTCTAGTAGACCTCAACAATGGAAATATGATCAGTAGAAATGGCCATGACATGGGACCTTTAATCCAAATTACTCAGGCAGACAAGACTATCAGTGAGTTTATCATGTTGCACACTGGAAAAAACACCTGCCATTCTGCAAGGACAGGCACAATGTTCAGCAGAATTTATTAAATAAAATACAAGAACACCATAGGTATTTTACTTGAGTAAAAGTAACAATACTAGAGTATACAAATACTCAAGTACAAATCCTGCATTTAAAATCTAATATAGGAAATATATCTGGGTTATTTCTTGTGCTTGATATTTTGATAATTGTTATGCATCAGTACGCGTTGACATTTTTTCATCATTAAGTCACATAGCTTAAAAACATACTCTGATCTAACATGTATAGAACCTAAACACTGTGACAGTCATTCAGAAAATGTTTTAGTTTTTCATGGCAACATCAGAATCAGAAAGACTTTATTATCCCAGGGGAAAATTGGTTACAGTTTCATTTCAGATTCCAAAGAAGAACTCATCGTCTGGACTTTGCTGTTCAGTTTTTCCACAACTTTGGCTTTAAGATTCTATCAAATAGTGCATTAGTTTTAATTTAAACAAGCAGGTTATTCACTAAACATATATAATTAAATATTCTAAAGCTTTCTACAATATTCTATGCAACTATTTCACCAAAAATAAGTAACAAAAACTGAAAGAAAACCAACAGTTTTTCAAAGCCAATGAATAACATAAAATGTTAGTCCATGATATTCCCTATCAACATACAAATCATTAACATAAACAGAGATGGTCTTTAGAGTACTTCAGAAGTCACTATACGCTTGGCACTTTTCCCTTCAGGTCATAAATATTAAAATCACAAATCAAAACCACAGGAGCTGTAACCACGTTGATGAAAAAGCAGCTATAAAACGTGTAATGTTACATTAAATGGTGTAGTGGGTTTCTGAACCCACTACCCACTAACCACTACCAGTTTCAGGATGTCCTGTCATAATCACCCTTACAATGATGATCACCTTCTATCAATATAACTCTATTATAAAGTTTCACATTCCAGGCACCAGGCTTGCAAGGCTGTACCAACACATGTTTAGTCGTATAAGGTGAGACCAGTGATCTGTCCTCGGGTTGAATGAATAACTTTATCCAAATTCAACAACAATACTTGGTGTAACAAGAGAAAATACACTATGCTGTGCAAACTGGCTGGGTAAAGTAATGTTGCATGTAGTGTGGCTTGCTTTGTGAAGATATTCGACATTCAAACGCGTCTATTCATGTTCAGGAAAACTATGATTGACGCAATAACTGTCTGTCAGTCAGCAGGATCACAGAAAACTACTGGCCCTATTTTCATCAGACCTAATGGAAGTGAGAGGCATAGGCCAAGGATGAACGGATACAAAAATAATGTTTAACTTTCATTCACATTGCCAGATAGAGCATTTGTGCTGCATTCATGTGTTGTCGTAATAATCGGACATAATACTTCCCTAATAGAACAGTTCTTATGAAGGCCCCCTCGAGTTGGAACAATAACTTGCAAACAGATATCACCTTGTGTTTAAACACCGAGCAAAACAATACATTGTTTCCATACCACAAATAAAAGCGACTTCCCAACTCAGTAAAGGGACCATGAGAAGAGCCTGTGAACGCACCGCTGGCTGAGTCTGCTCTTTGTAGATTTCCTCTGGGGTCAAGTTTGTGCTCACAGAAACATGTTTTCATGTCATGTTTAAAAGAACAGCTGTAATTTTTGTATTTTACCTATTTAACCTTTGTTACACCGGGACTTCCCATTGAGACTCAGCAAAACCAAGGGTTTCAAAAAAGAGCAAACATGGGAAATGAATAACATTATTCATTTCGCACCTAAATTAGTTATGCTAATATTAGCCCATTGTTTATGAATTGTGTTACACCTGTTTTATTGGATTAAGTCCAATGCTGTGTTTCAATTGCAAACATACTTGTTGAAAACTATGTATACGTATCTATACTAACTGTTATAGTCAAATCATTTTTACTGTTAAGAAAAAAACATAAACAAAAAATCAAGCCACATGGTGTCAAACTGCGAGGAAATGTCCTTTAAACCAGCAGGTTTTTATGGAAGGCAACGGCAAATGTTTCCCAAAAATTAAATACTTTTCTTCTTTTTTACTTAAGTGGTTTATTGCCATTCAAAATCCTTCGAATTTGTGCCATCAGCGGGCAGCTCCACCATGTCTTTTGTGCATTGTCGAACAGTAGTGTACATCCACAAATATTTGTTTAAATAAAGTCTGCCTTCCCTGCATGGCGGTGCTGCTGAGGAACGCTGTAAGAAATTCATACATGATATTTATCCAATGCAAGTTATTTCGCATAGGTGAAAAAGTGTATTGTACTGTATGCTATTCTTGTTGGGATGAAACGTGGTCACCCTGTGGTGTGTTTATGCTCTGAAGAGAAGACGAAAGGGGCGTTCATTCAAGGCACATCAAATGCATATTAACTGTTTTAACTTATATGTAAACATCATGAAATACACAATAGTGCTTTATGGGTTAAGCTTATTATGGTAGGAAGCAACTATGCCTAGATCTGTGGCAGAAATGGCGCTGTATATACTATAACTATTAAATTAAAATGTTCCAGTCCATTTTAAGTGTGCTTGAATTGCTTGTATGTATTTGTTTCCTATTTTCCCAGAACAACAGAGCAAGGAACTGCCATACAAAACAACCAATGTGTCAAACAAGTAGAAAAATACACCGTGCTGTTAATAAACCAGTTTGTAAAAAGATGTGCTTTTGATTTCTCCAATAAACCCTGGTTCTAACTGAACTGTTTGAGCACTGAAGTCTGTGCAGGAGACAGCGACACACTGTGGCTCCTCCCTGTCTTAAAACTCCCTTCTTTTGCTGAAAGCTCTGAACAAGAAGTCCTGCTGAGTGTGTTAGAGGAAGACTTGAGCTACCTGGCTGCTGATTGGATAAGAGTATAAGCTGCATGTTTGAGAATGCCTTATCGGTTACCAGAAATACTGCCTGTACATGCATGTTTTTTGGAGTCATGGCTGAAATGGATGTCACGGTGTAGGACTTAGTGCAGCATTTTTGGGCTGGCGTCGAACTCGGATTTGAACTTCCTCATCCTGTGAAACAGAGAAAACAATCATTACTATAAATTAATCAGTGGTGTAGAGTAACTAAGTACATTTACTCAAGTACTGTTCTAAAGTAACATTTTTAGAGACATGTACTTTTGAGTATTTCATTTTTTTGCTACTTTGTACTTCTACCCCACTACAGTTCAGAGGTAAATGGTGTACTTCTACTCCACTACATGTATTTAAAACCTTTAGTTACTTCACAGATCTGGATGAATGATGTGAAATATAATCAAGTGTTAAATCAGACTTTAGTTCCACCTGGAGTAAATTCACAAGCTACCCTGCAGTATACAAAGTCATTCAAACTAGCTGCACCTTTACCAGCTTTGAGAACACTTTCATGATCAATCATTATAAAACATATCATATATATTATTCTGAAATGGACCAATCTGCACAATGACTACTTTTACTGTCGCTACTTTCACTATATTTTGATGATAATACTTTTCTACTTTTACTTGAGGAACATTTTGAATGCAGGACTTTTACTGTAACAGAGTATTCCTACACTCTGGTACTTCTACTTTTACTCAAGTACAAGATCTGAGTATTTCCCCCCCCTGCTATTAATGTAGAAATGATTGCTGTGGTAATATGACATAATTGAAGCCCTGAGGAGTAAATTCATTAACAATGAGTAAATGATGTCGTTTTGTACACACAGTTTCAGCAGTGTCTGCTGTCTCCTCTTCTTCGGTGTGTTCACTGCCCTGAGTGAAGGCTTCGTAGTCGGAGAGCGCGCTCTCCACCGCCTCCTCATCGTAGTCCGTCTGGCAATCATCAGACAGCTCCTCTACAGGCACACATTACAGCAGACAACATGAGCATCTTTTTTCACTATTTTCTTCAACAAATGTTTTACAAAAATGAATGTTTGAAATCATAAAACGTTATCATTATATAGATTTCCAAAAGGATGATTTATGTATTTTTTTAAAAACGTTATCCTTCTGAGAGCTTTTGAGGATGGACATAGTGTCCCGTGTTTGAAGTGGATATAGAGTAGTCAAAATCAAAAACAGTATTTTAAGGAAGATCCACAAGAGTTTATATAAATATAAAACATTTTTGATGCATTGGTTATTGATTACAATATTTTCTGATAACTAACCATCGATCACTGGATTCTTGACAGGTTCGATTCTCGACACTATCTCTGCCAGGTCTGTGAAGGACGCGTTGGGACAGGTGACCACCTGAAAGACACAAACTGCATTACTCTAAAGTCAATCCGTCTTTTTTCTTCCTCCTTTACAAACAGACATCAATTGGCATCAATTAATTGTTTTAAATAAGTCGCTGTGACTTTGTGCTGACAAAGCCTTCACCTATTTGAGAATTCAATGGCTTACCATGACACCACTGGCACTAAAATGAGTGCATTTAAAGATGCACTCAAGCGTTTGTAGTCGCTAGTGTCACTGAGTGTAGAGCATGGTTTGAGAGTCAATCCTGGTACTGTGTAATCCTGCATGCCACAAGCTAGGTGACGTGTAGAGGAGGGCACTGCATATGATACTGCACATACAACCATGAGGATACAAATTCAGATCAGTAAGAGTGACATTACATATAACTTCCAATAAACCATTTTAAGTAACTAATACAGAAATTACAATAATGAACCAAGTGAATTGGTGTACAGAGAAAAAAGGACCCAGAACAGAGCCTTGAGGGACCTCAGAGGTTCGTTGACAGGTTCTGAATGATGTGAGCATGGGAAGTGCAGAGCCTGAGACTGCTAGTTGTTGAAGGTTATGAAGGAGGTACTGGTGATTCACCGGATAATAATGAATAGTTGAAGCATCTAAAAATGTAGCAATGCAATGTCAATAATAAAAAATGACAGTGAGCATGTTAAAACTATTAAACATTAATTAAAAGAAGCCATAGGCTGGGAACAACATGTGTGTTGGGCCTCACTGCTGCATGAACTGAATCTCTGACCACATAGAGAAATTGTATTAACCACATTCACAAGAAGAGGACAGAAGGACGGACCAAATGAAGAACTATGAGATACATTGTGCCTTTGGCGCATACAACAAAACATGATTGTTTGCACTCACATGGCCAGTTTTGGTCTTGTGGAACTCCTCCTGATGTCTGTCCTTCAGCATGCTGTCCACCACACCACTGCGTTGCCACACGTCGAACAATGTCTTTCCGTGCTGGTACCCCACCTCCTGCACACAGAGAGGTTGGGGGTCAGAGGGAGATTCTGAGCCTCCAGGTGGAGGAGGCATGGGTAATATTACATTGAGGAACAGAGCGAAAACTCACAGCAATCTCGTCAAACTTGCCGAACTCCAGTGTGCCGTAGTGGTCGATGGGTGGCCGGATGTACTCGCAGTACTCGCTGTCTTTGACCTGCTCCAGCTGCTGCACACAGCACACGTATGCTAGCCGGGTTTGGATCTCTGCCATGTTCAGGACCTGGGAGGTAACAAGAGTCGAGTCTTACAGCGCTGTGAAGGCCGATACTCATCATCAGATTGCTTACATTCCACCATTCTCACATACTCTCCACTATTTCTCTCAAATAATATCAGTAAGTGATTTCATAGTCGTTTTCCCACTTAAAAATAGTACACATCTGACATGAATAGTACCTTGACTTTCTCAGACAGAGGGTTGAAGCGTTTCCATAGCAGCCACCAGCCGTTCAGAGAGTCGCCATAGTTGGTTAAGTTGGTTTCATCCCGACTTCCAACATCGATTGCAATCACAACCTTGGCCCCCATAGAGCGAGCCACGTCCGCTGGAACAACATGAGACCAACACGTTCATTCTCTCAGGTCCTGATTATCTTCTTTTTTTTTGGCTTCTTATTGTGAGCATGAGGTTTAACAAGATCACACAATTATTACCCAGAGTTACAGCTGGTTTGGAATCTTTTATATAAGATATTTATGCTTTGTTTTTTGCTTACTTTGTCCTGTATATTTAACGGAAAGGAGGAATACTTTGAGTTTACACATTAAAGTGTCAAGGTGTTGGGGAATACAACTACAAAAGAGAAACAGGTTGTATAAAGTCTTATTTTGTCACCAGAAGCAGCTGATGAAGTCTAACAACACTTCAGTGATGTGTCCTGAGTCAGCATAGGTTGGGGTTGAAGGTTAAAGACAGAACTTCTTGGGGGGGGGGAGTTTGAAAGCAATTTGTAGCTTCCTATCTCCGTATGAGTCTCCAGGCTACTTTAGCCACTACTAGTATAAAACATCCAAATCTTCAAGCCAACTTTCAGCGGTCGAGTGGCATTGTGGGTATTGTAGGCAGCACGTTTTTACCAAAAAAAGAGTGAGAGGAATGATTTTTTTCGGATTTGTTGATTGTTATATAATTCATTTATGTATCTATCTGCGTTTATTTTGCTATGTATGCCTTGTAATTACAAATAATTTATTTGAACAAAAAATAAAAAATAATTAAAATAAAACTGCTGCATCAGTCCTTTTGTTTAGCTGATTTTGACAATGTTATATCAGGTCAATGGATAATCAGTGGTGTACAACTTATAAGTATTCGGTAGCACTTTACAATAAGACTACCCTTATAAAAGGGTTTACGAATAGTTTGTAATTCCTTTATTAATTAGGTTGTGAACACTTTATAAATCATTAATAAGCTTTTATAAGACATGAGATAAACAGGGCAACTGTGACCGGTTGCTTGTCAAATAGTGAGCCCACATTTATCTGTACTGCTAAGCCTTATATTGGCTACCTAGCTTACTTCATCTTCTTCATCAGCCAGCATCCTTGGTATCTGTTGCTCACTGAGTTGATTCTCAACTTCTAAGTAGCCAATATAAGGCTTAGTCATCTTGCCAAATAGTGAGCCTGTGTTGATGTATGAAAACTATGTTAGAACTGGTTTATAAATGGTTCTTAATGATTAATAACATGTTTACAACCTAATTCATAACCTAATTATAAACCCTTTATGAATCCTTTATAAGGGTAGTCTTATTGTAAAGTGGTACCAAGAATTCATATCTTTGACATTTCTGTGATTTATTTGTTTTGTCCAAATAAAAGTTGCCTGTGCGAAGGACCTGATAAATAATAGTGGCATCACTCAAATGATGCTGAAAGTCTCGCACATGCTGTAACATTTATGGTGAGCACATTGGAAGCTGTTTAGTTATAGGAATAAGTCCGCCCAAAACAGATCTACACTGCCCAGTCTATAATGGTGTACTATATTTCTAACAAAGCTTGAATTCCTTTAAAAAGCAGATGTTCCAATACCTTGCTATACACTGAATACATCCTTCCCCACTTATGTGAAGCAATACAGCAGTGAAACCCCCCCCTCCCAATGTCCCTCACCAGGCAGGTTGTTGATGTATCCTCCGTCCATGAGTAAGTGTCCATCTTTGGGGTCACAGAGCGGCGGCAGGTAACCAGACAGGGACATACTAGCCCGGACGTATCGCCACAGAGAACCTGAAGACAGAGACAGGACATCAACATGTTGAATAATAGAAAAAAAGACAATAGTAGAAATAGATAGCTGACTGTAAGCCGTTTTAAAACATACTTTACATCACATATCCAAGAACTAAAGCACCATAGGGATGTTTTTTTTCATTAGTACTCTGTTTTGCTAGACCTGTTTTTCCACCCTTTAAGTGGAGTAAAACATGTTTTTAGGGGGGATTCCATTAATTAAATATATTCACATTTGGTACAGTGGTGGAAGAACTACTCAGAGTTCTTGCTTGGGTAAAAGTGGTAATTTGAAAGGGTTAGGGTTACAAGCGTAGCTCCTGCATTCTACATCTTACTTTAGTCAATTACAAAAATATTGGCATCAAAATATGCTAAAGTACCAAAAGTAAAAGTACTTATTAAGGGTAATCACATGTAATACATTACTGGATTATTATTATTATGAAATGTGGAGCTACTAGTTTTTTTTGCAATTTGCTGCTTGATATCTTAACCTATAATTAAATGTCAATGTTTGTTTATTAGTTTATTTATATTTTGTATTAGCTGATAATCTAAATCTGTAAAGTAACTAGCAACTAAGTCCATCAAATATATTTAGTGAAGTAAAGAGTGCAACATTGGCTTCAAAATGTACTGCAGTAGAAGTAGTGTAACATTAAAATACTCAGGTAAAGTAAATATACTTCATTTCACCCCTAACTTTGCAATTTTCTAAATGAAGAAGCTGGTTTTTTAAATGAATGTATCAGAAGATTTAGATGAAAAAGAGCCAGAAGGCGCCCAGACCGTCAGTGTGCACCCTCATGGAGGACGCTGTGATGTCAGTGGTGATGTTGAAGTAGGGCAGCCACAGGTCCTGGCAGAGGAAAGGTGGTAAAGCAGACACAATTATATGTCATAAATGATCTGCTCTCATGAATTATTAATGTTGCTTTGTCACAATTATACCATATGCATAATGTTAAATAAAAAACGAAATAATCCTCATAGCAGAGCCGGTAAAAGTAGCTCAAGGGATTTGGAACAATACCAATGATCTCTTACATTTGGCTTAGTCTATATATCCTATCTGCCCGACTGCTTACGTCTTTTTCTTTGTCATTTGAAATACTTTAAAAGAAAACCATCACCGTACCTCTATCTGTTTGCCCTTGAAGACGGAGCTGATGCTGGAGTTAAAGGAAGCTCCAGAAAACATGGAGGTAACAGGGTATGTCAGATCCCAAATCTTTTTAAAGAAGGAGTTCATATCCTGAGAAACAGAGGAAGTTATTAAGTGAAGAAAAAAGTGTAGTAAAATATTAGACTCAGCTTTCCTCTGAAAGAATGATGTCTTAGAAACAGTAATAACAAACGTTAAACTAGTATTAAGAATACTTCGTAAATATCAGAGCTGGGGTCATAATAAATAGACCAAGCTCTGGATGAAAATGCATTTTTTGTATAACAAAAATCTAAATCTAAGTAACATTCGGCTTTTCCATTTAATTAAAAGTGCATTTGTATCTTGTGTATAACGTCCACACACCATGGCCCACTCCCGAGCCCTGACCCTCATGCGGCTGTTGCTCTTCTCCTCAGCGTACAGCGCTCCCATTAAGGAGCCGATGGAGGTGCCCCCCACCATGTCCACAGGGATCCCCGCCTCATTCAGAGCCCGCAGGATCCCCACCTGAGAGCAGCCCCTGCAGAGAGACAGGCCTCATGACATTACAGGGTATCTGGGATATCACATACTGCTGAAGATTCTGACACACGCACACAAGTGCAAGGTAACCAGATTGTTTACCAAAGTATCATACACCCTAACCCTCGCCCCCCCCTTTACAATAAATATTTTAACTGCTACTGTGTAAAGGGAATACTGCTGTTAAAAAGCACCTTATTTGTTTGAAGTGTTTGCAAACCAAATGTTATTGCACTTTTGTTCATTTCACAGTACTAATCAAATACAAGTACGCAATACACTACTTTTGAATTCATTATTGAACATTTTAATCGTTGCCCAGCACTAGTATTACTATAATTATTATAGTGTTCAGAGAATCTGGACAGCCAAAAACGGTTTCTTAAGTGTTTACCATTGCAAGATACTAGAACCTGTAAAAAAACATGTGCATCTGAGAGAAATGGTAGTATGTTGTGGAAATGTTAACAAAAAGGCCTGTGGGACAACTAGCAGAGGGTTTGCTATCATTCAGAAAGGCCAAGGCTGATATTTGTTAGGGGGGAGCACATTTCCTCAGACGAAAGAAAAAGAGGGTATTAACCAAAAATGTAAGAGAAGAATAACCTTTGCCATAGGGAGGACGAACAGATAAGGAGACATGATAACACTGGAAGGTATAAAAGAGGGGAGCAGCTTCAAGTCTTATGACAAACAGTACAACTCCAGGAGAGACGTTTTTACAAACTTCAGAGGTGATAGTATGGATGCAGAGGACGTTTTTTATGTACAGTTAATTTGATTTTTTGGGAATTTCATTTCATATTTAGAAAAACAAATTTAACAAGGGTTAAAATAGTACTATATTAAAAGTATTGTGAATACAAATAATTGTTTTCTTAACAAATAATTTATCGGAAATATGAAATTGTATTTTAAAAAAACATAACTACTGTGTGGAACTTGTGTCAGATTTGATTGCAGGGTAAACAATGTCTCATTGAGTCTTGCTGATGTACTGAATGTGTTTGTTTATAAAGTGTATATAAAGTACCTGGCGCCCCCTCCACCCAGCACCAGGGCGATGCTGTTTCCTGTCAGAATCCTGGCCAGGCGAGAGAAGTCGGAATGACGATCCGGACCTTTTTCAAACACACGCTGGTACAACTCTCTCTGCACACGCACACAACACACAACACACAACACACAACACACAACACACACACACACACACACACACACACACACACACACACACACACACACACACACACACACACACACACACACACACACACACACACACACACACACACACACACACACACACACACACACACACACACACACACACACACACACACACACACACACACACACACACACACACACACACACACACACAATACAAAAGATTAAGGACAAGTATTTACACCAAATTGAAATTGACATATACCAGGAATGTCCAAAGATTGGCCAGTGGGCCGTCAGATTTAATACGGCCCGCAGCTCCGGTCTTATAATATATTATTTATGGCCCACTAGCACTGTCAAACAGAATACATTTTTTTAGGCCCTGTCCACACGAAAACGAAAAAGAACCTAACCCCGGGATTCCACCGGGTCCGTCTGCGCCGCGTTACGGCTGCGCCGTGGTTTTGTTCCGACCTCCTACAGCGCCAAACCCTACCGGGCGCGTTTCAGAAGCGGAGCGTCTTGCGTGCCGGCTCGCAGTTTTTGTTGATTTGGGCATATTTCCTGGACAGGCTTCTTTGTACAGACAAAGTTAGTAATAATTGTAATAGTCCAGTTATAAACGACATGAATCAAAGATGTGTTGCTGTATTTTAGTGGTAAAAAAATGCATTCATCATCATAATTATTCTATATATATAATTTACACAGTGCCTGTAAACCAGAGGAGAACGCTGGCATTTCTCCTCCTACTTGAAAGACTACGGAGGGATAGGGTCTGCAAAATGTGTTTATTTTGGGGATTGACTGGATGCTCTGACCGGTCCACTTCCTGCCCGCCGCTATGCAACGCCTCGTGTCGAAAATAGACCAGCCGCCTATTTTTAGCGGAGCCCAGCGCCGAGACGCTTCTGGGACGCTTCTGGGACGCTTCTAGCCGTAACGCGGCGCGTCTGGTTGAATAGCACCCATTGACTAGACTAGTTACGCAGCCGTAACGCGGCACATGCGGCTTTCACACCAGAGCTTTTCCCTTTCTAGCTCCGAGCTAGAGCTTTTCTGGTTCAGCTCCGGTTTCCCTTTTCTGCTCCCGCTCTGTTCACACCGCCCAGAGCTGCCGCTGCTGCGTCATGACGTCACCGTTTACATCGCTGATTTTCTCCCCAAAGGCACTCACAACAACAACAACGGGGGACTGCGTCGGGTCGATGATCGTGTTGCTTTTAATCATACAAAGCCAGATTAAATTAAATAACGACTTCTCCAACCTTATACTTTTCTCCAGAGTGTCATGGTTCATTGTTTATTAATGTGTTTCAGCGGCATTTACCGACCGCTGCAGTGCTGGCTGCTCTTCCACGGGAGTTTATTCTCCCGTTAGCTCCGGGTTAGCTCACGTATCATGGTCATTAGCGTCTGGAGCACGAACGCAACCCTGTGATCCGCCATTGTTGTTGTTGTTGGCGAAACGCATCAGCAATGGTGACGTGGGGGTGAGCAGGAGAGGTGGGGAGAGGCGGGGCTATGGCGTCATCGTTTTCAGGAAATGATCATATAGGGCGTACACACGGAGCCGCAAGCGATTCGTCCTCGGACCTACCCACTTTGGGAGCCGTTAACAAAGTGTATCGGATTCGGGCTCCGAATCCGCGTTTCCGTTTCGGCCTCGTCTATACGATAGAGAACTTGGATTCAACTGATATAGTCTCCGTGTGGACGGGGCCTTAACCTGTTAAGCCCTGAGCCTGTTTTTCAGGTCTCAGGCTCGAAAATGACATTCCCAGAACAAATGACCATATCTTCCCTTCTAAAAGGGTTAAATTAATAATATTTTTTCTCAAAGTAATGATAAACCTGTGAGTTGGATGTAGAAAAGTCAGAATCAATATAGATGTTTTTTATTTTAAAGAAAATTCAGATTTTACATAGTAAAAAACTGTAAATTATAGTGTCCGTCCAAAAATTCTTTTTTACTTATAGTGAAAACCACCCTTGGATGATGGGTTAGTAGACTAAAAGCTTTAGGAATCCAAAGTACAACATATAATAAGTACCCTGTATCAAGATTGATGCAAAACAAGTGACATTTGACCTTTTTAGAGAGATTTAGCAAAAAGAAACCACTTCTGGGGTCATTTGGGTGGATTTTCCAAATCTCTGGCCCCCCTTGCTCGATTTTGATGGTTGACACCTCTTTCTGACCGTTAGAGCCAATAGAATCGAAGGGGGAGTCCCCCACATACACTCATTGTATGTGGGGGACACTCATTGTGAAAAGAAAAGGTGGGGGGCTTCGCGCATGCAGTTTTGCATCAGAGCGAACCTATCTCTAGCTTTGACATCTGGAAACGGAAAAGCAGTTTTATTGCTTATGGATTATCAGAAATCATTTCAAAGGGACACAGACACATTGGATTAACCTATGGATTAACATCAGCAGCGTTTTTATCGTTTTAATGCCATTGAAGACCACTTTGGAGAGACTACAGAGCCAAGGTAAAAATGTTAGCATTTTTAGCTACCTAGCGTCACCTGTTTTGATGTCCGTTTTTGCTTATAACGTCGCAAATACGTATAATTCAGTGGTAATGTCGGTGTCAATCGATTCTGTGTCACCTCACGATGTGAAACGATGTGTTGGATGTGGTGAAAAGATAAATAATAAGGTTTTGTGAGTGATTTTCGGTGCAGTAAGGTGTTAGCATTCTTCGCTCGTTGCTAATTCAGAGGCTCAGTGTTAGCATTGTGGGTTTTCTTTAAAAAAAAAAAAAAAAAAAGATCAGTTAGATGAGTTTCTTCCCGTTACATGGATATAAAACATTCATAGTTTATTAAATGAACATGCCCTCAGACACTGTTTCCTGCAAGATGTTGCGGCAGTGCCCCGGTACCGGGGTCTCTCGGGCTTAACAGGTTAATGTAATTCCTCCTTTCACCGCATGGCGGCAGCACCCGCTCTAAGGGGCCGTTCTCATGCCGCAATTTGCCTTTTCTGTAAGGTTTTGGGTGGATCCGTACGGAGCCCCTAAAGGTTCATGAAAAAATTACGTCTCGTGCGCACTGTTATGTTTATGTGGGGAAATGGCAGCATACATTATTTGAGATATATTTCAAACTCGGACTTCATTTTAGGGACATTTCGGCCAGAGGTGTAGAGCTATTTGTTTAAGTACCGGATTTGCAAAACAGGAGAGTCTGTGAACCAGTCTGCCTTGATCTATGAATTAATCTGCTATCTGCGCGGGTCAGAGAGCTGTGTCTTTTACGCGCCGCCTTCACTGTGTTTACCTTCATTAGAACAGCTGAATAGAGATCGAGGCTGCTACGTTTTAACCACACACACACACCTCTACACACAGCGAACTGCCCGATTATTCCCCCTATTACTGCTACATGATGTGTGTGTGTTTGTGCTCAGCTCCGCTCTGTGTGTGTGTGTGTGTGTGTGTGTGTGTGTGTGTGTGTGTGTGTGTGTGTGTGTGTGTGTGTGTGTGTGTGCGTGTGCGTGTGCGTGTGCGTGTGCGTGTGTGTTCGGTGTATGTGTGTGTCCGACACCGCCATTTGTTTTCAAATGACCAGTAATTTACACAAATCTGGCTAACTCCATATGTGTATTCCCAAGTGAAAGAAGTTTGTTTAATCTTAATCTCGATGTAGTGCTAAAATCCTGTCGGAGTGCACCGGAACGAACGCCACTATCATAATATCTTCTGAAAACAAATGCCCACACACACACACACAAACGCCCTGGCGACCGGACATCTTCTTTATAAAACTAATAATATGGCGTAATAATCGGGCAGTTCGATGTGTCTAACCATTAGAAAGTATCTCGTGCGCACGAGAAAGTATCTCGTGCGAACGACAAAGTATATCGTGCGCACGAGAAAGTATATCTTTAGATTAGCTTTTAGTTGCCTTTGTTTGTGGGCCTATGAACTGGCTTGAACTTATGTTATGTTAGAGCGCTTTTCCAAATGCTTTGAGTGCTTTACATTACATATTACATATATCAGACATGTAACAGTGAATATTGACTCTTTTCACCACACACACTGCGCACACTCTGATCTTACATGTCTTGTTTTTCCCCATGAAATAAAACTGACGAAAGTGGAAATTGATGTGTGATTTAATTTGTATTGCATTTCGGTGATGGAGGAGATATTTCCAGAATTAATTAATTTGTGTATGGATTCACTGAACAATTTCTGTTGAATATTTTAGTTTATTATTTGTCAGACCTGATTCTGACTGGCACCCCACTTTATTTTAGAGTTGTTCACGCCTGCCTTAGTGTCTTATATTTAGTTATATTGCCATTTGAAAAATAAAGATAATTGTGACAATGAAAATGGTGATATAACAGTGTATTTTATGTTACAGTAATGTTTAAAAAATGGCAGAAGGGACTATTGGCCCCCAGGCATATTCACATTATCAAATCTGGCCTACTTTGAAAAAAGTTTGGACACCCCTGACACATAAAAGACCTAAAAAACTAAAAAACGTAGGAAAATTAATATACGACAATATATGGCAAACTATAGTGTATTATAGTATATTATAAAATGATATGAGAATGTAGATATATATGAATGATATGCTGGGCCAGACCAGCCATTAAAAGACTTAGGTTGGGGATCTTTACCAGCTTAGGTAAACTCCTCCGGGAGAACACTCTGCGGGGGCAGGACAGGTGATGGTGTCTGGAGATCCAGCTGCGCATGTTCAGCCACTCGGCTGTCCCTTTGGGTGGGGGGCCATCCTCCCTGTGCAGCAACACCAACTGCTTCTGAGCTCGGACTGCACTGCCCTCCAGCATTCTCTCCAACTACAGGTGGAGAAGAGGAAGAAGAAGCTGTCAGCCTGCACTCAGATCAGGGCGGTGCTTCATACAGTGAAGGTTCAAGGATTAAGGTTCAAAAGCTTAATTGTCATATGCACAGATACAGTGTAGTTATGGCAATGACAATCTGAAGTCCCAGGCTCAAAAACATGGTGTCTTCATAGGCTAAAATGTTAAAAAAAATTACAGACACAGCCGTAATGTAGCTTGGTCCAATTACCTACAGTATTAGATATTACCTAAAGTCACTTTTGACAAAACTGTCATCTTTAAGGTGCTTAACCTGTTAAGCCCCATTCCCCCACGGGCGGGGGAAAAATCGCAACATCTGCAAGAAACAGTGTCTGAGGGCTTCTTAACATTTAAAAACCTATTAATGTGTCATACCCACTTAAAGGTAGGGTAGGTAAGTTTGAGAAACCGGCTCGAGATCGCTAGAATTTGAAAATACACAACCGGAGAAAATCTGCCACTTCCTTATAGAGCCCCTCCTCCAACACACATGAACGCGCACATGACCAATGAGGGCACAAGATAAGTTTGTGCACAGATGGAAGGCTGACAGGCAGGTAGGCCATCCAGTTATTTTAGCCGGGCCGGCTAAAATGATTGGTCGTGCTTTTTACAGTACTACGGCTTCCACAGATGATTTTTTTATGGATTTTTTGTCAAAGCACTTAAGATATTCATTGCTATCGGGATGTTAAGAGCATTCCATGGAATATAACAAAAAGTGTATCTCGAGCCGGTTTCTCAAACTTACCTACCCTACCTTTAACGGGAAGAAACTCAGCTATCAGACAATATTAACAATTTTTAGCAAAACGAAACATAAGGGTAATAACAAAGGCTCTGAATTAGCCCTGAGCGAAAAAAAATGCTAACACCCTTAGCACAGGACTCACGTTAAAATACCCTTATTACTTATCGTATCTGCACAAACAAGATATCGATTAGCAAGCTGAGATTGCACAGATTCGACAGGTATTAGTATCATCACTGAGCGATCCGAACTCGCGACATGAGAATCTAACAAAGACATCACACCACGTAGCATTAGGTAGCCAACACGGCATAGCTCTCATTTCTCAATGGTAACGTGTGTGTGTATGTGGAAATTCCCCTTCGATTCTATTGGCTCTAATGGTTCAAAAGAGATGTCAATCATCAAAATCGACCAATGGGTTCCAGAGAAACGGCAAATACACCCCTTTCTACCCAAATGACCCCAGAAGTGTTTTTTTCTTCTAAACCTCTCTATAAAGGTCAAATGTCACTTGTTTTGCATTAATCTTGATACAGGGTACTTATTATATGTTATAGTTTGGATTCCTAAAGCTTTTAGTCTACTATCCAATCATTCAAGGCTGGTTTTCACTATAAGTAATGGTTTATTTTTGGACGGACACTATAATTTACATTTTTTTACTATGTTCAATCTGAATTTACTTTAAAATAAAAAAAATCTATATTGATTCTGACTTTTCTACATCCAACTCACAGGTTTATCATTGCTTTGAGAAAAAAGGATTTGAATCAGGTTTGATTGGTCAGGTTTGGTCACTGTCAGGCATTGTAAAGTATTGGGGTGTCCAATATAAAACTTTATCACCTATAATCTCCTCCGAGAGCCCCATTGTGTTTTTTTAAACCAATCATCTCTCAGAGGGGCGTGGCCAGCAGCAGCTTATTAGTGTGAATGCTGTTTTGACGCTCATGGAAGCACGGCATTCGTTTGTGTCGGAGGCTGTTAAAGGCAATGTGAGCATCCATTCCCATTGGATAACGGAGAATTGTACACCCGGAAGTAAGTATTCCCCTTACTGTGGATTGATTTGACAGTGATATCTCCACTACTCATCAACTCAAAAACACCAGATTATCCTTGTTAATTAAACGACATTGATAGGTTTTAGTGTGTGTACAATGCTTTTGTCACGTTTTCCCCTTCAATTCTGAGAAACAAGTCGTTTTCTATGAGTTTTGGATGGCCGAAGACATTACATTACCCACAATCCTCTGTAGCAACCATAGACTGTATAAAACAATTAAATAATACATTATTTCGAGTGTGCTTGCTTTTCTCTTTGAAAGTCATCACATAACGGCATTGTAATACACGTTTCGGCTGCATTAAATATGACATATCTGCCGTAGTTAACTCTATTTATAGAGCCCTGATGACAAGACTTCTTGACAAACAGGAACTGCCGCCAAAACTGAACTTGATGTGGATCTTAAATATATAAGCAATTAAACAACATCTTACATTTCTTTTCACACAATACGTCTCCTTGCAGTATCAACACTAATTCGGCTGACTTTTATATTTGATCCAATTGGTAGATAGGCTGTATTTACGCCATAACGGTGCACAGCTGATAGAAAGGGACACCTACTGGTTAAAGCACGTTATTGCATTTTATAATTGTATTATTAGATATTAATAGGAGGATGTGCAAAACAGACAAACTAATAAGGCTTTATTTAAACATTAAAAAATACTTTAGGTTAAGGTCTTCTTTTGAATAAGAAAAAAGCTTTGGGGGTATAGAAGATGAATATGGAGGGATGAAACCCTCTTTGATGGTCACACATGCAGAGCACACAGCACACACAGTGACATTTGTATCTACAGATAAATATTAAGCCTGACAAAGTACTTAACGTCTAATATATTGCTTTCCTGCAATGTTAACTATGTTTAAGCACTTATTTTAACTGATATTATACATATGTATTATACTCTTATAAGATGTATGTAGATAGTATAAGAAATGTGCAGAATATGACAATGTAATGGTGGAGGTACACACATATTGATAGATGTCTTGTAATGCACAGTTGAGGAACCTGCGACCCAAGTTTTTCATTCATTGCATAACTACACCGTAGTTGTGTATAATATGATATGTCAATAAACCTTAGAACATCTTGAAATCTTGAATGGGATGTGCAAAATAGTCATACAGTCTTTAATTAACTATTAGTAGAGAATAACGACGAGTAAAGAATATACTTTATAGGGATCCTATTAATATCTAATAATAAAATTATAAAATGCAATAACGTGCTTTAACCAGAAGGTGTCCCTTTCTATCAGCTGTGCACCGTTATGGCGTAAATACAGCCTATCTACCAATTGGATCAAATATAAAAGTCAGCCGAATTAGTGTTGATACTGCAAGGAGACGTATTGTGTGAAAAGAAATGTAAGATGTTGTTTAATTGCTTATATATTTAAGATCCACGTCAAGTTTTCAGTTTTGGCGGCAGTTCCTGTTTGTCTAGAAGTCTTGTCATCAGGGCTCTATAAATAGAGTTAACTACGGCAGATATGTAATATTTAATGCAGCCGAAACGTGTATTACAATGCCGTTATGTGATGACTTTCAAAGAGAAAAGCAAGCACACTCGGAATAATGTATTATTTAATTGTTTTATACAGTCTATGGTTGCTACAGAGGATTGTGGGTAATGTAATGTCTTCGGCCATCCAAAACTCATAGAAAACGACTTGTTTCTCAGAATTGAAGGGGAAAACGTGACAAAAGCATTGTACACACACTAAAACCTATCAATGTCGTTTAATTAACAAGGATAATCTGGTGTTTTTGAGTTGATGAGTAGTGGAGATATCACTGTCAAATCAATCGACAGTAAGGGGAATACTTACTTCCGGGTGTACAATTCTCCGTTATCCAATGGGAATGGACGCTCACATTGCCTTTAACAGCCTCCGACACAAACGAATGCCGTGCTTCCATGAGCGTCAAATCCCGCCGCAGATGGGAATACATTGCAATCAGTTGAAAGCTATTTGCGTCTGTTTATGAAGCTGAAGGAGCCTAGGAGCGTCACAACTGCACGCCTCGGGACCCTGACCAAGCGTCGCTCCTGGACGTTTATAGAGTGAGAGTGTGTTGCAATGGGAGGAATCTACAAATCCTCTTCTAACTACACCGTGCACCAAATGCTACTCTTTCCACATACTTTCAGCTATAGACTTCATTCCAACTTTAAAATGATCACAAGACCTTCAGCTATAAAAATCTTATTCCGATTTTTTTCTATCTTTTACACCTTTTGAGATATTTAACTTAGTTTGGAGCTTGGTAAAGAGGCCTTCTTCAGATTTTAACATTAGTGTGTATTGGGCAGCTCGTTAAGTCTAGAGTGCTTTGATCTCAAAACAGAGTGGAGGACAGCTTGAAATTCGCCCACATTTTTTTTTTTAAACCTGCCATAATTCCCAAACCCTACACTCCTTGGACATAATTTTTCATGAAACATTTAGGAAAACCTCTCCTAGGTTGGAAAATAAGCAAACAAATTAAAATGCCTCTTGAGGGCATGAAGTGACAAAAACTTTCAACATGTCTCCATTAAGGCCTATTGTAAATACAGCCTGCTCTTTCTTCACAGCAGCAGCCGCACACCTTTAGTTAATCTGCCAAAAAGGCCACATTATTGAGCCGAAAGTACACAAAAAGCACACTTCAGACGCTCGTCAAGATCCTGAGACGCTTCACGCGTTGAAATTTCACCGATATCTGCTACGGTTCTTCAACAAAACGTTCAAATGTAAGAGGTTATCTCTCATTCAGACCAATGGAAAGGCTCTCCTCTCACTGATTACTGCACATCACCATGGAAACCATTGATCTCTGGGCTCACACAGGTGTTATGATTATTTGTTATGATTAGGTGCTCAGCACAGAAACAAACACTGACAAACAGACTGGACTTTAACAGACTGTCTCAGCCTATTCTTTTCTGTCTGATGGAGACTTCATACTGACTTCAACATGTTCCACATATTTTATACATTATTGGTGACGTATGGTTTTAGTCGAAAAGTTTGCAGTCAAAATATTCTGCTGCTTTCCCAAGCCTTTTTACTTTCTTTTCTCTTCTTAATACACATTCATTCACTACTACTTACATCTGATATCTAACTCCTTCAGCCTACTTTCAGCTACAGAAACCATTCAACTATTACATTATACAGCTATGTCGTTGTTTATACCTTTTTTAAACCTTTTCTTTTAAATATTAAGCTTCTTCACTATTTGTCCTACTCTTCCAGTTTAACATTTCACTTTCTAGTTTTCAACAAAGTCATTGCAATGCTTTTGAGCTGTAACAATTTAGATTCAAATCATTTCACTTTTCTGCATTTCTCCGCTAAGTTCAGCAACAAACTGACTTGGTCTCTGTAGCTAAAAGCAGCTACCATTCAGCTAATAACATATTCTGCTTTTTCTGCATTTTCTGCTAAATTCAGCCACAAATGTTCACAGTTTACAGCATCCACACGCATTTTCTGCAGGAAATGCATTTTCTAGTTAGCATTTAAAGCTACAGAGACAGAATCAGCACTTTTGGAACAGGGCTGAAACAGAGGGGATTATGGGATGCTACACTGATCTGTTTGGTGCTTCAGACAAACAATTCAGAGAACTGTTCTGTATATATCTGAGACCTGTATTATATTGTTGAAAAAGAGTATAATAGGGGACCTTTAATAAATTACAACTTTTTTTCCTCATAATGTCTGTAAGCATTCAGTTGTACTTAACTTCGCCCTATCATATCACTTCTGGTTCCAACAACTCAAAGGCTAGAATGCATGCTTTTTGGTTAATATTAAGCCGTCTTTGGCTCTTTTCTTGCTGTAACAAATGCAAATTTCCGTTCTGTGGGATGAATTAAGGTATTTGGATTCTATTCTGATTACTTCCACTTCTTATATATATATATGTTTAAGTCCCATTCATCACTATTGATATTATTTAACTTTCTAAGTGAGAACATTCTGTGTGCTTTCTTGAATAAGAGCTCCAGCAGCTGTACAGTGAGAGCAGTTAAACTGACCTCCCCCACAGTGGGCTCCTGCTCCCCCAGTCCAACGATGATGATGCAGTCAGCCTGGCGGATGCAGCGCTGGGTCCAGGGCGTGAGGGTGGAGTCAGACTGATAGAGGACAATGCGATGGATGTCCTCCTGCTGCCCCAGCCAGCTGGACAGACGATACTCATGGACACTTCAAAAAATGAGGAACAAATATTAGACAGTAAATTAAATAGCATATTTTAAACAAATATGTCTGTTCTCATTAAGTATTACTGTGAATGAAATACTAATCAGTAATGACTTGTATGACTAACTTAAAAGTAAAAGAATGAAACAGTTCTACCTGTCCAGAGCCGCAGCACCGAGGCGCTGTTTGATGCTGTCACTGGTCAGGAGTAGAGTTGGGCCTTCACAAAACAGAAACACAACAAAATTGTTTTTAATACAGGACCTATTTCATCATGAAGGCCAGCTCTGTCCTGGGGAGTCTTCTGGACACGGTGGAGGTGGTGGGAGACAGGAGAATGGCAGCCAAGCTGTCCTCCCTGCTGGACAATGTGTCCCACCCCCTCCAGGACACCCTGTCCTCACTGTGCAGCTCCTCCTGTGACAGGCTGCTGCACCCCCGCTGTCTCACGGAGAGATACCGCAGGTCCTTCCTTCCTGCAGCGGTCAGACTATACAACCAGCACAGCCCCTAGTAGACCCAGTGGCGGTTCTACGGGGTGGCACGGGGTGGTAACTGCCACCTCAGAAAAATGCCTTGCCACCCTAGTTGCCACCCCAGTTGGCAGCTTTGTTTTGAAAGAAAAGTTGTGGCTCATCGGACATTTATGAGAGAAAATCTCTAATGTCCGAGTGCAAGTGAATGCAGCACAAGACGCGAGCCTTGTAACCCCTCCCCCGGCCCTGGCGCGAGCGTGGAAATATGATTGGCGGCGATTTCATTTGAACGGGGGGACAGCGCAAAACGAGAAGCATTTCGGATCCAAGTAGACGGAAGGAATGAGGTATTTGCGGTCTACAATGACAGAGAAGAGACTGTCAAGTTTGGCTGTACTCAGCATTGAATCAAAACGCACTAAAGCTTTGGATCTTAATAAGTTTGTGAGGCGTTTTGCTGAACAAGATGGTAATCGCCGCATTCAGCTGTTATAGCCATGCCAACTTGATGCTCTGCTCACGGATGACTCGATGAGCATAATAAACTGTTAAGATGATGACCTTATGTGTGTATATATTTTTTTCTTTGAGGAGGTCTGCCCCCAAAAAACAGTTTCAAGTCCTGAGAAAGTCGAATAAGACGGTGTGTAAAACTACACTGCCCAGCCAAAAAAAAGTAACCACTTTGATTTAACTAGGCCAGTACGTAAGGACTTTCCACTGGATAATAACTGCAAATGTGAAGGAGGGTGAGCAAGCATCTTGAAAAACATTCATCATTAACTCCTCCAAAAAATATAGTTTATTTAATAATAACACTGAATATGTGAATCATAAAAGTGATTGACAGCTGATAGGAATAATATGATTGTTAATAGTATCATATTAATTTAGACAAACATCGACGAGACAGTTAATTAATGTACTTATTGCAGCAGTCTGCATAGATTTGGTACCCCCTTTGGCGTTTTTATATGTACAAAAGTGGTGGGTCACAAAAAACGTAGATGTCTATATATAAGCTTCTGCAGTGACGTGCAGTGAGGTTCATGGCTGGTGAGGCACTGGCACTGACTCTTCAGGTTTACAAATTTATATTTTGACCTAAATCAAAATATAATATTATTTCACTTTTTTAGTCTGATGCTTCGATTAATTTTAAACAGACAGTTCAACAAAAAGATACCCAAAAAATGTAATGTTATCATTTAAATATTGAATTGTTCTCTCTTAGTAAGATCCCATTTTCAATAAAATTGCGGTCTTACCTTGACTTGAAGATGAAGTCCATTTTCCTATCCTTCTGGACAAAAATCTATTACTTTTTTGTAAAAGTCCTCCTTATCTTCCTGTAGTTTCAAAAGTCTATCATAAATCTAATCGATAGATTTATGATTCAAAAATTATAAATTAGGGTAGACATGTGGATATTATCCGGCTGAACAAAACGTGCATTTATCTAACAGGTACGTTTCCCACAGACATTATTTCGAACTATTTTCTAAAATCCTATGGAGAAATCTCATTGCTTTTTTGTCGAGGGAAGCCATGCGCAGCTTACTTCCTGGTTTTAGGACGCGTCACTGCAGCTCTCTCGTCTCCTCTTCACACACACCACACTTTTCGCGGCACACGTACTTACAGCCAATCAGCTCTGAATTATGTGAGATGACGTATGGTGGGGATGGCAGCTCAGTGCCCCTATGGTCATTATTTTTTTGCCACACACATTAAATTGAAAAATACTTTGAGCATGTAGTTTTTACAGTCACCGTTCACTTAGACAGTGAGAGGGAGGGGCATGATCGGGTTTTGTCCCACATGGCTCAAAACGGCTCAATAGGCACACACTGTAGACACTAATTAGAAGAACACAGACTAAAACAGCAATGTACAGACGAATCAGTTTTTTTTGCAATTTTTTGTAATCATTATTTGTAATACTTTCTGCTGACACTAGGTGGGGCTGTGCCCCACCTGCCCCTAATGACCAGTCGCCACTGGAGAGTTTGACTCTTATACCCCATTCACACCAACGGTGTTTCGGGGCCGGTTCGGTGCTGGTGCTTGAAAAGCACCAGGTTTTCCTGTTCACACCGCAGCGGAGCAGCCTCTAAGCTCCGGAATCCGGTTCGTTTCGAGCACCAAAAAGTTGTCCGTCTAGAAGCAAGAACCGCATACGTCACGCTTACGTCGGAGGGGGGCGAGATTAACCTGAGCTAACAGTTAAGGCGAGTACGGCAAATAAAAGTTGTAACAAGCAGTAGTGCTGAGCAAAGTGACTAGAACGCAACCACACACTTGTTAAAAAAAAACACACTTTATAAAGTCAGGCAACACTAACCAGGCTTCGTGTGATTCTGTTTATTTGTACCTTACTTTGACCATCCGTTCGCTGTTATTGATCATTGTGGAGAGCAGGCAGACGTTTTGTTTGTTATTATAGCAGCTATCGGATGGAATCAATACATGGGCTGTACAGGTTGTCATGTCCGACTATCACAAGTAGAATCATAATGAAAAATACGTCGGTAAAAAGTGCCTGGAGAAAACGGCGTAGCAAGTAGTCAGTTTAGCTTCGGTTGCTATGCTAACATCACCCATGTTATACCAGAGAAACTTTCATAACAGCGTTGTGATGCCAAACAGCGTCAATTCAGACTGACACACATTCACTTAAAGGGAACTGGGGATATGTATCAGCTGCTTGTGTGACATTCAGACAGTGAATACTTTAGAGCCGTGTGAGCTAACCCGGAGCTAACGGGAGAATACACTCGTGGAAGAGCAGCAGCACTGCAGCGGTCGGTAAATGCCGCTGAAACACATGAATAAACAATGAACCACGGCACTCTGGAGAAAAGTATAAGGTTGGAGAAGTTGTTATTTCATTTAATCTGGCTTCGTATGATTAAAAGCAACGCAGTCCCCGGCCCGTTGTTGTTGTGAGGTGAGCTCCGAGTCCGTTGGGGAGAAAATCAGCGACGTAAACTGTGACGTCATGACGCAGCAGCGGCAGCACCAGTCGGGCTCTGAGCGGTGTGAAAAGAGCCGGAGCTAAACCGAAGTACCGGTTCTGAACCTGAAAAGCTCTAGCACGGAGCTTGAACCGGAGTTGCGTTGGTGTGAAAGGGGTATTAGACCAGCAGGGGTACCGTACCCCTGCTGGTCTGATACCCCTTTCACACCAACGGTGTTTCAGGGCCGGTTCGGTGCTGGTGCTTGAAAAGCACCGGGTTTTCCTGTTCACACCGCAGCGGAGCAGCGTCATAGCTCCGGAATCCGGTTCGTTTCGAGCACCAAAAAGTTGTCCGTCTAGAAGCAAGAACCGCATACGTCACGCGTACGTCGGAGGGGGGCGAGATTAACCTGAGCTAACAGTTAAGGCGAGTACGGCAAATAAAAGTTGTAACAAGCAGTAGTGCTGAGCAAAGTGACGAGAACGCAACCACACACTTGTTAAAAAAAACACGCTTTATAAAGTCAGGCAACACTAACCAGGCTTCGTGTGATTCTGTTTATTTGTACCTTACTTTGACCATCCGTTCGCTGTTATTGATCATTGTGGAGAGCAGGCAGACGTGTTGTTTGTTATTATAGCAGCTATCGGATGGAATCAATACATGGGCTGCACAAGTTGTCATGTCCGACTATCACAAGTAGAATCATAATGAAAAATACGCCGGTAAAAAGTGCCTGTAGAAAACTGCTTAGCAAGTAGTCAGTTTAGCTTCGGTTGCTATGCTAACATCACCCATGTTATACCAGAGAAACTTTCATAACAGCGTTGTGATGCCAAACAGCGTCAATTCAGACTGACACACATTCACTTAAGGGGAACTGGGGATATGTAACAGCTGCTTGTGTGACAGTCAGACAGTGAATACTTTAGAGCCGTGTGAGCTAACCCGGAGCTAACGGGAGAATACTCCCGTTGAAGAGCAGCTAGCAGCGGTCGGTAAATGCCGCTGAAACACATTAATAAACAATGAACCACGGCACTCTGGAGAAAAGTATAAGGTTGGAGAAGTCGTTATTTAATTTAATCTGGCTTCGTATGATTAAAAGCAACACGATCGTCGACCCGACGCAGTCCCCGGCCCGTTGTTGTGAGGTGAGCTCCGGCGTTGGGGAGAAACTCAGCGACGTAAACTGTGACGTCATGACGCAGCAGCGGCAGCACCAGTCGGGCTCTGAGCGGTGTGAAAAGAGCCGGCGCTAAACCGAAGAACCGGTTCTGAACCAGAAAAGCTCTAGCACGGAGCTTGAACCGGAGTTGCGTTGGTGTGAAAGGGGCATAAGAGTCAAACTCATTCAGTTATTGTGCAGTTAAAATTCATTCAATTATGTCTGCCACCTTATATATTTATATGTAAGGCTTTACTGATGTGCCACAATAATGTCACCTATGTTATTCAGTTAAAATAACAATATTGTGGCTTTCCAAGTTAACATTAATTGATATGATAGCGATTAAATCAGCATATACTTCTGCCAGGGGATGCCACCCCTGAAATTCTCCTGCCACCCTCTTGCCACCCCATGAATATTTTTCTAGATCCGCCCCTGAGTAGACCATCCAAATATTGTTTGAGTTCAAGGATTGAGAAACAATGTTAAAAGTAACATTGTTATCAGTGTGCTCTATAACAGTGAAATACAAAACCATAATCCTGAGCCTTAAAAAATAAAAAGTACAAGCACAAACAAAGCAAGCCACCTATTAATACACTAATGGTAAAAAGGAATATGATTCTAAATGGGTTCGAATGATAGAATATTTTGTTAATTTATTTCAACACAGTCGGCAAAACATCACTTAACTTATCAAACACAAATGTCCAACAGTCAACAAGTGAATGTTTAAATGATATCAATAAAGATTAAGCCCCAGAAAGCACATGGCTACTTAGCATGCAAAATGACCATTCTGCATGGCTGAATCTTTATTTATTGATTTGATCACATTACTCTGATGATAGTGTTCAAGATGACTTGAACTGAACTCCATCCTTAGAGTAATGTGTTGTGGAGCCTTCTCTTCAATCTTTTTTCCACATAACGAGCATTTTGCACTACTCTTTCCCAATGTCGAAGCGAAATCTGTGAAAGCACACAGCACGATGCGGGGTGTGTCTCTAGACATCTTTAGACTGGAATAGTTCAGGCGCGCCCAGTACGTGAACTTGCCTCGCAGGTGCACACGCCAGGACAGATTACATCTGACTCCTGACAAAACTTGTCAACCGAGTCCAAGTCGGAGCGTCAATGTACAAGCCGAGTCAGAGTCATCATGCGCGAGAATTCACGAGTCCGAGTTCGAGTCCGCGTCAATCAGTGCGCGAGTCCGAGTCGAGTCACGAGTCCCGAAAATCGGCACTCCAAGTCCGACTCGAGTCCGAGTCCAGGAATCGAGTACTCCATCTCTGCTACACAGTATCAAACAGTTCTAAACAGTATCAAACATTACAGAGTATCAACAGTACTACATAGTATGAAACAGTCCAAGTCCATTGAAATTAAACATGTTACCAAACCCTAAATGAATGATCCGCAGCCTTGTTGGTCTGTAAACTGAGCACAGCCATGGTAACAGGATAAAGGGTTGTCTTACCGGCAGCTGTGGCTCAGGGGACAAATGGTCATTTACTAATCGCTATGAATAAAAGCTTCAGCTAAGTGATATGCAATGGAATGTAATGCTCTGAAGAAGAAACAACTGATTAACCCACAGAGCAGTGAGGTCCTGCAAGCACATCCTGCACATAGGAGGCCTAATCAGTGACATCAGTGAAAACCCCTGTGGAGTGTATATTTGTCCTTAAACCAAGAAAAATCAAAGATTGCGTCCGATGGCTTTACATCCTCTATTTCCCTGGTAAAAAACACATATGCCTTTTCCGGTGTGTAATCACATAAATACCAAATCACCTTCACAACAAAAAGCAAAAACGACTACTCAAATGTACCTAAATGATGACATAGTATGATATTGACATAACTTTATTTACCTAAAAACTTTAAATAATACAAATCAATAAATAGCTCCAACAGCCAGCTTTAAATAATGCATCTGATCCATTCTGCATCTGATCCATTCTGCAAAAAAGGTTTTGTTTTGTGAAAATCCAAACCACCAGAACATTTGTGTTGCCTTATAATAACACACTGCCTGGTATAAAATGTAATATATGCATGTGTATGCGTCACAGTAATGAAACTGAACTGTGTTGGTTCGCCACATAAGTTACCTGCTACAGCTGCAGGGACTGAGCCCCATGTACTGGGGCTCAGTCCCTGCTGCCAGTAACAAGTAAAGTAACAAATACCCGCCCCATCACTCTGTGTGGCTCACCATCACTCTGTGTGACTCCCCATCACTCTGTGTGGCTCTCCAGTCACTGCTGTGGAGTCTTTCCGCTTCCTGGGCACCATCATCGCCCAGGACCTCAAATGGGAGCAGAACATCGGCTCCCTCACTAAAAAAGCACAGCAGAGGATGTTCTTCCTGAGGCAGCTGAAGAAATTCAACCTGCCAAAGACGATGATGGTGAACTTCTACACCTCCATCATGGAGTCCATCCTCACCTCCTCCATCACCATCTGGTACGCTGCAGCCACAGCCAAGGATAAGGGCCGGCTGCAGCGTGTCATCGTCTCTGCAGAGAGGGTGATCGGCTGCAATCTGCCATCCCTCCACGACCTGCATGCCTCCAGGACCCTGAGGCGGGCAGGGAAGATGCCCCTCCCACCCTGGACACAAACTGTTCACCCACCTCCCCTCTGGCAGGAGGCTGCGCTCCATCAGGACCAAAACCTCTCGCCATCTGAACAGTTTCTTCCCCTCCGCTACCAGCCTCATCAACAAGGCCCGGCCCCCCCACTGACACTTTTCCTCAGCCACAACGCAGACTCTATGCACACAATGTTGACAATATTTGGTTTGCTTACTGCACATATTTTATATTTTATTGCATTCTATTTCAATGTAAATTACTGCTTTATATTATTTTATATTTTACTATATTTTATCTTATTTTTTTGTAAGTTATTATAGTGTTCTTAAAATAGTTCGCTATCTGTGTTTTTTAAATTTTTGTTTTACTTTTATGTATGCACCACGACACCAAGTCAAATTCCTCGTACGTGTCCACCTACCTGTTAATAAACCCGTTTCTGATTCTGAAGTACATTTACTCTAATACTTCCTATTGTTTATTTGAACCGGGACACTTAACATTAATGAACATTTTAAACAAAATAATGCTTTTAAATGTAAATGAGCCGGATTTTAGCTTTGAGCTAGTTTCCATCCGTAGTCCCGTCACATACAACATTTATGAACACTTTACTTAAGCACAGTTTTTAAGTACTTGTACTTCACTTAAGTATTTCAATGTTTTGATACTTTGTACTTCTACCCCACTACAGTTCAGAGGTAAATGGTGTACTTTGACTCCACTACATGTATTTAATACCTTTAGTTACTTTACAGATGTGGATGAATGATGTGAAATATAATCAAGTGTTAAATCAGACTTTAGTTCCACCTGGAGTAAATTCACAAGCTACCCTGCAGTATACAAAGTCATTCAAACTAGCTGCACCTTTACCAGCTTTGAGAACACTTTCATGATCAATCATTATAAAACATATCATATATATTATTCTGAAATGGACCAATCTGCACAATGACTACTTTTACTGTCGCTACTTTAACCTGTTAAACCCCAAGCCTGTTTTTCAGGTCAGGTTTCATGACATGCCCAGAACAAATGACTATATCTTCCCTTCTAAAAGGGGTAAATTAATAATCTTTTTTCTCAAAGCAATGACACACCTGTGAGTTGGATGTAGAACAGTCAGAATCAATATAGATGTTTTTATTTTAAAGTAAATTCAGATTGATCATAGTAAAAAAAATGTAAATTATAGTTTCCGTACAAAAAAAACCCATTACTTATAGAGTGGCGAAGTCACGCCCATCTACTTCCGGTCCATGGGACCTTATTTCAGAAAAATAATGTATTGAAGTCAATGGAGAGAGAAAACTTATCTTTCGATCCCGTTTGAATTGTGCCATGAATTACACATATGATGTTTGTTAATCTTAAAAAATCATTTCCATGTCAAAAAAGTCACAGTTTGTCGTAAAACTGTTGAAATATAAGACTATGAAAAATACGCAACTAGAAAGACTACAAATCCCAGAGTCGCGTAAGTGATGTCACTATTGTTTTCCTCCACTAAGAGATAGCTAAGATCAGCGCCATATAGATAGATTCTATCTATATGGCGCTGGCTAAGATAATATAACTTTAACAAGATGCCTGTGTGCTTAGTACCAGGTTGTTATCATACCAGCAATGGGTCTTGCTCGTTCTTTCGCTTCCCGTCTGATGAAAGGACCAGGAGTACTCTGGATCAAGTTAGCTAGTAGCTAGCACGTTAGTTAACATTACAGCCTTGTCATTTTTATTAGCCTTAACATAAAGTAACATTAAGTAACCCAAAATGTTAAACAGTAAGAGTAGTAGTCATATTTTGTGAACCCTTTGAAGAGTACTGTCACCGGTGTGATCATTCTATAATACACAATTTAAGCCCGGGGGAGAAATGCTAACGCTAACGCTAGCATCGGCGATCTTCTCTACTTCATGCTATCTGCACAAATGGTTGACATTAAACATTAAAAAGACCAGGCGGTTCAGAGAGAATCAAAGGAAGGCAGGCAGGCAGCTTTGCATGACTTTCTTCAGGACGTGTTTCATTGTGGTGATAGTGAGGGTAGTCAATCGTTTTGTTGACAAGACAGTAGTGACGGCCATCTTGGTGACGTGTGTTGTTCTGTGAGACCAGAGATGTAGTTCATTGAGCGTTTCACACAAACAAATGTGTTACTTCACAGTTTTACGACACATATTTTTTTTTTTGACTTGCAAAATGATCTTTTAAATTGACAAACATCATATGTGTAATTTGTGGCACAATTCAAACGGGATCGAAAGATAAACTTTCTCTCTCCATTGACTTCAATACATAATTTTTCCGAAATAAGGTCCCATGGAGGTCCACCGGAAGGGGAGGGACTTCGCCACTCTATAGTGAAAACCACCCTTGAATGATGGGATAGTAGACAAAAAGCTTTAGGAATCCAAACTATAACATATAATAAGTACCCTGTATCAAGATTGATGCAAAACAAGTGAAAAAAAAAACCCACTTCTGGGGTCATTTGGGTGTATTTGCCATATCTCTGGAACCCATCGGTCGATTTTGGTGATTGACACCTCTTTTGAACCAATAGAATCGAGGGGATGTTCCTAAATCCATCTCTACATTACCATTGGTGAATGAGAGTGATGCGCAGCCAGCATGCCCAAAACCGGAAGCTCTCATAAACTCGATATGAAAACTCAGTTTATTGACATAAATGTTATGATGGATTATCAGTAATCATTTCAAAGTGACACAGAGACATTGGATTAACCTTCAGCAGCGTTTATATGCGTTTTAATGCCCTTGAACACAACTTTTGATCAGAAAACAGCAAAGGTAAGGTTGGTAGCACAGTGATGATACTTATACCATTGGAATCTGTGGAATCTCAGCTTTCATATGATATCTTGTTTGTGCAGATCCGATGAAGTATAAAATATTGCTACCGTGAGTTATGTGCTAAGTGCGTTAGCACTCTTTCACTTAGTGCTAATTCAGACGCTCGGCATTAGAGTTGTGTTTTTTTTCGGTAAAAATTGTTCATATCGTCAGTTAGCTGAGTTTCTTCCCGTTAAGTGGGTATGACACATTAATAGGTTGTTAAATGTTAAGAAGCCCTGAGACACAGTTTCGCATGGGGTTTAACAGTTTAACTATATTTTGATGCTCATACTTTGGTACTATTACTTGAGTAACATTTTGAATGCAGGACTTTTCTTTATTACTTTCTACACTCTGGTACTGCTAATATTATTAAGTACACGATCTGAGTACTTCTCCCAGCTCTGCCTGCTGCGGTGGAAGCAGGTTATAATCCGGCCTGTGGTGCCTCTAAAAATGGCAAACTGGACCGTGTGTGTGTGTGTGTGTGTGTGTGTGTGTGTGTGTGTGTGTGTGTGTGTGGTGTGTGTGTGTGTGTGTGTGTGTGTGTGTGTGTGTGTGTGTGTGTGTGTGTGTGTGTGTGTGTGTGTGTGTGTGTGTGTGTGTGTGTACCGATGCCGCTGAGTGCCAGCTGCAGCTCCAGAGTGAAGGCTGTGAGGGGGACGTCCTCAGACACCGGCAGGATGGACACAGTGGACAGGTTTGAGGCTGGGTTCCCAACATCCCACTTGCTGGTGGGGGTGTGGAGGGCCAGACCACGAGCTGCAGGGCAGAGGAGGAGTTTTCTCATTACATATTTTAGGCAGAAAATAACTTTTTGGTTTGCAACATTCAATACAAAACAATGTCTACTGAGTAAATCTTCCTTATTTATCTATTCTGCATTCTTGTATCTTAATCCATGCTAAAAGCCTAATTGATCTCCACATGTTAACTGATTCATATCAGCTGTTATAATGATACCCCAAAAGGGCAACAGATTTATTAAAGTCAACTCTCGTGACATTGAACCACAGAAATTGAACAGACCTGACATCCCAGGAGATGGAGCTATGCATTATTCTCCAAGAGTCTTTAATTAAATAACGGACCCTGACATCAAATGTCATTTAACCAAGCGCTTCAGCTCAGCTCTAATGTTGATTGCCAAATCAAAATATTTCAACATTAATACCATTGCTACATAATTCTCCAAACATATATTTTGTATGTTAATGCACCTAAATACGTTTGAGACATTACACCTGGCACTCACACAAACAAATAAAACTACTGTAAGACTGAAACTAAATATCTAAAAAACCTAAAACAAAACTTGCATACACACTGTAGTCCAGGGGTGTCCACATTTTTTTACTGAGGGCCACATACATAAAAGCATACGAAGGGCTGGGCCCCTCAATAGGAAGGGCATTTTTCAAGCTGGTTATGGAAATAAGTTATTTGGCTATTTTTATCAACTAATATTTGTTCGAAAATGTTCTCAACTTTAAGTTTCTGAATTAAAAAATGTGGGCTTATTAACACATGAATACTACTGTTTAATATATGTTCACATACATATTTAAGAAGTACATTATAAGAAGTTTCATGTGTGGGCCATATTCCATTAGACTTTTAGAATTAGCTGAGGGCTAACAAAACGGGGGAAGTAATTACCAGCCAGAGGTCCGCTGCCCTGCTGCATGTTGCCCAGGATCTTCTCTCCCAGCAGGTGGATGAGCCTGGTCACCACCTGAGGATACCTCCTTTTGATGGAGTTCAGAGCGCCTTCAGGGAGCTTGGCGAGCTCCGAGTCCCGGATGGCGTGCACCGTGGTGGCTCGGTTCATGTGGGTCAGCGCCTCCACCTGCACAGGACACACAACAGCTGCTTGAATGAAGTTTAAGCACAAGTTATTGTTAACATGTTTACCCCCTGTACAATGTGCTTTGCGGGGAAGAGTTTCCCCTTTAACCTGTGTAGCACATGCACAGTTTTGGTGCGGGCGCGGCTGTTCTTATGTTTTCTGAGGGGAGGCTCACCTTCCCACACTTTCAAAACCCCTGCTCTAGACGGTGTCATGTTAACACACAGGACGAGGATAAGCAAACTATGCAAGATGATCCCGACAGACAGGCAGAAAGTGAGGACATTACTTTAGTAAATGCAGCACATAGCTCAGAGAGTGAACAAAATGCAGACTATAGAGGCTTCTCAATACTCTAATTTCCCCTCCTCGACTCCTCGTTCCTCCGGTAGTGACCCGGAAATGGATTTCAGCGCGCCATGTTGAAGGACATCTCATTTCTCTAAATGCACATCGAGGACCGAGCATCGAGCATCGAGGAGGCTCTCTGGAGGAGCTATAACCGAGGAGACACTGATGGGTCCTCCACGGCTCCTCCGCGGATGCATTTCCGGGAACAGTGGAGGCGTGACGCACGGCCGGACTTATCTCAGCCAATGACAGCTCTGCATGCATCCCCTGGATATTATTTTATTAACTGCTTTCATCGCGACGCGATGTTTACAGTGAGAACAGCTGTGAGGTCCGTGCAGAAAGCAGAGCAGTGTGTAAAATATCACTCAGTATAACAGGCCTACATTACTCTCTGTATTTGTATGCTGTAGTTTAGTAGATATCTACAAACAAAGAGTCCATATTTTTCTAAGACCATTTAGTGCTTCACATAATAAAATACACAATGGCTGTATCCTATATGCTTTAGGAGCTGTAGGTGTGTGTGGTACAGTGTGTAGGTGTGTGTGGTACAGTGTGTAGGTGTGTGTTGTACAGTGTGTAGGTGTGTGTGGTACAGTGTGTAGGTGTGTGTGTGGTACAGTGTATAGGTGTGTGTGTGGTACAGTGTGTAGGTGTGTGTGTTGTACAGTGTGTAGGTGTGTGTGTTGTACAGTGTGTAGGTGTGTGTGTTGTACAGTGTGTAGGTGTGTGTGTGGTACAGTGTGTAGGTGTGTGTGTGGTACAGTGTGTAGGTGTGTGTGTGTGGTACAGTGTGTAGGTGTGTGTGTGGTACAGTGTATAGGTGTGTGTGTGGTACAGTGTGTAGGTGTGTGTGTTGTACAGTGTGTAGGTGTGTGTGTGGTACAGTGTGTAGGTGTGTGTGTGGTACAGTGTGTAGGTGTGTGTGTTGTACAGTGTGTAGGTGTGTGTGTGGTACAGTGTGTAGGTGTGTGTGTGGTACAGTGTGTAGGTGTGTGTGGTACAGTGTGTAGGTGTGTGTGTGGTACAGTGTGTAGGTGTGTGTGTGGTACAGTGTGTAGGTGTGTGTGTTGTACAGTGTGTAGGTGTGTGTGTTGTACAGTGTGTAGGTGTGTGTGTGGTACAGTGTGTAGGTGTGTGTGTTGTACAGTGCGTAGATGCGGCGGACAGACGGGTCTCAGTTGGTTTGGTGTCCTATGCTTACTTTTAATACTTGTAAATATAACTTTTGGCCTGTAATTTCAATTCCCCATTTCAGCGACCAGAGAGGGGGGGGGGGGGGTATATCCAGTCTCTGATTGTGTTACGTTATTATGAGAGTGCTCTCATACTTTAAATTGTATATATTTATATAAATATATTTGTGTGTATATGTCCGCATCTGTAGCCTGTTATTGTCTCATTATACCGCACTGTGAATGAATTAAAGGTAAATATATAAGTCGTCATGAACACATCTGTCCATCAGACAGAGTGCTGCTGTGCCTCCTGTCATCATTAATGGACGTCTCTTTAAAATGACCGCTCAGAGGAGAGGAGTTCTCATTTCTCTAACCGCCTGCTGCTTCCTCTCCTCTCTCCTCGGTTCCCCTCCTCGAGTCCTCCGCTCGCATCTCATGCGGGCGGGACTAACTCACGAGGATAGGAGTCGAGGAGGGGAAATTTGAGTATTGAGAAGCCTCTTATGAACAGGGCAGCAGCAGCCATATTAAGTAGATGTAGGAGAAGTACTACACTCACCCATGACACATGCAAATGTGACGCAGACTGAAACACAGCACAATATAACCAAATCATAATCTCACCTAGGGCACCAAAATGTCTAGGGCCGGCCCTGGGCAGAGCAGGCAAAGCCACAGGTAAGCACAACAACTGGTATAACCTGCAACATCTTGAATCTGATGGCAGTGATGGAAAAAAGGAGTCACTTGACTTGTCACTTGTTGATAGTCTTAACATTGAAACTGAAAATATGGATTCTGATGTACTTATAACGAAAGACATCTCATTTGATACAGCTAAACAAGAAGAAATAAACAACTGGCAGAATAATTATGTTTTTGAAGAAATTGAAGATGCAGGCCAGAAATGCATCTCCACAAGATGGGTCTGCAGTCTCAAAGAAACTTCCAAAGGCATTGTGCCCGAAGCTAGACTTGTAGCCTGAGGTTTTGAATAAGTTAATATCCATGAGTTACAGAGAGATTCCCCAACCTTTGCTTCAGAATCACTTAGACTGCTGTTAGCAGTGATTTGTCAAAATCAGTGGCAAGTCTATTCTACGGACATCAAATCTGCATTTTTGCAAGGCATGGAGCTGTCAAGAGATATTTACTCTATTACTCTACTGAAGTCTGACGTCCATGTTGGACGTGAGGAGAACGAACATTTCTGCTATGTGGGGATGGATTTGACTACTGTTAAAGGGGTAGTTCAGGTACATCAGCATAGTTACATTGATAACCTACAGCTGCTACATTTACAAGCAGCAGGTGCTGTACAGAGGCAGCCCCACTTAATGAAACTGAAAAAGAGGTCAAAAATAGGACAGATAGTATTGGTTGCTAAGCAGACCAGACCAGATGTCATGTTTAACACTTGTAGTTTAGCATCAGATATTAAAAATGCTACAGTACAGTCTGTCCATGAAGTGAATAAAGTTGTCTGTAAACTTAAGTCAGAAAAGGTGACCCTCAAGTTTCAACATTTGGGTGACAATAATGCTCTTAACCTCATTTTTCAGTGATGCTACCCTTGGCAATCTGCCAGACGGAGGTCAGACGGAATAGAGTCAGACAATGCTATCAACCCTCTTTGCAGAGCTCACCACTGGAGATATTGGCCCGCCTCCAGCACATCCACCTCCATTCATCACATCCAGTGCCAGGAGAGCTAATCCACCTATCCTCAAAGCCAGAACTTCAGTATCCTCTTCACCCCACTTCCTATTCAATCCTGATATTCTCTCAATATCAGGATTGATCGCCAAAGACTATTAAAATGTCTTTCATATGTGTCAACACATTTTCTTTTAACAAAAAACAAAGCCTTACCTGATTGAACTGTCCCCAGTTTGTCAATGGAGTGTCAAATCAGCAGTTTGTGAACACTCACCACACCAATGAGATCCCCACGGCCATACTCTCCAGCCAGTTCCTTTTTCCCATCATCCTTTGCAATGACAGAGCGGAGTCGGCCACTCAGCACGATGAAGGTGCTGTCCGACTTGTCCCCCTGTCTGAAACCAATAAGGAATTAAAAGATTCAACATCTCCCCACATTTTCATTAATTTAGTTAGAATTATTGTTTCTTTCTCTTAATGGCTTTAAAATGATGGTTTGTGAAATGAATGCAGTATACTCTAATAGTAAAACAAATCATAATAATACAATTAAATCATAAAAATAGCACTTTTTCTTGCACTCAAGTTCACCTGCAATAAAACATCACCACAATCAACAAGAGAACACACATATATGCTTTCATTGTATTGGCATAATACTTTTTTATAACTGATTTTCTTTAGTTGCATGCTTTTGTTAGTTGTTCTAGTATCCCCAATGTACAAAATGAACATTGGACATAAATGATTAGGATAAGCTTAACAAAAGTGTGTTTTCATGGTGTAATAAAGTTGATTTCATGTAAATATATCTAATTAGTGTTGATGTGAGTTGTGTCAGTATTTAACCGTAAATACCTGTAAACAGCACGGCCAGCCTCCACAGCCATCCAGTCCAGGGCGAAGTCAATCTGCCGGACGAAAGGCGAGACCCTCTTCACCACAGTGTGAGCGACGTTCAGCACCACCCGGGGATCCTCGCGCATCATCCTGCAAAGTTAAAAACACGCATCCAGTGATGTGAGGTGAAGAACACACTTTGGTATCACAATGAAATGCCTAAATGATTGTGAGCGTCAAGAGTCAAAAGAGGTTTCTCATTTCTCTAATTCCCCTCCTCGACTCCTATCCTCGAGACTTAGTCCCGCCCACAGGAGATGCGAAAAAAGGAAAGTGAAACTTATGCTCGTCACCCTCTCCCTCCGGTCCACATTAATACAATTTTTTTTATTTTTTATTTAACCTTTATTTAACCAGATAAAAAACATTGAGATAAAATCTCATTTTCAATGCTGACCTGGCCAAGAAGGCAGCAACGTTACACATAACACATAACACAAACATATAAAACACAGAGAACATAAAGAAAACAAAAGACGAAAAAGCAGTCACTACATTACATTGTGCACATTAGGACAATAAAAAAAGTACACTACTTGTTACTGCAAGAGCAGCTGGTGGTGAGGACTTCAGACAACTTCAATTTAAAACATGAAATAGAGACAAGTGCCCTCAGTTTAAGGCGTGATTGAAGGTCATTCCAAGACCAAGGACCATAATAAGAAAGACTCCTTTTTCCAGCCTCAGTCCGTACAGTAGGTACCTGGAACCGTATCCAGGCACTGGATCTGAGTTTGTAAGAGTCACAAACTGGAGCAAATCTGACACATATGTAGAGTGGAAGCTTACCTAAAATGGCTTTATACATTAATAAAAACCAGTGCTGCATCCTACGCATAGTAAGTGAGGACCATCCAGTTAGGCTATACAATGTGCAATGATGAGTCCTATAGGGTGCATTTGATATATAACGCAGTGCAGCATGGTAAAGTGGGTCAAGTTTGGCCAAAACAGTGGGACAGGCAAATCTATAAATGGTATCACCGTAGTCCAGCTGGGACAGGAATAAGCCAGAGACCAACCTTTTACGGGATGAAATTGAAAAACAACATTTAAATCTGAAAAGGAAGCCAAGAGTGAATTTCAATTTCTTTGTTAAAACTTCAATATGGTGTTTAAAGTTCAGATTACTGTCCAACCAAAAGCCCAGATATTTGTAGGTATCAACAAATTCAACAGAAACGCCATCAAGGGTGTCAATGGAGAGGCAAGAGGAGGACGCTGACTTGGGAGCAAAAAGCATTGCTTTGGTTTTCTTACTGTTCAATAGCAGTTTAGAATCAAGAAGCGCATGCTGCAGCGTGATAAAATCTGATTTTAAATTGGAAACGGCCATATCCAGAGAAGGAGCACACGAGTATACAATAGTGTCATCAGCATACATATGATAGGTAGAAAATTGCATCTGATTACAAATAGTGTTTACATATAATGAAAAAAGCAAGGGCCCCAAGATAGAGCCCTGTGGAACTCCCTTCTCCAAGGTGACAGGGTCAGAGACAGTACTACCCAACCTGACGCATTGAGTGCGGTCGGTTAGATAACTCTGAAACCAGCAAATGGCATTGTGACCGAAACGAGACACCAACATAACATTAGACATAATGTGGTGATCTACAGTGTCAAATGCTTTGGCTAGGTCAATAAACAATGCAACACAAACTGATTTCTTATCCAAAGCAGCCTTAATATCGTCTAAGACTTTCAGACTGGCAGTCACAGTACTGTGCTTTGATCTGAATCCAGATTGCATAGGGTTAAGGATGTTGTGTGAATTTAAAAAAAGTTTTAGCTGAGTAGAAACAAGGGACTCAAGAATCTTTGATAACACAGAAAGATTTGAGATAGGACGACAGTTATTCAACTCCGTGGGATCACCAGCTTTCAAGAGGGGCGATACCAGAGCTTGCTTCCACACAGCTGGCAGTGTGTGAGTGGACAGGGAGAGATTAAAAATATCAGTTACTGGTTGTGCTATCATCTGAGCTGCAATTTTTAAAAAGAACGGGTCAAGGCCGTCAGGCCCGGCAGACTTTTTAGGATCAATCGAGTGCAAACCCTGTAAGACTTCAGAGACCGAGAAATAAGCTAAATCAAAAACAGGGGAGTTCAACTCTTGACTATGGCTGTGAGTACGACCATTTAGAGAGTCATGACTTTGCTCATCAAAAATGTGACCAGCCTTTTTGAAGTGAGCATTAAAGGCATTAGACATACCATCTGAATCTGAAATAAAAGAATCATTGACCTTCAGTTTTTGTGGGAAACTAGAAACCTTCTTGTTCTGAAGTGATTTAATTGTTTTCCAGAATTTGGAATGGTCATTAAAACAATCAGTGGTTAAGCTCAGATAGTAATCAGCTTTAGCTTTTTTAATAAGGGCAGAACATTTATTTCTGAGGACACGAAAAAGAAGCCAGTCATCACTAGTGTTAGACTTTCTAGCTAAGGACCATTGCTTATTTCGATCATGAATGAGATCAGATAGTTCTCTAGTAAACCATGGAGTGTTCCTATTCTTAACTCTGAATTTTCTAAGGGGGGCATGTCTATTAATAATCGATAAAAAGTGATCAATAAAAAATTGGACGGCAACATCAACAGATGGAATTAACGCTGTGAAGTGCCATTTAACCTCCGCCAGATCGTGTAGGAAAGCCTGCTCAGAGAAGTGTTTGAAGCAGCGCCTGAGCACAATAAGGCCCTTGGCTTTGGGCAACTTAGTGCTCCTAACGCAAGCGATAGTGCAATGGTCACTGATATCATTAGGAAAAACACCAACAGACACATACTTATGAGCTGCATTTGTTAGAATGACATCTATAAGGGTATCGTTATTGGGTTTGGCAGGGTTTATTCTAGTGGGACTATCAATAAACTGAGTTAAGTTCAAAGAATCACAAACCTGCTTAAACTGTGAGGATTTATCACTTAACCAGTCCCAATTTAAATCACCCAATAAAATGATTTCAGAAGAAAACTTAGACAACAATTCAGTCAGGCTAGTAGTTGCATCCATGATGGCCGATGGAGGCCTATAACAGCCAATAACAGTGAGAGGAGCATTTGCTATAGTTATTTGGACTGCTAGCAACTCAAATTGCCTTGGAATTGAAATTGAGTGAAGGACAGAGCACTGTAGTTTCTCAGCAGTGTATATTGCAACACCACCAGCTCTGCCCTTACGATCAGCTCTGAATACATTATATCCATCAATCTGAATAACAGTGTCAGTGACAAGAGGGTTTTAACCAAGTTTCAGAAACTACAACAATATCAGGCTTAGCAACTAAAAACCAGGTCTTGAAAACATCTAATTTGGGCACTAGGCTTCTAGCATTAACATGCAGAAAACCCAATCCTTGCCTACAGCTAAACTCATTCGGAGTTGGCAAATGATGCAAGGAAGCAGAGAAACACTCAGGACCAGGGTTAATGTTAACGTTACCAGAGAGTAATAGCAGTAACAATATTAACAGTCTGGAAGATGATTTTTTCACATGTGCTCTGGACGCGTCACTCCTCAGAGGGGCGGGGCTGCTCCGATCCTTCGATATTAGCGAGTCCAGAGTCAAAAGGGCATACGGGAGAGCGCATTTCGTGCCATGAAACGTCAGCTTTTGGTAAAAACTATCCGATGGAGTCAGCGCTCCAGAGGTTCCACCATCCGAATGTCCGAAGTGAACAGAGGCATCGCTGGGAGGCAATCCGTCAGTTTTGCCGACATGCGGGCTGACAATTAATCCCAGGAAAAAAGCGAACATAAGGGTAGCTTTAGGCAACATTGAGCTGCAACACACCCAATTCAGGATCCGCAGCTCAGGTCCCAGCAGCTCAGGTCGACCAGCCCCCGACAGCACGGCAGGACAGACAGCAATCCACAGTCCGAAAGAGCGACAGCTCAGGCAGAGAGCAAACAATCCAGTCACAGCGAGGCACCAGCACAAAACGACGCAAAACAGCCCAAAAACTTTTAAAAGCTTTTAAAACGTTTTTAAAAGCGCAGCAGACCAATTTAAAAACGGGTCTAAAAAGCTAAATAATTCTTTTTAAATGTCAGTATGCACAAGAGGTAGTTAATGCCAAAAAAAACGAGAATGAGACTAACAGAGACAAATCAACGTGCTGCCATCTTGGAACACACACCTGGGTGTGATGATCCAAATACTATGATTGTATGAAAAGATCTTAAAATAAATACTAGAGTATTTATTATAAACGTTAGTCCTTAACATCTATCACTGTGTATATCACCATTCAAACGTCTTTTAAAAGTTGAACAAACCCCACACAGCTCAGTAAAGACTGTGAAATGTTGACTTTATTTGTGACCTGCTCCATCGAAATCAGTCGCATTGACCCGAAGACATATTTTGAGTTGTATACACTGTTGTAAAGAGGAGATTCCTAGCTTTCTAATGATATCAGGATTGTTTTTGTACTCCAAATATTAAGCGAAATATGTCACATTATATAATGACTGTCACCGAGTCATCATTTTGAGAAAAAGGTCTTTAAAGTTTCCTCCTCTCTGGAATCCATCGATCTGATTGGTTATTAGCAAATGATCAAAATACTAGTGTGTGTGTGTGTGTGTGTGTGTGTGTCAGAGATGGAGTACTCGAGTCCTGGGGCCGTTCTCATTTCATCAAATTCCCCTCCTCGACTCCTATCCTCGAGACTTAGTCCCGCCCACAGGAGATGCGAGCGGAGGAGCCGAGGAGGGGAACCGAGGAGAGAGGAGGGGAAGCAACAGGCGGTTAGAGAAAAGAGAACTCCTCTCCTCTGAGTGGTCATTTTAAAGAGACGTCCATTAATGATGACAGGAGGCACAGCAGCCCTCTGTCTGATGGACAGATGTGTTCATGACCACTTATATATTTACTTTTAATTCATTCACAGTGCGGTATAATGAGACAATAACAGGCTACAGATGCGCACACGCACGCACACACACACACACACACACACACACACACACACACACACACACACACACACACACACACACACACACACACACACACACACACACACACACACACACACACACACACACACACACACACACACACACACACACACACACACACACACACACACACACACACACACACACACACACACACACACACACACACACAAATCAGGTTTTATTTATATAGCACATTTAAAAGCGATTTTTGGTCGAGCCAAAGTGCTGTACATGTAATAAAAACACATTACTACAATCACAATAAACGACAATAAATTACAACAGATATATCTTAAAAACAAAATAAAAATAAAACACACGGAAAAGTCAGGAGTCGTGCTCCGCTCTAACTAGAAAGCCAGAGAGAAGTGTGTTTTTAGTTTTGATTTAAAAACCCCTAGGGTCTGGGCCGACCTTACATGGAGGGGCAGAGTGTTCCAGAGCCTAGGGCCAGCTGCTGCGAAGGCTCGGTGCCCTCGGGTTTTAAGCCTGGTCTTGGGCACTACCAGCAGCAGCTGGTCAGCAGACCTTAAAGCTCTGGCTGGGGTGTAGCGCTGGAGGAGTTCAGCTATATAGGCCGGAGCCAGCCCATTTAGTGCTTTAAAAACAAATAAAAGGATTTTAAAATCAATTCTGAACCGAACTGGAAGCCAGTGTAGTGAGGCCAGAATAGGGGTGATGTGGTCACGCTTTTTGTGGCCAGTCAGCAAACGTGCAGCAGCGTTTTGGACTAGCTGCAGGCGTTTAATTGAGGCCTGGTCCATACCCACATACAGAGCGTTGCAATAGTCCAGTCTCGAGGTTACAAAGGCGTTAATAACCCTTTCTAAGTCATTAAAAGATAAATACGACTTGGTTTTGGCCAATAGTCTTATTTTAAAAAAGCAGGATTTTACTACGGTGCTGACCTGCTTGTCGAATTTAAAAGTGCTAGTGAAGGTCACTCCAAGGTTCATGACCGAGGGGAGGATGTTTTTTTTGATAGAGCCCAGAATATCAACCGGAGAGGCTGGAGGTTGCGGTCCAAAAAAGATGACCTCAGTCTTGCTCTCGTTGAGGTTGAGAAAGTTTTTGCTCAGCCAGGATTTTATCTCTGCTAAGCAGTCCATCAACTGCTGTAGTGAGTGTTTGACATTTGCTTTGAGAGGCAGATAGATCTGTACATCGTCGGCGTAGCAGTGGAAGGGAATATTATGTTTTGTGAGAATTGAACCTAGGGGCAGTATGTACAGTAGAAAAAGGATGGGGCCCAGAATCGAGCCTTGGGGAACCCCACAGGTAAGAGGGGCTTTGGCAGAGGAGAAGGCACCTAGCTGCACTGAGAAGCTACGGTCTGTCAGGTAGGACCTGAACCATGCAAGGGCAGAGCCTGTGATGCCAGCGGACTGTTCAAGCCGTGACAACAGGATGCTATGGTCCACAGTGTCGAAGGCAGCTGTCAGGTCTAACAGCACCAAGACAGCGGAGCTACCTGAGTCGGCGGCGAGGAGCAGATCATTAAAAACTCTTAAAATGGCTGTTTCAGTGCTGTGCATGGGTTTGAAGCCAGACTGAAACTTTTCATGGATTCCATGGATGGTTAAAAAAGACTGCAGCTGGGCGTAGACTACTCGCTCCAGGGCTTTTGATAAAAAAGGTAGCTGGGAGATGGGCCTAAAATTTGCGAGAATGGAGGGGTCGAGATTTTTCTTTTTAAGTAGTGGCTTAACCACGGCATGTTTGAAGGCAGCTGGGACACATCCTGAGCTAAGAGAGGTGTTTAAAAGTAATAAAATACTTGCTCCAACTGAATCAAAAACATCTCTGAGAAGGCGAGAGGGAATGCTGTCTGAGGTGCAGTTTGTCGGCCGCAGGTGCTTGACTACATCCGAGAGAGAAGAGAGGGATACAGTCTCAAAGTGGTCGAGGACAGCAGGGCACAGAAAAGGAGCAGGATCTGGGGTAGCACTAGTGTGGGCTAGCCTAAGAGCAGATACCTTTTCAATAAAAAATGTAAGAAACTTATCACAGAGAGTAGTCGATGGCACAATTGGAGGAACATCACAGGGATTAATGATCGAGTTGAGGACATTAAAAAGAACCTGAGGTTTATGGCTGTTTTTGGAGATGAATGTGAGAAATGTCAGAGAAATGTGCTCTGTTTTGGCTGCTTTGACTGCCGTCTGGTAGTCAGAAAGGCAAGCACGAAGGATTTATAGGGAGACATGGAGTTTATCCTTTTTCCATTTTCTCTCTGCACGCCTGCAAGCGCGTCTGAGAGCGCGAGTACAGTCATTGAGCCACGGCTCTGATAGAACTTTGGTGCGTCTAAGCGTAAAAGGAGCAACAGAATCCAGTATTAGTGTGCATGTCGAATCAAACATGGAGATAAGCTCATCAGCATTAAAAGCACAGTTCACCTCTAATTTACAGATCGGAGAAGCATTAAAAACATCAGAGAACTGTGAGGCAGTCAAGGGGTTAATCAAACGCAGACGACGCGCAGGGGCACGTGATTCGACTCCTGCGGAAGGGATGGAGGTTGTAAACAGAACCGGTAAATGGTCTGAGATACGCGTTGCTGCACATATTTCATCCACAGATACAGACAGTCCAAACGATAATACTAAGTCCAAAGTGTGTCCTTTTTCGTGTGTTGGGCCAGCCACGGACTGAACGAGACCAAAAGAATCAAGGAGATTTAAAAAGTCCCTAACCAGAGGTTTGGACTCGCAACACACATGGACATTGAAGTCTCCGGAGATCAAAACACGATCATATTTCACCATGATCCCGGACAGAAAGTCAGAAAAGTCATTTATGAAATCCTTATTACACTTTGGCGGACGATACACGACTGCGCAGAGTATAGGCGAGGCCGGGTTCAGTTCAAAAAGCTGCAACTCAAAGCTGGCATAGCTAGTTACAGGGTGAAGCAATCGGCATTGGAGGCTAGCTCTAAACACTGATGCTATGCCCCCACCATGGCCAGTGGCACGGGGGGAGCTGAAGAATGTACAGTCAGGAGGAAGAAGTTCAGAGAACGGTGTATACTCGCCAGCGTGGACCCAGGTCTCCGTCAGGAACATAAAATCCAGTTCACGAGAGGTGAAGAAGTCGTTTAGCAGGAACGTTTTGTTTGCTATCGACCTAGCATTTAGCAAAGCCATGCAAAGTTTTCGCTCCGGGCTTGCCGAAGGTGTAGTGCGTCTCAGCTGACGAAGATGTGCGTGTTGAACGCCGCGCGGGCCGGGAGCAGTCAGTCGGGCAGGAGGAGCTGCCAGCGGGCCCATCAGAGTCCGCAGCTCCGGAAAAACGGGGCGAATCCACCGATCCCTCACATGGTGTGCAGCAGGAGGGCCATGACATCCGAGGCGTGGATAATTCACAGAAGAAGCCGTCAGGTATGCTTTAAGATGGACCAGTGCACCACCACGCTTTCCCCGTCGTCAAAAGCACTTTCGGCGAGGCAGGATGCAGGGCAACCGGCGCAGGTAGGTGGGAATATCCGACAGTAGAGGGGGGGGGGACGATTTATGGTTGCCAGATGTAGGTTTGGGCAGCAATATCAACTCCAGTGAGGGTCTGAGGTGGAGGAGAGCTTGGCGATCATAAACGAGCAGAGCAGAGACATTCTGACAAACATAAAACAAAAACAGGATAGCTAAAGGTAGAGAGCTGAGCGAGCGGCGAGCCGACACAGGCGCCATCTTGAATCACGTCACACGCACACACACACACACACACACACACACACACACACACACACACATACATTTATTTATATATATATATATATACAATTTCAGAATCAAACAGAGCACTCTCATAATAACGTAACACTATCAGAGACTGGATATACCCCCCCCCCCTCTCTGGTCGCTACAATGAGGAAAATAAATGACGGGCCAAAAGTTTTATTTACAAGTATTAAAAGTAAGCAGAGGACACCAAACCAACTGAGACCTGTCTGTCCGCTGCATCTACGCACACACTGTACCACACACACCTACACTACACACACGCACCTACAGCTCCTAAAGCATATAATCAGGCTACAGCCGTTGTGTATTTTATTATGTGAAGCACTAAATGGTTTTAGAAAAATATCGACTCTTTGTTTGTAGATATCTACTAAACTAAAGCAAATAAAGAGAGTAGGCCTGTTATACTGAGTGATATATATTATACACACTGCTCTGCTTTCTGCACGGACCTCACAGCTGTTCTCACTGTAAACATCGCGTCGCGATGAAAGCAGTTAATAAAATAATATCCAGGGGATGCATGCAGAGCTGTCATTGGCTGAGATAAGTCCGGCCGTGCGTCTCGACTCTTTGAAACATCTCTGTTCCCGGAAATGCATCCACGAAGGAGCCGTGGAGGACCGTGGAGGACCCATCAATGCATCCTCGGTTATAGCTCCTCCAGAGAGCCTCCTCGACGCTCGATGCTCGGTCCTCGATGTGCATTTAGAGAAATGAGATGTCCTTCAACATGGCGCGCTAAAATTCATTTCCGGGTCACTACCGGAGGACCGAGGAGTCGAGGAGTCGAGGAGGGGGATTTGATGAAATGAGAACGGCCCCTGGACTCGAGTCGGACTCGAGTGCCGATTTTCGGGACTCGTGACTCGACTCGGACTCGCGCACTGATTGACGCGACTCGGACTTGGACTCCTGAATTCTCGCGCAGGATGACTTGGACTCGGACTCGTGAATTCTCGCGTACGCTGACTTGGACTCGGACTCGTGAATTTTTCCCCCCACGATGACTCGGACTCGACTTGTACATTGACGCTCCGACTTGGACTCGAGCAAGTTTTCTCTGGAGTCTGATGTCCTCTATCCTGACGTGTGCACCTGTGAGGTGAGTTCACGTACTGGGCCCCGCTATTCCAGTCTAAAGATGTCTAGAGACACACCCTGCAATGCATCGTGCTGTATGCTTTCACACATTCTGCTTCCACATTGGAAAAGAGCAGCGCAAAATGCTCGTTATGTGGAAACAATATTGAAGAGAAGGCTCCGTAACACATTACTCTAAGAATCGAGTTCAGACATATAGGCTGTCTTGAACACTATCATCAGAGTAACGTGATCTAATCAATAAATAAAGATTCAGCCGATAACACGAAAGCACATGGCTACTTAACATGCAGAATGAGTCATTTTGCATGCTAAGTAGCCATGTGCTTTCTGGGGCTCAATCTTTATCGGTAAACCGATTCAACCGGTAAAAGTTCCTTCAAAATAAGAGTCCCGATCTTATTACTATCAAATTAAAAGTGCAAAACGAAAACTTTACCATAGGAAAATATTGACATACAAATATAATCACTTCTCTAAAAGGTAACTCATTTTAAAGTGGACCTATCATGCTATATTTAAATGATATATTGTAGGGCCATACCTATATAAGGTATATTTATACGTTTCTGTTTTCAAAATACCAAACAGATCATGATTTTTAGCCATGCCTCATTTCGCTCTATGTGCTGTTTGCTGTCTACGGGGCTGATTCTGTGAGCTGCAGCTGACCACGCGCCCCTGCAGGAGAGGGGAGCGCGCTCTGAACAGCTGCTGAGCTGTCAGAAGAGGGGGAGAAAAATAGATCTCCGTCCTCCGTGTTTTATTATATTATTATAGGCCTATAGAGTCGTTATTCATTTGTTTTAAAGCTCAATAAATAACAAAGAAGACCTTTGACCGGCACTTTTCTAATTTTGTCCGGAAGATTTAAACTTTAACGGACATCTTGACCGGCGAAAGAAAACCTAACTGAAACTCTGCCGCACGGTCCCCTCGTTCCTTGGAAGAGGCGGAGAGGTGGGTGTTTGTCATCTGCTGGTGGACTAACCGGAGAGAATTACAGTGCTTGCCTCGACGGGGAGGGATTGTATTGAATTAAAGCAGCGGGTGCAAACGCTTGCCTCGGGGAGGGAGAAAAAAAGCCACAGCGGAGAATAAACAGAAGGGTAACCATGGTAACTATGCGCGGGAAGTCTTCTTCGCTGCTTTTGTGGCAGACTACAGCGCCACTTACAGGCCTGGCATATGTACTACAGCGTCTCCAGCGATTTCGAGCGGCAATGGCCGGCCGTGGCCCAACCCCACATTCCCCTGATAGGTGGAGAGTTGGCCCAATAGCCGTAGCGCCACTGTCCTGACGTCAGGACAGTGTTCAAATCTGGATCAGTTTTTATCAGATCCGTTGCAGCCCCTTTTTTAGAGATTTGGGTATGGAGGAAAATAGAGAGGGTTGTGTTTTCTGACACTTGGTGAGTTCCCTGGAACACCGGGGACACATATTCATGTATAAAAGACGTACAAAAGTGCATTTTGCATGATAGGTCCCCTTTAAATATAGTTAGACATATTAAAGGTAATTTACAATAATAATAATAATAATACTAATATTAGTAATAAGCTTTATATTTGTATAGCACCTTTTACAATAATTGTAGCCAAACTCGCTTCACAGCAGTTCAATAGACACATTAGTATAACATGACAGGATAAAAGCAATGTTGAGGAGCAGCTACATTTCAACACATATATCCACGAAGATTAATACATGAAGACTTGTGACTCGGACTTGGACTCTTCTTAGGTGACTCGGACTTGGACTCGGACTCGAACACAGGTAATGATGACTCGGACTCGACTCGGACACTCCTTAGGTGACTCGGACTTGGACTCGAACACAGGTAATGATGACTCGGACTCGGACTCGACTCGGACACTCCTTGGGTGACTCGGACTTGGACTCGGACTCGACTAGGACTCTCCCTTGGTGACTCGGACTTGGACTCGTACTCGAAGAATGGTGACTCGAGAGTGACTTGGACTCGTGAATTGGTGACTTGACTACAACACTGGCGTGTATACGTGTGTGTGTAATTTAGCGTTTCTGTATATTGTGTTTGTTTCCCGGGGAAAACACTCACGAGAAACACCGGCTGTTGTTATGCCTGCTGTGACGTAAAGTTACTCCGTTCTCCGCTTGTAATTATGCCGTTACAAGCTTCAAAGCTGTATTTATCATCTGAATTTGCAGAAACAAGTTTAATATTCTGAAAGCCAAGACTTTGTTTGATTTAAATCAGATGAAAACAAACTGTAACGGACCCTGCCGTGTTATCTACAGTATGATTACTATACGCATTACATTCATAATGTCAGCGGAGGGAGGGGAAGCAGCGGTGCGGAACAGCAGAGTGGCGAGTGAGAGCTGTCATCTTCCCTTTACAAGCTTCAAAAATGTATTTATCGTGTGATTTTGGAAATAAAAGTTTCATATTCTGAAAGCCAAGACTTTGTTTATTTAAAATCAAACAAAACACCCGAACCCCAAATCCACGTTTATTTTGAAATGAGCCGTTGCGACTTCCGACTGATTTCGATAGAGCGGGTCACATTTGATAATTTCCGTAAAAACTAACGTTCATATTTCTCTTTTTGATTATAATACTGATAAACGTTCAAAACAAAGCACTTTGGCAAGTTAATACACACGTTTTAAAATGCTTAATAAGCACCGTAACTTTCATGATATCATTTCTCGGTCATAATCGGTTGTTTCCGTAAACGGCCGACTGTTGTGTGACGGAAAATGCTGCGGCCGCAAGGCATTGTGGGGCAGCATTTTCTCCTTTTCTTTCGTAAAGGAATGTCCAGTTGTTCCTAAGCTAAAGGAGGTTATAAAGGAAGTTTCAAACCTCCTTTCCTATCATCTAGAGCAGGGGTGCCCACACTTTTTCAGCTTGGGAGCTACATTTAAGGCCCTGACACACCAGGCAGTCACCAGAGAACTCGCCGACGCCGACTGTTGCATCGGCGAGTTCTCCTGCGTCTTGGCCGTGTGTCGCACTGGAACACACCGCAAAGACTTCAGCCGAGCACGTACGAACTGCGCATGCGTGAGTGGCAATAACTCTCCTTACCAGCAGGCGGTGGTAGTGTGTATTCGTCATTCAAAATAGGCAACAACCGGAAGACAGAGAAGAAGAACAGACTGTGATATAAACAAACAACAAATAGCGTGTGCGTTCCATTTTCACTGTCGTCCATCGAAAACATGTTTCGTGCGGTACTGGGGCTATCAGCCATTGGAGTGTTGCTTGTGGAAGACATTCTCAAGAAACAGTCTCTCAAGAGGCGGAAGCGAAGAATTAGGAGAAACCCTCATCCACGCCTTCATCACCTCCCGTCTGGACTATTGCAACAGCCTCCTCTATGGTTCACCTGCAAAAATCCTCAACAAACTCCAATACATCCAGAACTGAATTGGATCTTCTATATGCTAATACCAAGAATGCATATTGTGCCACTGCCCTCCCCCCCCTGGGCAGATCTGACCACAACCTCGTCTTTTTGGCTCCTAAATATGTCCCACTGGTGCAGAGGCAGCCTGTATCCACCAGGACTGTGAGGAAATGGACTCCAGGGGCTAATGAGGCTCTACAGGACTGCTTCGAGACCACTGACTGGGACGTGCTTTGTGTGCCACATGGAGAGGACATCAATAATATGACTGACTGCATCACAGAATACATCAACTTCTGTGAACAAACAATATTACCGGCTAAAACTGTCAACTGTTTCCCCAATAATAAACCCTGGATTACTAGTGACCTGAAAACTCTTTTAAATAAGAAAAAGGAAGCTTATAAGTCTGGGGACAAATCAATGCTGAAGAGTATCCAGCATCTACTGAGAGACAATTTGAGGAGGGGCAGAGATTCGTACAGGAAGAAGCTGGAGACTAAGCTCCAGCAGAACAATAGCAGGGATGTCTGGGCTGGGATGAAGGCTATCACTGGCTTCAAAGGGAGAGACAGACTGACTGTGGGCACCCTGGAGAGGGCCAACGAGCTGAACACCTTCTTCAATAGGTTTAGCTCTCCGCCCGCTGCTGTCTCCTCCACTTCCTCTTCTCACCTCACCTCCTCCTCTCAGCCTGGCGTCAACATCCCCCCTCTGCTCACCACCTACACTTCACACCTCTCCTCCACCACCCAGCCTGGCTTCTGCACCCCCCCTCTGCTCACATTGCCGCTGACCCCCCCCCCCCCCTCTGCTCATCTTGCCTCAGACCCCCCCCCCTCTATCCCCCCTGCCATCAAGCCCCCCCCCCCCGCTTCACTGTGAGCACAGGACAGGTCCAGAGTCAGATGGAAAAACTCCACCAAGGCAAGGCTGCTGGCCCTGATGGTATCAGCCCCAGGGTCCTGAGGACCTGTGCACGCCAGCTGGCTCCTGTTCTCCAGTATATATTCAACCTGAGCCTGCACTTGGAGACCATCCCGGTGCTGTGGAAGACATCATGCGTTGTTCCGGTCCCTAAAAAGACAACTCCTTCTGGGCTCAATGACTATCGCCCTGTAGCACTCACATCTCATGTGATGAAGGTGCTTGAGAGACTGGTCTTGGCCCATCTCAGACCGCAGGTGAGATCATTCCTTGACCCTCTGCAATTTGCCTACCAGCCTCACCTGGGGGTGGACGATGCCATTATTTACCTGCTGCAGCGTGCTCACTCATACCTGAATGGATCGGGTTGCACTGTGAGAATCACCTTTTTTGATTTCTCCAGTGCATTCAACACGATCCAGCCTCGGCTACTGAGTGACAAGCTGCAGGCTATGAGGGTAAACTCGTCCACCATCTCCTGGATTACCAACTACCTCACGGACAGACCACAGTACGTCCGGCTGGGCAGTGTGCTGTCTGATGTGGTGGTTGGTAGTATTGGAGCCCCACAGGGGACTGTGCTGTCTCCTTTCCTGTTCACCTTATACACCTCTGACTTTCTATACAACTCAGAGTCATGCCACCTGCAGAAGTTTTCGGATGACTCTGCAGTGGTAGGGTGTATAAGGGATGGACGGGAGGAGGAGTACAGAGCGCTGGTGGGTGATTTTGTTGAGTGGACTGGAAGAAATCATCTGCTTTTGAATGTGGCCAAGACCAGAGAGATGGTCATTGATTTCAGGAGGAAGAGGACATCTCCTCCTCTGCCCCTGTGCATTCTGGGAGAGGATGTGGCAGTTGTGGAGGTCTACAAGTACCTGGGAGTGCACTTAGACAATGGGCTGAACTGGAGGATCAACACTGACGCTGTGTACAAGAAGGGGATGAGCAGACTCTATTTTCTGAGGAAGCTGAGATCCTTCAACGTATGCAGTAAGATGCTGGAGATCTTCTATCAGTCTGTTGTGGCTAGTGCACTCTTCTTTGCTGCGGTCTGCTGGGGGGGCAGCATCAGAGCCGGTGACACCTGCAGGATCAATAAACTGATCAGGAAAGCTGGGTCAGTCATCGGCATCAAGCTGGAACCCTTTGAAGCTGTGGTGGAGAGGAGGACACTGAACAGGCTGTTGTCCATCATGGATAACCCCACCCATCCTCTCCACCTGCAGCTGGACAGTCAACGGAGCTCCTTCTCCAACAGACTGCTGCAGCTCCCCTGTCTCAAGGACAGATACTGGAAAACATTCCTGCCCACTGCAATAACTCTGTACAACAAATCACCTCTGGCTGGAAGAGAACTCTCTGCTCCATAGTTTCTCTAGAAATAAAACCACCTTGTACATTTTACTCACACATAATCTGTTTCATATTTAATACTCCATAATTCCATATATTTTGAATATATATATATTTGTATATATATATAATATCTGTATGTATATTTTCTATTTTGTATTTTGACATGTATATTTTATATTTTATTTTATATTTTATTTTATTTTATTTCTATTCTTGTATATTTTGTTTTATTGTAAAATGCCTTTTATGCTGCTGTAACAAAAACAATTTCCCAATTTGGGATCAATAAAGTACGATCTATCTATCTATCTATCTAACTCCGCCGCCCGTCTACTCACCCACACCCGAATCCGTGAACACATCACCCCCGTCCTCATCAAGCTCCACTGGCTCCCCATCCCCCAGAGAATTCAGTACAAAATCCTCCTAATGACATACAAAGCCCTCCATAACCTGGCCCCATCCTACCTGACTGACCTCCTCCACAGACACACTCCCACTCGCTCCCTCCGCTCTGCTACTGCCAACCTCCTGTCCCTCCCCACCCGGACCAACCTCAAGTCCTGGGGCGGCAGAGCCTTCTCCGTTGCTGCACCCACCCTCTGGAACTCATTACCCCAATCCATCAGAGATTCTTCCTCCCTCACAGCATTCAAAACATCACTCAAAACCCACCTGTTCAACACTGCATTCAACCACTGACCCCCCCCCCCCCCTATTTTCTGTTTTGTTTATCTCTTTTTGTATTTTTTTTGTATTTTTCTTTTTTTATTCTCTGTCATAGCGTCTTTGAGTTTCCTGAAAAGCGCTATACAAGTCTCATGTATTATTATTATTATTATTAAAAGGATCAGGACTACCGCCTACCATCCTCAGACTGATGGTTTGACAGAGAGGTTTAACAAAACACTGAAACAAATGCTCAGGAAATTAATCTGTGAAATAGGATCTGATTGGGACCAGTGGTTACCCTATGTGCTTTTTGATTTCAAAGAAGTCCCTCAGGCATCAACTGGGTTCTCCCCGTTTGAACTCTTATATGGACATGAGGTAAGAGGCCCACTTTCTTTGCTCAAAACCCATTGGGAAAAGAGTCCCAAAACAGCTGAGCCACAGAGTGTTGTTGCCGATGTTGTCCACATGAGGGAGAAACTGAGCGAAATGACTGCACTGGCCCAGCAGAATGTGTTGGAGGCCCAAAGTAACCAAAAAAACTGGTATGACAGATCTGCCCGGGAGAGGAGCTTTTCCGCTGAACAAAAGGTTTTGCTCTCCACACAAGACAACAAACTCCTCGCAAAATGGCAAGGGCCTTATGAGGTAAAGCAGAAAATGGGTCCAACCACGTATGTGACCCTGGCGAAGCACGCTCACAGAGAACGTTGCATGTTAACCTATTAAAAGAATGGTTTCCCAGGTCCGACAAAAAGGAAGTGTTGTTGATTAGGAATGTGGAAGAAGAGGATGACGAAGATGTGCAGTACCTTCCTCTACCTGCCGCTGCTTTGTCTGATCTCAAACACCCAACAGCTGATGAGCAAACCCAGGTCAGTGCCCTCTGTGCCCCAGAAGTTTTTAAAGAAAATCCTGGTTGTACAAATGTTATTGACCACAACATTGTGCTAAAAAATAATGCTTCTGTGGAAAGATTGAGCTACAGAATCCCTGAGCGCCTCCTGCTGTCCCTTAAAAAGGAAGTGGATCTGATGATATCCTTGGGCATCATTGAGGTATCAAGAAGTGAGTGGTGAAATCCCATTGTATTGGTACCAAAGAAGGATGGCACCATAAGGTTTTGCATAGACTTTCGTTATCTGAATGCAATTTCTGAGTTTGATTCCTATCTAGTTCCTCGCATTGGTGAACTCATTGATCGGTTGGGCAAAGCAAAGTTTCTAACAACTATTGATCTATGCAAAGGCTACTGGGTGCCGCTGACTCCACAGTCCTGTGAGTTAAAAGCCTTGCGTACACCATGGGGTCTGTACCAGTTCACCATAATGCCTTTTGGACTGCACGGCGCTCCAGCTACGTTCCAAAGATGAATAGATCAGGTATTGTTGGGATTGTCAGATTTTGCTGCAGCATATCTTGATGATATTGTTATTCACAGTGCTACATGAGAGGATAATTTGGACCATCTGAAGGCAGTCATTGGACGTCTAAAGGAGGCTGGATTGACTGTCAACCCCTCAAAGTGCCAGTTTTCCAGGACAGAGATGGAATATCTAGGTTATATTATTGGCAACGGAGTTATCAAACCCCAGACCCACAAACTACAAGCCATCCAGTCTCGTCAGCTTCCACAGACCAAGACCCACCTGAAGTAATTCCTGGGAATGTCAGGTTTGTACCGTCGATTTGTGCCTAACTATTCCTCTCGTGCTGTTCTTCTAACAGATATAACTAAGCGGATGGGCCCAACTTTTCTGCAGTGGAGTGAGGAGGCGGAGTCTGCTTTTAACGACCTCAAGGATGCACTGAGTAAGAACCCTGTTTTGTGTAGTCCTGATTTTGGTAAAGACTTCATATTGCAAACTGATTCTTCAGAGAGAGGTTTGGGAGCGGTGCTTTTGCAGGGAGAGCCCAATGACCTTCACCCCGTGGCCTATATCAGCAGGAAGCTGTTCTCAAGGGAGACTTGCTACTCAACTGTTGAGAAAGAATGCCTGGCAGTGAAATGGGCCCTGGACTCTCTCAAGTACTACCTCCTGGGAAGAGAGTTCATCCTACAAACTGACCAGCAGCTCGCTAAACCAGTATCGTACACACGGTTCCGTCGCGTTGAAGCTTGCCGGTGGGCGTGTCTGGCGCGCCACCAACAACCAATCACATATATATATAAATATAAACGGGTATAAAATACTATATGACAGTAAAAAAAAAGTTGTTATTAATAAACAAGAATATAGTTTAAAAGGGGAGTGATTTGTAAAATATCCATAAAGAAAAATAAAATCTGCTTACAGTTCTGTTACATATCGGTGTTGAGAGATATATCCATAGATAGCTCTCAAAGTGCACCAGATTGATGCTTTTAACTTCACATCTTGTGTCCATATCTTTCTGTTTTGGTGGTCATGCCACAACCGTGCACGTGCATGCATGCGCGAGTCATAGTGAGTGTCTGCATTTTGGTCCTTATGCCTTTTACGCACTCTCTCCAAAGCATAACATAAAAACATTGAAAATAAAACAAAGATATCTGGATTAAGGTTGCTTTTTCTTTGCACCGCATGAAAGAAAGGCCAAATGAATGGGCTGTGATTTTAGTTTTTTTTAGCAAAGGTTGAGTTCAATAATTTGTACGGCCCTCGGAGGATGTTGTAAAAATTGAAATGGCCCTTGAGAGGAAAAAGGTTCCCCACCCCTGGTTTAGACGCTTGGTGTTGGAATTGTGTTCCGTTTAGGTAAAAGTTGTTAATATCGTCAGTTAGCTGATTAAAAGGTATAAATAAAACAGTAAATATATTAAAAATAACAGTCATGTTGGTGTGTCTAGTCTAGTAGACTCGACTTCTAAATGGATGAATCTAAATATATTAGAACAGTAGAAATAAATACAGTAGTGCTATTAACTGTCCGTAGCAGCGTAGTAGAAAAGCGTGATCTTACTCATAGAAGTGGGCCTTCGATATGGAGAGGAAGGTGCAGTCTCTGTGAGCTCGGACGGTGAAGATGAGGGGCTCCCCCGTGAGGACGGCCAAGTGACCCACCATCTCTCCCGGGTGGGAGACAAACAGCAGGGACTCCTCCTCGCGGTCTATCATACGCTGGTACACATGGAGCGCCCCCGAGATGATAAACGCCACACTTGCATCCTGGAAGAGAGGTGGAGAAGTTAGAAATGGTCTTTACCTGGATACATGTTTGTATAAATACAGGTAGTGCTGGAGCTATATATTGGTTTATGTTATTTTATAATTAAACATTTATTTTCTAGCTGTTTTTGTTATGGTAAATTAATCATTATTTATCTTAATTATTTTAATTGAAGTCATTCTATGCTTTTATTTTGAAGGAGGTTTTTGGCACCGGGTTAGTTGGGCACCTTGTTTTTTACCAGGAAAAACTATAGGTTACTAGCGTAACCCCGGTTCTCAGAGTAACATGAGTGAGATGTCTCACTATGGGATGTGCCTCCCCGCGTATACCTCAGAAGCATCAATTTCATTACGCCATCTCACTCATCTTACTCTGAGAACCGGGGTTACGCTAGTAACCTATAGTTCTCATACATAATATTCGCTTCGATGTCTCACTATGGGATATGGAGACTCCCCTATTGCCAGACATGCTTATTTCGAAAAAAAACACCAGTACTCAACAGGGCACAAACTGGACACAGCAAATTAGACCGCTGTTCTTCAGAAGAATATAACGGTGAAGAAAATGCCGCAAGGTCAACGGGGGAGCATGAGCCAACCACCTTAGGCACAAAAGCAGTGTTAGGTTTCGGCAAACTGAGTGCATGAAGGATGCGCAGAGAGCGCATGAATGTCACTGACTCGCTTGGCGGATGCCAGAGCCAGCAACAACACATTGTATCGGGGACTTACTGCTGAACGGGTGGTCCCTCCACGAGACAGACACCTCGTCCAATAGCTCCAGAAAAACTGGAAGTAGCTGTTTTGCCGTCCTCTCAGCCTGGGGCAATTTCTTCCCTTCGTAGCGAGATCTGGTGGTCTCCTTTGCTACTTCAGGCTAGGGGATGTCCAGCCTGGATGCAGCGCATTGGCACACGGCTTGCAAATCCATGCTGAGACGGGGCGAAGCTGGTATGCTTTCGTCCGGAGGGACAGACACAGCATCAGGCTTGGCAGCCTGAGCGGATGGGACGAAAACGTTGTCCTCGTCTGAGTCTGATATGAGAAACTCTGAGGTATCCTCGTCAACATCCATATAGTCCCACTCCAAGACGTCCTCCACGGGCGGGGCCATGGTGAGGTCCAGCTGGGAGCCCCTGCTAGCCTCAGCACATGGCTCGGCTTCCGCAGCAGCTTCCTCCTTGTCCCGGTTGCCGACTGGAGGTTCGGAACAATAACTGGAGTGTAAATGTTCAGAAAAAAAACAAAACCTTAGCGTTAAAAACAGAATCGAGTATTAGCTGGTGTGCTAATATCCAGATACGCTCCAGTCTATGGTGAAGAGCGGAGGCTCGAAGCAAGTGTAGCTGGCAAGCGTCCCGCGACCTAAAGTTAGCTTGAAGTGGTTCAGTCTATGGACAGTTAAGCTAACCAGGCTAATGACATTGAGAGATGTGCTCCGAAGCGAGAAGAGGTGTTTGAATGACGCTGCGTTGTAGCAGGGTGTGTGGATTCCCTGACGATCCCCTGACGTGGTGGTCAAGATCACCAGCCAATCAGGATTGGCGTAATTAGATTGATGCTTCTGAGGTATACGCGGGGAGGCGCATCCCATAGTGAGACATCGAAACAAATGTTTTGAATGAGAATTGCCACAAAGAAAGAAAGGTGAAAATCCTTGTTCTTTGTATATTATTGGAAATACTACAATAAATGGAAGAAAGAATATTCTGCCTGGACAGTTAATTCCCTGCGTAGGATTTGCTTTCTGGTGCCCCAGCGTCAGTTTAAGTTTATAGGGGACCTATCATGCAAAATGCACTTTTGTACGTCTTTTCTACATGAATATGTGTCCCCGGTGTTCCAGGGAACTCACCAAGTGTCACAAAACACAACCCTCTCTATTTTCCTCCATACCCAAATCTCTAAAAATGGGGCTGCAACGGATCTGATAAAAACTGATCCAGATTTGAACATTCCTCTGACGTCAGGACGGAGGATCTGACCTATCAGGGGAATGAGAGGTTGCCGTGGCATGGTAACAGCATGGCAACACGACGCTCGTAACTCGGCCCCCTCCTTTGCAGGGGGGCGTGGTCAGCTGCAGCGCATGCAAAGACAGGGGTGGAGGAGAGCAAAATAGAGCGAAATGAGGCATGGCTAAAATGCATGATCTGTTTGGTATTTTGAAAAAGAAAACGTATAAATATACCTTATATAGGTATGGCCCTACAATATATTATTCAAATATAGCATGATAGGTCCACTTTAAGTTAAGATTTCTATTTTATTATAACACTTAGAATTAAATATAATTATCTAGTAGACAAAATAGTGTTAAACAATCCAGAATATGATTTATATTTTAGATTCTTCAAAGTAGCCCCCTTTTGCCTTGATGACGGCTTTGCACACTCTTGGCTTCTCTCAGTCAGCATCATGAGGTCGTCACCTGGAATGGTTTTCAATTAACACGTGTGCCTTGTCAAGAGTCCATTTGTGGAATGACTTGCCTTCTTAATGTGTTTGAGAGCATCAGTTGTGTTGTGCAGAGGTAGGGTTAGTGCACAGTGGAAAGCCCTATTTGACTGCTGTTGTAATCCATATTATGGCAAGAACCAGTCAACTCAGTGAAGAGAAATGAAATGAAGGCCAGTCGATCCGGAAAATGTCAAGAACTTTGAATGTTTCCTCAAGTGCAGTCGCAAAAACCATCGAAGGCTATGATGAGACTGGCTCTCATGAGGACCCCCCCCCCCCCGGAAAGGAAGAGCAAGAGTTACCTCTGCTACAGAGGATAAATACATCAGAGTTACCAGCCTCAGAAACCGCAAATTAAAGCACCTCAGCCTAGAGCCCACATAAATGATCACAGAGCTCAGCAGACACATCTCAACATCCACTGTTCAGAGGAGACTGCGCGAATCAGGCCTTCATGGTCCAATTGCTGCAAAGAAGCCACTACTGAGGATGAACAACAAGAAGAAGAGAATTGTTTGGGCCAATAAACTCAAGGATTGGACATTAGAGATTGTAAATCTGTACTTTGGTCTGATGAGTCCAAATTTGAGATTTTTGGTTCCAACCGCCGTGATTTGTGAGACGCAGAGAAGGTGAGCGGATGGTTTCTGCATGTGTGGTTCCCCCCGTGAAGCATGGAGGAGGAAGTGTGATGGTGTGGGGGGGCTTTGCTGGTGACACTGTTGGTGATTTATTCAGAATTTAAGGCACACTTAACCAGCATGGCTACCACAGCATTCTGCAGCGCCATCTGGTTTGCTCTTAGTGGGACCATCATTTGTTTTTGAACAAAACAATGACCCCAAACACACCACCAAACACACCACCAAGCTATGTAAGGGCTATTTGACTAAGAAGGGAAGTGATGGAGTGCTGCGTCAGATGACCTGGCCTCCACAATCACCAAACCTCAACCCAATTGAGATGGTTTGGGATCAGTTGGACCGCAGAGTGAAGGAAAAGCAGCCAACAAGTGCTCAGCACCTCTGGGAAGTCCTTCAAGACTGTTGGAAAACCAGTCCAGGTGACAACCTCATGAAGCTGACTGAGAGAAGCCAAGAGTGTGCAAAGCAATCATCAAGGCAAAAGGGGGCTACTTTGAAGAATATAAAATATTAATCATATTCTGGATTGTTTAACACTTTTCTGTTTACTAGATCATTCCATATGTATTCTTTTATAGTTGTGATGTCTTCAGTATTAATCTACAATATAGAAAATAATAAAAAAATAAATAAAAACCTTCAAATGAGAAGGTGTTTCCAAACTTTTGACTGGTACTGTATGTTATCTTTAGCTCTGTAAGTATACCAGATTATTTCAGATGGGCTAAGAATCGGAAATCAAAACAAATTAAAGCTGCAAGCAGCGTTGAGTGGGTCTTCGACGCTCCGCAGGCTGTTGTCCGCACGTCGACGTGTCACGTAGGTGTCTCGAGGACTCGGCCGTTGGCAAACGTGGGAAGTTTCAGGCCGATCGGACAACGTACATGGGAGTTACAGCAGTATCATAAACATTGTGTTTGATGGCGAGTGATCTGTCGCCATGGCAACGGAATTTGATGACACCCCATAATACGCCTAGATGTGTTGAGGGCTGCATCGTTATCAAACCTGTGAAGTTTTGGGCCGTTTGGAGCATGTTAACTGGAGTTATGAGAAAACCGTGTTTCACGGCGACCATTTTGTTACCATAGCAACGACATTTGACGAAATCTCAAAACTGACACATATATGTGTCGAGGGCTTGACGGTTACCACTCATGGGAAATTTTTTACCATTTACACAGGAGTTATAGCAATATCGTGCTTAACGGTGAGGGATGCGTTGCCATGGCAACAGCTTTTGAGGAAAACTCACTATTGTCAGATTGAGGTGTTGAGGGCCGGACCATTAACTGTCATCTGAAGTCTGGTGCCGTTTGGACCATTTTCATAGGAGTAACAGCGACACCGTGTTTTATGGCGAGGGATCTGTCGCCATGGAAACGGCATATGATGACATCCCATAATTGGCATAGTGCTGTTGAGGGGCGGACTAGTAGCCATCATCTGAAGTCTGGTGCAGTTTGGACCATTTTCCATTGACTTAAGACAACATTGTGTTTTACGGCGAGGGATGCGTTGCGATGGAAACGGCATACGGTGAGATCTCAGATTTCACGTAGAGCTGTTGGGGCATGGACCGGTGATATAAAAGTGAAGATTGGGGGACGATGGGACTGTGCCCATTGGATTTACAGCGACACCGTGTTTAATGGCGAGGGATGCGTTGCCATGGAAACGGCATATGATGACATCCCATAATTGGCGTAGAGCTGTTGAGGGCCGGACCATTAACTGTCATCTGAAGTCTGGTGTAGTTTGGACCATTTTCCATTGACTTAAGACAACATTGTGTTTTATGGCGAGGGATGCGTTGCCATGGCAACAGCTTTTGAGGAAAACTCACTTTTGTCATATTGAGGTGTTGAGGGCCGGACCATTAACTGTCATCTGAAGTCTGGTGTAGTTTGGACCATTTTCCATTGACTTAAGACAACATTGTGTTTTATGGCGAGGGATGCGTTGCCATGGCAACAGCTTTTGAGGAAAACTCACTTTTGTCATATTGAGGTGTTGAGGGCCGGACCAATAGCCATCAACAGAAGTCTGGTGCAGTTTGGACCATTTTCATTGGATTTACAGCGACACCGTGTTTAATGGCGAGGGATGCGTTGCCATGGAAACGGCATATGATGACATCCCAGAATTGGCGTAGAGCTGTTGAGGGCCGGACCATTAACTGTCATCTGAAGTCTGGTGCAGTTTGGAACCTTTTCCATTGAGTTAAGACAACATTGTGTTTTATGGCGAAGGATGCGTTGCCATGGAAATGGCATATGATGACATCCCATAATTGGCATAGAGCTGTTCAGGGCCGGACCATTCACCATTATCTGAGGTCTGGTGCCGTTTGGACAATTTTCCATTGAATTAAGACAACACCGTGTTTTATGGCGAGGGATTATTAAGTAATATTACGCCATATTACGCCATATTAAGTAACATCAAATTTGACGTAGAGCTGTTCAGGGCTGCAGTGTTAACCATCATGTGAAGTTTGGTGGCGTTCTGAGTATGTCAGTTGGCGTTATGACATCATCGTGTTCCATGGCGAGGGATGGGCCTAGCATCGAGCGAACGCAAACTTTGGCGCTAAATCACGGCTGCGCCGTGCGAAAGAAAAAAACGTCCGTGATAACTTTGAATTGCCCATGTCTCGAGATGCTACCCGACGAATTTCGAGTCGTACGGATAAAGTCCCTGGGAGAAGATAGATTTTGCGCGTTTTTCGAGGCCAAATTCAAAATTCCTGTACGTTATTTTATACCCCTCCAAGAGGCTTTTTTGTTCGTCTCCGCACCCTAGATATGCGTAGCGAGTTTCGTTCGGTTACGTGAAAGTTAAAGTAGGGGGAGTTAACGTTAAAAACGGAAGTGGGCGTGGCCTACGCAATTTTTTACGTAATATTCCGGAACCAATTAAATATCAACATTTTCACCACTTCTGACGCGCGTGCACAATTTGGTGAGTTTTCACATATGTGGCGGGGGTCAAAAGTGCGCGCAATGTTCTAAAATAATAATCAGAATAATAACAAATAATCGGACCAATATCAATAATGTGCTATAATGTAGCGTGGGCTACCTACTGTCATGATTTAGGCCACTTTTAATGGGCTTTTGCCCCTATTTTTCCCTGTTTTTTGTGGGTTTTGCATGGTTATCGTTCGCTTCGCGAGCGACTAAATTGATCGTGACTAAATTGATCGTGACTAAATTGATCGTGATGATATTAACAATGCGAGTTGCAGTCACGTTGCAGTCACGTGACTGGGCTCGCGCGGACTATCTGCCGTCACTATTTCCGAACCTTTTCTGTGCTTTTGCCGGTGGTTTTCCCTGTTTTGGGTGTGTTTCGCAGGTTTATCGGTCGCTGCGCGACCGATTTCAATAGGGTCTTCGCCGACCTAGGTCTCAGACCCTAATTAACACTCAAGTGGACAAATCAGAAGCGTTGTCAAAGTGGGATGTTGTTGCTTTATAGAGGGAAATAATGCCCATAAAGGAATAAAAGACATCCTTAAGCAGTTAAAGATTAAATAATCATAGCCTTGTCTCTGTGTGGAAAACCTGGACATTATTTGTTAAAGATACACTTGCACTTTGTTCTTTGATGAAGTGTGTGTTCCACAAAGAGTCTCTGTCAGTCAGTCCTTCACACTGACCTGGTCTCCCTGGTGAGCCACCACAGTGCCGGCTTTGACTTGCCGAAGATTAACTCTCCCCTCCAAAAGATGGGGGTCCTGATCAAAAACAAACAAAAAAACAGGGATATGTCTTCTTAGAAACAGTAACATTTTTATCAGTCTTTCACTTTTGCTTTTACATTTCCATTTTTGAAACAATTGTGGATTTTGTGTGCTGAATAATCTTACAGTGAATAAAGTCTGTGCCCTACCTGTAGTTGGATGACATGGAGCAGATCCTTTTTGGCAGCTTGGAAAATGGCGTTAACTTTGTTGTGCTGGACATTTTCTGCTCCAGCTTCACTGTAGTGGTAAACAGCTGATGGAGTGTGCTGCAGGGTCACACTCTTCTTGAGTATCGACTGAGGAGACAGAAAAGTGTATTTGTGACATTAGCAAGAAACTAAACCATAAACTAAACACATATTCTAAGTTAGAATGACATTGTATATGCCTATGTAGTGTTGTAAAATTGACCATTAAAGGGACTGCCTAACATTGTAGTGCCTAAACGAAGTACGGTATAATGTAATGTAACGTAACAAGCTGCGATGCGGGACTTGCACATGCTAGATATCGATTCCGACTCACAGCAAACTAAACCAAACAAAACAGAACAAAGGTAAATAAACTGAACTGAATGTAACTAAACATAACTAGACTAAACTGAACTAAACTATCTAGGTATAACAAAACAAAACTGAACTAAATCGAACTAATCATAACTAGACTAACTACTTAGCTAGATAAGCAGAACTAAACTTTACTCATCTCACGAAACTGAACAGAAGCAAACAAAACGTAAAGGTCCCATGTCATGGCCATTTCTACTGATCGTAATTCCATTGTTGAGGTCTACTAGAATAGATTTAAATTGTTCAATGTTCCAAACTCACATTGGTTTCTCATACAGCATCTCTGTATAGTATGTGTATTCACTCTCTGTCCTAAACGGCTTGTTGGAGCTCCTGCCCCCCCCTCCCTATGAGCCCAGTGTGCTCTGATTGGTCAGCTCGCCCACTCTGTTCTGATGAGTCTACCACCGTTACAGCGGAACATCAGTGATTATGTGTTACAATGGCGTTAGCAACCAGAAAATGACACCAGCAATGACAAACAGATGAGAATGCTGCGTGGGGTCTGGGTGCCGTGTTGGCGGGACGTTGCGGGGCTCGCTGCTGTAGCGGACAGTGTGAGCTGGCTTGCTGGTGTTGTTTCCTGGCATATACGTATTTTCTGTGTTAGAGTTTTACTCGCTACAGGGTGTACTTTGAGGGTTTGTGACTTTGCAGACCTTTTACATGCAGAAAAAGCTACACACAAGGGGACGGGTAATAACCGGAAAAGCATGACATGGGACCTTTAATGAACACTAAACTTAAACTCAAACTAAATTCAATTAAACCAAACTAAACTAAACATAACTAGACTATACTCAATCTAAACTAAACTAAACTCCAACTAAACTAAACTGAACTCAAACTAAACTAAGATAAACCAAATCTAAACTATACTGAGATAAACCAAAACTAAACTAAACTGTACTAAACTCTAATTAAACTAAACTAAACTCAAACTTAACTAAACTCAACTAAACTCAACTCAAACTAACCTAAACTCAATATAAACTAAACTAAAACTAAACTAAACTCCAGTAAACCTGTGAGGAGCAGTATTAAGAGCAGTCACTACAGACTAGTCTAAAATATGTTTGTCTAAATGGAAGCAAATGTTTAATCTGAATTCAAACCAACAGCAAATGCAATAAAGAAAATATTTTTACAGAGACCTTCACAGGACTTTGAGGCAGAGCTTCCTCTTTGGAAACCTGAGCCCGTTCATACACTTTGTTGAGACCGAAGGACATTTCACCTGCAGAACAAAAAGATCCCATCATCAGAGTGCTCATGGAGCTCAGCAAACAATGTTCCTTGTTGAGGATGCTGAGTGTTGAGGCTACTGAGTGTTGAGGCTGCTGAGTGTTGAGGATGCTGAGTGTTGAGTGTTGAGGCTGCTGAGTGTTGAGGCTGCTGAGTGTTGAGTGTTGAGGCTGCTGAGTGTTGAGGCTGCTGAGTGTTGAGTGTTTAGGCTGCTGAGTGTTGAGAGTGTTGAGTGTTGAGGCTGCTGAGTGTTGAGGCTGCTGAGTGTTGAGGCTGCTGAGTGTTGAGGCTGATGAGTGTTGAGGCTGCTGAGTGTTGAGTGTTTAGGCTGCTGAGTGTTGAGGCTGCTGAGTGTTGAGTGTTTAGGCTGCTGAGTGTTGAGGCTGCTGAGTGTTGAGGCTGCTGAGTGTTGAGTGTTTAGGCTGCTGAGTGTTGAGGCTGCTGAGTGTTGAGTGTGGAGGCTGCTGAGTGTTGAGGCTGAGTGTTGAGTGTTTAGGCTGCTGAGTGTTGAGGCTGCTGAGTGTTGAGGCTGCTGAGTGTTGAGGCTGCTGAGTGTTGAGTGTTTAGGCTGCTGAGTGTTGAGGCTGCAGTGAGTGTTGAGGCTGCAGTGAGTGTTGAGGCTGCAGTGAGTGTTGAGGCTGCAGTGAGTGTTGAGGCTGCAGTGAGTGTTGAGGCTGCAGTGAGTGTTGAGGCTGATGAGTGTTGAGGCTGCTGAGTGTTGAGGCTGATGAGTGTTGAGGCTGCTGAGTGTTGAGTGTTTAGGCTGCTGAGTGTTGAGGCTGCTGAGTGTTGAGTGTTTAGGCTGCTGAGTGTTGAGGCTGCTGAGTGTTGAGGCTGCTGAGTGTTGAGGCTGCTGAGTGTTGAGTGTTTAGGCTGCTGAGTGTTGAGGCTGCTGAGTGTTGAGGCTGCTGAGTGTTGAGGCTGCTGAGTGTTGAGGCTGCTGAGTGTTGAGGCTGATGAGTGTTGAGGCTGCTGAGTGTTGAGGCTGCTGAGTGTTGAGTGTTGAGGCTGCTGAGTGTTGAGGCTGCTGAGTGTTGAGTGTTTAGGCTGCTGAGTGTTGAGGCTGCTGAGTGTTGAGTGTGGAGGCTGCTGAGTGTTGAGGCTGATGAGTGTTGAGGCTGCTGAGTGTTGAGGCTGCTGAGTGTTGAGTGTTGAGGCTGCTGAGTGTTGAGGCTGCTGAGTGTTGAGTGTTTAGGCTGCTGAGTGTTGAGGCTGCTGAGTGTTGAGTGTGGAGGCTGCTGAGTGTTGAGGCTGCTGAGTGTTGAGTGTTTAGGCTGCTGAGTGTTGAGGCTGCAGTGAGTGTTGAGGCTGCAGTGAGTGTTCAGGCTGCAGTGAGTGTTGAGGCTGCAGTGAGTGTTGAGGCTGCAGTGAGTGTTGAGGCTGATGAGTGTTGAGGATGCAGTGAGTGTTGAGGCTGCTGAGTGTTGAGGCTGCTGAGTGTTGAGGCTGCTGAGTGTTGAGGCTGCAGTGAGTGTTGAGGCTGCTGAGTGTTGAGGCTGCAGTGAGTGTTGAGGCTGCTGAGTGTTGAGGCTGCAGTGAGTGTTGAGGCTGCTGAGTGTTGAGGCTGCAGTGAGTGTTGAGGCTGCTGAGTGTTGAGGCTGATGAGTGTTGATGCTGCTGAGTGTTGAGGCTGCAGTGAGTGTTGAGGCTGCTGGTGTTGAGGCTGATGAGTGTTGAGGCTGCTGAGTGTTGCTGCTGTTTGCACTGAAGCACTTGTAAACTGCATTTTCATGTTTTTTCACAGCTCAGATATCATGTGAAGTATTTCCTTTCTAGTATATTAGATTTCAGGCTCGATGGTTAAAAAAATAAATAGGTTGATTCATTTTTTTTCTTTTCTTGTCTTATTGTTTATATGAGCTTAAAACGTTGCGAATGAGAAGTGAGAAATGTCTGGTAATTGGGTTTGGTAAGAAGAAAACTAAAAAGTATTGGTTAACTGCAAAAATACTAAACATTAGCCCACATGGAACTGACACACCTTTTTGACATTAGGAAAACATAATCCAAATGTTTATTTCTGTAATTGTTATTCCTACTTCTTTGTTCCAGGGTTCTGAACCATAGTTCACTGAATTGCATATGTCCTACCCAGACAAGAATGTGAAGCAAATAAAAGAAAGGACCTGTAACAGCCATCGGGGTGGAGAATGAGCGAGATTTCTTGTATTTCGAAGTTTCTGAGTAACTGGACTTTTCTGTTGAAGTGGGTGACAAGAAAACAGATATGTTCGACAAACATTACTAGAAATACATTCCTGCAGCCTAAACGTGAAGTGTGTGACATTGGTGTTGTTTCTGACCTGTGTCACTTTTTTCAGAGCCCTGATCTTCAGAGTGGGAGGGCTGCCTGCGGAGGCCTCGGTGTGGATAACCCTCCCCCAGAACATTGGCAACCGACACCAGGGAGATCGCTTGGTTCTCCTGCAACACACACATATAGTTATATTACATTGAAAAAACACATGTCCTTATTTGTAAATTCATCTTATTAAATACATGTAGATTATATTTATAGAGAGGTGGAAAAAGTACTCAGATCTTGTAAAAGCAGAAGTACCAGAGTGTAGGAATAATATAAGGTTGTAAGTGTATTTGATATGTTAACCCTTCATAACACTTGCACTTCTTAATATTTGAAGAACACTGTTGTAGAATAACAGCATGCAATTTAGAGTTTTTTCTATTTACTACTATAACCTTGCTGCTACTTCATTACATTTACCCTTTGTGCATAGTCAATGATGATTGCAACATTATCAAATCCCAAAAGGTCAACAAAAATAATTCTGTGGAGAAGGATGACCTAATGAAGATCAGCCTAATATTTTGTGTTCAAATGTATGGCCAATAAACCTATTTTATTGACTATTTTTAAACCATCATTGATTCCCGACTCCCCCATACCCGTCAGTAGGAGCTACAAGTGATCAACAACTGCTTCAAAAGCTAAAGGTGTTTGCTGAGCGAGTAACGTGACTTAAATTTGGATCTGGACTCTTATCCCTGAGTCAGGAAAGGCTAGGGAGGGGCACAGATGGAAGTGATTCATCATCACATTTATGTATTGTCTGTTCAGTAATTGTTAGTGGTGTGTTATGAATATGATCACTGGAAACAAGTAGCAACGTCCGAAAATGATCCTAAATGAATTTATTGGCTGTCATATTTTCCTTTTTGTAGTGTGATGGACTTATGTTATATCCATTGGTCATTGTCACATATTTAGTTTAAAGTGGACCTATCATGCTATATTTGAATAATATAGTATAGGACCATACCTATATAAGGCATATTTATACTTTTTTTTTTTCAAAATACCAAACAGATCATGCATTTTAGCCATGCCTCATTTTGCTCAATTTGACAATTTCTAGCTCTGGGCAGATTCAGTGAGAACAGCACCATCTACTGGCCTGGCATATGTACTACAGCGTCTCCAGCGCTTTCGAACGGCAATGGCCGTGGCTGTCTCCTCCTGATTGGTGGAGTTGGCCCAATAGCCGTAGCGCCACCGTCCTGACGTCAGGACAGTGTTCAAATCTGGATCAGTTTTTATCAGATCCGTTGCAGGCCCTTTTTTAGAGATTTGGGTATGGAGGAAAATAGAGAGGGTTGTGTTTTCTGACACTTGGTGAGTTCCCTGGAACACCGGGGACACATATTCATGTATAAAAGACGTACAAAAGTGCATTTTGCATGATAGGTCCCCTTTAAATAATGAATTTATGCTACAGTATTGTTGTGCACCACGTGAGGCGATACTCAAAGTGTTATATATATATTTTCAATACACAACCTTCTTGTTTGTCATTTGTGGGTAAGTGTATATTGGGTATGAGGTATACTATAATATATAAGCATGAGCTGTATGCTGTATGTTTTATGTCAGCTAGATGCCTAAGGGTTCACTGAATTTAAAAGTATAACTTTCTTCTGTCCCATTTTGGAACATTAAATTAAAAAAAACTTTGAAGAGGAGGGGGCAATACCATCCTACCCAAACATGTTTTATTAACAAGCTTAGCTTAATGATCACAGCAGGCCCTTATGACGGAGCTTAAATCAGCCTTTTCATTTTGAAGACATGGATACATTACATAACTGTTGGTTAACTCTACACTTATCAGGATCAGAATACCTTTATTCGTCCCAAAGAGGGGAAATATACAATGCTTTAGTGTTCTACACATGTAATGCATTTATTTACTCCACTGCTTCTTTAATTGCAGCTGGTGGCCCTCTGAGAGCTGCACATTGATTGGGTGATGTTTGGTGTACCTGGGCAGTAGTTTGTCATTCTCTGTATCTTGTTGTATCTAATTTGAAAAGGTGATGCTTATCAGTAAACAGAATGAAGCAGAGCAACACAAAAAATAAAACGAAACATCCATGTGACTTCAAAATTGGAAGTGAAAAGTGAGGTAATCCATCAATCTGGAGTACAGTCAGCAAAATCAAACAGTACCGGGTTGAAGAGCTCAGTGGTCAGGCCCAGGTAGTTGTGTAAGGCGAGGAAGGTGACTCTCTGGAGACGCACCATGATTATCTGCAGAGAAGGAGACACACTGCTCTGTTAGTGCCACATCAGGGAATGGATGCAGTTTGTGAAGCTGCCTGTGCTTATGCTTTTCTCTGGCTCAGACTGTACTTGCACTGCGGCAGTGTCAGTGGACGCTTTACCTGGATGACACGGACCAGAGTTTCTGGATATTTCTCAAACACTGACTGGAAGGCTGCAGCCGGCAGACGCAGGATGGTGGAGGTGACTGCAGCTCTGGCAGACACAGTTTTATAAGGCGCTGGATAGCCCTGAATACACAGTACAGTTTGTGGAGAAAGAAGGAGTTGTGAGTAGTAACAACCCAAACAAAACCACTAACATGCATGAAGAAATGAGAATACACACACGAATAAAGAAGAGCTTATTTAGAAGAGCACATACCAAACACTTTAAGTGATGAATAGAATAATTTTTTCATAAAATCCTTTTATAATATAATATATATTATTCTGAAATGTGCCTTGGTGCAGAAAGAGCACTTTTCAAATGTTCTTTAAATACAAATACATGAAACGTTCATACATTTCTTGAAGCAATATTTGAAATGCAGACTTTGACTTGTACCACAGTATTTTACACTACTTTTACTAAAGTAAAAAATCTGTGTACTTTTCCTCTGTTCTAAAATGCAAACGTACAGTGATGATGTCCAGGATACTCAGCAGACTGTGAACGCTGTCTCCTGGTAACACTTCCTTCACCACAGCGTCAGTCCCATCCTGCAGGAAGAAAACACCTTTACATCTCCCTGATCACATCGCTGAGTGTCAAATATTCATGTGGTTGTTGCAGGCAGTAGTTTGTGGTCAGCCCTGAGGTCTCACACTCTCATGGATGTACATGTCCAAGCGGCCATCTTGAACCACGTAAATACTGTCATCAGTGTCCCCTGGTCTGAAGAGTGCCTCCCCCTGGTGCAGCTCGATCACCACCATGTGCCGGCACAGCTCCAGGAACACAGGCTTCTCAAAGTGGCCCAGCACCCTAATAATAATAATAATACATTGTATTGAAGGCGCTTTCCAGGATATCAATCAATCAATGTTTATTTACAGTATATAGCCCAATATCACAAATGTTACATTTGTCTCAGTGGACTTCACAGTTTCACAGGATGCACAAGGACACCTTACAATTCATAAAATAAATACTCTAACTGATAAGAACAGCAAGAGATGAGGAAAACATGGCATGCATGTATGAGGGGGATGCTCAGTAACAGTTGAGGAAAGCATACAGACTGGTTCAAACTATAGTATTTAGGCCGCGAGGCGTTGCAGAGGCGCCGGGCAGGAAGTGGACCGGTCAGTGCATCCGGCCCATCCCCTAAAATAAACGAATTTTGCAGACCCTATCCCTCCGTAGTCTTTCAAGTAGGAGGAGAAATGCCAGCATTCTCCTCCGGTTTACAGGCACTGTGTAAATTATATATATAGAATAATTATGATGATGAATGCATTTTTTTACCACTAAAATACAGCAACACATCTTTGATTCATGTCGTTTATAACTGGAATATTACAGTTATTATTAACTTTGTCTGTACAAGGTAGCCTGTCCAGGAAATATGCCCAAATCAACAAAAACTGCGAGCCGGCAGGCAAGACGCTCCGCTTCTGAAATGCTTCTGAAACGCCCCCGGTAGGGTATGACGCCGGAGGAGGCCGGACCAAAACCGTGCCGCAGCCGTGACGCGACGCAGACGGACCCGGTGGAATCTAGGGGTAATGGAATATGGCCAACACATGAAACTTCTTATATTGTAATTCTTAAATATGTATGTAAACATATATAACACAGTAGTATTCATGTGTAAGCAAGCCCACATTTTGTAATTCAGTCAATCAAAGTTGAAAACATTTTCTAACAAATATGAGTTGATAAAAAAAGGCCCAATAACTTATTTCCATAACCAGCTTGAAATATACCCTTCCTATTTCCCCTTATTATAATCAATCTGAGGCATCTGATTTAAGGGAGAAGCTGCAACACTGTTAGTAACTAAATACATGAAACCCTCTGGAGAGCTGGGATGGAGGCAGTTTGTTTCTTAAAGCATATTCAACTATCAAGCATCATTTAGCTACATTTGATCGATTTTGCTAACTTATAACTTAACTTATGAGGCAATATACCTCACCTCGAGGGAGGGGCCCAGCCCTTCATGTGTTTTTCTGTATGTGGCCCTCAGTGAAAAGTTTGGACAGCCCTGGTTTAGCCTATTCTGAACAGAACAGGTGGGTCGTGAGGTGGGGTTTGAACGTGGTAGTCAGACTGTTTAGTGTGTGGAGGGAGTTTCAGAGCCTGGGAGCGTTGCAGCCGAAAGACCAACAGCCGTGACAAGGGGAAGGTTAGCACCAGGAGACCAGCTGAGAATGAGCGAGCAGCAGGATGGGGGGGGGGGGGGGGGGTGGGGGGGGGGGGGTTACTCCTGAAGGTCGGTGAGATTGGTGGGGGCCAAGTTGTAAAGGGCTTTGTGGTGTGCAGAAAATAAGTAACTAAGTACATTCACTCAAGTACTGTAATTAAGTAAATTGTTGAGGTGCTTGTGCTTGAGTATTTCCATTGTATGCTACTTTATACATCTACTCCACATTTAAAAATGGAAATAATGTAATTTACTCCACTACATTTATTTATTTAACAGCTTTAGCTACTTTTAACAAAATGCATCTCTAAAGATTTAACCAGTGGACTAACACTTCATATACAATATTTTACAAAAAGTAAATCAGAACTTTGTTTGTCTACAACAGAAAAATGCTACTTGATGAAACAATATTATCTAGAAATGTCATATATATAAATATAATTATATACGCAATAAGGCAATTTTTCTGCACAATGATTACTTTTTATACTTTAAGTAAATATAGCTGATAATACTTTTGTACCTTTACTTAAGTAAACATTTTGAATGCAGGACTTGTGTTTGGAATTCAGTTTTTATGACAATAATGTATTGGTACTTCAGAATACTTCTTCCACCACTGGATGTGCACATCTTTATAATACTGCTAATGATAATAAGCACATTCCTAAATGTAACACTTGTAGCAGTTTGACCAAAGTTGCTGGGGTAACAGTCAGGTCAGGCCTGACAATTTAAAAAGTTTAGGTTGAGTCAAACCCTACAAAAGGTACATGTTACCGACGGGGAACCATAGAGCACGTGCCACTCTTAACCAGTTCAAAATGTCTGTAATTTTACCCTGTTCAATTAATACATTTGAACAAATACACACAACACATCTCTTTTAAATGCAGACCAAATAATATATTCAATAGTTCAAATGATCAGTGAGTCCCATATGAGTGAAAGGGTGTATGCAATATATATAGTTCATGATAAATAGTCAAACAAAATGATATGATCCACAAATCTCCATTCCAGATTTTCTTAGTCCAGTCCACGGTTATGAGAATTAAAGTTAAACCTTATCATATCCAAGATATAACATTTGTACACCTTACATGGACAACAGATGCAGTCTCTCTCATTTGGGGAGAAACGTTATAATTAGGGATGTCCCGATCACCTTTTTTTGCTCCCGATCCGATTCCGATCATTTGATTTTGACAATCTGCCGATACCGATTTTTCCCGATCCGATCTTTATGCAATGTATTAAAAGAAAAAAAAGGAGAAAAGCATTCAAGTTGTCCCTTAAACCCCACGTTCTCCACCACAGATAACGGCTGGTCATCCAACGCGATGAATTCAGCTATCTTGGCTGTTATTTTTTTGGCCTTTTCATTGTTCTGGCGCAGTTTCTCTTTCCTTTTTAAAAGTCTCTGAAAGTGTTGGTTGTTTCAGTGCCGTTACCTGAATGGCCGCTGTGTACTCGTTGTGTTGTTGTTGGTGTTGGTGTTTGTTTCTCAGGTGGCGTATTAGATTGGTCGTGTTGAACGTAGCTCTGTTCTTTCCACCACGCAGAAACCTCCGCCTTGCAAACATTGCATCTGGCTGTTACACTGCCTTCGCTTTCAATTTTATAATACTTCCAAACTCCTGACATTTTCTCTGTCCCGACTCCCGAGTCACCAGCTGAACGTAGCCTCTCGTTAGCTTACTGCTACTATTAGACACTGCGCCCTGCCCACTCTGTTGCCAGATTTGAGAGAAATAAGCAACCAGGTTGATGAAAACAAGCCCAAAAGAAGCAACACATACATGATGTTGTGTAATTTTAAACCAAAACTAAGGTCTCAGGATGACTTTAAGACGTGAACATGGTCATTTTTGTTTTGTAACATTAAATTAAATTTTTTTTTTTTTTTTAAATCCCGATTTTTTTCTCCCGATTCCGATCTTTTGAAAATCACGTGATCGGCTCCGATCCCCGATCACGTGATCGGATCGGGACATCTCTAGTTATAATCCTTAAGATTTCAGTTCTGTAAGAAGACACTGTAGTTACTGCTTACCATGTTTAAAGTTTTGTTCAAAATCAGTGTATTGACCACTGGGGGCAGAAGACACACCCACAGTATGTGATGCTTTAATAATGACAAAACTCATGATTAAATCTGGACATCTGCATCAGTATGGATCAGCTCTGTGTGCCCAGGATGTGTATGCATACTCTCCTGTTAATCTGATACGCATGGTTGTTAGATATGAATCCTGAGCTGGCTAGCTGGAGTCAAGCAGAGTTGATCAATTTGAGAATCAATACAAAATTATTCAGCAACAGTTTTGATAATGGATTTATCAGAATCAGTATCTGTTTTATCCCAGTGGAAATTGAGTTTCGTTGTTGTTGTTCTATTATAGAATAAAAAATGAAAGGTTAATTCAAATGAAATAGAACAAACTATTTATTTAAACATAAGAAGTTGAAGAAAAAATATTTAATAAAAAGATTCTTAAAAATAGAATAAGATGTTTATAACATAAGAATGTAAAGTTAAATGTCCAATAAAAGATTGATTGAGATAGAAAGCTATGTTACACGCTTCTATTGGCTAGCGCTCCAACACGTTGTACATGAGAGGCTAAGGGGCGGGACATCTCTAAGCAGTTGACCAATCACAGTAGAGCCCGCCAGCTAACCAATCAGAGCAGTCTGGGCTCTGGTTTCAGACAGAGGGTGAAAAGAAGTGCTGCAGCACAGGCAGTGTGAGAAAAATAAAGAGCTTTTTGAACATTAAAGCATGGAGACATGTAGAGACACTACATACTGATATACACCTGAACATCAGCAGGAGATGACTCTTTAAAGTAGAGACACTACATACTGATATACACCTGAACATCAGCAGGAGAGGACTCTTTAAAGTAGAGACACTACATACTGATATACACCTGAACATCAGCAGGAAAGGACCCTTTAAAGTAGAGACACTACATACCAGAGGTGTGGACTCGAGTCACATGACTTGGACTCGAGTCAGACTCGAGTTACCAATTTGATGACTTTGGACTCGACTTGACAACATCACAAAAGACTTGCGACTCGACTTGGACTTGAACACCAATGACTCGGGACTTGACTTGGACTTGAGCCTTCTGACTTGAGGTGACTTGATAATTTAATTCAGGGGTCTCCAACACGCCGATCGCGAGCTGCCGTTAGGACAGCAGAATCTTCAGCCGCTGCAACTCTTGCTGAGAATCCATGCAGGCAGGGGCGGGACTTTATTTTGCTGAGCCACCATGCGGCCAATCATATGTGAGGACACACTAGGATCATACCATTATGTGAAAGAAGGGTGGAGGGCAGACGCTCCAAAGACAGCAGGTGTAGTGGTGCAGGCCAGCTACACAGAGCCACGGGGAGACGGGGAGACGGATTTAAATGCAAGCGCGTCGGAAAAAGTCAAGAAATTTCCGAAAACCGAAAAAAGAAGCAGCATCTGGCTGCATGTCAATGATATTGGAGAAAGCAAAGCTGAGTGCAGGATTTGTAAAATGAAAATAACCTTCAGAGCAGGGTTTTTTTTTTGGTAACCACTCAGGATTTATTGCCAGAGGTGGGAGAAGTTCAGATCTTGTACTTGAGTAACAGTACCAGAGTGTAGGAATACTCGGTTACAATAAAAGATCCTGCATTCAAAATGTTACAAGTAAAAGTACAAAAGTATTAGCATCAAAATATAGTTAAAGTACCACCTGCAGAGGGATCTACATTCAGGTGTTCTTTTCCCCATAGAGACGCCTCGCTGCACATTATCCCTTGCATAAAGATAGATGTGGGTCCCTTATAACATGCTGTACACAGTGGAAATAAACATTCTGGTCACCTCAACATCAGGGATCTTATCCATTAAACTCCTTCTGAATCAAACCGTCACGGTAGCATTACCTTACTGATCCCTCTTACAATAGAAGAAAACACGTTACTTTACCAGCAGAGAGAAAATGGATTATTAAATTATTAATGTGACTAATAAAGAGCAGTTTGATTATTAAGTATTATTCTGTTGATCGATGTCATTACATTTGTTGAAAAGCACATAATGACTTGTTTAAGACTCGTTTTGTCAAAGTTTAGGACTTGGACTTGAACTTTCCCATCCTGACTTGAGACTTGACTTGGACTTGAGCGCAAAGACTTGAGACTTGACTCGGACTTGCAAAACAATGACTTGGTCCCACCTCTGCTACATACTGATATACACCTGAACATCAGCAGGAGATGACTCTTTAAAGTAGAGACACTACATACTGATATACACCTGAACATCAGCAGGAGATGACTCTTTAAAGTAGAGACACTACATACTGATATACACCTGAACATCAGCAGGAGAGGACTCTTTAAAGTAGAGACACTACATACTGATATACACCTGAATATCAGCAGGAGATGACTCTTTAAAGTAGAGACACTACATACTGATATACACCTGAACATCAGCAGGAGAGGACTCTTTAAAGTAGAGACACTACATACTGATATACACCTGAACATCAGCAGGAGATGACTCTTTAAAGTAGAGACACTACATACTGATATACACCTGAACATCAGCAGGAGAGGACTCTTTAAAGTAGAGACACTACATACTGATATACACCTGAACATCAGCAGGAGAGGACTCTTTAAAGTAGAGACACTACATACTGATATACACCTGAACATCAGCAGGAGAGGACTCTTTAAAGTAGAGACACTACATACTGATATACACCTCAACATCAGCAGGAGAGGACTCTTTAAAGTAGAGACACTACATACTGATACACACCTGAACATCAGCAGGAGAGGACTCTTTAAAGTAGAGACACTACATACTGATATACACCTGAACATCAGCAGGAGAGGACTCTTTAAAGTAGAGACACTACATACTGATATACACCTGAACATCAGCAGGAGAGGACTCTTTAAAGTAGAGACACTACATACTGATATACACCTGAACATCAGCAGGAGAGGACTCTTTAAAGTAGAGACACTACATACTGATATACACCTCAACATCAGCAGGAGAGGACTCTTTAAAGTAGAGACACTACATACTGATATACACCTGGACATCAGCAGGAGAGGATTCTTTAAAGTAGAGACACTACATACTGATATACACCTGAACATCAGCAGGAGAGGACTCTTTAAAGTAGAGACAACTACATACTGATATACACCTGGACATCAGCAGGAGAGGACTCTTTAAAGTAGAGGACAATACATACTGATATACACCTGAACATCAGCAGGAGATGACTCTTTAAAAGTAGAGACACTACATACTGATATACACCTGAACATCAGCAGGAGAGGACTCTTTAAAGTAGAGACACTACATACTGATATACACCTGAACATCAGCAGGAGAGGACTCTTTAAAGTAGAGACACTACATACTGATATACACCTGAATATCAGCAGGAGATGACTCTTTAAAGTAGAGACACTACCTACTGATATACACCTGAACATCAGCAGGAGATGACTCTTTAAAGTAGAGACACTACATACTGATATACACCTGAACATCAGCAGGAGAGGACTCTTTAAAGTAGAGACACTACATACTGATATACACCTGAACATCAGCAAGAGAGGACTCTTTAAAGTAGAGACACTACATACTGATATACACCTGAACATCAGCAGGAGAGGACTCTTTAAAGTAGAGACACTACATACTGATATACACCTGGACATCAGCAGGACAGGACTCTTTAAAGTAGAGACACTACATACTGATATACACCTGAACATTAGCAGGAGAGGACTCTTTAAAGTAGAGACACTACATACTGATATACACCTGAACATCAGCAGGAGAGGACTCTTTAAAGTAGAGACACTACATACTGATATACACCTGAACATCAGCAGGAGAGGACTCTTTAAAAGTAGAGACACTACATACTGATATACACCTGGACATCAGCAGGAGAGGACTCTTTAAAAGTAGAGACACTACATACTGATATACACCTGAACATCAGCAGGAGAGGACTCTTAAAGTAGAGACACTACATACTGATATACACCTGAACATCAGCAGGAAGAGGACTCTTTAAAGTAGAGACACTACATACTGAATACACCTGAACATCAGCAGGAGAGGACTCTTAAAGTAGAGCCACTACATACTGATACACACCTGAACATCAGCAGGAGAGGACTCTTTAAAGTAGAGACACTACATACTGATATACACCTGAACATCAGCAGGAGAGGACTCTTTAAAGTAGAGACACTACATACTGATATACACCTGAACATCAGCAGGAGAGGACTCTTTAAAGTAGAGACACTACATACTGATATACACCTGAACATCAGCAGGAGAGGACTCTTTAAAGTAGAGACACTACATACTGATATACACCTGAACATCAGCAGGAGAGGACTCTTTAAAGTAGAGACACTACATACTGATATACACCTGAACATCAGCAGGAGAGGACTCTTTAAAGTAGAGACACTACATACTGATATACACCTGAACATCAGCAGGAGAGGACTCTTTAAAGTAGAGACACTACATACTGATATACACCTGAATATCAGCAGGAGATGACTCTTTAAAGTAGAGACACTACATACTGATATACACCTGAACATCAGCAGGAGAGGACTCTTTAAAGTAGAGACACTACATACTGATATACACCTGAACATCAGCAGGAGAGGACTCTTTAAAGTAGAGCCACTACATACTGATACACACCTGAACATCAGCAGGAGAGGACTCTTTAAAGTAGAGACACTACATACTGATATACACCTGAACATCAGCAGGAGAGGACTCTTTAAAGTAGAGACACTACATACTGATATACACCTGAACATCAGCAGGAGAGGACTCTTTAAAGTAGAGACACTACATACTGATATACACCTGAACATCAGCAGGAGAGGACTCTTTAAAGTAGAGACACTACATACTGATATACACCTCAACATCAGCAGGAGAGGACTCTTTAAAGTAGAGACACTACATACTGATATACACCTGGACATCAGCAGGAGAGGATTCTTTAAAGTAGAGACACTACATACTGATATACACCTGAACATCAGCAGGAGAGGACTCTTTAAAGTAGAGACACTACATACTGATATACACCTGGACATCAGCAGGAGAGGACTCTTTAAAGTAGAGACACTACATACTGATATACACCTGAACATCAGCAGGAGATGACTCTTTAAAGTAGAGACACTACATACTGATATACACCTGAACATCAGCAGGAGAGGACTCTTTAAAGTAGAGACACTACATACTGATATACACCTGAACATCAGCAGGAGAGGACTCTTTAAAGTAGAGACACTACATACTGATATACACCTGAATATCAGCAGGAGATGACTCTTTAAAGTAGAGACACTACCTACTGATATACACCTGAACATCAGCAGGAGATGACTCTTTAAAGTAGAGACACTACATACTGATATACACCTGAACATCAGCAGGAGAGGACTCTTTAAAGTAGAGACACTACATACTGATATACACCTGAACATCAGCAAGAGAGGACTCTTTAAAGTAGAGACACTACATACTGATATACACCTGAACATCAGCAGGAGAGGACTCTTTAAAGTAGAGACACTACATACTGATATACACCTGGACATCAGCAGGACAGGACTCTTTAAAGTAGAGACACTACATACTGATATACACCTGAACATTAGCAGGAGAGGACTCTTTAAAGTAGAGACACTACATACTGATATACACCTGAACATCAGCAGGAGAGGACTCTTTAAAGTAGAGACACTACATACTGATATACACCTGAACATCAGCAGGAGAGGACTCTTTAAAGTAGAGACACTACATACTGATATACACCTGGACATCAGCAGGAGAGGACTCTTTAAAGTAGAGACACTACATACTGATATACACCTGAACATCAGCAGGAGAGGACTCTTTAAAGTAGAGACACTACATACTGATATACACCTGAACATCAGCAGGAGAGGACTCTTTAAAGTAGAGACACTACATACTGATATACACCTGAACATCAGCAGGAGAGGACTCTTTAAAGTAGAGACACTACATACTGATATACACCCTAACATCAGCAGGAGAGGACTCTTTAAAGTAGAGACACTACATACTGATATACACCTCAACATCAGCAGGAGAGGACTCTTTAAAGTAGAGACACTACATACTGATATACACCTGGACATCAGCAGGAGAGGATTCTTTAAAAGTAGAGACACTACATACTGATATACACCGCTGAACATCAGCAGGAGAGGACTCTTTAAAGTAGAGACACTACATACTGATATACACCTGGACATCAGCAGGAGAGGACTCTTTAAAGTAGAGACAATACATACTGATATACACCTGAACATCAGCAGGAGATGACTCTTTAAAGTAGAGACACTACATACTGATATACACCTGAACATCAGCAGGAGAGGACTCTTTAAAGTAGAGACACTACATACTGATATACACCTGAACATCAGCAGGAGAGGACTCTTTAAAGTAGAGACACTACATACTGATATACACCTGAATATCAGCAGGAGATTACTCTTTAAAGTAGAGACACTACCTACTGATATACACCTGAACATCAGCAGGAGATGACTCTTTAAAGTAGAGACACTACATCTGATATACACCTGAACATCAGCAAGAGGAGGGACTCTTTAAAGTAGAGACACTACATACTGATATACACCTGAACATCAGCAGGAGAGGACTCTTAAGTGAGAGACACTACATACTGATATACACCTGGACATCAGCAGGACAGGACTCTTTAAAGGTAGAGACCTAACATACTGATATACACCTGAACATTAGCAGGAGAGGACTCTTTAAGTAGAGACACTACATACTGAATATACACCTGAACATCAGCAGGAGAGGGAACTCTTTAAAGTAGAGACACTACATACTGATATACACCTGAGACATCAGCAGGAGAGGACTCTTTAAAGTAGAGACACTACATACGGAATATACACCTGGAACTCAGCAGGAGAGGACTCTTTAAAGTGAGAGACACTACATACTGATATACACCTGAACATCAGCAGGAGAGGACTCTTTAAAGTAGAGACACTACATACTGATATACACCTGAACATCAGCAGGAGAGGACTCTTTAAAGTAGAGACACTACATACTGATATACAACCTGAACATCAGCAGGAGAGGACTCTTTAAAGTAGAGCCACTACATACTGATACACACCTGACATCAGCAGGAGAGGACTCTTTAAAGTAGAGACACTACATACTGATATACACCTGAACATCAGCAGGAGAGGACTCTTTAAAGTAGAGACACTACATACTGATATACACCTGAACATCAGCAGGAGAGGACTCTTTAAAGTAGAGACACTACCTACTGATATACACCTGAACATCAGCAGGAGAGGACTCTTTAAAGTAGAGCCACTACATACTGATACACACCTGAACATCAGCAGGAGAGGACTCTTTAAAGTAGAGCCACTACATACTGATACACACCTGAACATCAGCAGGAAAGGACTCTTTAAAGTAGAGACACTACATACTGATATACACCTGAACATCAGCAGGAGAGGACTCTTTAAAGTAGAGCCACTACATACTGATACACACCTGAACATCAGCAGGAGAGGACTCTTTAAAGTAGAGACACTACATACTGATATACACCTGAACATCAGCAGGAGAGGACTCTGTAAAGTAGAGACACTACATACTGATATACACCTGAACATCAGCAGGAGAGGACTCTTTAAAGTAGAGACACTACATACTGATATACACCTGAACATCAGCAGGAGAGGGACTCTTTAACTTATAAAGAGAATGTTTGGCCTTTTTTGCTTGAATAACAGTTGTCCTTTCCTTTAACCAGTAGTGCAATTTGACAATCTAGATTGTTTTGGTGTAAGTCCATGTACAACCCAGATTCTTATTGAGATACATGTCTATTAGCAAGGGACATTTACTCAATTAAAATCAAAACATACAACAATATAATAAAGAGAGAATCCTCTTGATAAATAAAACTCAATGTGGTCATCCTTTGTGGGAATCATGTCTGGAAGACATTAATGAATAGTTACCAAAGTAAAGTGTTGTATTTTCATAAGGCATGTAGTTAGACGAATACACATCGGTCCACTGTTTATGACTGATAGAGAAAGCTTGTTTACTTTTATCCCAAATTAACAAGATACCTATTTTGATCTATTTGTTGGTTGTGTCGTGTTGTATTAGTTAGATTTATTTTTCTCGTTGTTGCAGTTTTATGTTGCTGCTTGCTACAGTGGTGGGGTTCTGTCTGATTCCTAGTTATATTTATAAAGAAAGATAAATGGATATACTTTTTTTTTTTAAAAGAAGGAATAAAGCATTACATTTCACCTACCTGACATTTTTCAGCATGTACAGCACCTCGGAGGGCAGATGGGAGTTCTGGACATCAAACTCTGTAAGGTCAGCCTCCAGCAGACTGGGGGGGGGCTCCTTGGGCTGCAGGGTGGGGGGCTCCTTCCCGATGCGCAGGATCCTAACAAGACACACACATATAAAATACATTCGTTCATACTGACAGAATGGACTACTCTGATTGGCAGAACAAGTCTCTGAACCATCATTCTGAGATCATTTCACACACCTGTTCAACTTCTCTAAACACACTCGTATTTTATATTACGAATCTTCCTGTTTAATAAGTGCATGTCTGTTTATTTAAGTGTTTTAATGGAAATCCTGAATGGTTGTTTATTGGATTATAAAAGGAAGGATTTAGAATAACTCTAGGCATATGCTGTTTTTTTTTATTCATCATCTACATTAGATCCAATATTTAGTGATGACTGACACTGATTGTGTTTTCTCTATGTTAACATACCATCTTATCTTCATTGATAAAATAATCTTAACTTAAGGCACTTACTTGGACCTTGAGTTAAGATTGTCAAACAACTGTTTCAAAGATGTGAATGGCCTTTGAACCCTGGAGCTTATCGTGTGTTCAGAAAATGCTGAAAAAGGGACTCACTTGCGGGCGATCGACAGGACTTTGGTCCTCTTCCTCACTCTTTGCCGAGAAGCTGAGTTTGAACCAGAAGAAGGGACTGAAGACAGCGTCTGAACCTGCAAAGGGAAAAGTTTGTCGATTTGATGTGCTAGCATTCATTCCTCTCTTCCTTAACAAACGGACATAGTGATTACAAAATTGTAAAAAGCAATGAAAAAAGCATGTGAACACATTCATTGCTTCTCACGTTTTTTCAGCTCAGACTTAAGTTTGAGATGGCCGATTATTTTAATACTTAACAAATAAGTGGTTTAAGAACCACCAAGATCTAAAAAGTATACCGTATAAAAGTGGCTTAAAACTTGAAAAAAGTCAATTTTAAAAGGGGATAATGACAACATGAGATTCAACATGAGAAGTTGAATCGCTTTGTTAGCTTCGTTAAAAATAAATCTGAAAATTGTTAGGCACATTTGGGATTATGCAAAAACACAACTCAACCAAATATACAAGAAATGTCTGATTGTTTATAGACATTTAAATGCAGAAATGTTACATTTTTAACAATGTTTAAAAAGGCACTGACCTTTCTCATGATCTTTCGGCCGTAGAACATCACCTTGTCTCTCTTCCTGAAGCGATAGTGTGGAACGCCGGCCTGCTCCTCTGAAACACAGCAAGCATCCTCAATCAGGCCATAACATTAGTAAAGTAATGTAATGTAAAGAGGCCATTAGCAATCTACAGATTGTCTGTGCCCTTGACACCAGTTTAGGACTGATGCAGTAAAGCTGCCTGCTTAAATCACACTGCAGTGCCAGGGCCCTGAAATAACACAATTCATGCACTAACTACTTTTTTTGTATCAACTACCTGCACTATCACTACCAAATGACTGCCACGTTTCAGTAACCAGGTTCAACCGTTGGAATGCATGCTAGTATAAACTGTGAACCCTGAAAGATCTCTGCTATTGTAACAATCAGTCTCTGAAGCAACAACTGTTCAAGCATTAACAGTGTACCAAGTCTTTTTCTCATCCTGAAACATTTTAGAAACAGATGTAGTGTGAAAGCGAACAGGGGGTGCAGTGTGCAGGGCACTGACTCGACAGTTTGTATCTTCTGTAAAGAAGGAACACAACAACTCCAACAACAGAAACAACCGTCACAGCTCCGATCAGCACAGCCGTCAACTGCAACACAGACAGACAGAGGTTTTTAAATGAGCAATCTGCAGTTATTTAAAAAAAGAGATGACTATTATAAGAACCCTCTTATTTATATTACCCATCGACATGTTATGTGCTAAAAGGCAAAAGAGAAGTCATTCATATGTCGCCATTACATCCTTTTTTTCAGTGCACTTCAACACAAACCTTAGTGATATTCTTTAAATTAAAACTGTGGGTGGTTACCATGTTTGCCTCCATCCTTTCCTCCACAAGCTGCTGCATCCTGGCCTTGATCTCGCTGCCGAGTGGAAGCAGCATGCTCTGAAACATGAAGCACAGGAACAACACAGAGAGAAGAAACCGGCAGGCAGGTCAGGCTGTGATGGAGTGTCACTCAGAGCACAACAGGGGCTGGGGCAGCGTTCATTTGAAAATATGACAAGGCAACAACCTTATCATTTCAGTTTCAGAGCCGTAATCATCACGTGAAATACATAAAGCATAGCAGAATACTTGTTTTAAATGTGTCATGTATTTCATTTGGAAAAACACCTCTGAATGATATGCCGACTGTTATATCATACATCATATGCTTACAATAACTAGTGCAGTAACTATGCTGCGTTGCTGCAAAGCTGGAGCAACAATTGCTTTACCATTATCTATTCAAATATGACTTATATAAAACATGTGGCAGGTCCAAACTACATCAACTGGGTTACCAGAAATACACCCACAAAGTGAGAACAGTCCTCCAGATTGGCATGTTCTCTTGTGCAAATTAACCTTTCTCAAATTGTACAATTCTTGCAAGTGGTGAGGACAAAATTGGCCCTTTCCAAAAGTGGGGACATTTCCTCAGCGTCCTCAGCATCCCCAGTATAAATGAATGCCTATAGGTACAAGCCAGGGCTATGGATATGTATTTTCAGACAATACAGTGTAATGGATGGTGCTGAGGAGACTAACCGGGTAGATGCTGCAGCTCTCCTCTTCCTCATTCTCTGCCATGCCTGTTCCAAGAGACAATGCAGCACTGAAATTAGGCCATTTCTAAGAGTTACATGAAATAATTTAAACCAAAAAGTCAAACAATGAGAACATTTCATCAAGATAAAGATTGTGAATTTGAAACTTCAGAAGATGGTCACATAATGACGTGGTAGAACATTTTGATAAAGCATTTGCGTTAAAATATTAAAAGCCCGGGACTCGAACCATTGACGCTATTATCGCACGTGCCTTGCTCCACCCAAATTACCGAGACTATTTAAGAATCTGGGTTAAAGATCACCTACATGGCTCACGAGAAAATGGTCACAAGCTTCATGGCTGTAACCGAACACTCCCCCTCACGCTGTCTCCCCAGCACATTGCACGGGATAACGGGATCAAGCCTAACGTTACTTTGTTTACCAGATCCATCTGTGGATCACTTCTGTCACATATTTACACTCCATTTGTCTTAGTCTCTATTTGTGTGCCAATTCAAAATGAGCAATAATAATAAATAGGTGTTTATCAGTGCTTTGTGATCTATATGTCGAAATAAAAAGTGGATTTAGGCATTCACGTCGTATCCTATTTTGGTCCACGTGAGATAATTTGGCCAAAGGGAAATTGCCAGATATTTCACAAGTTTGGCGACAACAAGGAGCATCATATTCCTGGCTGACAGGATTCACATGCAGTAGATAAAGCACAATTACTCACACAGTTATAGTTTAATATGAACTTATAGTCAGTATAAGAGTGCGCAGAGAGCAAACGTTGCATGTAAAATAAACTTTGACATTGTTATAGCTGACTCTCACAGGGGGTGTCCGCTTCTGTGTGCAGTCCGTTACAAACACACACAGCAGGACAACCGAATGCGAGCTGAAAGCTACATTCAAAGAGTCTATAACTAATACAAACAAATTAACACTCAGCTATAGCCTACCCTGTTCTAAAGACCCGAAAACATATTTTTCCCAACGTACCTTTCTTTCTGGTGTCAAAGTTTCTGTGTATCTACAAACCTAAGAATAGTGTCGGACTGCTCGCTCTGAATGTCCTGCCACTCCTGTCAAAAATAAAAGCATCATCGTGGACCATGGACCAGAAAGAACTGGGCTCTGAGAGGGTGCAGGGTACCATTCAATAGCTACATGTTTTATTATTACACAGTATATCCATACATCAGGAAAACATTGTCAATAAATTAGATACACTGACTCTGCAGATACTGTTTTGCCTTCTTAGCATTTATTTTGAAGGGCCAGCTGTCGGTCTTCCAGGTAACTCTGGTTAACTTGACGCATTACAATCATTGACAGTCCAGTTCTAGTATCTCGGATTGTGATTGGTGAATGGTGTTACTTTTCGACCAATCACTGAGCATTTCATTGAGCAGTGAGTGCTAGCACATTGCTTCTGTTGGACAAACAGTGGGCTCAAGGTGAGAGGAGTCGAATTTTGTCATCATTTATGAGCGTATAGAGAGAACATTATGACATTTAACTGAACGGAAACACATGTTTTCGTGTAATAACGTAAACTGTAGTTTGCCAGAAGATGCAACTAACTGCAATAAGCTAGCTCGCATGTTATCGATAGCTAGCTAGCTAATGAATTCACTACAGAAAATGCAACGCTTTCTGTGTTTTTCCTCAGACCTAGCAATAGATATGTTACCAGAAGGCATTTTACTGCATGTGGAAACATGTCTTGTTATTAAAACTGTTTATTTCATACTTTGAATGTTAACAAATGGAGGTTAGCGTTTCATTAAAAAAGTAATGTTCAAGCTGGGGTTTCTTATAGTTTTGTTGTCTTCCCTAGATATTGGTGTTAGAAGTACTCAGATCAGGGATGCAAACTTGTCACCTTTCGGCCAAATTCGCCGTTTTGAATCCAAAATAGGTCGTTTGTGTGATTCGTGGAGATCTGCAATAAAAATATGTTTGGGGTGGGGGGGGTCTGGGACCATGGATGTATAATAAGAACTGGATACAGCGTGGGAGGCGGGGTCTCGATCTTTCCTATGAGAGCTGCTCATTGGAGCATGAAGGCAAAATGGCCCAACTTTTGAGAGAGCAAAACGTCACAGATTACCCGTCATTCCTGGCTAGAGCATGCGCAGTTGAGTTGCCCCTTAAGCCCCGCCCCCTGAGCTCCCACTCTCGGCTCACTAGAATGAATGGAGAGAAAATAAATCTAGATTCGGCTTTTAGTGCATTTTACAACTTTAAGGACTTAATGATTCTAATAAGGTCTATACAATAGTTCATACTGGGTAAGGCAAGGCAAGTTTATTTATATAGCACCTTTCAACACAAGGCAATTCAAAGTGCTTTACAAAAATGGAAGACATTATGAAAATGGCATTTAAAATCAGTAGTAGTTTATTTAGTTTTAAAAAAAAGTATCCGCTGATTTACAGACGTCTCCCATGTTAGTCAATAGAGTGCCACAGTGACGCGTCCTAAAACCCTGAAGTAAGCTGCGCATGGGTTCCTTGCAATGCAATTTCTCCATAGGATTTTGGAAAATAGCTCGAAATAAGGTCTGTGGTTGAGACACATTTAAGAGACGGATCACGTTTTGTTCAGTCGGATAATCTCCACATGTCTACCCTACTTTTATAATTTTCTAATCATAAATCTAATCGATAGATTTATGATTAGAAAATTATAAAAGTAGGGTAGACATTCGCAGCTTACTTCCGGGTTTTAGGACGCGTCACTGTGGCACTCTATGGGGAAAAGTCGTTTTGGGCCGGGTGACGTCACGGACTGATACGGAAGTTGCAGTACCGCCGTTTGGACACAACGAATGTTGTGCACAGAGTCCGGCGCACTTCCTGGGGGCTTGTCTGGGACCCGGAGTAATCTCCGGCCGTGAGCTGTTATGTGCCCTCTTGACGCGCATGGTGTTATTTTTTAATGTATTGTAATGAAGCGCGAGCTGTGTGCTCGAGTCTTCCTGTCTGTCGGCTCTGCTGCTCTGCGATGAGGGTCTAACTTCAGCAGCTACATTACCTACGGGTGCGTTCGTTAATAGTAACTGTGCGGAGTCACTGAGGCACAGACTGGACCGCTGGTGAACAGCTGTTAGAACAGTTCAGGTGTTCAGAGCAGAGCTCCCTGTCGGAGCGGCAGAGCGTGATGTGCAGTGAAAAGGTTTTCTGTCGCAATATTATTTAAGGAATCGTTGAGCTAGCTAACTAGCATACATTGTCTCTATCTGCTAACGTTAGCTTAGCCTTCATTTTCTAATAGTTTTCTTCATAGGCTATAAACAGAGGTAGTAGAAGTACTCAGATCTTGTACTTGACTAAAAGTAGAAGTACTCAGATCTTGTACTTCAGTAATAGTATAAGTACTCAGATCTTGTACTTGAGTAATAGTAGAAGTACTCAGATCTTGTACTTGAGTAATAGTAGAAGTACTCAGGTCTTGTACTTGAGTAAAAGTAGAAGTACCAGAGTGTAGGAATACTCTGTTACAGTAAAAGTCCTGCATTCAAAATGTTACTCGTAGAAAAGTATTCTCATCAAAATCTAGTGAAAGTAGCGACAGTAAAAGTAGTCATTGTGCAGATTGGTCCATTTCAGAATAATATATATGATATGTTTTATAATGATTGATCATGAAAGTGTTCTCAAAGCTGGTAAAGGTGCAGTTAGTTTGAATGACTTTGTATACTGCAGGGTAGCTTGTGAATTTACTCCAGGTGGAACTAAAGTCTGATTTAACACTTGATTATATTTCACATCATTCATCCACATCTGTAAAGTAACTAAAGGTATTAAATACATGTAGTGGAGTACACCATTTACCTCTGAACTGTAGTACATTAAAATATACTTAAAGTACCAAATGTAAAAGTAACTATTGTGTTTAATGTCCCATATTAGAATGATATCATTACTGGATTTCTTTTTGATGTATTCATGTGCTCATCACAGCTGGTAATCGGGGAACTACTTTTAATTTCTTTATGTACAGCTGCTGGATATGTTAACCTTTTATATATCATACTTTATTTATTAGCGTATTTAGTCAGTCAAGTCAAAGTCAACTTATTGTCAATCTTCTGTATGCAATACAGGCAGATCATCACAATGCCGTTTCTCACAATCCCAAGGAATAATAGTTAACATTTCTAAAAATACCTACATAATATTTTTATATTTAGTTTCAGCTAATAATCTGAATCTGTAGAGTGACTAGTAACTCATTTTGTCAAATAAATGTAGTGGAGTAAAAAGTGAAGTATTGGCCTCCAAATTCTAGTGGAGTAGAAGCATACAATACAAATACTCAAGTGAAGTAGAAGTACCCCAGAATCGTACTTAAGTACAATACTTGAGTAAATGTTCTTCAAGCCATTACACCACTGTCCACATGTCAAACAACATGTCTTCTCCTTTTCTCCGTCTTTTAAAGGAGGAAACGCTGTGGAACCATGGGGGTGTTATCCACGTTGGTGAGGGGTCTGGTGAGAGGTGCGGACAGAATGGCTGAGTTTACAAGCAAACGTGGATCAAGGACTCATAACAAAGGCAGGGGTGCAAGGCCCACTGGGCTGAGGCTGTCCAGCAGGAAGTTTCTGTCCATACGGACCATGATTCCTGAGTTTGTTGTGCCGACCTTGGAAAAATTCAAACTTAAACCTTACGTCTCATATCGCTCTCCTCGAGGAGTGGAGCCCCCCCTCACAGCAGAGAGTGTGTTTGCTGAAGTAGTGGCCCCTCAGATCAAGAAAGACTATAAAGATGGGACTTTCAGCAAAGAACAGCTGGAGAAATATGGATTTAATCCCAAGCAGGAGGGGAAGCTCTTCAAGCTGTTTCCAAAGAACTATGTTCGGTAAAGATGCATGCAGATTTTTGACAAAGAAATGTGATCAGACTGAAAGCGGTTGACAACTGGTGTGACACTTTCAGGAAAATTATCACACATGGGTCTGTGTGTTTAGAAAATTATTTCATGCAAGTGGTTGACATCTGGCAAAATAAAACCTGTAAGTCTATGACCCATACTGCAGAGTTGCATCAGTCACTGTCCAGAGGAGTAATTTCCTTATAGTTATTTTTAACTTTGTTCAGAACCCCTTGATTTCAAAGACCTTTTCACTCAGTGGCAAAGTTTATACATGCACAGTGAACCTTAACTTGTCAATGTAACTTTATTTGTCAGAAAGTGTAATGACTGCAATTAAAATGGCTTCTAAAAGTTTGTATTTAGTACTGTCATAACAGAGGCGTTCCATATTGTTTGATGGAGGACGTGCTGTGTGTGGTTGGTAATGTGTCACAATTTTCATTTTTACAGAACCACTGATCAAATAAGTTAAACACTGACCACTCTGTATATGGTCGCTTTACACAATGTAGACCTAGTTCTGAATTCGTTATCCAATACTTATTACAAATATTATTAGCAAAGAAAATTGTAAAAGTTAAATTTTGAATTCCTTTTTTTCTTCCCTCCCATTTGGTGCCCCTGGTGGATGGATGCTCCCTTAGCATTTGCTAATACTGTCTATGCCGCAGGCCGGCCCTGGGGCCTCATTTATAAAGGGATATACGCTCAAAAAATGGCGTACGCCAGTTTCTACGCAATGTTTGCGATTTATAAAATACTAACTTGACGGGAAAATGTGCTGTCCTCCACGCAAACTCTAACCCATGCGTACGCACTAAGCACAACAACGGGAGAGACGAGAAACTGCGACACCGTTGGCAGAAGGAAGAATGGAGAGAAATATGTGGAAATGATACCATAAATAAAATGTTACCTCATTTATCAAATATGAAGAATTCATTTTCAAATATTGATTAATTTAAAGCCAATCTTAAAATGATTAAACAAACGCCTGTTTGAGACTCCTCAGTGCACACAAAAACATAACTTGGAGAAATAAATAAATACGGATATGTTATTTAAAACCACCTCGAATATGTTGTGTTAATGTTATGAAATGTTTTCTCATAAATGATGCGGTAAGCAGGAGGACAGAATAACGTCTAAACTGACGCCGTTTTGCATTTCTATAGGTTATAGATACGAGCATGGTTTTATACAGGGTTCGAGTTATAAACTGAGCTCTATGGGGGTCTTTGAAACTAACGCGTGCGCACGCATGCACGCGCACACACACTCAAACAAACACACACACACACACACACACACACACACCAATAATAAACATATGGACAGGGGTTACTATTTAAAAAAATGTGCAAATGTATTTGGGAACCTATCCATGTGAACATATTTTGGGGGTGGACCTCAAATCCTCTAGGGGCTTCCGGGGGCATGCCCCCCCTGGTAAGATTTCTTTTTAATTTTGGAGTTAAATGCATCAATCTGGTGCATTTTGAGGGGAAAATAAAGAGACTAGATCTATGGAAACACCCATATGAAACAGATGCCACATCATGTAGACAGACAGTCACCCTGTGTGAGGCAAACCCACATTTGCGCAGCGTTGCGTTCACAATAGAACGCATTTTTCCTACATAAAAATTAAAAAAATCGCTAGGCCATCGGGAAACCTCCCGGCCCTCCCGATGGCCAGTCCGGGCCTGCCAGCAGCCCTCTACTTGCTACAAACTTAAATATGAAATCATAGCCGTGGGAACATGTTTCAAATGGGGGGTGCTGTGGGGTAGACACCAGGGCCGGTTCTGACCAATTTGCTGTTATACAAGAGGTAGATAATAGCTGTACAGTCTGTACTTTTTTTTAATGAGCCACATGCCATGATGCACCAACATAATTGTATTATTTAGACTGACATTAAGAAGTTGAATCAACTAATACAGGGCGAGAGAGAGAGAGAGAGAGAGAGAGAGAGAGAGAGAGAGAGAGAGGAGATAGAGAGAGAGAGAGAGAGAAGAGAGAGAGAGAGAGAGAGAGAGAGAAGAGATAGAGAGATAGAGAGAGAGAGTAGAAGAGATAAGAGAGAGAATAAGATCTAGACACGCTATGCTATGAGAGATGAAGAGGAGAGACGTGAGAGAGACAAAGTGATATGAGTGATAGTGAAACGTTTTTTTTAACTTTCATTTAGCAAAAAATAGCGTGAAACTTTACATGGAAGTTCCAAAGTAACTTCCTGAAATGTAATTGTCTGCGGTGATTCTACGGAGTCCCCAAAGGCCCAAAATTGTGCACACAAAACATATTTTCGGCTGCCCGGGCATAAGGAAGTTGCTCTACTTATGAAATCTCTGTTAGTTTAAACTCCCACTTCACTACTTTACATTCAAAACAAATAGCTTATAAAATGTGGCACGGCATTATTCATAAAGCTACATATTAGTCTATAAAATAGTTACATCATACACATACCGGGCCGGCTAAAATGATTGGTCCTACTTTTTACAGTATTACAGCTTCCACAGATGAAATTTTTGTATGGATTTTTTGTCAAAGCACTTAAGATATTCATTGCTATCGGGATGTTAAGAGCATTCCATGGAATATAACAAAAAGTGTATCTCGAGCCGGTTTCTCAAACTTACCTACCCAACCTTTAACGTAAATAATACTCATTACATTGACACATGCATTATTTGTGATTAAAATAATGGTTGTTGGTAATGTATTAGCGACCCCCACAGATGTATGATTTCACTGCGTCCGTGGGAGGTCAGACCAAGCCCCCAGGAAGTGCGCCGGACTCTGATGAAAATATTCGTGCTGGCCAAACGGCGGTACTACACTTCCTTTTGGTTGCCAGGCCCGGAAACACTTTTTCCCATTGACTTACATGGGGAAAGAGTGGTCTGTAAATCGTTGGATAATTTTTTTTAAACTAAATAAACTACCCAGTATGAACACTTGTATAGCCCTTATTAAAAACATTCGTTCCTCAAGTTGTAAAATGTGCTAATAACGTTATTCTGAGAGTTATTTCCCTCTGCATTATGAACGCGCATCTAACCCACGGGACCGCGCCGCCCGGCACGTTCATGTTACGTGTTCAGCACTACATGCGTTTATCTTTACCCATGGATGCACAATAAGAACGGACCCATATCGCCTTACTGCCAGCCCACGGAGCTGTAATAATGGATATATTGCACATGTTTGCTGTAATTCATCATTTATAACATATTATACTACATGGGCTGTATGATTAAATCTTGTACCGTAAATGTTGTATTAAATAAAGTTAATATTACCGACGTAGATTAACGTCCCTGTAGCTTCTTATTGCACTAAGAAGCTTATTGCACTGTGTGTATATATATATATATATATATATATATATATATACAGTGCAATAATTCTTTCATGCTAAATGAAGCTCTGTTGCTTGGATATCACTAGATCCTGTTACAGCGTAATATAAAAGTACATAACGATTGATGTGTAAATTAGCATAATTACTAGCTAACCGCTAGCTGCTAACTGCCGCCTCGTTAATATCAAATCTATCATAACAAACATTACCATGCTGTCATGAACGTGCGGTGCTGTTACGTGTACGCAAATTGACGTGCTTGATGTGAACGAGCATTTTGGGGGGCATGGTTAAAGTTGCGCATGCGCTATGAGCGCACATACGGGTACTTCTCAGGCATGCCGGGTAATCTGTGACGTTTCGCTCTCTCAAAAGTTGGGCCATTTTATCATCATGCGCGAATGAGCAACTCTCATAGGAATGAATGAGGCCCCGCCTCCCACGCTGTATCCAGTTCTTATTATACATCCATGGGTCAGACCCCTCCTTATGGGAGCTCAGCTCCCATTGGCTCCCACATAACTCGAACCCTGGTTTTATATACTATCACGTTTAATCGTGTTTTATGCCGTTTGCCAAGACTTGATAAGTCGCTCGTAAAACACAGGAGGTATGGAAACTAAGAACACCATATGTGGTAAATTGTACAGCTAATATAACACAACCCATTAGTTGTATTTCCTTTAACTGGTGGATTATGGATATATAGTTGCTGATCGACAGCTGGAACACAAACCACCAAATACAACAAAATCATTCAGATCCAGTCGTCATGACTCCACTCCGGAGGGATTCCCCGATTATTTCTTACAGTTTCTCATCAAGGGGGTGTCTCCTGTCCCCGGTACAAACACACCTGAGGAAGGTTATGTGTATTTTTTTTGTCATTAACTTTTTTCGGATCACTTATTTATTTATTTTGGTGACGATCCGACCTCCATGCTGCTACTCTGGTTCAAACTGCATCCACCAAACAATATGATTTATCTCGACCTCCCCAAAATAACCAAAATCTGACACGGTGTGAGATGTCTTTTTTTAGCTGTTCTGTCCTCATTTCCTGCGATCTTCTTCATGCAGTCAGTCAAAATGAATGAATGAATGGGCGTTTCTTTGACTATTTATAGGCAAATATGGGCGTTACGTGAAGCCTGCAAAAGCTGCGCCGCATTTCGAGTCGATTGTGATTTATAAAGGGAAACAGGCGTAGGAAGTGCCGTACGCACTTCCCTCGCCGGTACGCAATGTTTTGTGAATCGGAAAATGTCGGAACATTTCTGTACCTATTTTTTTGCTTTGTACTACGTAAGCAACCTTCTCACGTAAATCCTACGCAAGGCGTTAGAAATGAGGCCCCCCATGATGAGAAACTGTAAGAAAGTATCGGGGGATCCCTGCGGAGTGGAGTCAATTCATTTTATTTATTTTATTTGGTGGTTTGTGTTCCAGCTGTCGATCAGCTGTACGCAGCGTCTCCACTGCAGCCTGTGCGTCTCAACCCCCCGCAGCAACTCTATCCACCACTTAAATGAAATAAAACAAATGTGTTGTGTTATATGCTGCCAAATCTACCAAACATATGGTGTTCTTAGTTTCCATACCTCCTGTGTTTTACGAGCGACTTATCAAGTCTTAGCAAACGGCATAAAACATGATTAAACATGATAGTATATATAAAACCATGCTCGTATACACAGTGGCGACTGGTCATTAGGGCACAGCCCCACCTAGTGTCAGCAGAAAGTATTACAAATAATGATTACAAAAAATGCAAAAAAAAATATATATATATATAAAATATATTTTAAGATCATGTTTAATCATCTGATTTGTCTGTACATTGCTGTTTTAGTCTGTGTTCTTCTAATTAGTGTCTACAGTGTGTGCCTATTGAGCTGTTTTGAGCCATGTGGGACAAAACCTGATCAAGCCTCTCCCTCTCACTGTCTAAGTGAACGGTGACTGTAAAAACTACACTGCGCATGCTCAGAGTATTTTCCTATTTAATGTGTGTGGCAAAAAAATAATGACCATAGGGGCACTGAGCTTCCATCCCCACCATACGTCATCTCACATAATTCAGAGCTGATTGGCTGTAAGTACGTGTGCCGCGAAAAGTGTGGTGTGTGAAGAGGAGACGAGAGAGCTGGAGTGACGCGTCCTACAACCAGGAAGTAAGCTGCGCATGGCTTCCCTCGACAAAAAAGCAATGAGATTTCTCCATAGGATTTTAGAAAATAGTTCGAAATAAGATCTGTGGGAAACGTACCTGTTAGATAAATGCACATTTTGTTCAGCCGGATAATATCCACATGTCTACCCTACTTTTATAATTTTTGAATCATAAATCTATCGATTAGATTTATGATAGACTTTTGAAACTACAAGAACATAAGGAGGACTTTTACAAAAAAGTAATAGAAATGTTTGTCCAGAAGGATAGGCAAATGGACTTCATCTTCAAGTCAAGGTAAGACCGCCATTTGATTGAAAATGGGATCTTACTAAGAGAGAACAATTCAATATTTAAATGATAAAATTACATTTTTTGGGTATCCTTTTGTTGAACTGTCTGTTTAAAATTAATCGAAGCATCAGACAAAAAAAGCTTTTGAAAATAATATTATATTTTGGTTTAGGTCAAAATATAATATTTGTAAACCTGAAGAGTCAGTGGCAGTGCCTCACCAGCCATGAACCTCACTGCAGAAGCTTATATATAGACATCTAAGTTTTTTGTGCCCCACCACTTTTGTACATATAAAGACGCCACTGCGTATACAACCTATAGAAAAGCAAAACGGCCTCAGTTTAGACGTAATTCTGTCCTTCTGCTTACCGCATCATTTATGAGAATACATGTCATAACATTAAGACAACATATTTTAGGTGGTTTTCAATAACATCTGTATTTATTTATTTCTCCGAATTATGTTTTTGTGTGCACTGAGGAGTCGCAAACAGGCGTTTGTTTAATCATTTTAAGATTGGCTTTAATCAATTTTTGCAAATTAATTCTTCATATATGATAAATGAGAGGTAACATTTTATTTATGGTATTATTTCCACATATTTCTCTCCATTCTTCCTTCTGCCAACGATGTCGCAGTTTCTCGTCTCTCCTGTTTTTGTGCGTACCGCGTACGGATGGGTCAGTGTGCGTGGAGGACCGCACATTTTCCCGTCAAGTTTGTTTTTTATAAATCGCAAACATTGCTTAGAAACTGGCATACGCCATATTTTGAGCGCACGCACCGTTTATAAATGAGGCCCCTGGTCATAGTTTTGAAAATCATTATATGGTGAAAATCACCAGCTCAGATTTCTGGGAAGCATTACTTTTCATGCTAGTCTTCAGGGTGTTTTTGCTAACATTTCTTTTACACAATGAATAGTCGCATTTATAGGGATTATAAGCAATTTGTTTAAATCAAAGTTTTATTATAACAATCAAGTTTCTTGAATACAGGGTTTACTTATCCTTGATATGTTAAATTGTGTGATGAAGTGGGGCTGTACATCCTGCATTACTTAGGTACATGTTATAATACAACAGAAGATATTTCTTTAGTGTCAATGCACCCAGAGCTCCAGCCGGGTCAGCATTGCTCTGGTTCCTCTGGAGTCCAGTCCCAGCGCCACACATGGAGCATGTGGTCATAGAAAGAGCAGCTGGCCAGCAGACAGGACAGTGAAGGGGCGTCCTCTTTAGAGCTGAAGACAGGGGCTGCAGCAGGCAGGACAGCGGGCGCTGCAATGCTCTCTGGGATGTATCGTCCTGCATCGTCCTCCAAGGAAGTATCAAAGCTGGCTGTGGGAGATTCATACTGAATCCTCAAGTGCCCTCCGCTCTCTGTGAGGCTTTCCTTGGGTTCTGCAGCGACAGGGGAGCATGGGGCCGCTTCCTCCAGGGACAGGTGGGACCAGTCGGCTCCGTACGCCAGAGAGTTGTGGAGTATGTAGGAGGCTACCACAGGACATGCTCCTCCACTGGCCTCTGGAGAATGACATGAACACACTGATGGTTTGATCGGAAGAATTCAGGGCTGTGCTGACAATTTTACATTTAAAGCTTCTATTCAGGATCTGTTCTCCCTTAAGTTGAATCAAATGTCTTCAATTAAGCTTAAAAATGTTGGTATAGCCCTACTGTACATAAACTGCTCACTATTAGGTGAAAGGCTCCATTTCAACCACAATACATAACTTTGTATATAATGTCTCAGGTCCACTGACAGTTCCCCAGTGTATAATACCACCTAATGGATCTCCGTTCATTCTGTAATTAAGATTCAGGGGGGTATAATAAGAAGCAAGTTCAACAGATTAAGGGTTTCTTTGACTTAGCTGGCTCGACAAAACTAAAACTCCTGATGAGAGATAACGGGTTCTACAAAGCTGTTTATCAACTCTCTTTGTGAACTTGGGCTTTCCTCTTCAGGCTGTGCGTGTACTCACATAAAAAGGGGCATTTGGTGCATCATTTGACTCATGAACCGCATGAAAGGGATTGATCGCCGCTTGCTAAAAATCTAAGGTGTGTCTGTTGCAGAGCGTATTTACTATACATATGACACACCTGGGACAGCATGATGCCGTTATTGTTATTATTGCACTATTGTAATTTTGCCTGTCTTGACTGTGCTAAATAAAAGAGAGAACCAAAAGCACTGTACAAAATATCCGCTTTATTGTCAATTTACACGCTGTTCAGATACCTCATAAGAGCTGTGCGCGTGTCTTTACCGAACAACGCTCGTAAACTTTGGAGTTGGGGACTGGCTTCAGTAGAAGCTGCTGGGTCGCGTCTTCCGAGTAAATCGCCAGAAGTGCTGACACCTCTAATGCGAGCAAATACAATGGCGGCTTCACAATACTTTTCTGAGTTTTACGGGGCGTGGTTTGCAATTCGCCCAGCGATGTTAGTGTGGCCGACACACCCACGAACCATTTCCTCCTCAGGAAAGTACTACCTCTCTAGCAGGGACTATCTGGGGGTGAAAAGGTTTGCGCGAACTAGGGACTAGTTCCAGATCCTTTTTGGTGTGAAACCAAATCTCCCCCCCCTATCGGCCTAGTTCGGGGGGAAAAGTACTCCGGTGTGAAAGCGCCTATTGTGTTCTTTTTAACCAAATATCTCTCAGAGGGGCGTGGGGAGTGGCTCCTTATTTCCATCTAAAGTAACAGGGCTGAAACAGAGGGGATTATGGGATGCTACAATGCATGATCGGTTTGGTATTTGGAGCCAAACACTTCAGAAACATGTTTTGTATATATCTGAGACCTATAATATATTGATTAAAAACAGTATAGGGGACCTTTAAAGAATTTATGTAACCATTATTTTCAAAATATAACTGATTTATCATTGTGAGTATAAAACGACAGCAAATAGTAAAGATATAACTCTTTTATAAATGTACCACAAGTGGAAACTTGAATTTAACCCTTTTTTTTCAAATTCATTTTTGCTAACCAAATCACTGAAATTACTGTAAGTTTTTTCTTGATTCACTTATTGTTTGTGCTCGAGTGTCACTACACTTTAAGAATCAGGATTCCAAACCTAGGTTAACTAACAAAGTTCATAGAAACCATCCAGAGCAGGTACTTCCTCCTACACACTCACCGAGGGCCTGCTGGCAGTGGAGGATGTGGAAGTCGTTGTGCATGCAGGCGGCCAGCAGCAGCTGCTCGTGGGTCGGATGCCACTTCAGCCTCCACACTCCCCCCCCCAGCGGAGTCTCACTGAGAGGCTGCCGCATGTTCCTGCCGTCCCACAGCAGAACCTGCTCATCGTAGCTGCAGAACCAGGGAACCAGGACACAGACTTTCACAGAGTTCACACACATTCAAGGACTTTCGAGGCATAGTTCCCTCAAATTCAACAACCTAACACGGCATAGTTTGAGACACTGATCAAATATATAGTGCAAGCGAATGGATATAAATTCAATCAATTTAAATGACTTGTAGATCTTTGAAGGCCTGGATTTTACCCTCAAATTGACACATTTTAGGGATTTCACTGGCCAGTGGGAACCATGCTCACATTATGTCACAGAAATAGTGAGACCAAAGACAGGAAGCAGTGGTAGTAAACAGACAGTGGAAAAGGTCATTCTCAGATGACAACAAGTTACCACAGATAGTTAATTGGGATGTTTACCTGCCTGTTGCCAGGATATGTTCTCTGTGCGGGTTGCTGTGAATACTGCACACACCCATTGAGTGCCTTCAAGAGAACAAAGTGGAGAGTGTTATGTAGCTGGCCTCATTAATGAGATGGATGACAGCAACTTCAGGACTCACCTTTTACTGGTGAAAGTGGGGCAGGCCGGACCGGCCCTGAGATCCCAGCCTCTCAGTTTGCAATCATCACCGCCTGTTACACACACAGGGAGACAGAGTGAGGACGCATACACAGGCAAACAGACATTATCATTAGAAAAACACAGCAGTTAAAATGAGCTCCCTCCTATGCACCACAAAGGATGATTAGGCATTTACACATCCAGTAACAATAGATTCATAATTTATGATGCTGATAACAGCATTCCAACAATCTGTTCTTCTACGCACGAAATTCTTTATTATTATTCCGCCCGTTATTTTGCCGGTCTTCTCCTCCCGCATTGAACATCGCAGAAACTCCGTTCAAACATCAAAACGTTCAGCTCGGTCGGGAATCGATGGCTATTACTTTTATCATTCATAACTTTCATAATTCCAGAGATACATCCCATTTTTAACATTGAAGTCAATGGAGAAATTCTTCAGACTTCAACAAATCTTCATGCGACTTCAACTGCTAACTGTTCATTCATACTTTCAATCAGAAACCTCATTCCAACTTTAAAATGTTAGACATCTTTCTGACATTATTCGTGTAACACAACTTTTAAATCTGATTCTTACTTTTAGAGATATTAAATATTGTTCAGACCTTGGTAAAGAGGCTTTCTTCAGATTTTAACATTAACTAGAGTGCGTGATGTCACAGCTAGAGGGTAGCAAATCTTGAAATTTGCCTTCATATTATTTTTTTAAACTGCCATAATTCCCAAACCCTACATTCCTGAGACATAATTTTTCATGACAAACGTAGGAAAACATCACGTAGCTTGAAAAAGGACAAATAATTAAGCAAAATAATTAAACAAAATGCCTCTTGAGGGCATGAAGTGACAAACACTTTCAACATGTCTCCATTAAAGCCCATTGTAATTTCAGGCAATTTCCATGGAAACGCATCCCTCGCCATAAAAGACGATGTCGCTATACATTAACTCCTATGAAAATGTTCAAAAACTGCTCAAACTTCACATGTGTGCTAACAGTCCAGCCGTGAAGACATCTACGGGACAGTTTTGAGATTTCTTCAAATGCCGTTGCCATGGCAACACAATGCTCGCCATGAAACACGGTTTTCTCATAACTTCATTGAAAATGCTCCAAACGGCCCAAAACTTCACAGGTTTGGTAACCATGCAGCCATCAACGCATCTAAGCGTATTATGGGATGTCATCAAATGCCGTTGGAATGGCGGCAGATCATTCGCCATTCAAGTTAGTTCAAAAGTTTGCAGTTCAAATATTCTGCTGCTTTTCCAAGCTTTTTTACTTTCTTTTCTTCACTCATCACACATTCAAGCCCCCAGTGTTCATGTATCATTTCAATCTAAATTCTTCACTTTCTTCTTACACATTACATTTCAGCATAGCAGTTTAGCGTCAGATTTTCAGCATAAAGCATTCCCACTAGCAATTTCTTCAGGAATTGCATTCTCTAGTATAATCATACTGTATGCAGCGTGCAATTTTTGTAATATCAGTATCAGCCTGCAGTTTATGTTAGCTGATAAGTAATAGGAAGTTGCAATAGAGAAATGCTTAACATAAATCAAACCTTAAAAAATAAAAATGGTTAAACAGTTTGTTTTACGGAGAGCACATCAATGATTTTGAACTGCAAACTGCCCTGCTTGGTAAATGAAGGGAATTATAAAAATGAAAACATCGTTCTGTACAGTATGTCCTGTGTTTATGTAAAAACATGATCAACTTATGTATGATTATCAGATTTTGGTCATTTTCAAATCAACCTCTTGACGTCAGTAATAGTTGGGATCTATATAATGTTTTTCGTAAATAATAAAAGACAGAGAAAAGTAAATCAAGAATTCAGCAATATCTATTCCAAAGTACAGATTATTTTGAAAATAATGAACATCCCCAACCTGCTTTGGGACTGGGATCAGGTATATACAGTATACCACTGCAACAAGAGAGGATTAGGCACACAGGGGGAAAAGGGCCAAACGTAGAGCATGAAGTCAAATCATAAGGACATGCACCAATGCTAGAAGTTTGTTTCCCTCTCAAAAGATTGGCATCATTCTCAACTTTTCATCTATATTGAAAATTAAATAAATGGAATGGTATTTCGCACTATTATTGAATGCTTATTCTTAAAGTTTTTACCTGAATTTAAAATGGAGATTAAAAAGAACCCTGCTCCCCTTTTTTCTCCTTATTCCTGAGCCAACACTCTACACCCCAGCTTTCCTAATAATAAACATTTCTCTGGTAGCACATGCTAACAGAGACAGCTCACTCTGAGCTCTGCCTGAACAGAGGCCGCTACATCAGGGCACCATGCTGCACTGACACAAGTCTGTTGATGGAGATGTAATATTGAACATGTAACATTATCAATTCATTAATTAAGGATGTTACCTATGCTAAACTATGCAAAGATATACAAACATGCTATTATTGGTTACATTTAGGCAGGCTGACAGCCACGGGAAGAATAAATAATATCTGCGTAGGGACAGCCCTGCAAGTATGGGTTAAAAAGGAACCGTTTATGATTTGAAAGAGTGTTACCAGAGTACACCAGCTGTGTGTCCCAGTAGGAGAAGGCAGAGATCCAGGCCTCGAAGTCATGAGCCTTCCACTGGGAGAGTGAGACCAGAGCGCCTTCAGCCAGAGAAAGCACGCTGACGCAGCCCGCTGAGTCACTGCACACCACCCGCACATCACTGCTGCTCACACACACAATTAGTGATTTATTAAGAAATGAAGACATGCCGTCAGAACAACATGAACAAGTCTGTCCGAGGCAAACACATAAACACTAACCTTTTGAATTACGTTGTTCATATTTAACTGTTTAGGCAAAATCTCAGCAGAGTTTTTATTGACCTCCGCTGTCACTGCAGCGGGAAAATAATCTCATCTGCTCCATGTGTTGACCTTAGACTGTAGCTATATATAATAATAATAAATGATACAAATAATATTAATAGTAATAATATATAATTATTATTTATAATGATTGTGCTGAAACAGTGATAAGTAAAAATAATTTTCTTATATGTAGTCTCAAGAAGGTTGGTGACCCCTGTTTTAGTGTATCAGGTCATATTTTGCAGTATGCAACAAACATGTTTTTCTTGCTATTCTGACCCAAAATCTTTTGAACAGGGCAGATATGATTAAGAAGGACAAAGTTTAAGGAGCTGTGTTAGGACAAAGTATTATGTCCCAACTGCAGACATACTGCATGTAACAGTAACACGTTGTAATAGATACATAGTGATCTATTGTGATGTGAACTTTGATGGAGAAAAACAGATGCAGATAGTTTGTTACCTGTCCATTCTTCCAGTAGACCAGTCTAAAGACAGAGCCAGCCGATCGGCCCCCACCTCCAAACTGCACAGAGGGTGCAGGCTGCGGCCCCCCTCCTACTAGAAACACACATCAGTGAGTGCAGAGGACCACAACAACACAAGATATTGTCCATCTATTGGGAAGTGATCCTGGTGTTTTGTCCAATAGAGAAAACTCTGCTTTAAAATGTAACAGTTCAACACGGCCCTGCTAAACATCAGAGGCACATATGGTTGTGATGTTCTCATACTTTTGAAAGATCCATGTCTTCAATGCAGCACCTAACCTATTACGTTTCCCTGATCCATCTATTTTGTTCTTTGGCTATTTCCTAAAGGCAATGCAAGACGAGACTATTTGTATTTACGGTACGGACAACAATCAAGTTGCTATTTGGTATACAAACTCAAGCCGTCTGTTAGCAAAAACTGTATACAATGCGCAAAATCAGACACATGAAGCAACATTATAAGTGAGTTTATTCAGAGTTATGTTCAGCATTTATGAGAAAAGGGCTCATATGGACTTCTTATTGTTGGAGAAAAACTGCTTTGAATCAGTTTTAATCTCAGAGGCTGATGTATTCAGCGATCATGTGTCAAAAACTGGTTGTGATTCTACTGATGCCACATTTCTCACCTGACTGTGTGACAGTGTGTACAGCTGCAGCTCTCCGGTGGCAGCTGCCAGTCCCAGCACCGCCTCCCCTGACACCGGCACATGGCACCTGAGAACAATAGCTACAAAATGAACAGGAAGGAAGCAGACGATGAGGTCAATAGTCACAGTCGTCAAAACTATGTTATTTTACCATTTCAAATCTAAAATAGCTGCTGTGTCCATGCGCTGTAGCTCAATGAGAGGGGGGCTCATCGATCCCTCTCGCCGAAATTCAAAAAGGTACAAACGACCGGTCCGGCTCGGTGCAGCATCCTCCTCCCCAGCCTGCAGGAAGGATGTGGAAGTGAAATCATCAGTCAGACAGCAACAAGAGGAGTGACTGTAGCTCCAATATGTACTGCTGCAATACATTATATCCCAAATAATCATGTAATAAGTATGTGCAATACATTTAATTACAATAATATTTTTTTTTTTTTTAATTCGTTGGAATTCAAATGAAACAATCAGAATCAGGTGCAAAATAAGCAGATATGTGCAGAAGCAATGTTTCTGTGTACAATAACTCCTCCAAAAAAGGTTTGATGTCGTGCCTTTTTTTACAGACAGGGAATACATGACAGGAATAAAGTGAAAACAGGACAGATTAGTTTCATTAATGATAAAGTTACTCTTTTCTTAACCTGAAACCACCAATCCACATATGTAATTATATATATTAACTGCTTGTGTTTATATATATATATATACACTGTTGATATGTACACAGGGGCGGCGGGTACTATATATATTTTTGTCACTGCATCCTGGTAAAATTGTAATATAATGTATAATGTTTGTGTCTTTGACATTAGCGCTGCTATGCAGCCACCAGTGGCCTGTACTACGAAGCCAGTTCAACAGACCCTGGATATGTTTGAGTTATCTTAACTAACCCTAACAAACGAGATCTCGCTAAGCGGTCCTACGACACTGACAACTCGGTAAATCAACCCAGGGTTTCTCCGTCCAGCTGAGAGCGCGTTCGCGTGAAAGGGGCGGGGTTAGCAACATTTGACCAATCACAAACATGGACAAGCGTACTGACAGCGCAGAGTCATACTTCATTAATGAAAAGTAAACTATAATATTAGACAAATATGAAGAAGTTAAACTTTAAACATCCATGACTTAAACACATAATCCAGGATACAAGCCACATAGTTTCACCTGCAAGGTGAATACAGAACAGCTGGTTAAAAAATAAATAAACTACCGAGTGTTTGAATGCGTAGGCTACATTAACAGGTTTATGATATCACTGCCCCATCTAAGACACGAGTGGATCTGACTTTAATTACATTTGAGTCGAGTGTTTCGTCAACTTAATGTGTTGCTTAAAATAATACTTCTGCATACAGTATGTGACACTGTGAGTGTTGCACGGCCAGATACGGCTCAAGAAGCTGACTCAGATAAGGAAATATATGATATATTATGACATTATATGATTGATGACAGTGTTTCCCCTAGGATGGAGTCATAGCAGCGGTGCTAAGGCACGTGGGCACAGCATAATGTGAGCGCGGAGTGCGTGGAATTTTTTAGTGTGTGCACGTGCGAAGTGCGCCCCGCCAATTTGTTTCTATGTGTCTGCCAGCACAAGAAAGGCTCTTGAGGCCTAGTACCAGGGCCGGTTCTAGCCAATTTGCTGCCCTAGGCGAGATTTTATATATAAATGAAAAATCTCTACAAAAGACAAATACACTACAAAAACAGAAACTTATTGACATAGGTAATAGACGTCAAAATGGCTTCAAATGTATTCAGTATTGTATGAACATGTTGGAATTGGGGGGTGGACGTCCCATCCTCTAGGGCAGTGGTTCCCAACCTGGGGGGCGCCAAAGATCGCAGGGGGGGCACCAGGCCTCAGATGATTTGAGGCCAAATATCATATTTAGACTTTTTTCTTTTACATATAATTGTAACACAATACATGATTGTCACTAAAAGCCTTGTGTCTACATTACAATAAAATATAAAAAATAATTGATTAATTAATTTGAATAAAAATTCAAGTTAGTAGCTAGTATAGGCATAAAAAGACTTTATAATTCTTTGTTTAATAGAAATGTTTCTTCTGCCCGTAAAGATTCCAAACCAGGCTTTTCTGGATAAGCGCATTTTTAAAAACATAGTCATTGTCCATGCCGGTTTCAGATTATTTGTCACAGTTGCTCCGATCAGATCGGTCTCCTCCATTTTGTAGATTATTTACGACTTTTGAATCCACATCGGCAAAATCCGGCTTACTTTGAGCATGTGTTTTAAACAGTTTAATCCCTTTGTGAATTGTTTTCCGTCCTTTAATTTCTTCATACAGCGGGAATCCAAATTAATTAATCCTGAGTCCAATAACCATCAAAGTCACTCCAATAGTGCTCCTTAATTACGCTTTCATCCTCCTTTAACAAAATACTTCACATTCATCCAGTTTGTGACAGTAGTTGTAGCATTTTTTAGACTTTTAAACTTTAATTACCGCTGTTGCGCCTTTAAACGATAAACGATATTTTTGGTTTACTGTCCTATAGTATACATTGGAATGATTTCAAACCTGTTTTTATTTATCCTAATAATTATAAAAGGAGTGCCTTGGAAATATGTGTTTACATAATTTGTGGTCAAAACGTTTGAGACCTACTGAGATGACTTAGACTAAAATCTAAACCCTCAGAGTCCTTTACCTCACTGAGCCTCTCAGTCAGACAGGAGAGCTCTCCTCCACCCTGTTTGTAGAAACATCTACTTCTTATATCCGTTAGCGCTGCTAGCACCAGATTCTAATAACAACAGCGCCGGTACCGGTGATGTGATATGAATGATAAGTGCGACACGTCGGTGACTTCCCTGCATAGGCCTACGGGTCAGTGTATGTTTTGTTCATTGGATTTTCTTTTCACAAATGGATATTCAAAAACAAAAAACGACTGGATATTTAATTTTCGTTTTAAAATTGAAAAACCAAAATTGAAATACAAGGCGTTTTTCTTTATTATGGTCAAAAAGGGATTTAATAAACTTAAAAAACGGGATGATTTTCATTTTCTACAAAAAATAAAATCACTAGAAAACAGAAACAAAAAAACTAGCGTTTTTTCATATTCTGCTACCGGAAGTTGTCTTACAAAATAAGAGCGCAGATGAGGACGGTCAATCCGTGTATCTACGGTCCATTTGTTTTCACAACGAAAACAGCCAAGACACATATTGAGCCCTGAAAATGAATGTTATTAAGGGCTGTAAATATAATAGGCCTATGTCTAAAATGGACAACATTGTTAGGAGATTTAAACTATAGGCCTACAGCGATTCTGCACTGCGGTCAACTCAGCCGTCTGGGTGACCAGATGTCCCGCTTTGTGCGGTATTGCACAGCATTTTCACGACTTTTGGTGCGTCCCGCAAATTGAGACGATGTCCCGCATATTTCATTTTGATTGGCTAAAGCGCTTTTCTAAAATCTGATTTATGACATGAATCAGATGCGGAGAAAGGCCAGCTCGGTTCGCTGGCGGCCGGCACCGCCCTTTATTATTATATGTTTTAAACGGCATCATGTAAGTTGCACTGGCAGGCGACAGAGGTCCACAGTTATCACTCATCAAAGATAGCAGATAAACATGCATTATGTAGGCTACTATGGAGGGGACTCTGACAGAGGATTACTCAAAAAGTACACAGTAAGAGTACTTAATTTCATTTCTGGTAGCAGTCAAACTAGTACCGAGTCCAACAGTGTCAGTTTTATTAAGAACTTGTGGTAAAAAACTCTAGAGTATGTTTGTGCCACAAGTGGGACAGAGCTCTGTCCCACTTGTGGCTTTCTGGCACCAGGGGCCTCATTTATAACGCCTTGCGTAGGATTGACGTAGGAAGGTTGCTTACGTAGTACAAAGCACAAAAATAGGTACATACATTTTCCGCCATTTTCCGATTCACAAAACATTGTGTACCGGCGAGGGAAGTGCGTACGGCACTCCCTACGCCTGTTTCCCTTTATAAATCACAATCGACTCGTAACGCCCATATTTGCCTATACATAGTCAAAGAAACGCCCATTCATTCATTCATTTTGACTGACTGCATGAAGAAGATCGCAGTAAATGACGATAGAAAAGCTAAAAAAGACATCTCACACCGTGTCAGATTTTGGTTATTGTGGGGAGGTGGAGATAAATCATATTGTTTGGTGGATGCAGTTTGAACCAGAGTAGCAGCATGGAGGTCGGATCGTCACCAAAATAAATAAATAAGTGGTCCGAAAAAAGTTAATGACAAAAAAAATACACATAACCTTCCTCAGGCAGTGTGTTTGTCCCGGGGACAGGAGACACCCCCTTGATGAGAAACTGTAAGAAATGATCGGGGAATCCCTCCGGAGTGGAGTCATGACGACTGGATCTGAATGATTTTGTTGTATTTGGTGGTTTGTGTTCCAGCTGTCGATCAGCAACTATATATCCATAATCCACCAGTTAAAGGAAATACAACTAATGGGTTGTGTTATATTAGCTGTACAATTTACCACATATGGTGTTCTTAGTTTCCATACCTCCTGTGTTTTACGAGCGACTTATCAAGTCTTGGCAAACGGCATAAAACACGATTAAACGTGATAGTATATAAAACCATGCTCGTATCTACAACCTATAGAAATGCAAAACGGCGTCAGTTTAGACGTAATTCTGTCCTCCTGCTTACCGCATCATTTATGAGAAAACATTTCATAACATTAACATATTCGAGGTGGTTTTAAATAGCATATCCGTATTTATTTATTTCTCCAAGTTATGTTTTTGTGTGCACTGAGGAGTCTCAAACAGGCATTTGTTTAATAATTTAAAGATTGGCTTTAATCAATGTTTGAAAATGAATTCTTCATATTTGATAAATGAGAGGTAACATTTTATTTATGGTATTATTTCCACATATTTCTCTCCATTCTTCCTTCTGCCAACGGTGTCGCAGTTTCTCGTCTCTCCCGTTTGTGTGCTTAGTGCGTACGCATGGGTTAGAGTTTGCGTGGAGGACAGCACATTTTCCCGTCAAGTTAGTATTTTATAAATCGCAAACATTGCGTGGAAACTGGCGTACGCCATTTTTTGAGCGTATATCCGTTTATAAATGAGGCCCCATGTCACCTCTCGAGTTTGTTTTTTCAAATCAGCTGCTCTTCATTTTCTTCCCTGCTATATTCAATGAGTGATACAAATATTTTTGTCCACAAGTTCTTAATAAAACTGACACTGTTGGACTCGGTACTAATTTGACTGCTACCAGAAATGAAATTAAGTAGGCTACTTTTACTGTGTACTTTGTGAGTAATCCTCTGTCAAAGTCCCCTCCATAGTAGGACATAATGCATGTTTATCTGCTATCTTTGATGAATGATAAAAAGACAATTTTACCATTAGTTCTTAATGAAATTGATACTGTTAGACTTTGTATTAGTTAGCCTACTACTAACAATACATTGAAGTAATTTTACTTTGTACTTTTTGAGAAATACTCTGTCAAAGTCCCCTCCTGAGAACAAAAGCAAGCCACTTCTGCTAAGTTTGATGAGGGAATTATTTTTTGTTGCCATTAGTTCTTCGTGAGATTGATCCTGTTGGACTCCGTACTACTGAAACTACCCCCACAAGTAGCTACTATGAAGTACTTACTGTGTACTTTTCCAGTAATCCTCTGTCAATGTCCCCTCCCGAGTACAAGAATGCATGTTTTCTTTTAATAAGCGTTAAAAAACCTTTCTTCCTGAGACTGATATTGTTGGACAGAGTATTTTAAGAGGATGGTAGACATGATATCAGCAATACTTCCAGTCAGTACTCCGGCAGCAGCATTTTTACACCTTGGAAAGTCTTTAGAGACTGGCCTGGATAGCTGCTCACAAATATCCTTCAGCAAAGTGACACACTCTGTCACTCTGGTTGCCCTCTTATGATGCTGCTTACTTCCATCAGTCCCAGTCAACGCCTCCAGCACACTTCCAGTCTCTGACTCCATATGATATTCTCCTGATGCTGTATACAAGGGTGATGCCCCATGATCACAACATGATACCTCTAGAGTCTGAGTGCCAAGGACCTCATATTATGTCTGTCATTAATGTTACATCACCCATTATAACAGTTTTCTTTTCTTTTTTCTCTTCTCTTGTCTTTAAGTATAATACAATGTAAAGTCCTTTTCCTGCACCATTTTAAGGCTTCATAACAGGCATTTTTACTGTATGTGTTTGGAGAAATTACACAATCAATGGCCCAGAATTGTACTTTATAAACTATGAATCTTGTGGTGCTTGAAGAAATACACACTGGCTAAGCCGGCCAGGTTATATATATATTAGGGCTGTCAAGTTAACGCGTTAATAACGCGTTAACGCAAAAAAAAATTAACGCCACTAATTATTTTAACGCGATTAACGCATGTGTATTTTTTGTCCTCGGCCGCCGTAGTTTCAGAGCGCATCGAGTTTAAAATACCATCTACAAGCTGATGCTGACAGCCCCGCTCCTGCTGCCCGCTTGTGGCAGACCACACTTCCACGCTCACCGGCAGGCCCGGACTGGCCATCGGGAGGACCGGGAGGGTGTGTGTATGTGTGGCGCGAGCGAAGCACACCTTACGTGTTGTTGTTAGCATCTGGTGCTAGCTAGCTGAGCTAACGGATATAAGGAGCTGTTTCAATGAAAACAGAGGAGCGACATTTCGCCGACAACTGCGCCGAGCACTTGACTTTATGCAGGTAGCCAGACAGCACACTCAGCACGGATAGTGCGCGCAACACAGCTCATATATGCCTTGAGCTGCACATAGCTCCAACAATCCATCACAGTGTCCGTCTGCACACACACACACACACACACACACACACACACACACACACACACACACACACACACACACACACACACACACACACACACACACACACACACACACACACACACACACACACACACACACACACACACACACACACAACACACACACACACACACACACACACACCACACACACACACACACACACACACACACACACACACACACACACACACACACACACACACACACACACACACACACACACACACACACACACACACACACACACACACACACACACACACACACACACACACACACACACACACACACACACACACACACACACACACACACACACACACACACACACACACACACACACACACACACACACACACACACACACATTATTGTATGAGAGAGGTTCCAGGTTGAATTGAGGCGAATATTTGTAATGTTCAGAGGTTGTTGTGTTTAATATTCATGAGAATATTTGTCATTGTTCAAATGATAATAAACAAACATATAAAGCATAGTTGTCCACTCATATGTTGATAAGAGTATTAAAAACTTGAAAAATATCCCTCTAAGGTACATTTAGAACAGATAAAAAATGTGCGATTAATTTGCGATTAATCGCGATTAACTATGGACAATCATGCGATTAATCGCGATTAAATATTTTAATCGACTGACAGCCCTAATATATATGTCTTTTTTGGAGCCCTTTTTTGCAATATTTATTAAAATGTCACTAGTTATTTAAACAAACCCCTATCTGAGGATAATACAAGCAACCATAAAACGCCCTTTACTGAGCCATTGAAGCCCATGAAGAATGTATCCTTCCACAAATCTTTTCATCTGCTGTCTTAATAAAGTTGCCACGTGTTTTCAAATTCAAGTTAAGGCACTATCTGTGGAAAACATTACAAATATTCTTCATTTGCAGTATTTTATTTTAAAAGTGTTCAGAAAGACTGCATCAATGATATGCTATATCTATATATCTATATAATATCAATATTGTTATTAACTTCAACCAAAGTCAATTTAAATAGCGGGCAAGACTTTCCAAGGGGTAAAAATGATGCTGCCGGACTACTGACTGGAAGTATTGCTGATATCATGTCTACCATATCCTCTTAAAATACTCTGTCCAACAATATCAGTCTCATGAAGAAAGGTGTTTTAACGCTTATTCAAAATAGCAGAGAAACATGCATTCTTGTTCTCAGGAGGGGACATTGACAGAGGATTACTAAAAAAGTACACAGTAAGTACTTCATGGTACTTGTGGGAGTAGTTTCACTACTAGCCTACTGAGTCCAACAGGATCGATCTCACGAAGAACTAATGGCAGAAAAAATAATAACAAACTCGAGAGACGGCTGAGTTGACCACAGTGCAGAATCGCTGTAGGCCTATAGTTTAAATCTCCTAACAATGTTGTCCATTTTAGACATAGGCCTATTATATTTACAGCCCTTAATAACATTCATTTTCAGGGCTCAATATGTGTCTTGGCTGTTTTCGTTGTGAAAACAAATGGACCGTAGATACACGGATTGACCGTCCTCATCTGCGCTCTTATTTTGTAAGGTAACTTCCGGTAGCAGAATATGAAAAAAACTGTAGTTTTTTTGTTTCTGTTTTCTAGTGATTTTATTTTTTGTTTTGAGAAGTAGAAAATGAAAATCATCCCGTTTTTTAAGTTTAGTAAATCCCTTTTTGACCATGATAAAGAAAAACGCCTTGTATTTCAATTTTGGTTTTTCAATTTTAAAACGAAAATTAAATATCCAGTCATTTTTTGTTTTTGAATATCCATTTGTGAAAAGAAAATCCAATGACCAAAAACATACACTGACCCCCCTACGGCAGTTTAAACTGTACTTCCTTTATCCTGTAATATGACTTGATAGCTTTAAACACGCAGGTCACCAGGCGGTGCTTTCACTGACTTGATCTCTTATCTATATAGAGATCTAGAGACGCTGCCCGGAGTCGGGCAGCGTCAGGTAAAAAAAGTTATTAGTCTTCCCAAACCTTCACGCGCCGCCTATGTATGTACAGTATATTAAGGCCCCGGCTCCACGAGGACGAAAACGGGTTGAATCCGCATATTTCTCATGCGTATAGCCCTCTAAGCTCGACGACGCCGTAAGGGAAACGTAGAAACAGACCCCGCAAACGACAACGGGTCCAAAGGTGGATAGATCTGGGAACGGAGCGCTCTGGGGGGTCCAACGGGGCCGTGGAGTCGCCTATACGGTCATTCGTTTTCATAGCCTCGCCTCTCCCCCGCAGGGTTGCTATCGTGCTCCAGTCGCTACTGACCATGCTACAGTTCTTTGTGCAACATCTACAGGAGCTCCTCCTTGAATTCAGATTATTTATCTTTATCTCGATATGGACATAAACGCGAGTGAAGTCTAATCTGACAGGACGGAGACACGCAGCTCCTGCCGCTGTGATGCAGCGGGAGCAAAACACACACTTCAAGTCAGATCATCACCCTTAGCTATTTTAATTACCTCTCAAACTACCTAAACTAGTTATAAATATGTTCATTTTTACTGTCGGGTCACTCATTACAGGATCAGCTGCTGCATGAGACAGACACTGACGCTGTCAGAAGAGAGGAAAAAGAGAGGCTCTGTGTATTTGATGATTATATATATCATTATATCGTCGTTATTCATTTGTTTTAAAGCTCAATAAATAACAATGAAGACCTTTGACCGGCACTTTTATAATTTTGTCCGGAAGATTTAAACTTTAACACACGCTGACCGGCGAAAAACTCTGCCCGGTTCTGTCGGCCCCCACCGCGGAGAATACACAGAAGTGCAGCCATGACAACCATTCTTCTTCGCTGCTTTTGTGGAGGAAGTTGCTGCTTTTGTGGAGGAAGTTACAGCGCCACGTACAGGATCGGCATATGTACTGCAGCTTTTCCAGCGTTTGGATGTAAACGGAGCCGTCTCGTGGAGCTTGACACAATCCGGTGTATATTGCGTGGGGACGGAAGGTTTTTTGCGGTTGCATTTGCGTTACTCCGATGCGTTTTGCCGTATTTGTCCTCGTGGAGCCGGGGCCTAACTGTTTATAAAAAACGTTTAAATTGTTTTATTTTAGGTGCAATGCATTGTTTACATGCTGCTGTGAAAAAAAGCAATTTCCCAATTTAGGATCAATACAGTCCTCTAATCTTATTTGATCTCATCGCTAACTCAGGTTAGTAACTCTGCCCACACAACAGGGATGGGATGTCCTGGCCCAGGACATCCCATAACCGAGGTTACAGACAGAAGTGTCCCAGGACTCCTGAGACACTTCTGTATATAACCTCGGTGTGTAACGTCACACTCACCCCTTTCTGCAGCTGATAGGTCCCACAGGCCAGGAGGTGTTGTCTGGAGGACAGAGGACACCACTCCGCCGTGTCGGCGCTCAGCTCCGTGTCAAACACCTGCAGGTTGCGGGTCCTCGACTTCCAAGCCATGGCCCCCTGCTTTGCATAACGTTACTGTGCCGGTGCAAAAACTAAAAGACAAAAGTTATCCCGTTACGTCTCGACTGTATATCGAGTACACTCAGATATATCTATCTAGTAGTACATAAAACCGTAAGCAATAGTTTAAAGCTAACTTCGAGTAAACTAAATCTGAGCTAACTGAATACTCTGTGGTATTTAGCTAGCAGGCTATAACGTTATTTCACTTGCTGGAGTATCACACAGCGCTAACTGTCAAAAGTAAATACCCTCACAGTGAGCGGATATTCAACTGGTACACAAAGATAGCAAAGTTAAGTTAACATTTGTTTAACACTTAATATCTACAGGACAATTATCAACAAAACTCACATGTGAGCCAGTTCCGAGTCGACAGCTTTTTACGTAGTTACGTCATCGTTCAGACGCAACAACATTGCCCAACCCCAATTTTAGGCACGTTTTATGTTGAAGGGCTGCACCGGAAGTTCTAGTTAATGGTCACGAACTTCATGAGTAAAAAAGTGATCTTTCTACATCCATGGTAGGAGTAGTAGGCTGTCTATATTTTAAAACTGTCTTTGTATGGCTTTCTAATTTTTAATTTACATTGCTAATGCCGCTGCCTTGAATTTTGATACATTTGATGGGATGTTTAATAATCTTGGATGTACCCTGCCAGTTCCAATATGCAGTAACATTTACAAATGTCACTGTTATAGTTTTATCGTCAGTGTACATATTAAATAAGTAATTACAATTCCCATGTGTACATATAGCTGACTAATAAAGCTGACCACGAGAGGGCATTGACTATTGTGTGTGCGTCACTTACATTTAGTCGGACATTTACAGTCGGACAGCACGTTTCCGGGAAAATATTCCAAATAAATCTTAAAAGATTTGAAGCCAAAACGCTGTTTAATGGTGGCATCTGTTGGCCAACTGTTGGTATTGCATATTTAAAAATGAAAGGCAAGACCATAAGACTAATGTAACAGTTGCCCAAGCCTTGTGTTACTGCTGTAATTTATAAGATATAACGATATTTTTTCTAAAGAAACTCGCCTGTAGTCCAATGTTTTTCTTTTAAATGTATTTGTCAGAGCGATGCGTGTTTGACGCTCCTAGGGCCATGGCGGTCACGTGATCTTTGCCGTTTGCCTGCGTATGCCACAACATCCAGCCGTGTCGAGTGCTAGTAGTCTGCTTCGAGTCAGTGTATGACCACTAGCTAGCAGATACAAACATAATGGATTTCAACGTGAAGAAAATAGCCTCCGGTGCTGGAGTGTTTTTCACGCGGGCTGTCCAGGTAATGTAACCCTCGTGCACAGTAACATGGCTGTGGTTCGGCTGATGATGCTTCCTTTCATTTTGACAGCCAGCTGTAGTGACGCTACTCAGGGACTGCTGTTGGGGCAACGCGACCATGGCTATTGCCCTGACAAGCTAACATAACGCTACATATTAGCATAGCAGGAGGATACATTACTTGATATTCAGCTTAGAACAGTCAAGGCCTACGTTTTACTTTAATTAAACACAGGCTGTCCAAATACTGTTAGCCAGATAGGCGTTTACTTGTTAATGTAACGTTATATCTTAGGCCAAGCATGTGCAGGCTACCAGTCTCTAGTAAACCATTATCATAAATCAGTTAAAATACCTCAGTAAAACATGAAACGTTGTAAACTTAATGTGTAGACAAGTTTGAGGGTGACTGAATAATGAGCTGTCGTGAATGCTGTCCCTATGCTTTCATAATAATTGATGAAAGCTTGACGCTATGGAGAGTTGTACTTGTGTGTCAGTTTGGCTGTGTTGCTGTGCCTCAGTTCACAGAGGAGAAGCTGGGCCAGGCGGAGAAGACGGAGCTGGACGCTCACTTTGAGAACCTGATGATCCGCGCAGACTGCACCAAGCTGTGGACGGAGAAAATCTACAGACAGACTGAAGTCCTGCTGCAGCCCAACCCAAGTATGCCATCACTACAGCAGTCCTATCATTAGAGCTTTAAGGAGTATTCCAGAGAAGGCTACATATTATCTCCAAGCAGAACTAACACTCTGCTGAAGTTTGCAATTTCTTGTCAGATAATTGATTTGTTTTGCAGTTATTATGGGAAATAAGTTATAGACTGCATGCCCTCTGCAGTGTACATGTTATAATGACAAACACAAAGTAATTTATTTCACATAAATGGATCCCCCTGCAAACCTGTTGTTCAACTTCAGTAACAATTTTACCACATGACGTGAGGGCAGATTAGTCATCAGGTCTTACTCGTTCAACAAGCAGAGTGCTTCTGGTAGGGATCTTCCTATTGTGTATTAATATATAGCTCTGAGGTGCTGTAAACACTGATGATCCGAGTCCTGCTGCCCTCTGTATGCCTGCAGGACAGGTCCAGTTTTTTTTTTTTAAGTTGCTGCCGGTAAAGTTTAAATAAAAGTTAGGTTCATATTATAATTCACCAAAATGTAGTATGTATCCCTTGGGTATGAAAAACGTGTTGAATAATTTTTCTCATAAAATCTCAAGGCCAATGCTCTGAATATTCAAAATGTTCATCATTTTTTAGCTCCATGTTATCGCAGTCTTTTTCACTTCATTTTGTGACACAGTGTTGTCTCTCTGTGCACAAAGGCTGATAACTGTTGATCAGCAGAATATCTTAAACCGACGGCAGGAATGTGTCTTACGTTGCATGCTTGTGCATTGTCATGCACATGCACAATACACACTAAAGAATTACAAGCCTTAAACAACTTTAAATTATTCTCAAAGTAGGCACCTCTTACCACCTGTCAGTCAGCATAGTTGCAACACATCGTGCAAGAAGTTAGTGTCAGGTTATTTGTAAGAATGCCTATAATCAAAGAGGTCAAATACTAGGCATATTATTAATCATACTGTAGTAGGTTAACAGTGATATGGAATGACATGCTAGAGAATAGGGAACTCTAACATGTTACTTTTTGATTCTCCATGCTACAGTCGATCACACTGGTAAGTATTCTGCCTCCCTATTTTAGTGCTGTGTTATGGAAACCTCTCATGTCTTTGAGTTATTAGCCATAGTAATTAGTAATTGATTAACATAACATGATCTAAACCTATTCAGATATTGGTTTGCTGCAAAATACATGTTGAAGGCTCAGGGATGAGGATAGTGGCACACACTGATTGTTGACCGGAATATGCTGTACAGGACATTAGTATTGATGCATTATACCAAAGGGGTTTTTAATGGTTTAACCTTAGCCCACTTTTACGTTGCTATAAAGCTAAAGCATGATATGCTGGTATTCTGTCCGTATAAAAAAGAAGAACAAATGTTTATCCCTGGTTTTGGGCATTTTAGATTTGAGCACCTACAAACTTAAATACGCAATGAAACCTCTGTTGCATTCCGTCAAAAATCAATCCCTTTATGACCTCATCTCTTTTGAGTAAAAAACATGTTTTGCTGCGTGTTAACCATACAGTATGAGCGATTCTTAGAATGTTTTTGATTAAGCAGAACAACCTTGCAGGAGACAGGGGCCCTTAGAGCTGACCTGTATGGAGCCTCCACCATAACGGGCCGTCTCCACGGCAGCGTTAAAAAAATCTTGGAGGTGGGCGTATCTGAAGCTTGGGGATTTTTTTGCGATCAACCAATCACATGAATCTCCCGCCCGCGACATACGAAGCCAAAAAGCCCGAAGTAAACTGGATATAAACTCCCCAAAACAGGCGAAAACATACCACTGTCTCTGCCACCTCCCTCCATGCCTGGCTCCTCCGGTTTATATCCCGGTAGGTCTGGTCATAAAGCACCGGGTGATTGATTCGCTACCGCTAATTTCTCCTCCATTTTTTGGAATATGAGGAAATGATCTGCGGGATATCTCTCCCAGCATACACGCCGTTTGATTGGCTAGAGCTTGAACTGTCAGATTTGCGTACACGGGATTTGATTGGCTGACGCTTCCTCCTCAGCTTCAAAAGTTGAACATTGTTCAACTTTGGATCTTGAAAATCCTGAGAATCTCCGCTCGCCTGCCCACAATGCATTTCGGCGAAAGCGAAAAAAAGTGACGTCACCCCATTCAAAGTGAATGGGCAGAAGCGTTTCAAGATTTTTTAACGCTGCCGTGGAGACGGCCCGTAAGACCCAGATATTTTCTTTCAAACTAAACTTAAGTGTGGTTATGTAAACTCTGATCATGATCATTTGAAGGTATTTTGGTACCTCTCAAGTCTAATGCACATCTCACCCATATCACATTTATATCTTAAGAGATGGACACTGTTTGGGCTGAGTTGGAGGTTAATTAGACCGTAACATTTTTAAGACTATATTGTTAAGATAAGAGTTGCTGTGCAGACAGTATGTTGATGTTAATGAAATAAGTTAACATTTTGCTTTGATGGGTTTTTTACAGTAGTTTATTCAGTCGGTAGTGCTTGAAATTGATATACAGTGCTGCGCATCTGGAAAGTATTCAGACCCCTTCACTTTTTCCACATGTTGTTATGTTACAGCCTTATTTCAATTTGGATTAAATTCATTTGTTTTCTCAACATTCTATACACAATACCCCATAATGACAAAGTGAAACAAGTTTTAAAATAATTTTTGCAAATGAATTAAAAATAAAACACTCAAATATCACATAAACATAAGTATTCACACCCTTTACTCCAGTGGTTCTCAACTGGTCAGGCCTCGGGACCCACTTTTTCCTTTGTCAATCAATCGCGACCCGACATTTTTGAACCACTCAAATCTATTCAACAAAAAATCGTGCTGTAATATATATACGCTTTTCAGCATACATTATTAAAGTGAAGTACAGTGCATATATGCATATGGGGGGGGGTGCTAGTGGAGCACGCTCAGGTACTACTGCGGAGCGCATAAAGCTCAGCAGACTCTTCACGTTAACGAAGGATCACTTCTAGGCTACTGTCCCTCAGCTCCTGCCTCTCTGTTGGACTCTGTCGCAGCGGGGCTACTGCGCATTAAGGAGAAGGGTCCAGCCGGTGGAGGTTGAACCTGTAGGAAGTTGTAGGAAGTTGTACTTTCAAATATGGTCAGAAGAGAGCTCGCCCAACACGCTGACGCAAGGATATTTAATCAGACATGGAGGTTTACAGAGAACAGACAACAGACAATATGGCGCACCGAGTACAGGTAATTAACGTCTTGTGGATTTAGATATAATTACATACTATTTAGGTTCTCGGTTGTTTGTCGATTTGGCTGTTTAGCGCAGTATAATTGTGTTTATTTTGCTAATTTGTATTTTAAATATTCAAGTTAAAGGAATGGAAAACATAAATAATATATATGTGTATGCTAACTGAGCGAGCATGTCCTATTAGCATACATGCTAACTGGATGAGCATGTCAAGCTAAGAGCTAAGATATACAAAAAAAAATGTCAATGATGATCATTGTGAAGGGGTGTCCAGTAATAATATACCAAACTACAGGTTAATGTGAGATTCAGAAATTAGTTTTAAAAATCATGTTTTCATGTTATAGTAGGCCTACCTTACATGAACCTGTTTGAAACCTTAATGACCCCATGATGTGATTATTTATATCTTAAAACCTTTAACAACTATATTTAGATGTTCAGAAATATCTACATTTATGTATAAATACATGTGTAGCAGTTAGACAAACATAATTAATAGATCTCATTATTACCTATTTTATGTGTACTAAAAAATAAAGTTTACTAAGCCCCCTTTTTGTTTTAATTTATTAATTAGACAAAATGATTTGTGTTTAAAGTCATATACTGTTGTGTCTCAAACGGATAGACTAGATTATTAATTAATTTGCCTAATAGTTGCTTAAAATGCTTCAATAACATTTGCAATTCTTTTTTAATCTGCCATGTACGGTATCAATGTCTCTCAGCCACCGTAGTGTCGTGTCAGGTGGGCGTGTCGTGTACTTGCTGCGGCTGCAGCTAGACCATGGCCGTTTCTCAATCGCGAGGATATTGGCTTCCAAGCCAATATTTCAAGGATGCTACGTCATCAAGTGGCACAGCAGGACCGTTCCAATGTCCAGCATACTTGGAATTCCACCGAGGCCGCGTCCTTGGTTTGGGGGAAATTTCGAGGCTGCACATGGGTAGACTTCGCGTCCTTAAAATCCCCACAATGCTTTGCGCACGGACCAATTTCTCCAAATCTGTGGTGGAAAATGTAAGCCGGGGCCTCTCATATGACGCACACCTGCACACTTGCTAGCCTGTTCCACTCTGCGTTTTCCGAATGCCAGGAAGGATTCTTGCCTAGCTTCTGAAGGAAGTGACTCGGAAGACATGTGCTACCAAGCAAGCGTCCTCGCGATTGAGAAACGGCCCATATTGGCATTAAGCAGACTCTTCACAACGACGGATCACTTCTTCTTCAAGGCAGGGAAGGCTACGCAGTACGCAGTCTACTGTCCCGCAGCTGCTGCCTCTCTGTTGGACTCCGGTACTGCACATTACTCACGAGACGTTGTAAAAAATTAAATGAGTGGGGGGCGAATGCACTAACCACTCTGCCACAGTCACCCCCGTCGTGCGGGCCGGATGAGAATGTCTGGCGGGCCGGATGTGGCCCGCGGGCCGCCAGTTGGTGGTCACTGCATGCACAGCGTTAGAAAATCGGCCCTTCAAAATAAAAGTTTGCCTTTTTTTCCCAAAAAAATAAAAATAATTTTTTCTTTTTCAATTTTTTTTTCTTCACTCACACATATGCGACCCACTTGAAACGGGTCCACGACCCCCTTTTGGGTCGCGACCCACCAGTTGAGAACCACTGCTTTACTCAATACGTTGTTGAAGCACCTTTGGCAGCAATTACAGCCTCAAGTCTTCTTGAGCATGATGCTACACGCTTGGCACACCTATCTTTGGGCAGTTTCTCCCATTCTTCTTTGCAGATCATCTCAAGCTCCATCAGCTTGGATGGGGAGCGTCGGTGCACTCTGGAGCAGGTTTTCATCAAGGATCTCCCTGTACATTGCTGCATTCATCTTTCCCTTGATCCGATTCCTGACTAGTCTCCCAGTTCCTGCCGCTGAAAAACGTCCCCACAGCAGGATGCTGCCACCACCATGCTTCACTGTAGGGATGTTGTTGGCCAGGTGATGAGCGGTGCCTAGTTTCCTCCAGACATGATGCTTGGCATTCAGGCCAAATGTGGTTTCATCAGACCAGACAATTTGCTTTCTCATAGTCTGAGAGTCCTCTAGGTGCTCCATGGGGGCTTTCATGTGCCTTTTGCTGAGGAGTGGCTTCCTTCTGGCCACTCTACCATAAAGGCCTGATTGGTGGAGTGCTGCAGAGATGGTTGTCCTTCTAGAAGGTTCTCCCATCTCCACAGAGTAACACTGGAGCTCTGTCAGAGTGATCATCGGGTTCTTGGTCACCTCTCTGACTATGGCTCTTCTCCCCCGATGTTCAGTTTGGCCGGGCGGCCAGCTCTAGGAAGAGCCCTGGTGGTTTCAAACATCTTCCATTTGCAAATAATGGTGACCACTGTGCTCGTTGGGACCTTCAATGCTGCAGACATTTTTCTGTACCCTCTCCCAGATCTGTGCCTTGATACAATCCTGTCTCTGAGTTCTACAGACAATTCCTTGGACCTCATGACTTGGTTTGTGCTCTGATGTGCACTGTCAACTGTGGGACCTCATATAGACAGGTGTGTTCCTTTCCAAGTCATGTCCAATCAATTTAGTTTACCACAGGTGGACTCCAGTCAAGTTATAGAAACATCTCAAGGATGATCAGTGGAAACGGGATGCGCCTGAGCTCAATTTTCAGTGTCAAAGCAAAGGGTGTGAATACTTATGTACATGTGATATTTCTTTTGATTATTTTTAACACGTTTGCGAAAAATTCTTTAAAAAGGTTTTCTATTTGTCATTATGGGGTATTGTGTGTGGAATGTTGAGAACATTTTCTTTTTAAATCCATTTTGAAATGAGGCTGTAAAATAACAAAATGTGAAAAAGGTTAAGGGGTATGAATACTTTCCGGATGCACTGTATGTTGGTAGGATGAGGCTAAAGCTAATTTAAGCTACAACATACATGTTTACAATATACTAAGCATATACTGTAGCTTGGTACATCTTTGATCAGGAATTTAAGAATACACAGGCTAAGCACAGGGGGCTGAACACTTTTACCATAAGTCACATGTTTACATATTCATTTAGATGTTAGCTAATTATACATCCAGCCGGCACACCTAATTAACAAAAGTCCAAAAATTACCCCTATTACTTCTGATTTGTCTTCATTGACCCTGAACACAATAACTAGGTGTTCTACTGTGTTATGTTAACCAAATACCCCTGTAATTATTTAATGTTAAATAATTACTGAGTTGTCTATGGGGTTGTCTATGGGGGTTCATATTATTATAAATGTGTGAAAAATAAACCACAAAATAATAAGTATGAGCTACAAGAAGCTAAAATGTTATCATAATTAAGTGAGTGCAATACATCAGTGAGTAGTAGTTAACTACACTTAAGTGTGTTCTTTTTGGATATATATATCGTTCTTTTTATCAGTGGAAGGTAGGGCTGTGCGATTATGGCAAAAATCATAATCACGATTATTTTGGTCAATAATTGACATCACGATTATTAAATACGATTATTCATTGACTTTGAAAACATCAATTTATTGAACTTTAAAAAAAATACAAATAATAATTTGAACAGTATCTTATAACTGTTGATTACCCTGAACGTATAATTCAACTGAAAAACCAATAAATAAAATAAATGATACATTTATATTTACATTTAAATAAATAATATCAAAATAATAAATACCAATAAACAAGATCAACAAATATTTTGGAGCGCACTTCAACAAGCTAATAAACATATATAAATATGATAAATACATATAAATGAGATCAAATGTGTTGCAGTGCACTGTCACAACCTAGCAAAGCAAAATAATCGTTTTTTCCGATTATGTTGTTTTCGTAATTGTGGCAGGCCAAAATCGTAATTGCGATTAAAATACGATTAATTGCACAGCCCTAGTGGAAGGTGTAAATAAACGTATAAATCCAAACATTTATTTTTTCCTGTCTGTGCCGCAACTGAAAGCTCTTCTTGGCTCTCTGTGTAGGTGCCAGGATTGAAGAGTTCCTCTATGAGAAGTTGGACAGGAAGGCCCCCTCCAGAAATACCAACGCAGAGCTGCTGGGCCATTACATGCAGGACGCAGCAAAGGAGTTTGGTCCAGGAACTCCTTATGGTGAGTATGCATCCAATAAAAAAAAAAGTCCAGATATTGGTTAAGTGGAACATATGTAAAGCTTTCTAACTAGCATGGTTTAAATATTACAATTTAACCATCAAAATGAACACAGTATTATTAATGGGAAAAATAATTATCGTGCAATATACCAGTAGTAGATTGGGAACAAATGTGCAAAAATATTCGTGGAACATTATGTAAACCCATATGGGCTCTTTTTTTCGCCATGTTTTCTGGATTTTATGAGCTTGGGATATTCTTACTAGTTTCCTCAGCACTTTCTTTTTGTTTTTCTAATATTTTTCCACCCCATTTATACCAATTATGGTAGACTAAATCTAAATATTAAAAACAGCTTTCAGTAAAACACATTACAGTATTATTAACAGCACTAACTAAAGCTCCCAAAATGACCAGCTGCATCAACACCTGCCTAGAACAGATTGAACAAAAAAAGAACATAACCTTCACAGAGGTGAGATAAAGCTTGTAGGAGCCAATTAGAACTCCGGGTATAAAGGTTGGAACCACTGTTAGCTGATTCGGTTCCGCTGGAAGGTCAAACTGTTTTCAACACACACACACACACACACACACACACATACAAACACACACAAACACACACACACACACAAAGGTAAAGTTAGGTTACCAAAGTTGTTGGGTTTAAGTGTCATGTTGTGTGTGGTGTTGGAAAGCTGGTGCAAGCTTAATGGACAACACTTAGTGGAAATAAATGTTAAGTGTTCAATTGGAAACAATTTGTATCAGACTTTTATTCACCTGACAAGTTAAAGTGAGTGTCAATTACATACTGTACACAAGGCGGACCCTCAGTGACTTAAAGCGATAGCTTAGCGTCTTTAGAGCTGCTGTATCTCCATTAGTTTAAGTGAGCTCTGCAATGCATGAGGAACAGTTAAAGGTCCCATGTCATGGTCATTTCTACTGATCATAATTCCATTGTTGAGGTCTACTAGAATAGATTTACATTGTTCAATGTTCCAAACTCACATTGGTTTTCTCATACAGCATCTCTGTATAGTATGTGTATTCACTCTCTGTCCTAAACGGCTTGTTGGAGCTCCTGCCCCCCCCCTCCCTATGAGCCCACTGTGCTCTGATTGGTCAGCTTGCCCACTCTGTTCTGATGAGTCCACCACCGTTACAGCGGAACATCAGTGATTATGTGTTACAATGGCGTTTGCAATGCGAAAATGACACCAGCAATGACAAACAGATGAGAATGCTGCGTGGGGTCTGGGTGCCGTGTTGGCGGGACGTTGCAGGGCTTGCTGCTGTGGACAGTGTGAGCTGTATTACTGGGGCGTTTCCTGGTTGCTGCGTGGGGTCTGCAAGACAGCGAGACACCGCGGAACTCACCTAAACTCAGCCTGAGCACACACACACACACTCACAGCCTGGCTGAGTTCAGGCTGAGAAATCCGCGGAGCCACGGCTGAGAAAAGATAAGGCTGAGTGAGGGTGTGTGTGCGAGGAGCTCCATTTGGACCTGGGTATGGTCACGTCACTATACTCAGGAAGAAGAAAATGGAAAAAGAAAAATGTCCAACGAGGCGTTCTGGGGCAGCATAGACAGGTCTTTTCTGTGTTAGAGTTTTACTCGCTACAGGGTGTACTTTGAGGGTTTGTGACTCTGCAGACCGTTTACATGCATAAAAAGTTACATAACACACAAGGGGACGGGTAATAACCGGAAAAGCATGACATGGGACCTTTAAACATGTTTAGGAGTATTTTATAAATAATTTAAATATTTTCTATAACCAATTCTTAGCAGTAGTTTCATAAAAAAGCAAAAGCTTTCAAAATGAATGTTTAAAAGGCTTCACAATAAAAGGGCACTTTATGATGATCTAGTGTAGATGATATTCTCCTCTGATTTCTTAGTGATCTTTCTTTTTTCTATTCAAGTGTTTTCTATTTGCTCTCGACATAGAATAAGTGAGGAAGAAAGTGTTATTAACTTACGAAAAACTGTGTTGTATGTCTAAGGTCCATCCATCTCTCTCATGTTCACTCCACTGTGTGTGTCAGGCAGATGGATCAGCCCTCATCCGTGCTGTGCCAAATTAAAGATCATTTTGTTCTCAGAATGTCTACCTCGGGCAAAATTCATAGCTCAATCCAGAAATCAGATCGATACAAGTTTTAGAGCAAAACTGAATTTGTCTATTGTCACTGTCTGTTTATTCACTCATCATTTCATCTGAATGTGATGTATTTTCTGTAAACAGACTGTGGGATTGCTCTTTGTCTTGCAGAAAATGTCACACTCAAATATAAAGGCGTAGTTTAAATATAAACATTTACCAAATAGGGAGTAGGTGCTTCGCCTAAATGAGCTATTTACAAATCGTTTTGCAATATTTATAGATGGAACAGTTGCCCAGGTATTTTCCAACTGGTAAACACCACAAGTTATTTATACACTTTTACATTTGAGAGGCTAGAACCTGCTCACTGGATTAACGGTTGCAGCTAAAGTGAGGACTGTTGCCTCAATGCTAAGACGTTCCTTGTTGTTGACCTAACAGTCTTGAGATTGTTACATTGGTTGATGTGGTTACTATTTTATGAATAACATTTGAAGAATGCTCACACTCATTACAGAGGAATCCATGCGCTCTCTACGTGTCATTGTTAGGCCACAGTAACTCGGCTGCAGGCTTTCTATTATTCATGTGTAGGAAGAGCCACTGAAGCATGGTTCATGTGTTTTTACAAATTCTGACAGGTCATTTCAAAAGAGCATGTCTTCACAATATGCAGAGCCAAATAATTGACTCCTTGATCTTTTTAGAAAAAATGCGACAGGTATGACGGTATGATCAAAAATAAAGGGAAACTTCAACCCAGCGTTAAATTGTGTTTTTGAGTATCACTGATGAAGTCTGTCTGTCTTTTCTTTAGCCAAGAGAAGGTGTTTTTATATTATGATGACATATACACTCGTGTTTTCTTTGCTTTGAATCTTCTGATTCCATATTGGTTCAACAAAAGTAAAAAAATAAACATACACATTATTTTTATTTTATTCATTTGTGCAAGTTTTTTAGTAGAGTCAAGAAGTCGACACAAAGCATTTGCAGCACTCGGCTTATAGCGAAGCTTAGACTAGAGCAAAACACAGACGCTGCAGACTGAACGCCTGGGAGGAGAGGACATTTGAAATAAGGACTTTGTGGTGATTGGATGAAGTCTGTTCTTGCAGGGAGTACTTTGATGGAGGTGGGGGAATGTGAAAGAAGATTAGGAGCTGCAGAGAGGGACTTCCTCCAGACGTCTGCCATCAGCTTTCTCACCCCGCTCAGGAACTTTCTGGAAGGAGACTGGAGGACAATATCCGTGAGTCTGAAACATGACACATTACACCACATCAACATTTCTCCTTTTGAACTGATCAATTGTTCCATTTAGCATCTGAACCAATGGGTCTTTGTGATGCGAGTTGTATAGTGAGGGTTCTGGTTTTCCTTTTCCCATTGTTCGCAAGCTGTCTTTCTATCTAGCGTTTTAAAGGCTCTAGTTGGGATGTCTTATATTAGTCTCTCAGATATAAACCTAAGCAGTTTGTTGTCCAGAATGAAATCTTTATTGATTTATAGTTTATGAAGTCTAACTTATCTCCCCCAGTCTTGGTATAAGCTATGTACAGTAGATGCTTACGCTCACCGGACACTTTATTGGGTAGAACTTGCTAGTACCGGGTTGGACCCCCTTCTGCCTTCAGAACTGCCTTTATTCTTCGTGCTTTCATGTCGTTTACCCCAAATTCTGACCCTACCGTCCGAATGTCGCCACAGAAATTGAGACTCATCAGACCAGGCAACATTTTTCCAATCTTTTATTGCCCAATTTTGGTGCGCCCGTGCAAATTGTAGCCTCAGTGTCCTGTTCTTATCTGACAGGTGTGGCACTGTGAAAAATGTGCGGTCCTCCACGGACACATTGACCCATCCGTACTCCCAAAGAAAGAGGAGGGATGAGAAACTGCGACGCCATTGGCAGAAGGAAGAATGGAGAGAAACATGTAAAATAATACCATAAATCAAATGAAGAATACATTTGCAAAAATTGATAAAAGCCAATCTTAAAGGGGACCTATCATGCAAAATGCACTTTTTTATGTATTATATACATAAATATGTATCCCCAGTGTGTCAGGAGACTCACGCAGCGTCAGAAAATAAAACCCTCTCTCTTTTCCTGCGTATACCCAAATCTCTAAAAACGGGGGTACAACGGAGCTGATCCAGATTTGCATCCGATATGACGTAATATCGGCGGCGGACGCACAGCACTATCAGAAACATTGCTATCAGAAACAATGCCCGACTGTTTTGGACGTAATATGGTCGGTGTTTACATTAGCATCGCTAACACTCAGAGCTAACCTGTACTAGAGAGCATGTGTGTGAAGAAGCAGGAAATGAAAAGGAACTCACTTTGTGGTATAACCGGCAAGAGAGAAAGCCTTTGAGCTCCATACTGTTTCAGAAATAATCCTTGATCTAATAATCCTTGCGTTTCATCACCGCAGCATTTTAGACAGTATCTGGCAGGTCCCGCATGAGCCGGCATAAGCTCCGCCCCCTCTTATTTTGAATTATTTTCAGTAAAAAAAAAGAAAAAGCTTTATTTTATTTTATTTTTATTCAGCCTTTATTTATACAGGTGAAAATCTCATTGAGACACAGGGTCTCATTCTCAAGAGAGACCTGTTTATACCCAGAATCAGCACTTTTGTAACAGGAAGAGAAATAGAGGGATATGAGGCATGGCTAGAATGGGTGATCTGTTTTTGTACCAAAACACTTCATAGACATGTTTTTTATATTTTTTTATATATCTGAGACGTATGCTATTGCCTAAAAATAGCATGATAGGTGACCTTTAAAATGATTAAACAAAGACCTGTTTGTTACTCCTGAGTGCACACAAAAACAATTACTTGGATAAATAAATAACTACAGATATGTTATTGAAAACCACCTCGAATATGTTCTCTTTTTTTATGAAATGTATTCACTTCAATGATGCGGTAAACAGAAAGACAGAATTACGTCTAAACTGACGCGTTTTGTATTTATATAGGTTGTATACAGTAAATACGAGTGCATGGTTTTATATACTATATACAGTAATTATGTTAAAATGTAGAACTTTGTTTTTGAACGGTCCTTTACAAATATAGTGGATTATTATTATGCCTTTCGACAAAACTTGACGGGTCGCTCCTAAAAAATAAAAGGTATGGAAACTAATTCCACCATGTATTTGGTCAATTGTACAGCTGAACACAACACATCTGTTTTATTTCCTTTAAGTGGTGGATAGAGTTGCTGCGGGGGGTTGAGATGCACAGGCTGCAGTGGAGACGCACAGCTGATTTGACAGCTGGAACACAAACCACCAAATAAATTGAAATCTATTTTGTAAACAAAGTTCCAACTCAAGGTTCAAGGTTCTTTTTTTTGTCATACGAACATAGCTACAGTGTAGTTATGCCGATGAAAATCTTAGGTCACAGGCTTTTCCAACAGTGCAACACAATAACACCTGCCTGTTTTTAAATCGCTTCTTAAAACCCACCTCTTCTCCTTAGTGTATTAACATCTTTTAGAGCGTTGCTTTTATTGCTTTTAAATTGTCTATTGTTTTAACTTGTACTTTTATGGTGTGTGTGAGCTGTGCTGTGTTACTTTTTGTATGTTTCGTTTTGTTTATTTGACTGTAGAGCACTTTGGTCTGGAGGTTTAAAGTGCTCTATAAATAAAGCTGTATTGTAATACAGATAAACAGAAAAATATAGTGCAAGTAAATAGTAAATACAAAAAGAAAAATAGTTTAAAAAAGTGAAATAGTGCAATAAGAGTCTATATGCAAGTTATTGGAATGATATATTAGATAAATAGATAAATAATTTCTAAGTAGCAGATGAATGTTATGGATGTTGTTTCAACAGTTCAGGTGTTTAGCAGTCTTATTGCCTGTGGTATGAAACTGTCCTGAGTCTGGTGGTTTTAGTCCTGATGCTGCGGTAACGCCTGCCAGACGGCAGCAGACTGAACAGTTTGTGGCTGGGGTGATGGGGGTCTTTTATAATCCGGAGGGATTTCTTCCTGAGCCGCTGGGAGTAAAGGTCCTCTATGGATGGCAGCTCCGTCCTGGTGATGTGCTGTGCAGTTTTCACCACCCTCTGTAAAGCCTTACGATTGAGGGCGGTGCAGCTGCCGTACCAGGCCGTGATGCAGCCAGTCAGGATACTGTTTGTAAATACATGTGCAAACCCAGCTTGGTTGCACTTGGCTTACTATCATTTCCTAAAAGGGAAGAACATTACGTTACATCTGAGTTACCATGTGCGTCCGGCAAACCTGTTGTGACATTTTAAATTTTGTAGCTGTTCTGTCGGCTTTTCCTGCGATCTTCTTCATGCAATCAGTCTAAATTAATATTCATACAGGACATTTCTTTGACTATGTATAGGCAAATAAGGGCGTTACTTTCAGCCCGCAAAAGCTGTGCCGCTTTTCGAGTTGATAGTGATTTATAAAGGGAAACCAAACCGCGGAGGACACGCGTCCACACTGTTTTGTATATCAGAATATTTTTGTGAGTAAGCACTTCCTTTGTTCCTACGTACGCCATCTTTTCACGTGAATCCTACGCACATTTTTATGAATGAGCCCCAGGTCCTCTTCACCATGTCTCCATGCCTAAATGCATGTAGACATGAGGATGAGAAAAAAGAAAGAGCTTTTTGAACATTAAAGCACTTTAGACACTAAATACTAATATGATTCGCAAAATGATCATCTTTAATAACCTCTTGACCATGTCTACCCACTGATTATATCATTTTAAAGTGATTGAAGTAGTCATGTTGAGTCATGAGGATGGGCTTTTATAATACATTTCTAAAAAGTATCTTTGAGAAGTTCGGTGTCCCCACCAGACAGCAATACTGTTCTTTGGGTCTGAACAATGGAAGAGTTGGTAACAATAGCCTGGCAGAGGTTGAATCTGTATTTATATTTTTGTGTCCATGATTTTTTTCTACAAAGGGTATAGAAAACCAGTTTGAGACAAAGTAAAGAGTTCCACAGGTGCAAGGCCTTATTCCTGTCAAATTTGAACGTGGCCACCAGGGGTCAGCATGGTTGCTTTACTCGTGCTGACCCCCGGTGGACAATATTTTCTCACTGTGCCATTGTGTGTATTTCAGAAAGAACGGCGTCTTCTGGAAAATCTTCGCTTGGACCTTGATTCCTGTAAGACCCGTCTGAAGAAGGCCAAGGCGGCTGAGGCCAGGTCTGCGGTGAGTCCTCGCGCAGCCACATCCCCTTTTAAAATGTACTGAAAGTGTTGCTGGCATTAACCATGACTAACCCTCTGTGTGTTCATAACCTTTGCAGTGTGACGGGGAAGTGAGTATTAAATGTGGTTTTAAGGTCTTTCAGTGTGATGCACATGTTGGGTTGTTTTTCCTTTTTCACTTGTTCTGAATTAATTATGTGTTCCATGCATTTATTGGTGACAAAAAAATATTAATCATCGGTAAAAAAACAAAGCAATGGACTGGAAAAACAACTTCGACCTGAAGTTGACACTTTGCAGAGAAAGCTTTAAACTTATTGAAGAAAATGTTACTTCATTATTGGACAATTATTCACTTATAGTCTCTATGACTGTGCTCTGTTTGGTATGCATATGTAACCTGAATATTTATCAAATGTAACTTTAATAGAAATATGTTTTCTGAACAGTTCTTTATATTGCTGCTGTGAATAAAATATGGCAGCTAAAGTGTGAAGGCATCTGTCGGAAAAATATAATAAAATCTGGTCAATAAACAAAAACTACAGAAGGTGCACATAAAGCCAATACAGAGCAAAGAGGACTGTGGAGAAGTGTCCAATACAGCCCCACTTTGAAAGACCAAAAAGCACTTTGAGTCATTCTGGGCCCTCACAAGTCTTCAGACTGAGAACACACGTACTACATGGTGTGTCCAGCAGGTGGCTGTGCAGTACCTTCAGCCACAGCAGCAAGGAGTTTGGGTTCCTTACACATTGTAATGAATCCTGCACAACATTCTATTTGAGTTGTAAGCTTTGTTTCTATTGCTCAGGCAGAAACCTAGCCATATGCCAAGAAAAGAAGATTATAATTCATCATTTTCTTCCCATTTTTACTTTGTTCTATGAAAACTAGAAAAGTCTGACTTGTATTAGCAGTTCTGTTTTCAGAATGACCATAGCAAAGTCAAACATTTTGGTGACTGCCACAGTCAGACTTTTGCTACGTTTATGCATGTTAGCATGTGCATGACAAAGCACTGCTTAGGGCTAAAAATAGAAACAAGACCTGTTTGCAGTGTCTGAGTCAAGTCAGTGAACCGGACAGATTAGTCACTAGTTTCACTGGTGCGAATGTTTACACACAGTTGTGTTGCATCATTTCTCTGCACCTTTCTTTTATGATTTCAGACACACCCAATGTTAAAATGTGCTGTCAGGTGTTAACAGGTATGCAACCACCCCCACGGCTTTGTATTTCTAAATCAAGAACAAATTGGAAAGCTTGTATTTAACTGTTTTAAATTAAAGAGAAAAATACAATTAAAGTTATCTTTGCGAGACTTTCTGACTTCTATTTAAGAAATGGACCACATAAATGACTTTACACTCATATCATACAATAGATGATATTAAATGATTCACTTTTGTATGAATATTCTGTAAAAACTGAAATCCACCCAGTGTTACTAATGCACAGATCGTATACTGTTCCATGTCATCTTACAGTGTAACTCACCAAGATCATTGTTTTATTTCTGCTGAGCTTTCTGATTGTTGTTTTTTTCTGCATTGCTCGATTCATATCATGTGCCAAAGTGTGGTCCCATGTATAAACTGAGAACACAGTAGTTTGAATACTTTACTGTTTCTGCAGACGGCTCCAGATTTTCAGGAGACCAGACCCCGAAACTATGTGCTTTCTGCCAGTGCATCTGCGGTAAGGAGTGATTATTGTAAAACAATCCTGGAAATGTTAAATAATCTTTTTAGAATAATGAAACCACTTCGGGATCAATGTGCACATTCAGAAACAGAGTGCTTTCAAACATCCTTCAGTACTGTACATCTGCATTCACTTATTGTAAATGGCTCTGAATCGGTGCTTTATTACTGTTCATGGTCCGGATGTGGTAACCTCAGAGTTGCACTCCTGACCTCTGTGTCTGATTTATGCAGGAATGCTAAATGTTGGCCAACCCTCCACATCAATGGTCTAGCAGAGCAGAAGGATGTTGTTCATTAACCAAAAACAAAACAAGACAGAGAATCTGCCATGGGAGTAGGAGGGTTAAAGGAAGTGTGTTTTGGGTTAAATGAAATATGCTGTATATAATGACCTACTATGCTCCTCCTCTACTCCTATGCAGAGATTAGCAGTTGTAGTCAGTATACCACACACACTCGCACATATTGTCCATAAGAACGTCATTAAAAAAAATATGTTCCTCTTGAGCAACATGGAGCTGTAAATATTATGACTAAGTGCAAGTTACCGTAACAATCCCTCTTACTCAAATCGTTTTATAATTAGTGTGGGGGATTCACTCATCCTAAATTGACTCAGTGTACACCACAATGAGGGGTCACCCATAGCAACTCAGCCTTTCAAACTAAATATGTGACCATTAAGAACCTGTTAAGCCCCAAAGACCCCTTCGGCGGGTCTTTTTTTTCTTTTTTCACGACACTGTGTCTCAGGGCATCTTGATATTTAAAAACCTATTAATGTGTTATACCAGATTAACGGGAAGAATCTCAGCTAACTGACGATACGAACCATTTTTACCAAAACAAAACACAAGTCTCATAAGAAGCATCTAAATGACCCCTGAGCGTAAAAATGCTAACGCATTTGGCACAGAACTCAAGATAAAGATACCCTTATTACTTATCGTAACTGCACATACAAGATATCCGATTAAAGCTGAGACTCCACAGATTATATAGGTATAGTATCATCACTGAGCGATCAGAACTCGCGACAGGGAAAGCAAACACAGACATCACAACACGTAGCATTACGGAGCAAAAACGGGACATCGTCTCACCTTAGCTGTTATTCTGATCAAAAGTCGTGTTCAATGGCATTAAAACGATAAAAACGCTGCTGAGGTCCATATCCATAGGTTATACCAATGTGTCTGTCACTTTGAAAAAATTATTTATAATCCATAATTCAATTTATATGTAAAAATCGGAGAATATAAATTAGCTGCTAATGGTAGCCACCAGAGTTATCGCAGCTTCCGGTTTTGGCTACGCGTCACTCTCACTCCTCATTTGGTAACCTGTGTGTGTATGTGGGAGTTCCCCTCGATTCCATTGGCTCTAGCGGTTAGAAAGAGATGTCAATCATCAAAATCGAGCAAGGGGGGCCAGAGATATGGAAAATCCACCCAAATGACCCCAGAAGTGGGGTTTTTTGGCTAAATCTCTCTAAAAAGGTCAAATGTCACTTGTTTTGCATCAATCTTGATACAGGGTACTTATTATATGTTGTACTTTGGATTCCTAAAGCTTTTAGTCTACTAACCCATCATCCAAGGGTAGTTTTCACTATAAGTAAAAAATAATATTTGGACGGACACTATAATTTACAGTTTTTTACTATGTTCAATCTGAATTTTCTTTAAAATAAAAAACATCTATATTGATTCTGACTTTTCTACATCCAACTCACAGGTTTATCATTACTTTGAGAATAGAGATTATTAATTTAACCCTTTTAGAAGTGTAGTTATGGTCATTTGTTCTGGAAATGTCATTTTCGAGCCTGAGACTTGAAAAACAGGCTCGGGCCAGATATTTTGTGTAGCACAGACGCAAACAGAAAACAGAGAGCAGCAGCTGGTTGGATCATTTCATAACTTAATCATCTAATTAACCCCTTTCTCATTGAAACAAAGTCATCTCCAAATAAGTAAAGTAGTGGCAAAATGATATTTCAGTGTGAATATCAGGCCAAATACAGCGTTAATCCAAAAGCATTGTTTGCCTTTATTGACTATCAGAATACATTCTAAAGACATATTAGCCTACCAGTAATGAGAGAGGCTTCTGGGAATAAAACAAATAACCTTGTTATGACTTCTGTTTTTCTCTTCTTCTTTTTTTGTATGCTTTGGTCTCTCAGCTCTGGAGTGAGGAAGTGGAAAAAGTAAGTACATGAATGTTGTGAAAGTGAACTTGGTTTAGATTCCCAGTCTCCTGGCTTCAGGCCTCAGTGTGCTCTTGCAGTATTTAGTCCATCCATCTCTAAAAACAAAACTGCTTGTACCTTTAATTGGCCACACTGATTTCACTTTTGCACCAAGGCCCGGGCCCCAAAATCAGTTTCAACAGCGGCACCGACACTCTGCCAGGCAGCACCAGGAACCAGAGGCCCTTGCATCAGAGGCTGGGCATTTTAGTTGAGCAACCACAGTTCATGAACTGTGGTTGCTCAACTAAAATGCCCAGCCTCTGACAAGCCTCTGACAACTTTTTAATTGGGACATGTCCCGATTAAAAAGTTATCATAGAAGCAGCAGTGTTGAGATTGAAAAGTGGCAAGAATGCAACCACACATATTTCTACACATCATTAAACAAACATGCATGTGACATTATATACTATACATCTGATATATAATAATAATAATAATAATAATAACCTGCTATCATTGTGGCTAGGCTAACAGCATCCATGTTTACATTATTTACTGGCTATGTTTTGCCGTACATTGTCAATTCTGAAAATAACATATATATATATTTGGGGGGAAATATGCATCAGGGGAAGCCAATGAGAGAGTGAATCACTACTTTCAAGCAGCTGGAGTTAGGAAAGGATGTACGGTTCAGAACTGGGTCGCTAGTTGAACCAACTGTTAAACAAATGAACACATTTCAGTGGAAAAGTGCTATAAAATGCTATCCACAACAAACTGTTTTTGGTGATGAGACACACTCTAATGGGGCTTAATACATTGTAAAACATCTGACACATTGCAGTTCTGAAGCAATTTGTTTAAGCATACTGAGGCCTTAATTTGCACCCTATGGATCCAGCTCCGGTTTACTCTGTTCTGGACACAAAGTTACAAACAATTCAGCAGTATGTTTCTTATAAATGTACCTTGGTGTAAATTACACAAATGAGTATCTTCTTTTGGTAATAGGGCATGGAAAAATGTGAGACTTCATCACATAAATCACCAGGCCTATCAGGTTATTATTGTATTGTCAGCCTTTCGTTATTCATTATCATTGCTAGTCATAGTTATGCATGTCGCTAAAGAATCAGGACTTGAGATGTGGAAATGATTTAAAGAAAAACAAAGAAGGAAATATGTCACTGATATTTTCCCTTCTGTCCCAGGCCGAGCATGAGCTCAGAGTGGCCCAAACTGAGTTTGATCGCCAAGCAGAGGTTACACGGCTGCTCCTGGAGGGCATCAGCAGTACACATGTAGGTCTGACACACACACACACACACACACACACACACACACACACACCACACACACACACACACACACACACACACACACACACACACACACACACACACACACACACACACACACACACACACACACACACACACAGTGAATAAGAGACGTGTTGTCTGTCTGCAGGTGAACCACTTGCGCTGCCTGCATGAGTTTGTGGAGGCCCAGGCCGCCTACTATAAGCAGTGTGACTTCCACATGAAAGAACTACAGAAAGAGCTGAGCAGGTGAGAGTCACATGGTACAGAACGGACAAATGTCGTGGGATTCACTGGGTCAGTCATTTTTATACAATGAAAATAAGCAGTCAACTTCTAGTGTGATGGGATCACGTTCCTAACTGAGAACTCTTAACAAAGAAGCAGCTTGGACTTCCTCAGTTCTACTGTTGTCTGATTCTGTTATTTTTGGTTTGGTCAAATCTTAATGAATCCCTCTCATTGCCTCCTGCCGTCAGTTGTGATGAGAACGTGTGAGTATGGCTCGCCTCCTGTGTGATCTTTCTTTGTGTGTGTTTTGTGTTCTGACACACATTGAATTGCTTTACAATGCTTCTCAAATTCATATTCAACAAAAAGGGCTGCAGACTGAAAATCATTGCATTAGGATAATTTCCCAATTATGGAACAGAATGAGATAGAGGTCCTTGTTGGCTTTGCCAATGAGTTGTTCCTTATTTCCCTGACCATAAAAGGATCTTTGCCCACCTGCAGCAAACCAGCAGGGAATGCACAAAAGGTGGGGTTTTCTCAAATAAGGCAGTGAAAAGAGAGTTGCACAGAAAACTTGTTAGACTTGGTGCCTGTTTCTTTCCGCTGCCCCTTTGCTGCTCTTATCAACAAGAGCAAAATATATAAAATATCGCGAAGGAAAGGTTATCACCGGATGATGATTAAAATGTAGACAAACTATTCCATAAAATATATATATTTTATATAAATATTTTATTCTAACTAGTTTTATTCTACCTTCTATTGGACATTTTACTTTAACTTCTTGTTTATATGAATATCTTAATTTGATTGAATATTTGTATAATGCACATTGTCACTTGTGATGTTTAAATATTTGTATTCTATCTTTTTAAACTTTGATTTTATTTCATTCTAAATGTCTCAAAGCCCAATTCCCCCCCCCGGATACTTCAAGTCTTCTGATTCTAATATCAGATTGATGTGTTATAAATGTCCTTCCTGCTGCTAATGCAGGTGATAAAGATCAACACCCACAGTACAGCACAGTCCACTGTGGGCCTGTAGATGTCCTGCAATTGAAATAGTGTAATAATTGTGTAGGACTCAAGTTTTCTCATCAGCATTGAGTTTTGATGGAGCATGACTAATCATTTCTTCAGCCTGCGGTGTCATATGTTCCAGTGTAGACGTACTGAAGCATAACTCAAGATATGTTTGGTTTTCGGCTGTTGTGTGATGCTGTTTGTACTATTATTGTGTTCTTTTTGATCCAATATGCATGTTCTCCGCCTGCTTCCCCTCAGGCTTCCCAATGCGTTTGCACTGAGCTCCACTCACCCTGCAGCTCCGGCATCAGAAGGCAGCCCACTGGAGACGGACACTCTGAAGATAGAGGAAGTCCAGGCCCCGGCTACAGGGACCCGTAAGGCCAAAGTTCTTTATGATTATGATGCTGCTGACTCCAGCGAGCTCTCCCTTCTAGCTGACGAGGTAAGATTTCATCATCAACTGCAGCTGATGTGTTGAAAAATGGCCACAAGCCAGAAATGTCACTATGCTGATAAGGGATGATCCTTATATTAGCCCCACAGCCGGGAGTGTTAGAGCAGCCGAAGGGACAGTGGCCCATTATCCAGTGTACCGGGTTACTGGAACTCTCAGTCTGCTATCTTAGATCTGACATCATATGCCCATGCTTTTGTGAAGACACAATGTAGTCACGCAAGGCAGGTACAATTTGAACGAAGGTTTATAAATTGATCGACCGGTCCACTATCGACTTGAGTATTAAAAAGTAAATGCTGCATTCAAAATGAAGTTACACACCTACAAACCATGGTCTAAAACTTCAGACTTCCTTCATCTGCTGGCATAATGTAGTTAAACCTATTTGTACATGCTCACTGAAAACTGCGTTTCAGCATTATCCCCTGTTGTAATTAACCTTAGCATAGTTCAATAATAACAATATATACAAATAATGATGATAAGTCAAGTAAACGATATTCAAAGAATATGTATCTGTCTGTTTTTGAAGAGACTGTATACCATGGGTGTCCAAACTACGGCCCGGGGTCCGACTGCAGCCGTGATCCATATTTAATTGGCCCGCAGCTAATTCTTAAAGTCTAATGGAATATGGCCAACACATGAAACTTCTAATATTGTACTTCTTAAATATATATGTTAACATATATTGCACAGTAGTATTCATGTGTTAATACTAATATTTGTTAGAATTTTTTCTAACAAATATGAGTTGATAAAAAAAGGCCCAATAACTTATTTCCATAACCAGCTTGAAATATACCCTTCCTATTTCCCCTTATTATAATCAATCTGAGGTGTCTGATTTAAGGGAGGAGCTGCAACACTGTTAGTAACTAAATAAATGAAACCCTCTGGAGAGCTGGGATGGAGGCAGTTTGTTTCTTAAAGCATATTCAACTATCATATTGCTCTAGTCCGTATTGCGATTTTGTTCAAATGTTGGTTAATGTGCAGCCTTAATTATAACACCCTGACAAGCACATGGCACTATACCATCCCCCACTTGTATTGTCTGAAATGACATTTTCTCCTTGTTTCTGATAATGCCATGTTCTAGGGCCTCCTTTCTCCCCGTTATTTTGGCTCTAGCCATATACCTTGAAGATAAGTCTCATCAGTGACCATGCACTCTGTGTTACAGCTCATCACAGTGTACACAGTGCCAGGGATGGACTCGGACTGGCTGATTGGAGAGAGAGGAAACCAGAAAGGAAAAGTGCCTGTCACATACCTGGAGCTCCTCAGCTAAACAACACAGATGCACTGACACACATTACACACATACCATTGACTCATAAGTGTGTGTGATTACTACTGAAGCCATGGTATTTCATTTGCTTATTACATTTGACACCAACCTGTAAGTTTAAACATCACAACTCCTCAGTAAGCATTAGCAAAAAGTGTTTAAACACACACTCCCATCCCCACTCTGGAGACATTGTTACAATGTGTGCAGGAGAATCAACATTCCTTTTGGATCTGTTTGGTTGATCATTATGAGGATTTTCTCCCTTTTCTTATTTATTAACTATTTATTGTTGTGCATCCCAATAGTTCATGTAGACCTGTCGTACTGTCATTAGGGGGATTTCCATCAACATTTGAATGTGACTCCATAGACCTCATGGAGTTTGTCTTCAGAAGCAGCAGTGGGATCAAACTTGAACACATGATTCTCCTGATAAAGGGCTGATGTACTTTTGTCCTGTCTTGTCTTGTCCTCATTAAGAAGTGAAAACAAAAGTGGACAGAACACAGATTGTTGACAGACGCTTCCTTATTGTGTTGTGTTTCCTTGTGAAGTTTCCTGAAACTACCAGGTGTATTATTAATTTATAAATGCAAATGAAAGATGTGACTTCTTCCTACTTTGCTGCAGAACTACATTCTGTTCCTCCCTGTTCTTCCAATACGACATGAACAGTAAAGCATGTCTTGTATCTTTTGCATCCTGAAAAAACAAATGACATCTGCTCGCTAAAGAACACTAACAGCAGATAAAGTTTTTCATGGAGGTTTTTTTTTGCATCCTGTCATCCTCAACTCTTTGAAAACAGATTTGCCTTAACTGCTTTTGAGATGAATGTAATAACTGTGTTATCTAAAGCCATCGAGTCATGTCACTATTGTTTTGATTAGACTTCTTTTGTGCCTGGCGCACCTTTCCACAGCACTGGATGATGAATTGATTGAATTTTAAACACCATTTAAAAAAAAAAAAAAAAAAACATTAAAAATCCTCCCCTGCCCTAACTGCCTTAACATGATGAGAAAGAACTGCTAAAGGCCAAAAATGTGCTTCTCTCAACAAAATGTCTGACACTTGTACACGACTGCATGCAAGACTGCAACTACTTTTAAGCACGTGTGTGTGTGTGATTTTTGTTTGCCCGTTTTGTGTTTTCTGAGTTAACCACGATACTGTTTTGTCGCTGCCTTGTCTGTTTATACAAGTGTCTTCTGTCTTAGTGCTGCATATGCTCCAGCAGCCTGTCCGTAAGACATTGTCTTGTAAGACATTTTCTGTTCAAAAATGTTTTTACTTATACTGACTGTTGTGAGTCTGTTTACCTCATATTGTATTATTATTATTATTATTATTATTATTATTATATATTTTGTCAAAATATGTATTGCCCCTTCCTTACCCATGCTCAATGAATGGATAGTATTGAACTTAATAAAAAGTAAGATTTACTTGGATCTATTCACTTTCACAGCTGCTATATTTATTTGTCATTGACAGCCAAAAACACACTATGTTCTCTCTCTCTTATGTCCTGATCCATTTATATAAAAATCTGTCTGTAAGTCCACCGTTTCATGCCAGCCTCAGTGAGAGCAAGGAAATCCTGTAATTGTTAGGAGGCATAGCCAGAAATGAACTTGATCTTCATGCAGCTGACTGGAAGTTCCACAAGCCTGTGAGAATGTGGTTGGTTTGAGTGGAGCGGGGGAATAAATGAAAGTGACGGTGATTAGGATACGTGGGAGGCCTTTAATATCTATGAAAAGACACATAAACAGGAATAGTGAACCCATATCTGAAAGAGTAAAAGGAATGCTGGAAAAATGCTGGCTACTAATCTTGGAAATTCATGAGCTTAGTTATTTATGTATCATTAGATAAATCTTTGGTATATTTCCAACTAGACAGCTGCACATTCTACAGCTCTTAAACTTGATGCAGCAGATAAAAAATAGCATTTAGGTCTGATAATATTTCCTAATAAATCCTATGTAATCCTATTTATTATATTGCATTCCATAGGCGAGTGAACATCATACTGATGATTAATATAATGAACATTGTGAGAATTTATAGGAGGCTTATTTTAGAGCCTATGTGGACATAGCCAAAGAACACTTAATATATACATATTTAATAAATATTATGAAATAGGAGAAAATAAAATGACAAATACTAGTGTTGGCCACGATGTACCCTCCTTCACATTCTTGTTCTGATGTTTTTCATAACTGATATAGGTTGCCGCAACAAAGTTTTAAAAGTAATGCGATCAGTCCATGGATGTGACGTAACTCCACTTTACATAAATAAATAATATTTATATAAATAAATCCCTTGTCTGATAATCACTGTCATAGATTGACTATAAAGTCACGCTTTTTTCAAAGGTGGGCATTTATTTGATGAATGGCTTTTTAGATGAATTAAATCTTAAACACCTATACATAAAACCTATACACACTCTTGCCCCTGTGCGCACTCTTCCAGAATACTCTGTACTCTGTGAGACCTGTACCTTATTTGAGGCTTCAAATAAAGAACCAGAAAGACAACTCTATTTCACCATTTTATTGATTGATCATTGTGATTGTGTATCTCCACAGTATTGACTGGGTCTAAGATTTCCAGAACAAACGCTAATCTGGCTTCGTAGTTCACCCCTCTGGTTTATTACAACGCTTGAATACTCAATTAGCTATGAGGCCACACCCCTCTAAACAGTGCAACACTAAAACTGATGCAGATGGCCAGCAATAAAAACTGCCTCACAGTTACCAGTGAATCAACGGAGAAATGTGAGTATTCTTTAGAGTTCAGATACAGGCAACAACAACATTTTACACAGATTTCACCAAAAACACATTGACACAGACCACACTTCAAACACCTCCATTAGACTACTTTGTTAACTTCAGAAGCATATTGATATCTCTATGTAGGTAGCGGTTGACCACAACAGAGCCGTCCGCTAACCAATCAGAGCAGACTGGGCTCTAGTTTCAGAAAGAGGGTGAAAAGAGGTGCTGCAGCACAGGCAGTATGAGATTAAAGCATGGAGACACTACTGATATACACCTGAAAATGAGCAAAACATGTCTCTTTAACATGATGACAAAAAATGATAAGGGCAAAAAATGTGCTTTGCTCGACGTAATGTCTCTTGTTCAAGACTGCATGTAAGACTGTATGACGAAAGGGACAGGATTAAACATGTTTCCTGGAAGGAGGGATTTTTTGAATTCCTCCTTCTGATGTTTAAAATGTTTATGAGTCCAAGAGCTTTCATAGACCGACTCAGAAATGTGTGCAGACAATTGAAATAGATCCTTATCGACATAAAAATCCACCTATGTGCGGATCCACATGTGCTCCCAGGCCCTCCCTCTGGTTCGCCCTCTTTCCGCTCAACAGGACTGTGCTCAATCTCTCTGTGTTTCCCCTGTAGCAGCAGCTTGGAATGAAGATCAACCTGCCATATATTTTAAGAAACAGATGAAGTGGCTTCGCACTCTTTCCCTTCACAGTCACACACAATATCAGTATCACTACTGGGTGGAGCCCACACATCAGACTGGTTGTGCTTTCCGTTCGACAAACAACAACATGCTTACAAAAGCAACAGGACCATAAATCCTGTTTTCAAAAAACACCGCAAGTTCAATTTATTTAAAACTGTTAATCACTCTTTAGTGATCCGGGATCAACAACACAAACCGAAGGGCATCTTTGGAGGACATTTGAACATCCGTAGCCTCACACCTAAAGCTGATCAAGTCTATCATCTTCTTCATGATTCCAATTTAGATTTTCTCTGCCTATCAGAAACATGGCTTCATACCAACTCCCCATCCGCTGCATTGCATGTGCCAGGCTATCAAAGCTTTAGACAAGATCGATCTTACGGAAGAGAGGGTGGGGTTATGATTTATGTCAAAGACCATCTCAACTGTCATCAAATATGCTGGCCTTTTAACCATGACTTGGAATGTCTTGGATTAATAATGCTGTCCCCTGAAATGTCATTTGTGCTCATTGTTGTTTATCGTCCACCCTCTTCAAATAATGACTTCTACACCACATTCAAAAAACTTCTTAAAGCATGTGATTTCAAAACAGAAGTAATACTGCTTGGTGACCTGAATTGTAACTGGTTAGACAAAACAAGTAAGAAAGCCCTTAAGCAAATCACAGATAGTTTAGACTTAACACAAATGACAGAAGGACCAACCAGAATAACCTCATCCTCACAGACACAAATAGACTTAATATTAAGTAATAAACCTGAGAGAGTGGATAAAACATTTAATTTCATCACTGGAATATCTGACCACAACTTAATATTAATATCCAGAAAACTCACAAAGAAACAGTTCCACCACTCTTACAAACCTCTGGAACAACTAAGAATACCGAAAAATGAATTTGCAAACTTTGAGCAAGCTGTGCAACAGACTGACTGGGAAAGTATGCTAACTGGGAGCAGTGTAGAAACAGACAGCCAAATGTTTGCGACCAAGCTACATGATTTAGTGGAGATGTTCTCCAGACAAATGAAAAGTGGAAAAAACAAAAATAATGCACTTCCTTGGTTCAATACAGACATATTGAACTTGATGAAGGAAAGAGACTTTGCACTGAAAAGAGCACTGAAAACTAAATTAACTACTGACAGGCATAGGTTTACTTCATTACGTAACAAAGTAACTCAAACAATCAGAAAGGCCAAAGCCAACTTCTTCATAACAATAATTAATGAGGCAAAAGGTAACACTAAAATAATTTGGGAACAGATTAAAACCTTACTGGGAATCAAGCACAGGCCAAAAAAGCAGCTAGAACTAAAAGAGAATGTTAACCTAGTGCAAGACCCAGAACAACTTGCCATAGCTTTTAATAAATATGTTATCAACTCTGTAGATGAGATTGCACAGAACTTTCCCTTGAGAGCAGAACATATTATCAAAGTCGACGAAAGTAAGATGTCCTTTTGCATTCAACCCATATCGGAATTAAAAACCAAAGCAATTATTAATTCTCTTAAAACTTCGACAGCTAAGGATACATACGCTATGGATTCTACAATGCTTAAATCACTGCAAGATTACCTAGTCTGCCCTCTTACCCAAATCATCAATTCATCTGTATTACATGGGACATTCCCAAGTGCATGGAAGACTGCAATTGTAACCCCCATTTTCAAGTCAGGTGACCATCTGAACATCAACAACTACCGCCCAATTAGCATCTTACCTGTAGTATCCAAGGTGGCTGAGAAGTGGGTGTCAGAACAGCTTGTCTCCTTCTTAAACAACAGTCAATTTCAACTTCATCCCATGCAGTTTGGCTTCAGGGCAAATTATTCAACCGAAACAGCCAACTGCTTTTTTATAGAAAAGGTCAAAGCAATGGTTGACAAAGGAGGTGTTGTTGGTGCAGTATTTCTGGATCTACGCAAAGCTTTTTATACAGTCAATCATAAGGTCCTTCTGTCCAAACTGTCGGCTTTTAAATGCTCTCCATTAACACTCAGTTGGATTGAATCATACCTCACTGGTAGGCGTCAGCATGTTACCGTCAATAATCGACTCTCTCCAGCTCTAGACTTAAGCACCGGAGTACCACAAGGTTCAATACTTGGTCCACTTATTTTTACCCTATATATTAATGACCTACCATCTGTCTGTCCTGATGTGGAAACACAGCTATACGTATGCCAATGACACTGTGATATATGTGCATGCCAATACAAAGCAAAAGGCTGCTGATAAACTGACCTCAGCTTTAGTGCTGATCACTAGCTGGCTACACCGCTCCTGTCTTCAGCTTAATGTAAACAAAACAGTAGGAATGTTTTTCACAAAAAGAAAATGCAACATTGTGTCAAATATAAGCATCTCAGGTGAACATATTAATATTGTACCTCAGGTTAAGTACCTTGGAATCATTATTGACTCTAATTTAACATTCAAAACACAAGTCAAAAAAGTGACCCAAAGAGTAAAGTTTAGCCTAGCAAATTTTAAATACATAAGAAACACAATGACATTGAATTCTGCCAAATTATACATGAATGCCATGATCATGTCACATCTAACATACTGTTTCACAAGCTGGGGCAAACTAACATCTCCACACTGAAGCCACTAGCAACCCTGTACAAACAAACCCTCAAAGTACTGGACCAGAAACCTAACCGCTCCCATCACTGTACCATCCTCAACAAGCATAACATCCTGAGTTGGGAAGATTTAATAAAGTATAGGAACATCGTTCTGGTGTACAAAATCCTGCATAATACAGCCCCTCCACCTCTTAACTCATTGGTTACTCAACGTAACAACACCAGACTGACCACTAGAAGCTCCACACGTGGCGACCTATCAGTCCCATTCAGGAAGAGTACTTTTGGTCAGTCATCATTCTCGGTCACAACAATACAAAACTGGAACTCTCTACCCACTCAAATCAAAGACATACATACACATACCACCTTCACAGCTCACTTAAAAACATGGTTCACTGAGAACTACACCTGCACACACTAGTCTGTGTTGAGTATGGCGTGAGTGTTACATGTTGTGTTACATGTTGTGATCATGGATGTTGCCCCTCGTTTCTGTTATGTGATTGTGATGTGCTATATGTGACATGTACTGTATGTAGTAACGTGTGTTGTTTATTGTTCTCTTTTATCCTCTCTTATCCTTTCGCCTGTATCTACTTGTCTTTCATCCTTTTTATTTTATTTTATATTTTATTATAACTAATGCTGTTGATATATTGTGATTTTAAGGGTGTCTATTACCATCTGGCCGGGGACAACAGCTGGAAATTAGCCATGTCGGCTAAAGCTGCTTCATTTACTGTTTTTGTGACAGTTCATCGATGGGGACTGTCCACGACACTATAAATAAATAAACTAAACTAAACTAAACTAAAACTAAAAACGATGCAGAGAAACTAGTCCATGCATTTGTTACTTCAAGGCTGGATTATTGTAACTCTCTATTATCAGGCTGTACCAAAAAGTCAGTTAAGTCGCTTCAGCTGATTCAAAATGCTGCAGCAGGTGTATTGACCAGAGGACCACATGTGTAAGAAGAAAGTGAATAATTTAGATTGAAATGATACATGAACACTGGGGGCTTGAATGTGTGATGAGAGAAGAAAATAAAGTAAAAAGGCTTGGAAAAGCAGCAGAATATTTGAACTAACTTGATGGCGAATGATGTGTCGCCATGCCAACGGCATTTGATGACATCCCATAATACGCTTAACTGCGTTGATGACTGCATCGTTACCAAACCTGTGAAGTTTTGGGCCATTTGGATCATTTTCACTGAAGTTATGAGAAAACCGTGTTTCATGGCGAGCATTGTGTTGCCATGGCAACGGCATTTGAAGAAATCTCAAAACTGTCCCGTAGACGTCTTCACAGCTGGACTGTTAGCACACATGTGAAGTTTGAGCACTTTTTGAACATTTTCATAGGAGTTATAGCGACATCATCTTTTATGGCGAGGGATGCGTTTCCATGGAAACGGCATATGATGAAACCCCATAATTGACGTAGAGCTGTTGAGGGCTGGACCGTTAACCATTATCTAAGTGTGGTGCTGTTTTGACCCTTTTCATAGGCGTTACGACAACATCGTGTTTTATGACGAGGGATGCGTTTCCATGGAAACGGCATGTCCGGTAGATGTCTTCACGGCTGGACTGTTAGCACACATGTGAAGTTTGAGCACTTTTTGAACATTTTCATAGGAGTTATAGCGACATTGTGTTTTATGGCGAGGGATGCGTTTCCATGGAAACGGCATATGGTGAGATCTCAGATTTGGCGTAGAGCTGTTGAGGCATGGACCGGTGATATACAAGCGAAGTTTGGGGGCGATCGGACCGTGTCCATTGGAATTAAAGCGACATCGTGTTTCATGGCGAGGGATGCGTTTCCATGGAAACAGCATATGATGACACCCCATAATTGACATAGAGCTGTTGAGGGCCGGACCATTAACCATTATCTGAAGCTCAAACACGAACACCTGTGTTATGTGTTATGACATCATCGTGTTCCATGACACAGGTGCTTATATTTGAGCTAACGAGGTGTGCAGAGATCAAAGGTTTCCATTGTTCTGAATGAGAGATAAACCTCTTACATGTGAACGTTTTGTCGAAGAACCGTAACAGATATCTGTGAAATTTCAAAACGTGAAGCATGTCAAGGAAGTTGAGTATCTGAAGTGTAACTTTTGTGTACTTTCAGGTTAATAATGTGGCCTTTTTGGCAGTTTAACTAAAGGTGTCCGGCTGCTACCGTGAGGAAATATCAGCCTGAAATTACAATGGGCTTTAATGGAGGCATGTTGAAAGTTTGTGTCACTTCATGCCCTCAAGAGGCATTTTGTTTAATTATTTTGCTTAATTATTTGTCATTTTTCAAGCTACGAGATGTTTTCCTACGTTTGTCATGAAAAATGATGTCTCAGGAATGTAGGGTTTGGGAATTATGCCAGTTTTTAAAAAAAATATGAAGGCAAATTTCAAGATTTCCTCTATAGCTGTGACATCACACACTCTAGTTAATGTTAAAATCTGAAGAAAGCCTCTTTACCAAGGTCTGAACAATGTTTAATATCTCTAAAAGTAAGAATCAGATTTAAAAGTTGTGTTACACGAATAATGTCGGAAAGATGTGTAACATTTTTAAGTTGGAATGAGGCTTCTGAGTGAAAGTATGAATGAACAGTTAGCAGTTGAAGTCGCATGAAGATTTGTTGAAGTCTGAAGAATTTCTCCATTGACTTCAATGGTTGAAAATGGGATGTATTATGGGATGTATCTCTGGAATTATGAAAGTTATGAATGATAAAAAGTAATAGCCATCGATTCCCGACCGAGTTGAACGTTTTGATGTTTGAACGGAGTTTCTGCGATGTGGAATGTGGGAGGAGAAGAGGGCCAAAACAAGCCGGCGGAATAATACACTTTTTGTCCGTAGCATAAGTGGGAATGCTGTTATCAGCATTGTCACTTAGGGCCCTCTCTTGCTCAAGGGCTCGTGCCCAGTGTGCCCTGTGGTTAATCCGGCCTCGTAAGTATGGTTTTGAATTTAGCCTTTGGAATGTAATTTCCAACAGTGCATTGTAAAGACTGACAGATTTAAAGCTTGACATGATTTGGTCTTTTACTTAAAGGTAGGGTAGGTAAGAATGGAGAAACCAGCTCGAGTAAGCTAGAATTTGAAAGTACACAACCGAAAAAAATCTGCCCCTTCCTTCAGACTTCCTTACAGAGCCCCTCCTCCAACACACACGAACGCGCACATGACCAATGAGGGCACGAGATAAATGTGTGCATGAGATGGAAGGCTGACAGGCAGGTAGGCCATCCAGTTATCTGAGCCGGGCCGGATAATACAGCGCCACGGCTTCCACAGATGAAATATTTGTATATATTTATTGTCAAAGCATTTCATTTATTCCTTGCTAGATAGATAGATAGATAGATAGATAGATCGTACTTTATTGATCCCAAATTGGGAAATTGTTTTTGTTACAGCAGCATAAAAGGCATTTTACAATAAAACAAAAATATACAAGAATAGAAATAAAATAAAATAAAATATAAAATATAAAATATACATGTCGAAATAGAAAATATACATGCAGATATTATATATATATATACAAATATATATATATTCAAAATATATGGAATTATGGAGTATTAAATATGAAACAGATTATGTATGAGTAAAATGTACAAGGTGGTTTTATTTCTAGAGAAACTATGGAGCAGAGAGTTCTCTTCCAGCCAGAGGTGATTTATTGTACAGTGTTATTGCAGTGGGCAGGAATGTTTTCCAGTATCTGTCCTTGTGACAGGGGAGCTGCAGCAGTCTGTTGGAGAAGGAGCTCCGTTGACTGTCCAGCTGTAGGTGGAGAGGATGGGTGGGGTTATCCATGATGGACAACAGCCTGTTCAGTGTCCTCCTCTCCACCACAGCTTCAAAGGGGTCCAGCTTGATGCCGATGACTGACCCAGCTTTCCTGATCAGTTTATTGATCCTGCTGGTGTCACCGGCTCTGATGCTGCCCCCCCAGCAGACCGCAGCAAAGAAGAGTGCACTAGCCACCACAGACTGATAGAAGATCTCCAGCATCTTACTGCATACGTTGAAGGATCTCAGCTTCCTCAGAAAATAGAGTCGGCTCATCCCCTTCTTGTACACAGCGTCAGTGTTGATCCTCCAGTTCAGCCCATTGTCTAAGTGCACTCCCAGGTACTTGTAGACCTCCACAACTGCCACATCCTCTCCCAGAATGCACAGGGGCAGAGGAGGAGATGTCCTCTTCCTCCTGAAATCAATGACCATCTCTCTGGTCTTGGCCACATTCAAAAGCAGATGATTTCCTCCAGTGCACTCAACAAAATCACCCACCAGCGCTCTGTACTCCTCCTCCCGTCCATCCCTTATACACCCTATACACCCTACATGCTATCGGGATGTTAAGAGCATTCCATGGAATATAACAAAAAGTGTTTCTGAAGTGAATTACCTACCCTACCTTTAAGAGGATGTTTGTCCTCCTGTCTTCTCTTATTTCCTTATCTTTCTTTCTTTCACATGTTGTGAGATGCGCCGGTGAAGATGGCCGCATCGTCTTTGTGCTCCTCTCCAACTTTGCCCATTTTCGTATTTTGTACATATTTATTTTACTTTTGCCGTTTTACTTTTAACATGGTTCGCAACATGCTACCTGTTGCTGTTCTACCTGAGAGACGCAAGAAGAAGACAAAGCGTGGGTGCCGGGCCGGGCTGCTGGTCAGACTGAGGAAACGAGAGAACCGACCCCCTCTTCCGAGTATTCTTCTGGCTAATGTTCAATCCATTGAAAATAAGCTAGATGAGCTCAGAAGCCGGATTGCTTTTCAACGGGACATTAAGAACTGTAACGTGTTAATTCTCACCGAGACTTGGCTCAACCCCGCTATCCCGGACTCCGCCATTGTCCCTGATGGATTCTCTATTTTTCGTCAGGACCGGACTGCTAACTCGGGGAAAAGTAAGGGAGGCGGTGTGTGTGTAATGACTAATAACAACTGGTGCTCAGATGTGAAGATTATTTCATCGGACTGTTCCGCACATCTAGAGCACCTCATGATCTCATGCCGGGCCTTTCATCTGCCGAGGGAATTCACATCTGTTGTGATAACAGCAGTGTATATCCCCCCGCAGCCGCTCGCCGACAACAACACGGCACTCGATCAGCTGTTTGGGATTATTGATAAAACCGAGACTTCACGGCCAGATGCGGCGTTCGTTGTGGCCGGAGATTTCAACACCGCCAACATGAAGAAGGTTTTGCCAAAATATTACCAACACATCAGCTGCCCGACGCGCGGGGGAAACATACTGGACCATGTTTATTCCCCTTTCCGAAATGGATATAAGGCTCTCCCTCGCCCTCCGTTCGGCAAATCAGACCACATCTCACTGCTGCTGCTGCCTGCTTACAAGCAGAAACTTAAAAGGGACAGACCGGTAACAAGGACAGTACAACGATGGAGCGAGGAGTCAGATGCAGCACTGCAGGATTGCTTTGCATCTACGGATTGGAGTGTGTTTGAGGACAATAACATCAACACACACACGGACACTGTCATCTGCTACATTGGGAAATGCATCGATAACGTGGTACCGAAGGTTTCTGTATGGACATTCCCAAATCAAAAGCCCTGGATAAACTGCGATGTGCGCTGCAAGCTGAAAGTGCGCACTATCGCGCACACAGCGGGAGATTTGGAGGAGTACAGGAAATCTAGGTATGATCTCCGGAGAGCAATTAAAAATGCAAAGAGACAGTACAAAGAGAAGGTGGAATCTGACTTCAAAGGCTGTAACACTAGGAATATGTGGGCGGGACTAAGGACAATGACTGACTACAAAGGAGCAGCGGGGGGTGCTGCGGGAGTGTCTGCGTGCGCATCTCTCCCAGATGAGCTGAACAGTTTCTTTGCACGCTTTGAGAGCAGCCAGGCTGTGGAGGTACAGAGGGACCAGGAGCTACACTGCCCTTTTATTTTAAATAGGGCAGATGTGTGTAAATCCTTTAAAAGGGTTAACCCACACAAGGCTCCTGGACCTGATGGCATCCCTGGCCGTGTTCTCAGGGTGTGTGCAGTTCAGCTGGCAGAGGTGTTCACAGACATCTTCAACAGGTCCCTGTTGCAGTCTGTAGTCCCCACATGCTTCAAACATTCCACTATCGTTCCTGTCCCGAAAAAGACAATCATCACCTGCCCCAACGACTACCGCCCAGTAGCACTCACCTCCACCATAATGAAGTGCTTTGAGCGGTTAGTCAAATCATTCATCACCTCCTCCCTCCCTGAATCTCTGGACCCCCTGCAGTTTGCCTACAGAGCAAACAGGTCCACAGACGACGCCATAGCCCTCACCCTCCACACTGCCCTCTCACACCTGGACCCGAAGAATAGGAACACATATGTGAGAATGCTGTTCATTGACTACAGTTCAGCTTTCAACACCATTGTGCCCTCCAAGCTGGCCATCAAGCTCAGAGACCTCGGGCTCAACAGCGCCCTCTGTGACTGGATCCTGAACTTCTTGACAGGCAGACCCCAGGCAGTGCGGGTGGGAAACATCACATCCTCCACCCTGATTCTCAACACCGGTGCCCCTCAAGGCTGCGTGCTCAGCCCTCTCCTCTACTCCCTGTTCACCCACGACTGCGTGGCCACACACAGCTCCAACACCATCGTGAAGTTTGCTGATGACACGACCGTCATCGGCCAGATCACAGACGATGACGAGACAGCGTACAGAGAGGAGGTCGCAAACCTGACATCTTGGTGCCAGGATAACAACCTCCATCTCAACATCAGCAAAACAAAGGAGCTGATTGTGGACTACAGGAAGCAGCAAGGAGAGGGACACGCCCCCATCGCCATCAATGGGACTACGGTGGAGAGAGTCAAAAGCTTCAGGTTCCTTGGGGTCCACATCACTGAGGACCTGACATGGACTCTTCACACCACCACCATCACCAATAAAGCTCGACAGCGGCTCTTCTTCCTCCGCAGGTTGAGGAGGTTCAAAATGGATTCCAGGATACTCTGCAACTTCTACAGGTGCACCATAGAGAGTATCCTGACCTTCTACAGGTGCACCATAGAGAGTATCCTGACCTTCTACAGGTGCACCATAGAGAGTATCCTGACCTTCTACAGGTGCACCATAGAGAGTATCCTGACCTTCTACAGGTGCACGATAGAGAGTATCCTGACTGGCAGCATGACGGCCTGGTACGGCAGCTGCACCGACCTCGATCGTAAGGCTTTACAGAGGGTGGTGAAAACTGCACAGCACATCACCAGGACGGAGCTGCCATCCATGGAGGACCTTTACTCCCAGCGGCTCAGGAAGAAATCACTACGGATTATCAAAGACCCCCATCACCCCAGCCACAAACTGTTCTTTCTGTTGCCGTCTGGCAGACGTTACCGCAGCATCCTGGCAAGGACAAGAAGATTCGGAGACAGTTTCTTCCCGCGGGCAGTGAGACTGTTAAAAAATTGAACTGTTGAAACAACTTCAAAACATTCATCTGCTACTCAGTAATATGTATCTAATACCTAATATATATATATATCATTCCAATAACTTGTATATAGACTCGTACTGCACTATTCCACATCATCACTTTATTTTATAACTATTTTTCTTTTTGTATTGCTCTTGCTCTTATTGTTATTATGTTATTATGTTGCATTGTTGGAGAAGCCTGTGACATAAGATTTTCAACTACATAATTACTCTGTAGCTATGTTAGTTTGACAATAAAGAACCTTGAACCTTGAACCTTGAGGTGTAACATCTACCAATGGTTGTACATGACAGAGACCTCCTCCACCTCTTTGCTGTCCTACTAGTCAACCCTTCTGATCAGATCCTTTCCTTAATAGTGGTAAGTTGTTTTACAGTTCAGTGTACGTTAATTTGGCAACTTAAAGGTAGGGTAGGTAAGTTTGAGAAACTGGCTCGAGATACATTTTTTGTTATATTCCATGGAATGCTCTTAACATCCCGAGCAATGAATATCTTAAGTGCTTTGACAAAAAATCCATAAAAAAAATTCATCTGTGGAAGCCGTAATACTGTAAAAAGTACGACCAATCATTTTAGCCGGCCCGGCTAAAATAACTGGATCCAGCTCGAGTGCGCTAGGATTTGAAAATACACAGCCGGAAAAAATCTGCCACTTCCTTACAGAGCCCCTCCTCCAACACATACGAACGCGCACATGACCAATGAGGGCACGAGATAAGTGTGTGCACAGATGGAAGGCTGACAGGCAGGTAGGCCATCCAGTTATTTTAGCCGGGCCGGCTAAAATGATTGGTCGTGCTTTTTACAGTACTATGGCTTCCACAGATGACATTTTTTTTATGGATTTTTTGTCAAAGCACTTAAGATATTCATTGCTATCGGGATGTTAAAGGTGGGGTAGGTAAGTTTGAGAAACCGGCTCGAGATACACTTTTTGTTATATTCCATGGAATGCTCTTAACATCCCGATAGCAATGAATATCTTAAGTGCTTTGACAAAAAATCCATAAAAAAAATTCATCTGTGGAAGCCGTAATACTGTAAAAAGTACGACCAATCATTTTAGCCGGCCCGGCTAAAATAACTGGATGGCCTACCTGCCTGTCAGCCTTCCATCTGTGCACAAACTTAACTCATGCCCTCATTGGTCATGTGCGCGTTTGTGTGTGTTGGAGGAGGGGCTCTGTAAGGAAGTGGCAGATTTTCTCCGGTTGTGTATTTTCAAATTCTAGCGATCTCGAGCCGGTTTCTCAAACTTACCTACCCTACCTTTAATGCTTTACCGCTGTTGAATAAATCCTATATTGCTAGTGATTTTATTAAAACTGCTGATGGTAATAACGATCCGATTCATTTGATATTGATTGTCTGCCAATACCGAATCCTGATCCGATTCTTCTATTTCCCAGATAATACAGCTGCACTGTGTACACTAGCTTTATTGGTTTTTGCCATTGTTATTTACCATGAGCAATTGTTGACTATAACGTTGTGAAGCTGACCGTTGAGCGGCCCGACCAAGCAAGGAGGCAGAGGCAGAGAGTTCAAATATCAACCCGGTGTGGGCATTTATTACTCACAAACATATGACACAGCCTCAATCTGCTGTTCACGTGAGCACAGTCACCAGCCACAAGGATCTCACACCCCGAAACAAAACAGGAAACACAGAGCCTAAATACCCACACTAATGAACCCAACAAGACACAGGTGAGGGGGGAGGAGACAACACAGGGCACCAGGTGAACATAATCAGGCGCAACAGACAAAACGGGAGGGGGAACACTTTTCAAACACAAACATATAACTGAACAGAATAACACACCTACAAACCCAACTAAACACAGTCAGCACTTGTACAATTAATGCCACTTAACGTTATGATTTATACACACCCCCAACATATTATTTGCACCCTGATTATTCTTAAAGGTGGGGTAGGTAAGTTTGAGAAACCGGCTCGAGAGACACTTTTTGTTATATTCCATGGAATGCTCTTAAAGGTGGGGTAGGTAATTTTGGAGAAACCAGCTCGAGTGCGCTAGGATTTGAAAATACACAGCCGGAAAAAAATCTGCCACTTCCTTACAGAGCCCCTCCTCCAACACACACGAACGCGCACATGACCAATGAGGGCACGAGATAAGTTTGTGCACAGATGGAAGGCTGACAGGCAGGTAGGCCATCCAGTTATTTTAGCCGGGCCGGCTAAAATGATTGGTCGTGCTTTTTACAGTACTACAGCTTCCACAGATGACATTTTTTTTATGGATTTTTTGTCAAAGCACTTAAGATATTCATTGCTATCGGGATGTTAAGAGCATTCCATGGAATATAACAAAAAGTGTATCTCGAGCCGGTTTCTCAAACTTACCTACCCTACCTTTAACACCCCGATAGCAATGAATATTTTAAGTGCTTTGACAAAAAATCCATACAAAAATGTCATCTGTGGAAGCCGTAGTACTGTAAAAAGTACGGCCGGCCCGGCTAAAATTACTGGATGGCCTACCTGCCTGTCAGCCTTCCATCTGTGCACAAACTTATCTCGTGCCCTCATTGGTCATGTGCACGTTCGTGTGTGTTGGAGGAGGGGCTCTGTAAGGAAGTGGCAGATTTTTTCCGGCTGTGTATTTTCAAATTCTAGCGATCTCGAGCTGGTTTCTCCAAAATTACCTACCCCACCTTTAACCGCTGTCATTCTACACCAGCATAAGCACTTTCGGCGCTCTCGCTAACTCCCCTATCTTGTCAGGCGGAGCCAAGGACCCGACCAGCACCTGCCAGACAACATTTCAATTAATACGGTTTAATCCTTTAATAAATACTATCTCAATAATTAGTATAAATTATATAAAATGTGCAAATATGCAATGCCAAACGGTACTGTGTAATCACGCTAATAAAGTGCAAAACTGTTCACTACTAAAGTGCTGAGTGACATTTCTGTGCAAAGGGAAGTTGTTTCATAAAGTGCAGTAATACAAGGCCCGAAGCCGTCAGTCCACAGTGACGAAGTTACCTTCGTCACAAACGTCTATGCCAACCAACTGTAATTAGTCATGTATTTTACCATACTTTTAACGGTCAAGTTCTGGCAACCACAGCTGCCCAATTTTACGTTTTTTTTTTTTTACAGTGTAGGGGAGAGCGGGGCTGCTTGGCAAAGAGGTTGGTTGGCACACAGTTAATTTCCAGGCCTGTAGAGGGCGCTGCTCAAAAAATGTAAAATTATTGCCCTCTTGACCTAAACATATTAATTGTATCAAAAACATCTCTGCAAACTTCACAACAGTCAGTGAATCAGTGGAATACTACAACAAAACCCTGAGTACTGTCCTGGATCTCCACGCCCCAATGAAATCACGAACAGTCAGCTTCTCCCGCTCAGCCCCCTGGTTCACTTCAGAGTTGCGTAGCATGAAGGCAGCTGGGCGTGTACTCGAGCGGCGTCTCGCACGATCTGGACTCACTGTTCACAGATTAGCCTATCAGGAACATCAAAAAACCTATTCAAAGTCACTCAAAAAAGCACGGTCACAATTCTACTCCGACATCATCTGTAAAAATCCTGGAAACTCCAAGCAGCTTTTCTCTACTGTTGATCATCTCCTCAAGCCACAAACTCCCTCACACATCGACACTACGGAAGAGCAGTGAAATAACTTTGTTACTTTCTTCAGGACAAAAGTTGCCACTATTCGCTCTCATCTCTCCACCCCCTGCGCTGTGTCTGTCCCTACTGTTAACCCACAGCATGGGATTTTCCAACTGCTCTGCTGCTTCACGGAGATCTCTCAGCAAGAGGTTGAGGACATCACATGCAAGATGAAACCCTCCACCTGCACACAGGCCCATCTCCAACCTCCCATTTCTAGCCAAGGTGCTGGAAAAAGTAGTGGCCGCCCAGCTTCAGGACCATCTCCAACTAAACAGCCTCTATGAGAAATTCCAGTCCGGTTTCCGTTCCGCCCACAGCACTGAAACAGCTCTGGTCAGGGTCATAAACGACCTGTTGATGGCGGCTGACACTGGATCCCCATCTCTCCTCATCCTCCTGGATCTGACTATAGCATTCGACACTGTCGACCATAACATCCTCCTTCAGCGCCTCCAATACACCATCGGACTCTCTTACTCCGCCCTGAGCTGGTTCCAGTCCTACCTGTCTGGAAGAACAGAGTACGTCTCCTTGGGAGGTGGGAGGTCCCAGACACACCCTGTCACCTGTGGTGTCCCTCAAGGGTCGGTCCTCGGGCCCACTCTGTTCACCCTGTACACTCTGCCCCTTGGCCGTGTCATCAGCAAGCATGGAATATCATTCCATTGCTACGCTGATGACACGCAGCTATATATAAAGACAGACCCTATCCCACATGCATCCTCACTGTCACCATCATCATCACTGTTCCCATCAACATCCTTTAAAACCTGCCTTGAGGAGATAAAGGCTTGGATGCAACAAAACTTCTTGCAGCTTAATAGCTCCAAAACAGAAGCTATTTTAGTTGGCACACCAAACCAGGTCTAGTCATCCCCCATAACCCACATTACCTTTTCTGGCCAAAACATACCCCTCTCCACAGCAGTTACCAACCTGGGTGTAAGATTTGACAGACATCTGACCTTTGACACCCACATCAAACACCTGTGCAGAACCTCCTTCTACCACCTCAGGAACATTGCAAAACTCCGTCCTACACTCTCCCTTTTAGATGCAGAACAACTGGTCCATGCCTTCGTCTCCTCAAGGCTCAACTACTGCAACGCTCTCCTCATCGGGACTCCTAGCGGGAGCCTTCAGAAGCTCCAATACGTACAGAACAGTGCCGCTAGGATCCTGATGAGGGTGAGAAAACACAACCATATCACACCCGTTCTTCATTCCCTCCACTGGCTTCCTGTCTCATTCAGGATCTAATACAAGATCGCACTACTGACCCATCAATGCATCCACGGGAACGCTCCTCCATACCTGAAGGAACTTCTCACATCTCAAACCTCCACACGCAACCTCCGCTCCACAACCAACCATCGGCTTCGCCCCCCGAGGACCAAACTCCACACAATGGGGGATCGGGCTTTCTGTGCAGCTGCTCCTCACCTGTGGAATTCCCTCCCAGACCACCTGAGGACTCCACAGACCACCTGAGGACTCCCAGACCACCTGAGGACTCCCCAGACCACTGACGCCTTCAAAGGCCTAAAAACCTTTCTTTTAAAAAAAGCTTTTGATTAAACCTTTGTTTATTTTGTTTGTTTTTATTATGCCTCCTGTAGCACCTTGGGATTGCAGTGGAAAAACTAAAAAAATGCCCCCCCCACTAAATACATTATAGAACTGTGTTACATAGAGGTATAGAAAATGTATTAATTTCAGTTGATAGAGATAGGAATCAGCTATATTTTGATATGAAATTTGAAAGAGTGATGCTAGCTGGCTAACATAATTTTAGTACGAAAATGTGTCCTAATGTGGGTGGGGTTGGTTGGCTAACTGATTTTGGGGTTAGTTGGCACAAACCCCGGTATAGCCATTTGGTTACAAATGTATTAAATTGTGCATTTTACACATGTTAAACATAATGAATATTATATAATACTATTATATTATTATAAATTATGCTGTGTATTTTTTTTAATCAGGATTGTAGTTTCATTGCTCAAGATCTATTAAACGTATTGCATATTAAATATGAATTTTATATTTGGAAACATTTTTAACTATTTAAAATGTTCTTGTCGGGGTTCAAATGGTCAGAAATGTTTTAAGAAAAACAGACAGAGGAAATACACCAGCAAGGATTATGCTAGAGGCAGCCAGACAGGTGAAGACTCAAATCAAAAGTATCAGGAGTACAGCGAAGGACTTCAATATACCATACCGCACACTAAGCAGATACTGCCACAAGATAAGCCAGGAGGAGTATGAAGGCAAGAAGGAGCTGTTGGTTACATCAGGAACAGACAAATATTTTCCACAGATTTGGAAAGGGAGCTGGTTAAGTATCTGTGCAAGTCAGCCGACATTTATTTTAAAAAGGTTAAAAAGCTAGCCTTTCAGCTTGCTGTGGCATGTAACATCAAGGTGCCTGAGTCCTGGTCCGAGCTACAGCTAGCCGGCTGTGACTGGTTTACTGGCTTTTTGAACAGGCATGCCCTTCCCTGTCCATCAGGAAGCCAGAGGCCACAAGCCTTGCTCGTGCCACAAATTTCAATAAAGTGAATGTTGCAGCCTTCTTTGACAACCTAACGGTCATGCGTAGGCACAGGTTTCCTCCAGGTGACATCTGGAACATGGATGAGACAGGTGTAACTACAGTCCATAGACCAAACAAGGTCATTGCCTCTACCTTTGTGAAGTGGGATTAGAGTAGACTGGACATAAGGAACACACTTCGGGTGTCATTGTCTCCCATTACCCCTAGATTGGACCGGCTTGTTGCAGAGACACAAGCTCAGGGTTCCCACTAATTCAGCATAATGGTGAGTTGTATTTTTACGCACTTTATATTTCTTTTTATGCCGGTGTTCCAGTTGAATTGGTTATTGTGTTAACTGGTTAGAACTGCTTACGCATTTACTTTGATTACCTCCTTCTTGTGCAGATGTCCATGGCAGCAGCTTTGTCAAGCCTAGTGTCTTTTTTGAGACAGCAAACTGTGTTGAGTCAGTGTTTGAACGGGCAGATTGTCTGTAGCCAATGTCTGTAAACTGCAGCATATAAATGAAGCCTGCAATAAATAAATAAAATCTGATGAACTATAGCCGAGGCAATTATGCTTTGAAAAACGCTACTTTACTTGCATGTTATCTAATCGTCTGTGCCGCGGTGCCGTAGACACGTTTTTTGTTGTTGCAATGATATGCCTTTGTGGTGTGTTAGATTGCAACAATCAACCCAATGGAAAATAGCTAAGGTTACAACCATAGACAGAACGTAAGCCGATCTAACCAGTTAACACAATAACCAGTTAAACAGGAACACAGGTCGTATTATTTTATTTCGTCATATTTATCCCCCCACAACTTGAAGGCCGGTCCGCGAAAATATTGTCTTACATGAAACCGGTCCGTGGCGCAAAAGAGGTTGGGGACCGCTGTTGTACAACACCTGAGAATAGTGGGGTGTTATACTGAAGCATCTTACTTTTAGTCTTATTACTCATCAGTGATACTGAGGCCTGACCGAAGTTTACAACCTGTTTATATTGCTTTCGGGAATAAGCATGAGGCCTCTTGGCACTTTGACCATTAATGGGGCGAAGCCTGCGTGCTAGTTCAGGCAGTCAACTCGAGCACCAATGATACATTAACATGTGACGCACCTCGTCCCTCTAACAACCAACCAAACACATTCTCCTAAACATGCCGCTCTATTGAAGCTGCCAGGTCTTCCTGCCTCTGCCTCGCTATGCTGCTGCTGCTGCTGTGTTCACTTGCTATTGCTACGTTCATGTTCCTGCTGCTGTGTGTCATGTTGCTGCTGCTGCTGCCACTGCTGTGTTCACTTGCTATTGCTGCGTTCATGTTCCTGCTGCTGTGTTTCATGTTGCTGCTGCTCGCCTGCCCCACCACCACCCCAGCTCCACCCCAGCTTCCACCTGTAGGCTCGGGGGTTAGTTATCTAATCATCACTCAATGTTCTTTGTAAATCTGTGGAGTGATGAGGCCCGAGCCTAGACGCCAAACTCAAACTATATGCTGCTATAATAAACATATTAAGAAACACGTGAGTTGTCTGACTGAACTCTACTTGCTGATATAAGAGCATCATTCACATTCACTGATTTAGCAATGACTGGTAATTAAATGATTCAGCTTCAAAGCATGTCTGACATTTTGCCCACATCAGTATAAAACTCCCTTACCTTTTTCTATAATGTTGTGTGTTTGCACAGTTACGTTATGGTCAACAGCTCTGTTCGAATCCACAAGGGATTCTCTGACTTGAAGGCCTGTCAAATGAAAGCTTGCTCTTTTGTACCAGTAACATTAAGCAGCGCAACATTTCTTTTAAAAACTGCACTCAAGAATTATCACGCAGCACAAAGCAAGTGTTTTGTTAAGGATAAATATTTTATGCATATATTTCATCTTATGCATCTTTATGTGTTGAGTGTTGACACACTAGTTGGGAAGAAGAGGTACATTTATTACGTTTCTTTTTGTTCGTTCAAATGTAAAAAATGCAAAACAAGAATTGGCAAGTCATTATTTGTCCCTAGGCCTTGCAGCAGTAGTACAATATTATATTATATATATATAGATGTGAGTCGGCAGTCATCTTCGTGCAAAAGTACTTTCTTTGTCATTTGTTATTATTTATCGGCTTAAAAGACGTCTTTGGAATGATTACAGTTTATTTTTCACAGCAGTAACAGTACAATGGGGAGAAAGTATCAACACAACCATAATATCTTCTGAAAACACTGTAGCATATTTATTTTCTCTGCCATTTGTTTTTATGTTCAGTACGGTCTAAAGTTACATTTTCATCAACTTCTTGGCGATTATTCTGAGTAAAAGTGTGAGAGGTTCTTCTGCAGAGACTCATTCACTGTTCTTAATCCAACATCATTCCAAATTCTCCAACAATTAACCTGCTAAAAATGTAAGAATCATTACAGTTCTTTGTTTTTCTGTTATAAATTCAAATTTCTTAAATAGTCTTAAATTACTCGATGACATCTTCACAAGCTCTCTTTCTAAAGCTGCAGAGCACATCATATTTTCAAAATGTTTACTAGCAGAACCAATGAGTACATTCCAAAAATTACCCACACACCCACATTCTTACACAACTGGCATACAAACCATTTACATTCCGAACACTGTGTAACCTTACAGATAGAAAAAAAACAACGACCTCTTCCAGACCAAACTCGGTATCTGTTTAGGAGACACTGTGTATTCAGGTTTTGATGAGACCAACCAGCTGTTGATCCTGTGCTTTAGGGAGAAACTTGTTGCCTGTGCTTTGTTTTTATGTTAACCTTAACTTTGGCACATGGTTTTATTGTGTTCATGTTTCTGTGGTCTTATTTTTTACTTTGTAATTGTGAAGCACTTTGTGAATTGTTTTTCTGTGAAAGGTGCTTTAGTAAATAAACGTATTGTTATTATTATTATTGTTATTATTATTATTTTTCATTTAATTTCAAACCTTTATTTAACCAGGTGAATCCCATTGAGATCATCGATCTCTTTTTCAAGGGAGACCTGCTGCAAGTAGGATCCACATGAAGACATCAAAACATAAAACAACAGAAAAACAAAAAGGACATCATACAACATAGATATAGGGATATACAATTGACATATCTTACGACATTTACAGGTACCAACAGTATCAGATTGCATAGCATCTATCCAAGCTTTATTCTATTATTCTAAGGAAGAAGGAAGTTATCATGCTTAGGGTCGAGACTTTTACAGGTGAACAACATTTAGATTCTAATAGATGTGTTGCTGTTTTAAAAATGTATTTCATAACACATCAAGGCCGCCAGGTAACTTGTCAGCTGGCGTCCAAATTCACAGTCAGCTGCCAAGAATGCAGGATCCCCATTTTAACTCTGTATCTTGAGTAAAGGCTCAACCTGGCCCACAAAAAAATACAAATATCTAAGAAGAATAACACACCACGAAAAAATTGAAATGATCAACAACAACAGCATCACCAAAATGCACCTACCTTGCAATGAATTTCATTTCCCACATCTGTCAGGATCTCTCAAATATTTACCAGCCCACAAACACAAACAAAGGTATGCACTGGTGAGTACCTGAATAACTGGAGCTTGTTCTAAAAACAGATGGCGGCTAGTGAAACCTATCGTCATCGGGATCAGGATCAGTGATCAGATTTCCGTGTTAAACCATGGTGATGTAAACACTGATCTTACTGGTTGAACTTGAGCAAAAAGCATCAATCAATTGGTTTAAATGTTTTTTTAGTGGTGGGAGCTGCAATGCCCTGGGAAGATTTTAACTTAAAGCTAGCAAAAGCTGTGATGATATCATCAGATAGAAACAGTTCAAGTTATCCTGCCAGGAAAACAACAGGACAGCTTAAGCACCAAACACTAAATCTGATTGTGTCCATGATGAGCTGCAGGAAGCTGCAGGAAGTCGTTGCAAATCCAATTGTTTGGGTCTGTGATGAATTCAAGCAGTGATTTGAGGGGCCCACATGCAGTAAACTCTCAACATAAATGTTTGGATTACATCCAAATAAAGCAAGTTGCTTATTAGCCTGTTTAATCAGGGGATACTTCACTGAAAAACTGAAACGTTTACTTTTATTAAATGTATGATGTCAACAGATTTCACGTATTTGTATGACGTTAGTTAGCAATAACATTAAGTTGAAATAAAACGTACTATTATTGCTTTCTACTAACCTAATACAGTTATATGGAATCTGTTGACATAATACATTTAATAAACGTCAACGTTTCCGTTTTGTCTTCATGATTCTATAGTACAGCCAAAAACAGGGGGACAGACTGGGCATGAAACACAGCAAGAGCCTGCTGCTAATCCGGCGCCGTCTCGGGCGGCTGCGTGCTAGAGTTGTTCCTCGTAGTTTTTGTCTTTTTTCTACTTTTATCTATATATTTATTTACTTTCTCTAGCTCTTATACTTATTTATAGTAACGATGTGGTTTCGCACGTTTTATCTCGTTCTTATCGCCGTTGGAGCACTTTTATCGTGTCGGATCCCCGTCCTGGCAGAGACGAGCCGGGGCTCCATTGTTTTCACCAGGGAACAGCTGCTGAGACTCCGAAGCTGCGGCATGGCCGGCGAGAGACCTAACATCCCCGAAGAGCTGAGGAGGAAATACCGAGGCTGCAGAGGCAGGAGGAGACGACGGCTAAGGAAGAGGAGATACCGAGCGTATCTTCCCTCGATCGTTATGGGAAACGTAAGATCGCTGGTGATTCAAATGGATGAACTAACATCACTCACAAGGAGCGACAGTGTTTTTCGTAAGTGCTCTGTTTTGTGCTTCACGGAGACATGGCTACATAACAACATTCCGGACTCCATCGTGAGTTTAGCCGGCTTTCAGCTGGTGCGAGGGGACAGGAGTTGCAGTGGTAGCGGCAAGAAGAAGGGAGGGGGAGTCACTATATACGTAAACAATAAGTGGTGCAACCCTGGACACATCACAGTGAAAGAACGTGTGTGTACCCCAGACATCGAACTGTTAGCAGTAAGTCTCCGTCCATATTACTTACCCAGAGAGTTTTCCCATGCCATCTTCATTGTTGTTTACATTCTTCCGCCGGCTAACGCGCCACGGGCTGCTGACGTCATTAACGCTTCGACCGCAAGACTACAAATTCTGCACCCCAGTGCTCTCATAGCAATCTCTGGGGATTTTAACCATGCAACCCTGTCAAAAACCATGCCCACTTTTAAACAATATGTACAGTGTAAGACCAGAGATGACAGAACACTTGACTTACTGTATGCAAATGTAAAATATGCATATAGCTCAATAGCTCTCCCTAGGTCTGATCACAACCTGGTCTACCTCAAGCCCCTTTCCATTCCATAAGTACAGAGGCTGCCAGTGATCACCAGAACTGTCCAAAGGTGGTCACAGGAGGCCATAGAGACTCTGCAGGGCTGTTTGGAGGTGACTGATTGGGATGCTCTCTGTGACGCACACGGGTAGGATATAGATGGACTCACAGATTGCATAACAGACTACGTTAATTTCTGTACGGACAATATAATCCCCACCAAAACTGTGCGTTGCTTTGCGAATAACAAACCGTGGGTAACTAAGGACATTAATGGCGCATTTCCACTACACGGCCTCGCTCGGCCTCGTTCGGTATGGCTAGGCCTTGTTAGGACTGGCTCACTTTATGGCGCATTTCCATTACAGTTTAGGAACTGGGGTAGTATCTATAGTAACGCAGTGTAGGCGGAGCCGTCACGTCATCTTCAATGAGAACCCCAGAAAAACAACACAGCCGTTAGCTGTTAGCACTCAGAGCTCACAGCTCCTCATATCTGTTCAGAAACTAGACAAAAGTTAAACAAGTACAAACCACAGACTGCCTGTGTCATGGCGAATACAGTCGCTGGTTTATTTATGTCTGTATAGGCCGTTGTTGTGAGTGTGGACGGTTGGAGCATATACTGCGTTAGTTTAGCCAATCTCCATTTAGAAAACACGCATTTTAAAAGGTTTTTCACCTGCCGTCTGTCTGCAGACTTGTCAAAGCATTAATTCATGGTTTTTACTAACCGGTATCAGTATGTTGTTACTTCGGCATCATTTTGAAACGTGTATTACAATTAAATCACGGTCAAATATGTTCATCTTGTTGTAGTTGTAGCCCCCTTGCCAGCGATTCTCTCTCTAGTTTAGCATACTCAGCCCGACTCAGCCTCGTTGCCTCTGGCCCTAGAACCACGATTTTATGGGGCCAGAAAAACTGTGAATTAGGACCCGCTAGCCGGTACTAGGCCAAGTGGAAACGCAACCAAAGACGGGCCGCTGACGTCACAGCTCTCTTAAACGGGGCTCCGCGCTGTAGTGGAAACGCAACTGAACAAAAAGAAGGCTGCATTCAGGAGTGGAGATAAAGAGGAGATGAAGAAGGTCCAGATCGAACTGAGGGAGAAGATTGCGGAGGGAAAGGAGTGTTACAGGAGGAAGCTGGAGAGCAAACTTCAAAAGAACAACCTGAGGGAGGTCTGGAGTGGTATGAATACCATCACTGGCGATGGCAAACAGACTGACCAGGGGATGGAAGGTGATCTCCACAAGGCCAATGAGCTCAACCAGTCCTTTAACAGGTTTGACGAGGTGGCTTTAGCCCACCCTTCCACGAGCTCCTCTCGTGACTCCCCTCCCCCTGCACACTCAACTCAAACTTCTCTGTCAATTACCCTCCCCCCACCAACCTTCCCACACCCTGATCACCTACAGTATCACCTCAACTCCCTCCTGCCCCCCTTCCCCTGAACCTTCATCCCACCTTTCCACCTCAACGACCCTCTTAGCCCCTGTCCAGCCACCTCAGCCCTACAGCCCCTCCCTACTAACTGGGCTCTCTAACAACCCTCTTGCCACTCCAATCACCATCACCGCAGAGGATGTGAGAAGGCAATTTCATCACCTCCGCCCAGGAAAGGCTGTGGGCCCTGACGGTCTCAGCCCCAGAGTTCTGAAGGGATGTGCCACTCAGCTGTGTGGGATCTTTCAGCACATCTTCAGCCAGAACCTAAGCCAGACGGTTGTCCCCAACCGATGGAAAACCTCTTGTCTGGTTCCTGTGCCCAAGAATAAGCATCCCAAAACACACAGTGACTATAGACCAGTGGCTCTGACTTCGCACGTCATGAAGTCACTGGAGAGGCTCGTCCGGACGCACCTCCGGATAGTCGTTGAGACACTATTGGACCCCCTGCAGTTCGCCTATCAGCCCCATATTGGCGTGGAAGACGCTATCATCTTCCTTCTGCACACAGCCTATACACACCTGGAAGAGGCAGGCAGCACTGTGAGAGTCATGGTTTTTGACTTCTCCAGTGCTTTCAACACTATATGCCCTGCCATGCTCAGCAAAAAGCTTCTGGACATGCAGGTAGATGCTTCACAGGTGGCCTGGATTAACAACTACCTCACATGTCGCCCACAGTATGTCAGGCTACGGGACATAGTTTCGGACACCATAGTGTGCAGTACGGGGGCACCACAGGGGACGGTCCTGTCTCCCTTCCTGTTCACAATATACACCTCTGACTTCAGATCCCTATCACAGTCCTGTCACCTGCAGAAGTTTTCAGACGACTCTACCATCGTGGGCTGCATCAAGAGGGATCAGGAGGCTGAGTACAGGAGTGTGGTGGACAGGTTTGTGGAGTGGTGTGGACTAAACCACCTGGATTTTAGGAAACAGAAGGCCGTCCCGACCCCAGTCACCATCAATGGAACAGAGGTAGAAATCGTGGATCACTACAAGTACCTGGGCGTCTATATAGACAATAAGTTGGACTGGACTAAAAATACAAGAAAGGTCAGAGTCGTTTGTATTTCCTAAGGAGACTCAGATCTTTCAATATCTGCAGAACCATGCTGCGGATGTTCTATGACTCGGTGGTAGCAAGCGTCATATTGTATGCGGTAGTGTGCTGGGGCAGCAGGCTGAAGGCAACTGACGCCAATAGACTCAATAATGGCGCGTTTCCACTACAGCGCGGAGCACGGTTTAAGAGGGCTGTGACGTCAGCGGCCCGTCTTTGGTTGCGTTTCCACTTGGCCTAGTACCGGCCGGCGGGTCCTAATTCACAGTTTTTCTGGCCCCATAAAATCGTGGTTCTAGGGCCAGAGACAACGAGGCTGAGTCGGGCTGAGTATGCTAAACTAGAGAGAGCATCGCTGGCAAGGGGGCTACAACTACAACAAGATGGACATATTTGACCGTGATTTAATTGTAATACACGTTTCAAAATGATGCCGAAGTAACAACATACTGATACCGGTTAGTAAAAACCATGAATTAATGCTTTGTCAAGTCTGCAGACAGACGGCGAAAAACCTTTTAAAATGCGTGTTTTCTAAATGGAGATTGGCTAAGCTAACGCAATATATGCTCCGACCGTCCACACTCACAACAACGGCCTATACAGACATAAATAAAGCAGCGACTGTATTCGCCATGACACAGGCAGTCTGTGGTTTGTACTTGTTTAACTTTTGTCTAGTTTCTGAACAGATATGAGGAGCTGTGAGCTCTGAGTGCTAACAGCTAACGGCTGTGTTGTTTTTCTGGGGTTCTCATTGAAGAGGACGTCACGGCTCCGCCTACACTGCGTTACTATAGATCAGGGGTGGGCAATTATTTTTTACAAGGGGCCACTTCAGAAACTCGAGCTGTGTTGGGGGGCCGAATCAAAAATAAGTTGAACTTAATTCTGCTCAATATACCAATACTGAAAAGGTGTTTTACAGTATGTTAAAGATAAGAAATGAATCAGCTTTATACAAAAAGAAATGAGTGCTTTTGATTTTTGTTTTTCAGTTAATTTTACTTGTTCAGTGAGAAAAATCCAGTCTGTCTTGGGCTTGAACAAGTGCACGGAAATCTGGTTCAATGTCTGAGGTGGATATGCGAAGGACAGCTGAGAGGTGATCATCAGTTATAGAGGATCTGTATCTGGATTTGTTGAACTTCATCACTGAGAATGTCTGTTCACATATGTAGGTAGATCCAAAGAGGACCATCATCTTCTGAGCACGTCTCCTGATGTGTGGAAAGTTCTCCTCTTTCAGGGAAGAGTAAAACTCAGGCAGTGAGACTGACCTAAAGTGCTCTGACAGAAGTGTGTCAGACTGCAGGTCAATGAGTTCAAGCTGAACATCACTGGGTGCATCATCCACATGGCATGTAAATGGGGAAAATATCATGTTCATTTCATTCTCAACTGTTTTGAAGTCTTTAAATCGCCTTGAAAACTCACCATGCAGTGCTTCTAACATGGATGAGTACCTCTGGAGGTGATCAGCTGATGGTGTGGCTTCCTTCAGTGTTGGCAAGTGCGTGAGAATGTTGTCCTCCATTTGGCTTGAGAGAAGCTGCAGCTTTCTCATGAAAGCCTTCACTGCACTGTACATGTCATGCACAAAAAGGCCCTTGCCTTGCAGTTTGACATTTAGTTCACTCATTAGTGCAGTCACATCTACAGCAAAACCAAGGTCTGCCATCCAGTCTGCATCTGAAAGCTGTGGGATGTCGTTTCCTTTCTTCACACAGAAGTCTTGAATTTCTTCTCTCAGGTCCCATACTCTTTTCAGCACTTTGCCCAGGCTGAGCCACCTGACAGCTGCATGGTAGGGTATGTCACGATGTTCAGTCTCACTTTCCTCCAAAAGTGCAACAAACTGTCTGTGATTCAATGCTCTTGCCCTGATGAAGTTAACTATTTTAGTTACAACATCAACAACATGGTTAATTTTTAACACTGACTTACACAACACTTCCTGATGTATAATACAATGCAAAAATACCTATTTCTGCTCAGGGTTAATTTCTGTCACTTTATCCTGCATTCTCTTCAATAGTCCAACATTTTTCCCTGTCAGATTTGGACAACCATCCGTTGTCACGCCTGCCAGCTTGTCCCATTTCAGTCCCAACTTTTTTACACACATGCATTTACCTCCGTGAACAAATCACTCGCTGTTGTTGTCCCTTTCATTGACTGCATGGCTGCCAGCTCCTCCGTGATTTTGAAGTCTGTAGTTATCCCACGTAGGAAGATGAGTAGCTGGGCAGTGTCACGTACATCGCAGCTCTCATCCAAAGCCAAGGAAAAAAAGTCAAAGTTGACCGCTCTGTTCTGCAGCTGAAGCTCCAGATTTCCCGCGATGTCCTCAATTCTTCTCGTAACAGTGCGTCGGGAGAGCGGCACTTTCTCAAATGCCTCCTTTTTCTCCGGGCATATTAGTGCGGCAGAGTCCAACAAACACTCCTTAATGAACTCTCCGTCCGAAAACGGTTTACTTTTAAGACATAACTCGTCTTGACAGCTGCATCTCTGGATGTGGAATGTTTTGTGAAAATGTGTTGTTGGCTTTGCAGCTTAGCTAGCAAAGCATCCGACCCCTTTGCCCGCTCTTCCTCAGACAGGTTCTTGTATTTATCTGCGTGTTTGGTAGCATAGTGGCGACTCAAATTGTACTCCTTGAACACAGCGACCTGCGCACCACAAACTAAACACACAGCTTTACCTTTCACTTCTGTAAATAAATACTTAGCGGTCCATGTCTTGTTGAAAACGCGGCATTCAGTATCGATCTTTCTTTTTTTTCCCTTAGCGGACATTTCGAGGACTAGCCGGCCAGCATCACTCGTAGCTAGTCACGGCATAAGCGTTTACGTAAATACATTTAAAAAACAGCAGCGCCCTTTTCAAAATAAAAGCAACACAGTTAGAAAAGTATTTACGCCATGCAAGCAATACAGCTGTGTTGCTTTTATTTTGAAAAGGTTGCTGTTTTTTTTCATTATGTTATAATTTATGATCAACCTCACACGGGCCGGCCAAGGCCGGCCAACGGGCCGGATGTGGCCCGCGGGCCGTAAAATGCCCACCCCTGCTATAGATACTACCCAGAGTTCCCGTTAGAATATTTTTTTGCCGGTCAACATGTCCGTTAAAGTTGAAATCTTCCGGACAAAATTAGATAAGTGCCGGTTAAAGGTCTTCTTTGTTATTTATTGAGCTTTAAAACAAATTGATATGATTCGACATTAAACAAACTAATTATAGTAGATTAACTACATTATTCAAAAGTGTACAGTAATTTACAAAAACGCGGGAATAATAAACGGAGCGCTCTCTCCTTCTCCTGACAGCCCGTCAGTATCATGCAGCTCGCGGATCCAGTAATGAGTGACCCGACAGTAAAACTAAACATATCTATAACTAGTTTAGGTAGTTTGAGAGGTAATTAAAATAGCTACGTGTGATTTTCTAACCTGAAGTGTGTTTTGCTCTGCTCGCCGCTGCAGGGGATCATGCAGAGCTGCGTGTCGACTCGTCAGCAGCAGCCGATCTCTCTCTCCTGTCAGATTAGACTTTACTCGCATTTATGTCCATATCGATCAGATCTAGCTAGTTCTAGCTAATGATATGACTACCTGCTTGTTAAAAGACACCTAAACAATAAGCGTCGCTATGCAACCGGATGAGGCCACAAAGTATAGCGCAGCATTATGCATTTGTTTACATGCCCACCGGAACCCCGAGGCATTACCAACAGATCAACGCACAATCAACCCATACAGGACATCTCTTTCTCCACATTAAGTGTTAGACATTAGAATTGACAATTTTTGTCTGTCACATACTCTTTTGTCTGTCACATACTATTCTTGTCTGTCACATAAGTGGCGCAACTGATGCGGTATTGCGCTAAGGGAAAATTATTTTGACCGGACATTTTGACCGGAGAGATTTAGATTTGCCGGACTTCAGCATATTTTACCGGTCATTGTCCGGTAATTACCGGCTAACGGGAACTCTGATACTACCCCAGTTCCTAAACTGTAATGGAAATGCGCCATAAAGTGAGCCAGTCCTAACGAGGCCTAGCCATACCGAGCGGGGCCGAGCGAGGCCGTGTAGTGGAAACGCGCCATAAGCTCATCAGGAAAGCTGGTTCGGTCCTGGGAGTAGAGCTTGAGCCTTTGCTAGAGGTGTCAGAGAGGAGGATGCTGAGGAAACTGCTCAGCATCATGGACAATAACTCTCACCCCATGCATGCCACTCTGGAGGCCTATCAGAGCACCTTTAGCAGTAGACTGCGAGCACCGAGGAGCACATTACATTGCATTTAGCTGACGCTTTTATCCAAAGCGACTTACAATAAGTGCATTCGACCAAGAAGATACAAACTTGAAGAAAACAGAATCATATAAGTACATCAGGTTTCATAGAGCCAAAACATTTCAAGTGCTACTCAACTAGCTTTAGATAAGCCAGTCCTTTATTAGTATATAAGTGCTTTGTTAGTAATTCTATCGCTCAAAGTGGAGTCGAAAGAGATGAGTTTTCAGTCTGCGCCGGAAGATGTGTAAGCTTTCTGCTGTCCTAGGGTGTTTCTCAATCGCGAGTAAAGCTGCTTCTGAGCCACTATTTCAAGCATACTACGTCATCGAGTGCCGCCGAAGTACTGTTCCAATCTCCAGCATACTTGGAAATCTACCGAGCCCGGCGTACTCCGTTTGGAGAAATATCGAGTCTGCACATGAGTAGACTTCGCGGTCTTAAAATCCCCACAATGCTTTGCGCACGGACCAATTTCCCCAAATCTGTGGCGGAAGATGTAAGGCGGGGCCTCTCATATGACGCACACCTGCACACTTGCTAGCGTGTTTCACACTTCGTTTTCCGAATGCCAGGAAGTATTCTTGACTCGCTTCTGAAGCAAGATGCTCGGCAGACATGTGCTACCAAGCAAGCGTACTCGCGATTGAGAAACACCCCTGATGTCAATGGGGAGCTCATTCCACCATTTTGGAGCCAGGATAGCAAACCAACGTATTTTTGCTGATGGGAACTTGGGTCCCCCTCGCAGTGAGCCGTTTGGCCGATGCAGAGCGGAGTGCACGTGCTGGGGTGTATGGTTTAACCATGCCCTGGATGTAGGAAGGTTCAAGGTTCAAGGTTCTTTATTGTCAAACTGACATAGCTACAGAGTAATTATGTTGTTGAAAATCTTATGTCACAGGCTTCTCCAACAATGCAACATAATAACAATAGAGATAGCAAGAGCAATACAAAAAGAAAAATAGTTATAAAATAAAGTGAGCATGTGGAATAGTGCAGTACGAGTCTATATACAAGTCATTGGAATGATATATATTAGATATTAGATACATATTACTGAGTAGCAGATGAATGTTTTGAAGTTGTTTCAACAGTTCAATTGTTGCGGGAAGCAACTGTCTCTGAATCTTCTTGTCTTTGCCAGGATGCTGCGGTAACATCTGCCAGACGGCAACAGAAAGAACAGTTTGTGGCTGGGGTGATGGGGGTCTTTGATAATCTGTAGTGTTTTCTTCCTGAGCCGCTGGGAGTAAAGGTCCTCCATGGATGGCAGCTCCGTCCTGGTGATGTTCTGTGCAGTTTTCACCACCCTCTGTAAAGCCTTACGATTGAGGTCGGTGCAGCTGCCATACCAGGCCGTGATGCTGCCAGTCAGGATACTCTCTATCGTGCACCTGTAGAAGTTGCAGAGTATCCTGGAATCCATTTTGAACCTCCTCAGCCTGCGGAGGAAGAAGAGCCGCTGTCGAGCTTTCTTGGTGATGGTGGTGGTGTGAAGAGTCCATGTCAGGTCCTCAGTGATGTGGACCCCAAGGAACCTGAAGCTGCTGACTCTCTCCACCGTAGTCCCATTGATGGCGATGGGGGCGTGTCCCTCTCTCTGCTGCTTCCTGTAATCCACAATCAGCTCCTTTGTTTTGCTGATGTTGAGATGGAGGTTGTTATCCTGGCACCAAGATGTCAGGTTTTCGACCTCCTCTCTGTACGCTGTCTCGTCATCGTCTGTGATCTGGCCGATGACGGTCGTGTCATCAGCAAACTTCACGATGGTGTTGGAGCTGTGTGTGGCCACGCAGTCGTGAGTGAACAGGGAGTAGAGGAGAGGGCTGAGCACGCAGCCTTGAGGGGCACCGGTGTTGAGAATCATGTGGAGGATGTGATGTTTCCCACCCGCACTGCCTGGGGTCTGCCCGTCAAGAAGTTCAGGATCCAGTCACAGAGGGCGCTGTTGAGCCCGAGGTCTCTGAGCTTGATGGCCAGCTTGGAGGGCACAATGGTATTGAATGCTGAACTGTAGTCAATGAACAGCATTCTCACATATGTGTTCCTGTTCTTCGGGTCCAGGTGTGAGAGGGCAGTGTGGAGGGTGAGGGCTATGGCGTCGTCTGTGGACCTGTTTGCTCTGTAGGCAAACTGCAGGGGGTCCAGAGAGTCAGGGAGGGAGGAGGTGATGAATGATTTGACTAACCACTCAAAGCACTTCATTATGATGGAGGTGAGTGCTACTGGGCGGTAGCCAGATCCATTCACAGCATAGTACGCAAGTACAAGTGCCTTGAAGTGGATTCTAGCAGTCACTGGAAGCCAGTGAAGGGAGCGGAGGAGCGGTGTGGTGTGGGAACATTTTGGGTCTCAATTGAAACTGGATGACACCTAGTTTCGTATTGGGGGGGGCACCACAGAACGCCACAGGTATTTTCTTCCTGTGGCCATCAAACTTTATAACTCCTCCTCCTTCTGCAGGAAGGATAATTAAACTATAACACCATGTACAATATTAGGTTAATGTCATAATCTCATAACATCTGCAGTTTTAATATTTAACCTAATTTTATTTAGTACGATGAGAAATTAGCAATTAGTATTAGTTGTTTTTAGTATTTTATATTTAGTATTTTACTTGAATGTGCAATATGACTTGTCACCAAATGACTTGTCACTGTCACAGGCTGCTACCTATTCTCTACTGGGGCACTGTAATACGTTACTTTAAAACTTTGTATATTGTATATTGAGCTATTGTATATTGCATACTTTTATTAAGATGTATCTGTATTATCTGTATTGTAATTTTGGAGCAACCTGGCAAAAAGAATTTCCTTCGGGATTAATAAAGTTCTATCTAATCTCATCTAATCTAGATCCAGTTCCACCCAGATTCCAGCAGTATGTCATGAGACATTAACTATGCACCCTGCCTAAAACAACTTATTGCAATTTGATCAGTTTGTGCATCTTCAGTAGTGTCCAAGAGGCAAAATCACATCTCAAAATACCAGTTCACTCTTTGTACATCTGTTCAGGATCTTGAACCCGCGATCCTCTGGTGGCTTACTGACTGAGCTACTGAATCCCCAATTAGCAACAAGCCACCCATGAGGTAAATTATGTCATTGATGTGTCATCAATTCAAACATTCAATATCCTCCACCCTCATGTCCCTTCCCATTATTGGCAAATCACAGCCGTCAGGATGCACCAAGAGTAAGGGCCCATATTAAACTATTTATAGTGCATGAAATAAAATGCATGAGGCAAGTGCATTAAATATCTGCTATTATGCTATTTTTAGTCATTTATTATGGGTATCAGATATATAAAAACAGGGCCGTCCCTCCCTACAGGAAGATCACTCAGACTGCGCGGGGCCTCATCTTGCAGAGGGAGCCTCAACCGGCGCACCTATGCGTTTATGCAGCGCGATTAGTGTGGCGCGGCACGGTTTCGCCGCTGCGAGGCTCCAGTAGCGACACCGTCGACACTCGCGAAACAGAGGGCCTCATCATCTAACTTGGCGTGGGGCCTCAAGTTGGCCAGGGACGGCCCTGTATAACAATATATAAAAAACATATCAATGATGTGTTTTGCTCAAAGTACCAAACAGATCTAATTAATTTTAGACATCCCTCATACCCCTCTATTTTAGCCCTGTTAGAGAATGGCTGATTCTCTGCTGGCCCCGCTCCCTTTTGAGCACCAGGCACACTGTGAGTTCTGTGACGAGCAGGCTGTCTGCTCAGATGCAGCTAAACGCTGCCGTGATTAAACGCCATCATGTTCCAAACCACTTCAAGGATTATTTCTGAAACTGTAGCTCAAATGCTTATTTTCTTTCGGGTTTACTACAAGTTGAGTACCATTTTTTATTTCCTGCTTTTTTAAACATACTCTCTCCAGTAAGGTTGGAGAAGTCGTTATTTAATTTAATCTGGCTTCGTATGATTAAAAGCAACACGATCATCGACCCGACGCAGTCCCCCGTTGTTGTTGTTGTTGTGAGCGCCGTTGGGGAGCAAATCAGCGATGTAAACGGTGACGTCATGACGCAGCAGCGGCAGCACCAGTCGGGCTCTGGGCGGTGTGAACAAAGCGGGAGCAGAAAAGGGAAACCGGAGCTGAACCAAAAAAGCTCTAGCTCGGAGCTAGAAAGGGAAAAGCGCTGGTGTGAAAGCCGCATTAGTGGTGCAGTGACGCGTCCTAAAACCCGGAAGTAAGCTGCGCTCGCGTTCCCTCGACAAAAAAGCAATGGGATTTCTCCATAGGATTTTGGAAAATTGCTTGAAATAAGGTCTGTGGAAAACGAACCTGTTAGATAAATGCACGTTTTGTTCAGCCGGATAATATCCACATGTCTACTCTACTTTTATAATTTTCTAATCATAAATCTAATAGATAGATAGATAGCGTCACTGCACCACTCTCACCGCCGTTAGAAAGTAGCAAGCAACTGAAGCAAGTGCAATTACGGAGGGTGGAGATTTGGAGTATTTAATCAAAAATAATTGTACTAAACTTCCGCTACAGCAGCAACTAAAATGAAATCTGATGACAGGCCAATGCCCAAACTGGAGCTGTGTACAGCGAGGAAAAAAGGAGCGAATCGGACGTAAAACGTTAAAGGTCTCCTGATTTAGTTTGTGAATGAATGCTTATTAGAGTTTCGTCTGGAGAGTGCGTGCGGACCTGTCGGTTAGATCAGGGGTTCCCAACCTTTATTGTGCCAAGGACCGGCAGATACATTAAAAAAACATCGCGGACCTGTTGTCAATTTTAACTGATTTTAATATTTACTCACCACCAGCAGGTAGCAACAGAGGCTAATTGTATGTAACAGCCTGAACAAATACTAGAACAATATGCATCCAAAACATATTAACAAAGTTTAAAAAAGAACCGGTGTCGTTTTTTGGTTTTTCGGAAAACCAAAAAACCGACGTTATTCAGTTTTTAAACCAAAACGGGAAAACAGATAAATCAACGTTTTGGTTTTGTTTGATTTACGGATAATCCAGTGAATGCTGGGAAAACGAGGAGAAGGCGCATTATGAAGGAGATGTCCGGTCGCCAGGGTGTGTGTGTGTGTGTGTGTGTGTGTGTGTGTGTGTGTGTGTGTGTGTGTGTGTGTATGTGTGTGTGTGTGTGTGTGTGTGTGTGTGTGTGTGTCACTGGCATTTGTTTTCAGAAGATATTATGATAGTGTCGTTCGTTCCGGTGCACTCCGACAGCATTTAGCACTAGATTGAGATTAAGATTAAACTAATTTATTTTGGGAACAGCCGCATATATGGAGTTAGCCATATGTGTGTAAATTACTGTTCATAAACATTTGAAAACAAATGCCGGTGTCGGACAGACACAAACACACCGAACACACAGAGCTGAGCTGAGCAGAGCACATACACACACACATCATGCGCCTTGGTGACTGACTGGACATCTCCTTCATAAAACTAATAAAAGGGGGAGTAATCGGGCAGTTCGATGTGTGTAGAGGTGTGTGTGGTTAACACGTAGCAGCCTGCAGTCCCCAGTCTCACAGCATTTTGTGTTATTAGTCACGAAATTAATTTAATCTATTGATTCGTGTTCACCAACACGATTTTCACATTTTTTTCGTGTCACACAGAACGATTTTAAATGCAATGTATTTCTATTGGTAGTATGTTTCGTGTCTGCAACACGTCTTTTTGTCCGGTCGGGTCTTGGAAGACCAGAAGCTGTGTGGTTCATAAAAACATGTTCTTACTCAATATCTTACCCTAAGCCTAACCCTATCCCTTTTATTTTAAATTGTATAATGTCTGAGTTTTTTTGCCGTCAGTGAGGAAAAGAAATGGCTCAGAGCCTCAGAATACTGAAATCTGTATTTTGTGTCATCTTTTTTTCCTTCTAATTTGTTATTATTTGGTGCAGGCACGAAACATACTACCAATATAAATACATTGCTTCTAAAATCGTTCTGTGTCAGAATACTTAAATCTGTATTTTTTTAAATGTCTTTTTCCTTCTAATTTGTTATTATTTACATTGCTTTTAAAATCGTTCTGTGTGACACGAAAAAAATGGCGAAATCGTGTTGGTGAACACGAATCAATAGATTAATTTCGTGACTATAACACGAAATGCCGTGAGACTGTGTTGTGCAGTCACTCTTAAGCTGTTCTGATGAAGTTAAACACAGCGAATGCGGTGCGTAAAAAGGCACAGCTCTTTACCCGCTGGTGCTGCACTTCTCAGAGGCGGAGTATACGTCCCGCTGCCTCCTGATGCTGCAGCCATTTCATGAAGTGAAGGAGGTTTTCCTTCTATAAAACAGCTGCGGGCAGCAGATACCGTGAGAGTCCCAGACATTAATTCATAGATCAAGGCAGACTGGTTTACTCTCCTGTTTTGCCAATCCGGTGCTTAAACAAATAGCTCTACACCCCTGGCCGACATGTCCAGACTTAAAATGAAGTCTGAGTTTGAAATATATCTAAAATAATGTATGCACCACCATTTCCCCACATAAACATAACAGTCTGCAATCAAACGGTTGTCTCCTGTGCGCTCCTCTTCCTACTTGGCACACCAGTAACATTCTCGTGCGCACAAGAGGCTGAGACCTTAGGCTGAGCCGCCGAATCCCTCGGAACATCATAAAAGCCATTTTCAACGGTTTTCTGGTGAAAGATTAACTAGCTACTGGATGAAATAATATGACTGGTGGCATAGGTGCGAAAATTAAACACTTTTTGAAAAAAACATTATGATAAAATATTTTTATATATTTATAATTCTGCAAATATTACGATAAACTCACAGCTATTTCGCGGCCCGGCAGTAATACCTCCGCGGACCGGTACCGGGGGTTGGGAACCCCTGGGTTAGATAACAGGCGTGTGTAAGTCCTGCATCTGTATTATACAAATGTGTGTAAAATGATACCGGGCGCTGTAATCACTCATCTGGTTACAGCGTTACATTGACCACTTCTCGAGCCGTATCTGGCCGTGCAACACTTACATTATCACATACTGTATGCAGAAGTATTATTTTAAGCAACACATTAAGTTGATGAAACACTCGAGTCAAATGTAATTAAAGTCAGATCCACTCATGTCTTAGATGGGGCAGTGTTATCATAAACTGTTAATGTACGCTTTCAAACACTAGTTTTTTTGTTTTTATAACCAGCTGTTCTGTATTCACCTTGCAGGAGAAACTATGTGGCTTTTATCCTGGATTATGTGTTTAAGTCATGGATGTTTAAAGTTTAACTTCTTCATATTTGTCTAATATTATAGTTTACTTTTCATTCAGGAAGTATGACGCTGCGCTGTCAGTAGCTTGTCCCTGTTTGTGATTGGTCAAATGTTGCTAACCCCGCCCCTTTCACGTGAACGCGCTCTCAGCCGGACAGAGAAACCCTGGGTTGATTTACGGAGTTGATAACCAGAGTCGTAGGACCGCTTAGCGAGATCTCGTTTGTTAGGGTTAGTTAAGCCGGGTAACTCAAAGATATCCAGGGTCTGTAAAACTGGCTTCGTAGTACAGGGCACAGGTCCGAGCTCTTTTACTCTCAGCTTTCCCTCCAGTGTCCTCCTCTCAAAGGGTGTTTCTTTAAGTGATTAAACATCATTTTCCTTCTCCATATTCGCTATCTAGTTTTGTTTACACTCCCTCTCTGTCTAACTCTCTCTCACTCTCTCTTACTTATCAGTAACTTTAGACATCGTAAAATAATTTTTATCGATATTTTATCGTAGATTATACATTTACCGACTATATAATATCTACCTTGTTCATTACATTTTTTTTTATAAAATTAAAGTATTTTTTAACCTGTTAAGCCCCGAGCCTGTTTTTCAGGCCTCGGGCTCGAAAATGACATTCCCAGAACAAATGACTATATCTTCACTTCTAAAAGGGGTAAATTAATAATCTTTTTTTCTCAAAAGCAATGACAAACCTGTGAGTTGGATGTAGAAAAGTCAGAATCAATAGAGAATAGTGAAAACCACCCTTGAATGATGGGATAGTAGACTAAAAGCTTTAGGAATCCAAACTATAACATATAATAAGTACCCTGTATCAAGATTGATGCAAAACAAGTGACATTTTACCTTTTTAGAGAGGTTTAGCAAAAAGAAAAACCCACTTCTGGGGTAATTTGGGTGGATTTGCCATATCTCTGGCAGCCCTCGGTCGATTTTGATGATTGACATCTCTTTTGAACCGTTAGAGCCAATAGAATCGAGGGGACGTTCCTAAATCCAGTTTGCCCAAAACCGGAAGGTTGTAGCTCTAATAGCAGCTAATAGCAGCTAATATGAAATCTCCGTTTTTGACAAAAATGGAAGGATGGATTATCAGTAATCATTTCAAAGTGACACAGACACATTGGATTAACCTTCAGCAGCCTTTTTCTCGTTTTAAAAGGTAAGACATATGTGCCGTTTTGGCTCAGTAAAGCTACGCTGTGTGTTGTCTGGGTTTGCCTGAGCTGCCGCGAGTTTTGGTCGCACAGTGATGATACTTATACCGCTAGAATCTGTGGAATCTCAGCTTTCTATATATATCTTGTTTGTGTAGATCCAATAAGTAATTAAGTATTTCTACCGTGAGTTCTGTGCTAAGTGTGTTAGCATTTTCTCGGTAAAAAGGGTTCGTACCGTCAGTTAGCTTAGTTTCTTCCCGTTAAGTGGGTATGACATTAATAGGTTGTTAACCTGTTTCACGCCTTCCCCCCGGTACCGGGCGGATAAACGCGTCATTTGCAGGAAACAACGTCTAAGGAATCTTAATATTGAATAAAACTATGAATGTGTTATATCCATGTAACGGGAAGAAACTCAGCTAACTGATCTTTTTAATTTTTTTTTTTCAAAAAAAACCCACAATGCTAGCACTCAGCCTCTGAATTAGCCTCGATCGAAAAAACGGGACCGACAAAGACACATAAACTCACTCAGAACTCCCTTATTACTTATCCTAGATGCACAACCAAACACTATTTTTTGGTGTCCTGGAGACACTGAATCTAACGGTGCCCACCTCAACACTCAGTGATAAACATTCGCGACGCTATCAACGAAAGCGTACATCATCACATGTGGAGCCAAGAAGCTAAACATATAAATATGGCTTACCTTGGTCAAAAGTGGTCTTCAATGGCATTAAAACGATAAAAAAACGATGCTGCAGTTAATCCATAGGTTCATCCTATGTGTCTGTGCCTTCTTTGAAATTATTTCTGATAATCCATAAGCAATACAACTGCGTTTTAGTTTCCAAACTCCAGAAGGAGACATTCCTCCAGTTTAGTTTCGCTTTCCACACGCGAAGCGGCAACATTTTTTCTTTACAATGTGTGTCTATGTAGGTATCCTCCTTCGATTCTATTGGCTCTAACGGTCACAAGGGTATGTCAACCAACCAGATCGAGCAAGGGGGGCCAGAGATAGGTCAAATCCACCCAAATGACCCCAGATGGCCCAGTTTTTGGCTAAATCTCTCTAAAAAGGTCAAATTTCACTTGTTTTGCATCAATCTTGATACAGGGTACTTATTATATGTTGTACTTTGGATTCCTAAAGCTTTTAGTCTACTAACCCATCATCCAAGGGTAGTTTTCACTATCTGTAAAAAATAATTTTTGGACGGACACTATAATTTACAGTTTTTTACTATGTAAAATCTGAATTTTCTTTAAAATAAAAAACATTTATATTGATTCTGACACTTCTACATCCAACTCACAGGTTTATCATTACTTTGAGAAAAGATTATTAATTTAACCCTTTTAGAAGGGAAGATATGGTCATTTGTTCTGGGAATGTCATTTTCGAGCCTGAGACCTGAAAAACAGGCTCAGAGTGGAACAGGTTAAATGTTAAGAAGCCCTGAGACACAGTTTCATGAAAAAAAAAAAAAAGGTTAATGACAATTGAAGTAAAAAGATATGATTCTACACTGTATTGAAGTAAACATGTATATTTTGAACTGTTTTAGGTAATCACAAACGGGTTTTGATAATCACTTAGAAAAAGAATGTTATTCTCACTTTTAAATTCACTGGCTCAGAGATTCTGTGTTTCAACACACCAACATCCTTATCATCCCTAAAAGCCAGATGCGGTCATTAAGTCGTTAAAGACACATCATTAAATAGGTGAGGAAGAGTTTAAATGTCGGAAGGAGGGAAGGTTAGGTGAAAATATCCCCTGGGAAAGGAATGTAGAGTAAGATAAGGTAAAGATAAACATTGACTTTTGACCTGGTGTGGTTTGGGATCTCACTCTGTTCGAAACTCTGATTGACCTCGGCCAGAAGCGAATCCAGCCAATCAGGGCACTTGGGGGAGGTGGTCAGATTAAACAGCTCCTCCCCAGGGGCTCTCTGATTCGCTTGGGAGTAAAGTGGGAAGGAAGAGATGACCCATCTCCGCCCCAAAGACAGATAGAAATACTGATGTTTGTGTGTGTAAAAATGCTTTTTGGGTTTGGTGAGTTTGTTGGTTCCGATATCTGTGTCCGCATCGCATCACAAACTTGAAGTCACTTTCTTCTCGTTTGATGAGTTTGTCTGGTCCCGACGCTTTTATCCGCATCGCATCACAAATCTAAAAGTCCGGAGTACTCGAGTACTCTGTATAACTTGTATATGTGTTTGGTTTCCTACTAGAAGTAAACTCAGATAATTTGTTATAACTTTGATTCCGGTGTTTTCAATTCCTTTCTTAATTTAATAGAGATCCAGCCTCATCCAACGAACGGCGCGTAGCAGAAGTATTCTACTCCAACACAATCTAGAATGTGGGAAGAGGTGGGGCGGCACCCCTAGCGCCCCTATGGGCCGGCCGCCACTGGTGGGTACGGAGGAAAAGGGAGAGGCACACCAGGGACACATTTATGTATAAGACACATAAAAAAGTGCATTTTGTGTGATAGGACACCTTTAACCAGTTAAGCCCCATGCCCCCTCGTCTGAGGGCTTCTTAACATTGAACAAACTATGAATGTGTCATACCCACTTAACGGGAAGAAACTCAGCTATCAGACAATATTAACCATTTTTAGCTGAACAAAACACAAGGGTCATACCAAGCCTCTGAATTAGCCCTGAGCGAAAAAATGCTATCGCACTTCGCACAGAACTCACGGTAGAGATACCTTATTACTTATCGGATCTGCACAAACAAGATATCAGCTAGCAAGCTGAGATTCCACAGATTCTAGGGGTTTGATCAATATCATCACTGAGCAATCAAAACTCGCGGCAGGGGAAGCAAACCCAGACAACACACAACGTAGCTTTACGGGACCAAAATGGAAAATAAGTCTTACCGTTGCTGTTTTCTGATCAAAAGTTGTGTTCAATGGCATTAAAACGCATAAAACGCTGCTGAAGGTTAATTCAATGTGTCTGTGTCACTTTGAAATGATTAAAGATAATCCATCATCATATTGATGTCAATAACGGAGTTTTCATATATAGCTGCTATGACAGCTTCCGGTTTTGGGCATTCTGGCTACGCATCACTCATTCACCAATGGGTAATGTTTAGATAGATTTTAGGAACTTCCCTCTCGATTCTATTGGCTCTAACGGTTAAAAAGAGGTGTCAATCATCAAAATCGACCAATGGGTTCCAGAGATATGGAAAATGCACCCAAATGACCCCAGAAGTGTGTTTTTTTTTTTTTTAAATCTCTCTGAAAAGGTCAAATGTCAAATGCTAAAAATAACTTTGATAATGTCATGGGATGATGTCTTGTAATAGGTTATGTATTATTGTACTGTATGTCAGGTTGGAGCCCTGAAAGAATAGCTAATATCAGGAGATCCTTTCACAAGTGCTGTCACTACACTCACCTGAATGACACATGGGATGTTCCCACTATCAGATGAAAACTTTTTTTGTCTACAATGTGAAATTCCAAGAAAAAAGCATTTCATTGTGTGGTCATGTTATACTGTACACAAAGAAAGTGAAAATAATAGTTAATGATTGAAATGCAGTACTGAAGGTTTAATTAGGGTAGTAAACAGCATCTCCATAAAAGTTTAGATTATCCAACCTGCAAAACTGAGTACAGCCAGAGTACAGATTTCTGTGGGGTGGATATCATGCTTCTCACATGACAGGAATATCAACATACATAGTCATAATGGGAAGAATAATTCAGAAATAAAATTATAATAATAACAAAACAGGTTGAGAAAAAAAAAGAAAACTAATCACCATTCAAAAAAGTGTATAAATATAAATATATATGCACATTCAACTTTAGTAAAGCATTGTTAAAAATACCAGGTGTTTAACGGCTCTCTGGATCCAATGTGAACTCCAGCTGAGATGTTCAGTGAACCACATCACCATCATCTGTAAGTTAACATGGTCCTCCGAGGCAGAGAAGCTTGAGTTATGCAAAGTAAGACAGCAGACGGGAGGAACCTCTGCAGCCTCGATCCCTGACAGAAATGTTTCCATTGAGGATGCGTTCACTTCTGATATGATCATAAAAGTTGAACATTGAAAAGTTGAACACAAGATCAAATCAGGAAGAGGAGGCCGTTGAACAATTTAATGCATAAACAATGCAATGGAACATAGATAGAACTGACCGTTATGCAACCCCTTTATTGAGAAAGAAAGGTGCACGGGACCTGTAACCCCATTGAAGACGTAATGCCACTCCTCCTCACATCTGTACGGTGGCCCTGAAGTGCAAGTCAAAACAACATTTCAAAAAACACTACAGCATTTCAGAAAACGCTTCAGCATTTCACAAAACACTACAGCATTTCACAAAACACTGTAGCATTTCACAAAACACTACAGCATTTCACAAAACACTTCAACATTTCATAAAACACAACGACATTTCAAAAAACACTACAGCATTTCACAAAACACTACAGCATTTCCCAAAACGCTTCAGCATTTCCCAAAACACTACAGCATTTCACAAAACGCTTTGTTGTATTTGGTATCTACCATAGTATTTGCATGGATATAAGCCCCGCCCCCTCTCCAGCACGTCCTGTTTGAATGACAGGAGTAAACACAGCTGACAGCCGTGGTGAAACTCGAGCGATTAGAGCGATGCGAATATTCAGGGCTTATCTCCATGTAAATACTATGGTAGATACCAACTACAACAAAATGAACATATTTTACCGTGATTTAATTGTAATACACGTTTCAAAATGATGCCGAAGTAACAACATACTGATACCGGTTAGTAATAAACCATGAATTAATGCTTTTACAAGTGTGCAGACAAGACGGCAGGCGAAAAACCTTTTAAAATGCGTGTTTTCTGAATGGAGGTCGGATCTATCAGGCTAAACTAACCTGTAGCTGCTCCGTCCACACTCACAACAACGTCATACAGACATAAATAAAGCAGCGACTGTATTCGCCACGACACAGACAGTCTGTGGTTTGTTCATATTTAACTTTTGTCCAGTTTCTGAACAGATAGGAGGAGCTGTGAGCTCTGAGTGCTAACAGCTAACGGCTGATGTTTTGGAACATGTTGATGTGGTGATGGGTTGACAGCATGTCGAGGATAACATCATATGTATATCCGTTGTTCAAATATTCCCTTAAGATTTCCATCTCTTCTTCCATTCTTTCCAACTCAGTTTAAAATGTGTGCAGAAACAGCTGAAAAGTACCGAACAGGAAATATGTGGCGCTGTCGGGTGCTGACCAATCACGAAGCGTCATTTCTTGACTGGCAGCAAAAACAACCAATCACAGCAGTGCTTCTCTGGCTGGCTCTGTCCAATCACAAACAAGAAGTGTTCTCCCTAAAGGAATACCCTTTCCGTAAAAGTTGAAATGCTGTGGTGTTTTCTGAAATGTTGTAGTGTTTAGTGAAATGCTGTGATGTTTTCTGAAAAACACAAAAACATCTACTTGGAGAATCTAAAAAAACTTAACACAAGGGGAGTCTATCAAAACATACTTAGTCAAAGAGCAGAGTCAGGAGGGACAGCTGGCAGACTTGGTGACAAGATGAACTGGCACAGGACAAGGGGGGGGGGCAGACTGTCTCAATTCAGGGGCTGCATCCTTGGAGGACCCAGCTTACGCGGTCAACGAAGGATGCAGCCGCATCAGGCTGCTTCAGGCTGAGCAGGGAGTCCCTGAACGTGCTGCTGGAACTCCTGGGTCAGGAACGGAGACACGGCTGGGGTGCCACCATCGAGACCCTGGTGTTCCTGTTCTGGCTGGCAAGTGGGACATCCTACAGGGTGGTCTCCGGAGCTTTTGGGATGCCTCGATCCACTGTTCACCGGATTGTCCACAGGGTCACTGAGGAGGTGGTGGCCATTCGCCACCAGGTCATCCACCTCCCCAGGACAGCAGAAGACCTGGAGGCTGTGTCGCGTGGGTTTGCAGGGCTGGCCAGACACAGATCGTTCAGGAAAGCTGCTGGAGCAATCTACCCTCCTCCAGGGCAGTACATCCTCGCAGTACCCCTGCCCAGTGGCGTAACAAGGTTGTGATTGGCCCCGGTGCAAATATTGTTTTGGGTCCCCCCCCCCCATCGCCCCAAACATAAGCGCACGCTGATGTGCTCACACACACACGGACATACACAACCACTCAGAAGCGCCACATGTATAGGCTATCAACAACAGCCTGCCCTGGCCTCAGACCACCACAGCCTGACAACGGCACAGCGAACTAAGAAGAGGATTACACCTGTTTCCTTGATGTTTGTCTCTGGGGAATGGGCCGGTAGGCCTACATAGACCGGTTGCTATAATATAGCTTTTGATCTTGGCGTCGGGGGTCTCAATAGCGCCATAGAGTCCCCTATCGGTTGGGGCCCTTGGGGGAACTGTTGGACCACCGCCGGGCACAGCCACATCCAGCCTCTCCTCCTGGCTGGCTGGAGAAGAAGGTTGCACAGCCACGGTCACGGATACAGCTTCACTTGTGGAGCTAGATGGCAATGATGGTGGTGAGCTATCGTTAGCCTCCAGCTCCGGCTGCCGCTGCACGTCAACATTGCTAACGTTAGTGCTCGATTTCGAGGACGATGTATGACAAAGAAAACGGTCTAATTGTGTCAGTTTAGCTGTTACATCTCCTTGTTCTCTCTTGTCCTTTCTCTTTTGAGCGCTGCTCTTGTGCTTTGGTTTGCTGTACATTATAGATGCAAGCTATTACATTTTTTATAATGCTGCTGAACTTGCTGCTGCTAGCTACAGTACAGTACAGGTTGATTAAACGGTTCGCTCGTCACGCAAGGTATCACATGACATGAAAGGGAGCAAGGTCATTGGACAGACAAATTACAAATTAATTTAGGTTGCTTGGTTACTTTGAAGACTGCGTGAACCAGTCAATGCCATTGGGGCCCCAACAAAAATTATTAAAAAAGATTTTTTTTTTTTGCATGGGCCCCTTGCCGGCTCGGGGCGTTGCACCGGCTGCACCGTCGATAGTTACGCCACTGCCCCTGCCTCCAACATCCACTCCCCCTCATCACTCCGTACAAACGGCCGCTGCAAGGTGTGGGACCCCATCGCTTTAACAGCCATCACTCCCGGGCACACTCCATCATCGAGCGTGCCTTCGGGATGATGAAGACCCGTTTTAGGAGCATCTTCCTCAAAGCACTGGAGATGCACCACACCTTCGTTCCTCAAGTAAGTAATCACTCAACAGGATTTTGTATAATACTGAAAAACAGCTGGATGACCTAACATGACTTATTTTCTGGGGTTATAACATATTGCCACTTTTGCTATTTCAGGTCATTACAGCATGTGCTATAATGCACAATATCTGCATCGGGGCCGGTGACATCATGGCCCCCGATGCAGATATTGTTGAGGACGGGTGAGGGGGAGAATGTGTTGGAGGCAGTCAGTGGTGCCCCTTGGCGGGACCAACTGTCTGCAGAGGTTTCTGCCCTGGAGGAGGTTCCCATGGACCATCAATATATATGAAAGGTATGTAAAACAATTGTAGAGCAGAGACATTTGTTATGGTGAAAATCATTTAGCAAATGTTTCTTTATTCATCTTTTGTTATTCTCTGTTTCTGAAAACATCTTAGTGACATGGCAGCCGTCGATTGCGTCCGCTCTGCAAACCCAGGCAATGGACAATTCGGTGGACAGTGGAGAGAAGTTGCTCTGGAGACCTCCCAAGAGGATGCCCCACCATCAGAGGACACCAGGGTCCTAAGTGGCAGCCCATCCAGGTCCAGCAGCACCACCTGGGACTCCCTGCTCAGCCAAAATGTATATCAAGGTTCAAGGTTCAAGGTTCAAGGTTCTTTATTGTCAATCTGACATAGCTACAGAGTAATTATGCAGTTGAAAATCTTATGTCACAGGCTTCTCCAACAATGCAACATAATAACATAACATAATAACAATAAGAGCAAGAGCAATACAAAAATAATAATAGTTATAAAAATGAAATAAAGTTATGATGTGGAATAGTGCAGTATGAGTCTATATACAAGTTATTGGAGTGATATATATATATATATTAGGTATTAGATACATACTACTAGGGATGCATATCGTTGACTTTTTTACGATACCGATACCGATACCGATACCACTGAACGATACCGATACTCAACCGATACATATCGTGATACTTTCATGTTGCATAAGGGAAACATTTTATCATCCCGCAATTACTCCCATGAAGCGCTTTATTATATAGTTAACATGTCAAATGAATATTAAATTCAATTGTGGGACTTGGACCTTTCAGTACTGAACAAACAATGAAAAACACGTTATCTATGAAAAAAACTGATTCTGCAATATCATTTATAACAACCATCAGGCGGGAATAGTACATCTTGTCAATGGAAAAATAAAATAGCACCAGTATAATCAATATTCAACCTGAGATTCGACTGACCAGAGAACACATAAAGGATCATGAGATCTCGGCATTGCACATAAAACAAATAGCATCCTTAAAATCAACATTTGCCTGATGAAAGAAAACAAATCTCATCACAGTTCAGTTTTGTGCATTCATCTTCAAGAAGATGAGCATATCTGCTCTCTCTGGATCCAAACGGGCCCTTTCACAGCGTAGGATATCACCTGCTAAACTGAACACTCTCTCGCTTTGCACGCTGCTTCCCTGAACACAAAGGTACTTGGTAGCCATACGAGACAGCATTGGTTGGAGATTGGATGTGTTGCCACCTTTCCCAGAAATAAACTTCTTGCAGTGGTTACAGACCCCACCATTCAGACTGGCAGTGGTTACAGACCCCACCATTCAGACTGGCAGTGGTTACAGACCCCACCATTCAGACTGGCAGTGGTTACAGACCCCACCATTCAGACTGGCAGTGGTTACAGACCCCACCATTCAGACTGGCAGTGGTTACAGACCCCACCATTCAGACTGGCAGTCATATGCAGCCACACTTTAGATTTTCAAAAGTGACTTGGTTGCGGAGTTTCACTGCGAAATTGACATCGTAATTCCGACGGTTTGGGCACAAGTTTAAGGATATTATGCCTCACTTTTATAAAAAAAAAAAAAAAAAAAGTATCGAAAACCGGATCTGATTTTGGTACGGTATACCGTAGCCACCAGTAACCGGTATTTCGGTAATACCGGGAACCGGTATGCACCCCTACATACTACTGAGTAGCAGTTGAATGTTTGAAGTTGTTTCAACAGTTCCATTTTTTAACAGTCTCACTGCCCGCGGGAAGAAACTGTCTCCGAATCTTCTTGTCCTTGCCAGGATGCTGCGGTAACGTCTGCCAGACGGCAACAGAAAGAACAGTTTGTGGCTGGGGTGATGGGGGTCTTTGATAATCCGTAGTGATTTCTTCTTCCTGAGCCGCTGGGAGTAAAGGTCCTCCATGGATGGCAGCTCCGTCCTGGTGATGTGCTGTGCAGTTTTCACCACCCTCTGTAAAGCCTTACGATCGAGGTCGGTGCAGCTGCCGTACCAGGCCGTCATGCTGCCAGTGAGGATACTCTCTATCGTGCACCTGTAGAAGTTGCAGAGTATCCTGGAATCCATTTTGAACCTCCTCAACCTGCGGAGGAAGAAGAGCCGCTGTCGAGCTTTCTTGGTGATGGTGGTGGTGTGAAGAGACCATGTCAGGTCCTCAGTGATGTGGACCCCAAGGAACCTGAAGCTTTTGACTCTCTCCACCGTAGTCCCATTGATGGCGATGGGGGCGTGTCCCTCTCCCTGCTGCTTCCTGTAGTCCACAATCAGCTCCTTTGTTTTGCTGATGTTGAGATGGAGGTTGTTCTCCTGGCACCAAGATGTCAGGTTTTCGACCTCCTCTCTGTACGCCGTCTCGTCATCGTCTGTGATCTGGCCGATGACGGTCGTGTCATCAGCAAACTTCACGATGGTGTTGGAGCTGTGTGTGGCCACGCGGTCGTGGGTGAACAGGGAGTAGAGGAGAGGGCTGAGCACGCAGCCTTGAGGGGCACCGGTGTTGAGAATCAGGGTGGAGGATGTGATATTTCCCACCCGCACTGCCTGGGGTCTGCCCGTCAGGAAGTTCAGGATCCAGTCACAGAGGGCGCTGTTGAGCCCGAGGTCTCTGAGCTTGATGGCCAGCTTGGAGGGCACAATGGTGTTGAATGCTGAACTGTAGTCAATGAACAGCATTCTCACATATGTGTTCCTGTTCTTCGGGTCCAGGTGTGAGAGGGCAGTGTGGAGGGTGAGGGCTATGGCGTCGTCTGTGGACCTGTTTGCTCTGTAGGCAAACTGCAGGGGGTCCAGAGATTCAGGGAGGGAGGAGGTGATGAATAATTGACTAACCGCTCAAAGCACTTCATTATGATGGAGGTGAGTGCTACTGGGCGGTAGTCGTTGGGGCAGGTGATGATTGTCTTTTTGGGGACAGGAATGATGGTGGAGTGTTTAAGACATGTGGGGACTACAGACTGCAGCAGGGACCTGTTGAAGATGTCTGTGAACACCTCTGCCAGCTGAACTGCACACACCCTGAGAACACGGCCAGGGATGCCATCAGGTCCAGGAGCCTTGTGTGGGTTAAACCCTTTTAAAGGATTTACACACATCTGCCCTATTTAAAACAAAAGGGCAGTGTAGCTCCTGGTCCCTCTGTACCTCCACAGCCTGGCTGCTCTCAAAGCGTGCAAAAAAAACTGTTTAGCTCATCTGGGAGAGAGATGCGCACGCAGACACTCCCGCAGCACCCCCCGCTGCTCCTTTGTAGTCAGTCATTGTCCTTAGTCCCGCCCACATATTCCTAGTGTTACAAGCCTTTGAAGTCAGATTCCACCTTGTCTTTGTACTGTCTCTTTGCATTTTTTATTGCTCTCCGGAGATCATACCTAGACTTCCTGTACTCCTCCAAATCTCCCGCTGTGTGCGCGAGAGTGCGCGCTTTCAGTTTGCCGCGCACCTCACCGTTTACCCAGGGCTTTTGATTTGGGAATGTCCGTACAGAAACCTTCGGTACCACGTCATCGATGCATTTCCCAATGTAGCAGATGACAGTGTCCGTGTGTGTGTTGATGTTATTGTCCTCAAACACACTCCAATCCGTAGATGCAAAGCAATCCTGCAGTGCTGAATCTGACTCCTCGCTCCATCGTTGTACTGTCCTTGTTATCGGTCTGTCCCTTTTAAGTTTCTGCTTGTAAG